>NC_066241.1:0-743071 GCF_024542735.1 Bombus huntii | reverse complement strand
TTACATTATGTGGTATTACCTTATAACGTATTACGTTATATGGTATAACGGTATAACGTATTACGTTATATGGTATAACGTCATATGGTATAACGTTATAACGTATTACGTTATATGGTATAACGTTATAACGTATTACGTTATATGGTATTACGTTATAACGTGTTACGTTATATGGTATAACGTTATAACGTATTACGTTATATGGAATCACGTTATAACGTATTAGATTATATGGCATAACGTTTTAACGTATTACATTATATGGTATTACGTCATAACGTATTACGTTATATGGTATAACGTTATAACGCATTACGTTATATGGCATAACGTTATAACGTATTACATTATGTGGTATTACCTTATAACGTATTACGTTATATGGTATAACGGTATAACGTATTACGTTATATGGTATAACGTCATATGGTATAACGTTATAACGTATTACGTTATATGGCATAACGTTATAACGTATTACATTATGTGGTATTACCTTATAACGTATTACGTTATATGTTATAACGTTATAACGTATTACGTTATATGGTATAACGTCATATGGTATAACGTTATAACGTATTACGTTATATGGTATCACGTTATAACGTATTACGTCATATGGTATTACGTCATAACGTATTACGTTATATGGTATTACGTTATAACGTATTACGATATATGGTAAAACGTTATAACGTATTACGTTATATGGCATAACGTCTTAACGTATTACATTATATGGTATTACGTCATAACGTATTACGTTATATGGTATAACGTTATAACGTATTACGTTACATGGCATAACGTTATAACGTATTACGTTATATGGTATAACGTCATATGGCATAACGTTATAACGTATTACATTATGTGGTATTACCTTATAACGTATTACGTTATATGTTATAACGTTATAACGTATTACGTTATATGGTATAACGTCATATGGTATAACGTTATAACGTATTACGATATATGGTAAAACGTTATAACGTTTTACGTTATATGGCATAACGTTATAACGTATTACATTATATGGTATTACGTCATAACGTATTACGTTATATGGTATAACGTTATAACGTATTACGTTATATGGCATAACGTTATAACGTATTACATTATGTGGTATTACCTTATAACGTATTACGTTATATGGTATAACGTTATAACGTATTACGTTATATGGTATAACGTCATATGGTATAACGTTATAACGTATTAAGTTATATGGTATAACGTTATAACGTAATACGTTATATGGTATAACGTCATATGGTATAACGTTATAACGTATTACGTTATATGGTATAACATTATAACGTATTACGTTATATGGTATTACGTCAAAACGTATTACGTTATATGGTATAACGTTATAACATATTGCGTTATATGGTATTACGTTATAACGTGTTACGTTATATGGTATAACGTTATAACGTATTACGTTATATGGAATCACGTTATAACTTATTACGTTATATGGCATAACGTTTTAACGTATTACATTATATGGTATTACGTCATAACGTATTACGTTATATGGTATAACATTATAACGTATTACGTTATATGGTATTACGTCAAAACGTATTACGTTATATGGTATAACGTTATAACGTATTACGTTATATGGTATTACGTTATAACGTGTTACGTTATATGGTATAACGTTATAACGTATTACGTTATATGGAATCACGTTATAACGTATTACGTTATATGGCATAACGTTTTAACGTATTACATTATATGGTATTACGTCATAACGTATTACGTTATATGGTATAACGTTATAACGCATTACGTTATATGGCATAACGTTATAACGTATTACATTATGTGGTATTACCTTATAACGTATTACGTTATATGGTATAACGTTATAACGTATTACGTTATATGGTATAACGTCATATGGTATAACGTTATAACGTATTACGTTATATGGCATAACGTTATAACGTATTACATTATGTGGTATTACCTTATAACGTATTACGTTATATGTTATAACGTTATAACGTATTACGTTATATGGTATAACGTCATATGGTATAACGTTATAACGTATTACGTTATATGGTATCACGTTATAACGTATTACGTCATATGGTATTACGTCATAACGTATTACGTTATATGATATAACGTTATAATGTATTACGTTATATGGTATAACGTTATAACGTATTACCTTATATAGTATAACGTCATATGGTATAACGTTATGACGTATTACGTTATATGGTATTACGTCATAACGTATTGCATCATATGGTATAACGTTATAACGTATTACATTATATGGTATTACGTCATAACGTATTACGTTATATGGTATAACGTTATAACGTATTACGTCATATGGCATAACGTTATAACGTATTACATTATGTGATATTACGTTATAGCATATTACGTTATATGGTATAACGTCATAACGTATTACGTTATATGGTATAACGTCATATGGTACAGCGTTATAACGTATTACGTTATATGTTATTACGTCATAACGTATTACGTTATATGGTATAGCGCTATAACGTATTACGTTATATGCTATAACGTAATATAGTATAACGTTATAACGTATTATGTTATATGGTATTACGTTATAACGTATTACGTTATATGGTATAACGTTATAACGTATTACGTTATATGCTATAACGTCATATGGTATAACGTTATAACGTATTACGTTATATGGTATTACGTCTTCACGTATTACGTTATATGGTATAACGTCATATGGTATAACGTTATAACGTATTACGTTATATGGTATTACGTCATAACGTATTACGTTATATGGTATTACGTCATAACGTATTACGTTATATGGTATAACGTCATATGGTATAACGTTATGACGTATTACGTTATATGGTATTACGTTATAACGTATTACGTTATATGGTATAACGTTATATGGTATAACGTTATATGGCATAACGTTATAACGTATTACGTTATATGGTATTACGTCATAACGTAATACGTTATATGGTATAACGTTATAACGTATTACGTTATATGCTATAACGTCATATGGTATAACGTTATAACGTATTACGTTATATGGTATTACGTTATAACGTATTACGTTATATGGTATAAAGTTATAACGTATTACGTTATATGGCATAACGTTATAACGTATTACGTTATTTGGTATAACGTTATAACGTATTACGTTATATGGTATTACGTCATAACGTATTACGTTAGATGGTATAGCGTTATAACGTATTACGTTATATGGTATAACGTCATATGGTATAACGTTATGACGTATTACGTTATATGGTATTACGTTATATGGTATAACGTTATATGGTATAACGTTATATGGCATAACGTTATAACGTAATACGTTATATGGTATAACGTTATAACGTATTACGTTATATGCTATAACGTCATATGGTATATCGTTATAACATATTACGTTATACGGTATCACGTTATAACGTATTACGTTATATGGCATAACGTTATAACGTATTACGTTATATGGTATGACGTTATAACGTATTACGTTATATGGTATTACGTCATAACGTATTACGTTAGATGGTATAGCGTTATAACGTATTACGTTATATGGTATAACGTCATATAGTATAACGTTATAACGTATTACGTTATATGGTATTACGTTATAACGTATTACGATATATGGTATAACGTTATAACGTATTACGTTATATGGTATAACGTTATATGGTATAACGTTATAACGTATTACCTTATATGGTATAACGTCATATGGTATAACGTTATAACGTATTACGTTATATGGTATTACGTCAACACGTATTACGTTATATGGTATAACGTTATAACGTATTACGTTATATACTATAACGTTATATGGTATAACGTTATAACGTATTACCTTATATGGTATAACGTCATATGGTATAACGTTATAACGTATTACGTTATATGGTATTACGTCATAACGTATTACGTTAGATGGTATAGCGTTATAACGTATTACGTTATATGGTATAACGTCATATGGTATAACGTTATAACGTATTACGTTATATGCTATAACGTCATATGGTATAACGTTATAACGTATTACGTTATACGGTATTACGTTATAACGTATTACGTTATATGGTATAACGTTATAACGCATTACCTTACATGGTATAACATCATATGGCATAACGTTATAACGTATTACGTTATATGGTATAACGTTATAACGTATTACCTTACATGGTATAACATCATATGGCATAACGTTATAACGTATTACATTATATGGTATTACGTCATAACGTATTACGTTATATGGTATAACGTTATAACGTATTACGTTATATGGCATAACGTTATAACGTATTACATTATGTGGTATTACCTTATAACGTATTACGTTATATGGTATAACGTTATAACGCATTACGTTATATGGCATAACGTTATAACGTATCTCATTATGTGGTATTACCTTATAACGTATTACGTTATATGGTATAACGGTATAACGTATTACATTATATGGTATTACGTCATAACGTATTACGTTATATGGTATAACGTTATAACGCATTACGTTATATGGCATAACGTTATAACGTATTACATTATATGGTATTACGTCATAACGTATTACGTTAGATGGTATAGCGTTATAACGTATTACGTTATATGGTATAACGTCATATAGTATAACGTTATAACGTATTACGTTATATGGTATTACGTTATAACGTATTACGTTATATGGTATAACGTTATAACGTATTACGTTATATGGTATAACGTCATATGGTATAACGTTATAACGTATTACGTTATATGGTATAACGTTATAACGTAATACGTTATATGGTATAACGTCATATGGTATAACGTTATAACGTATTACGTTATATGGCATAACGTTATAACGTATTACGTTATATGGTATTACGTCAAAACGTATTACGTTATATGGTATAACGTTATAACGTATTACGTTATATGGTATTACGTTATAACGTGTTACGTTATATGGTATAACGTTATAACGTATTACGTTATATGGAATCACGTTATAACTTATTACGTTATATGGCATAACGTTTTAACGTATTACATTATATAGTATTACGTCATAACGTATTACGTTATATGGTATAACATTATAACGTATTACGTTATATGGTATTACGTCAAAACGTATTACGTTATATGGTATAACGTTATAACGTATTACGTTATATGGTATTACGTTATAACGTGTTACGTTATATGGTATAACGTTATAACGTATTACGTTATATGGAATCACGTTATAACGTATTAGATTATATGGCATAACGTTTTAACGTATTACATTATATGGTATTACGTCATAACGTTTTACGTTATATGGTATAACGTTATAACGCATTACGTTATATGGCATAACGTTATAACGTATTACATTATGTGGTATTACCTTATAACGTATTACGTTATATGGTATAACGGTATAACGTATTACGTTATATGGTATAACGTCATATGGTATAACGTTATAACGTATTACGTTATATGGCATAACGTTATAACGTATTACATTATGTGGTATTACCTTATAACGTATTACGTTATATGTTATAACGTTATAACGTATTACGTTATATGGTATAACGTCATATGGTATAACGTTATAACGTATTACGTTATATGGTATCGCGTTATAACGTATTACGTCATATGGTATTACGTCATAACGTATTACGTTATATGGTATTACGTTATAACGTATTACGATATATGGTAAAACGTTATAACGTATTACGTTATATGGCATAACGTCTTAACGTATTACATTATATGGTATAACGTCATATGGCATAACGTTATAACGTATTACATTATGTGGTATTACCTTATAACGTATTACGTTATATGGTATAACGTTATAACGTATTACGTTATATGGTATAACGTCATATGGTATAACGTTATAACGTATTACGTTATATGGTATAACGTTATAACGTAATACGTTATATGGTATAACGTCATATGGTATAACGTTATAACGTATTACGTTATATGGTATAACATTATAACGTATTACGTTATATGGTATTACGTCAAAACGTATTACGTTATATGGTATAACGTTATAACGTATTACGTTATATGGTATTACGTTATAACGTGTTACGTTATATGGTATAACGTTATAACGTATTACGTTATATGGAATCACGTTATAACTTATTACGTTATATGGCATAACGTTTTAACGTATTACATTATATGGTATTACGTCATAACGTATTACGTTATATGGTATAACATTATAACGTATTACGTTATATGGTATTACGTCAAAACGTATTACGTTATATGGTATAACGTTATAACGTATTACGTTATATGGTATTACGTTATAACGTGTTACGTTATATGGTATAACGTTATAACGTATTACGTTATATGGAATCACGTTATAACGTATTACGTTATATGGCATAACGTTTTAACGTATTACATTATATGGTATTACGTCATAACGTATTACGTTATATGGTATAACGTTATAACGCATTACGTTATATGGCATAACGTTATAACGTATTACAATATGTGGTATTACCTTATAACGTATTACGTTATATGGTATAACGTTATAACGTATTACGTTATATGGTATAACGTCATATGGTATAACGTTATAACGTATTACGTTATATGGCATAACGTTATAACGTATTACATTATGTGGTATTACCTTATAACGTATTACGTTATATGTTATAACGTTATAACGTATTACGTTATATGGTATAACGTCATATGGTATAACGTTATAACGTATTACGTTATATGGTATCACGTTATAACGTATTACGTCATATGGTATTACGTCATAACGTATTACGTTATATGATATAACGTTATAACGTATTACGTTATATGGTTTAACGTTATAACGTATTACCTTATATAGTATAACGTCATATGGTATAACGTTATGACGTATTACGTTATATGGTATTACGTCATAACGTATTGCATCATATGGTATAACGTTATAACGTATTACATTATATGGTATTACGTCATAACGTATTACGTTATATGGTATAACGTTATAACGTATTACGTCATATGGCATAACGTTATAACGTATTACATTATGTGATATTACGTTATAACGTATTACGTTATATGGTATAACGTTATAACGTATTACGTTATATGGTATAACGTCATATGGTACAACGCTATAACGTATTACGTTATATGTTATTACGTCATAACGTATTACGTTATATGGTATAACGTCATATGGTATAACGTTATAACGTATTACGTTATATGGCATAACGTTATAACGTATTACATTATGTGGTATTACCTTATAACGTATTACGTTATATGTTATAACGTTATAACGTATTACGTTATATGGTATAACGTCATATGGTATAACGTTATAACGTATTACGTTATATGGTATCACGTTATAACGTATTACGTTATATGGTATTACGTCATAACGTATTACGTTAGATGGTATAGCGTTATAACGTATTACGTTATATGGTATAACGTCATATGGTATAACGTTATGACGTATTACGTTATATGGTATTACGTTATATGGTATAACGTTATATGGTATAACGTTATATGGCATAACGTTATAACGTAATACGTTATATGGTATAACGTTATAACGTATTACGTTATATGCTATAACGTCATATGGTATATCGTTATAACATATTACGTTATACGGTATCACGTTATAACGTATTACGTTATATGGCATAACGTTATAACGTATTACGTTATATGGTATGACGTTATAACGTATTACGTTATATGGTATTACGTCATAACGTATTACGTTAGATGGTATAGCGTTATAACGTATTACGTTATATGGTATAACGTCATATAGTATAACGTTATAACGTATTACGTTATATGGTATTACGTTATAACGTATTACGATATATGGTATAACGTTATAACGTATTACGTTATATGGTATAACGTTATATGGTATAACGTTATAACGTATTACCTTATATGGTATAACGTCATATGGTATAACGTTATAACGTATTACGTTATATGGTATTACGTCAACACGTATTACGTTATATGGTATAACGTTATAACGTATTACGTTATATACTATAACGTTATATGGTATAACGTTATAACGTATTACCTTATATGGTATAACGTCATATGGTATAACGTTATAACGTATTACGTTATATGGTATTACGTCATAACGTATTACGTTAGATGGTATAGCGTTATAACGTATTACGTTATATGGTATAACGTCATATGGTATAACGTTATAACGTATTACGTTATATGCTATAACGTCATATGGTATAACGTTATAACGTATTACGTTATACGGTATTACGTTATAACGTATTACGTTATATGGTATAACGTTATAACGCATTACCTTACATGGTATAACATCATATGGCATAACGTTATAACGTATTACGTTATATGGTATAACGTTATAACGTATTACCTTACATGGTATAACATCATATGGCATAACGTTATAACGTATTACATTATATGGTATTACGTCATAACGTATTACGTTATATGGTATAACGTTATAACGTATTACGTTATATGGCATAACGTTATAACGTATTACATTATGTGGTATTACCTTATAACGTATTACGTTATATGGTATAACGTTATAACGCATTACGTTATATGGCATAACGTTATAACGTATCTCATTATGTGGTATTACCTTATAACGTATTACGTTATATGGTATAACGGTATAACGTATTACATTATATGGTATTACGTCATAACGTATTACGTTATATGGTATAACGTTATAACGCATTACGTTATATGGCATAACGTTATAACGTATTACATTATATGGTATTACGTCATAACGTATTACGTTAGATGGTATAGCGTTATAACGTATTACGTTATATGGTATAACGTCATATAGTATAACGTTATAACGTATTACGTTATATGGTATTACGTTATAACGTATTACGTTATATGGTATAACGTTATAACGTATTACGTTATATGGTATAACGTCATATGGTATAACGTTATAACGTATTACGTTATATGGTATAACGTTATAACGTAATACGTTATATGGTATAACGTCATATGGTATAACGTTATAACGTATTACGTTATATGGCATAACGTTATAACGTATTACGTTATATGGTATTACGTCAAAACGTATTACGTTATATGGTATAACGTTATAACGTATTACGTTATATGGTATTACGTTATAACGTGTTACGTTATATGGTATAACGTTATAACGTATTACGTTATATGGAATCACGTTATAACTTATTACGTTATATGGCATAACGTTTTAACGTATTACATTATATAGTATTACGTCATAACGTATTACGTTATATGGTATAACATTATAACGTATTACGTTATATGGTATTACGTCAAAACGTATTACGTTATATGGTATAACGTTATAACGTATTACGTTATATGGTATTACGTTATAACGTGTTACGTTATATGGTATAACGTTATAACGTATTACGTTATATGGAATCACGTTATAACGTATTAGATTATATGGCATAACGTTTTAACGTATTACATTATATGGTATTACGTCATAACGTTTTACGTTATATGGTATAACGTTATAACGCATTACGTTATATGGCATAACGTTATAACGTATTACATTATGTGGTATTACCTTATAACGTATTACGTTATATGGTATAACGGTATAACGTATTACGTTATATGGTATAACGTCATATGGTATAACGTTATAACGTATTACGTTATATGGCATAACGTTATAACGTATTACATTATGTGGTATTACCTTATAACGTATTACGTTATATGTTATAACGTTATAACGTATTACGTTATATGGTATAACGTCATATGGTATAACGTTATAACGTATTACGTTATATGGTATCGCGTTATAACGTATTACGTCATATGGTATTACGTCATAACGTATTACGTTATATGGTATTACGTTATAACGTATTACGATATATGGTAAAACGTTATAACGTATTACGTTATATGGCATAACGTCTTAACGTATTACATTATATGGTATTACGTCATAACGTATTATGTTATATGGTATAACGTTATAACGTATTACGTTACATGGCATAACGTTATAACGTATTACGTTATATGGTATAACGTCATATGGCATAACGTTATAACGTATTACATTATGTGGTATTACCTTATAACGTATTACGTTATATGGTATAACGTTATAACGTATTACGTTATATGGTATAACGTCATATGGTATAACGTTATAACGTATTACGTTATATGGTATAACGTTATAACGTAATACGTTATATGGTATAACGTCATATGGTATAACGTTATAACGTATTACGTTATATGGTATAACATTATAACGTATTACGTTATATGGTATTACGTCAAAACGTATTACGTTATATGGTATAACGTTATAACGTATTACGTTATATGGTATTACGTTATAACGTGTTACGTTATATGGTATAACGTTATAACGTATTACGTTATATGGAATCACGTTATAACTTATTACGTTATATGGCATAACGTTTTAACGTATTACATTATATGGTATTACGTCATAACGTATTACGTTATATGGTATAACATTATAACGTATTACGTTATATGGTATTACGTCAAAACGTATTACGTTATATGGTATAACGTTATAACGTATTACGTTATATGGTATTACGTTATAACGTGTTACGTTATATGGTATAACGTTATAACGTATTACGTTATATGGAATCACGTTATAACGTATTACGTTATATGGCATAACGTTTTAACGTATTACATTATATGGTATTACGTCATAACGTATTACGTTATATGGTATAACGTTATAACGCATTACGTTATATGGCATAACGTTATAACGTATTACAATATGTGGTATTACCTTATAACGTATTACGTTATATGGTATAACGTTATAACGTATTACGTTATATGGTATAACGTCATATGGTATAACGTTATAACGTATTACGTTATATGGCATAACGTTATAACGTATTACATTATGTGGTATTACCTTATAACGTATTACGTTATATGTTATAACGTTATAACGTATTACGTTATATGGTATAACGTCATATGGTATAACGTTATAACGTATTACGTTATATGGTATCACGTTATAACGTATTACGTCATATGGTATTACGTCATAACGTATTACGTTATATGATATAACGTTATAACGTATTACGTTATATGGTTTAACGTTATAACGTATTACCTTATATAGTATAACGTCATATGGTATAACGTTATGACGTATTACGTTATATGGTATTACGTCATAACGTATTGCATCATATGGTATAACGTTATAACGTATTACATTATATGGTATTACGTCATAACGTATTACGTTATATGGTATAACGTTATAACGTATTACGTCATATGGCATAACGTTATAACGTATTACATTATGTGATATTACGTTATAACGTATTACGTTATATGGTATAACGTTATAACGTATTACGTTATATGGTATAACGTCATATGGTACAACGCTATAACGTATTACGTTATATGTTATTACGTCATAACGTATTACGTTATATGGTATAGCGCTATAACGTATTACGTTATATGCTATAACGTAATATAGTATAACGTTATAACGTATGATGTTATATGGTATTACGTTATAACGTATTACGTTATATGGTATAACGTTATAACGTATTACGTTATATGCTATAACGTCATATGGTATAACGTTATAACGTATTACGTTATATGGTATTACGTCTTCACGTATTACGTTATATGGTATAACGTTATAACGTATTACGTTATATGGTATAACGTCATATGGTATAACGTTATAACGTATTACGTTATATGGCATAACGTTATAACGTATTACATTATGTGGTATTACCTTATAACGTATTACGTTATATGTTATAACGTTATAACGTATTACGTTATATGGTATAACGTCATATGGTATAACGTTATAACGTATTACGTTATATGGTATCACGTTATAACGTATTACGTCATATGGTATTACGTCATAACGTATTACGTTATATGATATAACGTTATAATGTATTACGTTATATGGTATAACGTTATAACGTATTACCTTATATAGTATAACGTCATATGGTATAACGTTATGACGTATTACGTTATATGGTATTACGTCATAACGTATTGCATCATATGGTATAACGTTATAACGTATTACATTATATGGTATTACGTCATAACGTATTACGTTATATGGTATAACGTTATAACGTATTCCGTCATATGGCATAACGTTATAACGTATTACATTATGTGATATTACGTTATAACATATTACGTTATATGGTATAACGTTATAACGTATTACGTTATATGGTATAACGTCATATGGTACAACGTTATAACGTATTACGTTATATGTTATTACGTCATAACGTATTACGTTATATGGTATAGCGCTATAACGTATTACGTTATATGCTATAACGTAATATAGTATAACGTTATAACGTATTATGTTATATGGTATTACGTTATAACGTATTACGTTATATGGTATAACGTTATAACGTATTACGTTATATGGTATAACGTCATATGGTATAACGTTATGACGTATTACGTTATATGGTATTACGTTATAACGTATTACGTTATATGGTATAACGTTATATGGTATAACGTTATATGGCATAACGTTATAACGTATTACGTTATATGGTATTACGTCATAACGTAATACGTTATATGGTATAACGTTATAACGTATTACGTTATATGCTATAACGTCATATGGTATAACGTTATAACGTATTACGTTATATGGTATTACGTTATAACGTATTACGTTATATGGTATATAGTTATAACGTATTACGTTATATGGCATAACGTTATAACGTATTACGTTATTTGGTATAACGTTATAACGTATTACGTTATATGGTATTACGTCATAACGTATTACGTTAGATGGTATAGCGTTATAACGTATTACGTTATATGGTATAACGTCATATGGTATAACGTTATGACGTATTACGTTATATGGTATTACGTTATATGGTATAACGTTATATGGTATAACGTTATATGGCATAACGTTATAACGTAATACGTTATATGGTATAACGTTATAACGTATTACGTTATATGCTATAACGTCATATGGTATAACGTTATAACGTATTACGTTATACGGTATCACGTTATAACGTATTACGTTATATGGCATAACGTTATAACGTATTACGTTATATGGTATAACGTTATAACGTATTACGTTATATGGTATTACGTCATAACGTATTACGTTGGATGGTATAGCGTTATAACGTATTACGTTATATGGTATAACGTCATATAGTATAACGTTATAACGTATTACGTTATATGGTATTACGTTATAACGTATTACGTTATATGGTATAACGTTATAACGTATTACGTTATATGGTATAACGTCATATGGTATAACGTTATAACGTATTACGTTATATGGTATAACGTTATAACGTAATACGTTATATGGTATAACGTCATATGGTATAACGTTATAACGTATTACGTTATATGGTATAACATTATAACGTATTACGTTATATGTTATTACGTCAAAACGTATTACGTTATATGGTATAACGTTATAACCTATTACGTTATATGGTATTACGTTATAACGTGTTACGTTATATGGTATAACGTTATAACGTATTACGTTATATGGTATAACGTTATAGCGTATTACGTTATATGGTATTACGTTATAACGTGTTACGTTATATGGTATAACGTCATATGGTATAACGTTATGATGTATTACGTCATATTGTATAACGTTATAACGTAATACGTTATATGGTATAACGTCAAATGGTATAACGTTATAACGTTTTACGTTATATGGTATTACGTTATAACGTAATACGTTATATGGTATAACGTTATAACGTATTACGTTATATGCTATAACGTCATATGGTATAACGTTATATCGTATTACGTTATAAGGTATCACGTTATAACCTATTACGTTATATGGCATAACGTTATAACGTATTACGTTATATTGTATTACGTTATAACGTATTACGATATATGGTATAACGTTATAACGTATTACGTTATATGGTATAACGTCAAATGGTATAACATTATAATGTATTACGTCATATTGTATAACGTTATAACGTAATACGTTATATGGTATAACGTCATATGGTATAACGTTATAACGTATTACGTTATATGGTATTACGTTATAACGTATTTCGTTATATGGTATAACGTTGTAACGTATTACCTTATATGGTATAACGTCATATGGTATAACGTTATAACGTATTACGTTATATGGTATAACATTATAACGTATTACGTTATATGGTATTACGTCAAAACGTATTACGTTATATGGTATAACGTTATAACGTATTACATTATGTGGTATTACCTTATAACGTATTACGTTATATGGTATAACGTTATAACGTATTACGTTATATGGTATAACGTCATATGGTATAACGTTATAACGTATTACGTTATATGGTATAACGTTATAACCTATTACCTTATATGGTATAACGTCATATGGTATAACGTTATAACGTATTACGTTATATGGTATCACGTTATAACGTATTACGTCATATGGTATTACGTCATAACGTATTACGTTAAATGGTATAACGTTATAACGTATTACGTTATATGGTATAACGTCATATGGTATAACGTTATAACGTATTACGTTATATGGTATCACGTTATAACGTATTACGTTATATGGCATAACGTTATAACGTATTACGTTATATGGTATTACGTTATAACGTATTACGATATATGGTAAAACGTTATAACGTATTACGTTATATGGCATAACGTCTTAACGTATTACATTATATGGTATTACGTCATAACGTATTACGTTATATGGTATAACGTTATAACGTATTACGTTATATGGCATAACGTTATAACGTATTACATTATGTGGTATTACCTTATAACGTATTACGTTATATGGTATAACGTTATAACGTATTACGTTATATGGTATAACGTCATATGGTATAACGTTATAACGTATTACGTTATATGGTATAACGTCATATGGTATAACGTTATAACGTATTACGTTATATGGTATAACATTATAACGTATTACGTTATATGGTATTACGTCAAAACGTATTACGTTATATGGTATAACGTTATAACGTATTACGTTATATGGTATTACGTTATAACGTATTTCGTTATATGGTATAACGTTATAACGTATTACCTTATATGGTATAACGTCATATGGTATAACGTTATAACGTATTACGTTATATGGTATAACATTATAACGTATTACGTTATATGGTATTACGTCAAAACGTATTACGTTATATGGTATAACGTTATAACGTATTACGTTATATGGTATTACGTTATAACGTGTTACGTTATATGGTATAACGTTATAACGTATTACGTTATGTGGCATAACGTTATAACGTATTACATTATGTGGTATTACCTTATAACGTATTACGTTATATGGTATAACGTCATATGGTATAACGTTATAACGTATTACGTTATATGGTATAACGTTATAACCTATTACCTTATATGGTATAACGTCATATGGTATAACGTTATAACGTATTACGTTATATGGTATCACGTTATAACGTATTACGTTAAATGGTATAACGTTATAACGTATTACGTTATATGGTATAACGTCATATGGTATAACGTTATAACGTATTACGTTATATGGTATCACGTTATAACGTATTACGTTATATGGCATAACGTTATAACGTATTACGTTATATGCTATAACGTCATATGGTATAACGTTATAACGTATTACGTTATAAGGTATCACGTTATAACCTATTACGTTATATGGCATAACGTTATAACGTATTACGTTATATTGTATTACGTTATAACGTATTACGATATATGGTATAACGTTATAACGTATTACGTTATATGGTATAACGTCAAATGGTATAACATTATAATGTATTACGTCATATTGTATAACGTTATAACGTAATACGTTATATGGTATAACGTCATATGGTATAACGTTATAACGTATTACGTTATATGGTATTACGTTATAACGTATTTCGTTATATGGTATAACGTTATAACGTATTACCTTATATGGTATAACGTCATATGGTATAACGTTATAACGTTTTACGTTATATGGTATTACGTCATAACGTAATACGTTATATGGTATAACGTTATAACGTATTACGTTATATGCTATAACGTCATATGGTATAACGTTATAACGTATTACGTTATAAGGTATCACGTTATAACCTATTACGTTATATGGCATAACGTTATAACGTATTACGTTATATTGTATTACGTTATAACGTATTACGATATATGGTATAACGTTATAACGTATTACGTTATATGCTATAACGTCATATGGTATAACGTTATAACGTATTACGTTATAAGGTATCACGTTATAACCTATTACGTTATATGGCATAACGTTATAACGTATTACGTTATATGCTATAACGTCATATGGTATAACGTTATAACGTATTACGTTATAAGGTATCACGTTATAACCTATTACGTTATATGGCATAACGTTATAACGTATTACGTTATATTGTATTACGTTATAACGTATTACGATATATGGTATAACGTTATAACGTATTACGTTATATGGTATAACGTCATATGGTATAACGTTATAATGTATTACGTCATATTGTATAACGTTATAACGTAATACGTTATATGGTATAACGTCAAATGGTATAACGTTATAACGTTTTACGTTATATGGTATTACGTCATAACGTAATACGTTATATGGTATAACGTTATAACGTATTACGTTATATGCTATAACGTCATATGGTATAACGTTATAACGTATTACGTTATAAGGTATCACGTTATAACCTATTACGTTATATGGCATAACGTTATAACGTATTACGTTATATTGTATTACGTTATAACGTATTACGATATATGGTATAACGTTATAACGTATTACGTTATATGGTATAACGTCAAATGGTATAACATTATAATGTATTACGTCATATTGTATAACGTTATAACGTAATACGTTATATGGTATAACGTCATATGGTATAACGTTATAACGTATTACGTTATATGGTATTACGTTATAACGTATTTCGTTATATGGTATAACGTTATAACGTATTACCTTATATGGTATAACGTCATATGGTATAACGTTATAACGTATTACGTTATATGGTATAACATTATAACGTATTACGTTATATGGTATTACGTCAAAACGTATTACGTTATATGGTATAACGTTATAACGTATTACGTTATATGGTATTACGTTATAACGTGTTACGTTATATGGTATAACGTTATAACGTATTATGTTATATGGCATAACGTTATAACGTATTACATTATGTGGTATTACCTTATAACGTATTACGTTATATGGTATAACGTTATAACGTATTACGTTATATGGTATAACGTCATATGGTATAACGTTATAACGTATTACGTTATATGGTATCACGTTATAACGTATTACGTTATATGGCATAACGTTATAACGTATTACGTTATATGGTATTACGATATAACGTATTACGATATATGGTAAAACGTTATAACGTATTACGTTATATGGCATAACGTCTTAACGTATTACATTATATGGTATTACGTCATAACGTATTACGTTATATGGTATAACGTTATAACGTATTACGTTATATGGCATAACGTTATAACGTATTACATTATGTGGTATTACCTTATAACGTATTACGTTATATGGTATAACGTTATAACGTATTACGTTATATGGTATAACGTCATATGCTATAACGTTATAACGTATTACGTTATATGGTATAACGTTATAACGTAATACGTTATATGGTATAACGTCATATGGTATAACGTTATAACGTATTACGTTATATGGTATAACATTATAACGTATTACGTTATATGGTTTTACGTCAAAACGTATTACGTTATATGGTATAACGTTATAACGTATTACGTTATATGGTATTACGTTATAACGTGTTACGTTATATGGTATAACGTTATAACGTATTACGTTATATGGAATCACGTTATAACTTATTACGTTATATGGCATAGCGTTTTAACGTATTACATTATATGGTATTACGTCATAACGTATTACGTTATATGGTATAACATTATAACGTATTACGTTATATGGTATTACGTCAAAACGTATTACGTTATATGGTATAACGTTATAACGTATTACGTTATATGGTATTACGTTATAACGTGTTACGTTATATGGTATAACGTTATATCGTATTACGTTATATGGAATCACGTTATAACGTATTACGTTATATGGCATAACGTTTTAACGTATTAAATTATATGGTATTACGTCATAACGTATTACGTTATATGGTATAACGTTATAACGCATTACGTTATATGGCATAACGTTATAACGTATTACATTATGTGGTATTACCTTATAACGTATTACGTTATATGGTATAACGTTATAACGTATTACGTTATATGGTATAACGTTATAACGTATTACGTTATATGGTATAACGTTATAACGTATTACCTTATATAGTATAACGTCATATGGTATAACGTTATGACGTATTACGTTATATGGTATTACGTCATAACGTATTGCATCATATGGTATAACGTTATAACGTATTACATTATATGGTATTACGTCATAACGTATTACGTTATATGGTATAACGTTATAACGTATTACGTCATATGGCATAACGTTATAACGTATTACATTATGTGGTATTACGTTATAACATATTACGTTATATGGTATAACGTTATAACGTATTACGTTATATGGTATCACGTTATGACGTATTACGTTATATGGCATAACGTTATAACGTATTACATTATGTGGTATTACGTTATAACGTATTACGTTATATGGTATAACGTTATAACGTATTACGTTATATGGTATAACGTCATATGGTATAACGTTATAATGTATTACGTCATATTGTATAACGTTATAACGTAATACGTTATATGGTATAACGTCAAATGGTATAACGTTATAACGTTTTACGTTATATGGTATTACGTCATAACGTAATACGTTATATGGTATAACGTTATAACGTATTACGTTATATGCTATAACGTCATATGGTATAACGTTATAACGTATTACGTTATAAGGTATCACGTTATAACCTATTACGTTATATGGCATAACGTTATAACGTATTACGTTATATTGTATTACGTTATAACGTATTACGATATATGGTATAACGTTATAACGTATTACGTTATATGGTATAACGTCAAATGGTATAACATTATAATGTATTACGTCATATTGTATAACGTTATAACGTAATACGTTATATGGTATAACGTCATATGGTATAACGTTATAACGTATTACGTTATATGGTATTACGTTATAACGTATTTCGTTATAAGGTATAACGTTATAACGTATTACCTTATATGGTATAACGTCATATGGTATAACGTTATAACGTATTACGTTAAATGGTATAACGTTATAACGTATTACGTGATATGGTCTTACGTTATAACGTGTTACGTTATATGGTATAACGTTATATCGTATTACGTTATATGGAATCACGTTATAACGTATTACGTTATATGGCATAACGTTTTAACGTATTAAATTATATGGTATTACGTCATAACGTATTACGTTATATGCTATAACGTAATATAGTATAACGTTATAACGTATTACCTTATATGGTATAACGTCATATGGTATAACGTTATAACGTATTACGTTATATGGTATAACATTATAACGTATTACGTTATATGGTATTACGTCAAAACGTATTACGTTATATGGTATAACGTTATAACGTATTACGTTATATGGTATTACGTTATAACGTGTTACGTTATATGGTATAACGTTATAACGTATTACGTTATATGGCATAACGTTATAACGTATTACATTATGTGGTATTACCTTATAACGTATTACGTTATATGGTATAACGTTATAACGTATTACGTTATATGGTATAACGTCATATGGTATAACGTTATAACGTATTACGTTATATGGTATAACGTTATAACCTATTACCTTATATGGTATAACGTCATATGGTATAACGTTATAACGTATTACGTTATATGGTATCACGTTATAACGTATTGCGTCATATGGTATAACGTTATAACGTAATACGTTATATGGTATAACGTCATATGGTATAACGTTATAACGTATTACGTTATATGGTATAACATTATAACGTATTACGTTATATGGTATTACGTCAAAACGTATTACGTTATATGGTATAACGTTATAACGTATTACGTTATATGGTATTACGTTATAACGTGTTACGTTATATGGTATAACGTTATAACGTATTACGTTATATGGAATCACGTTATAACTTATTACGTTATATGGCTTAACGTTTTAACGTATTACATTATATGGTATTACGTCATAACGTATTACGTTATATGGTATAACATTATAACGTATTACGTTATATGGTATTACGTCAAAACGTGTTACGTTATATGGTATAACGTTATAACGTATTACGTTATATGGTATTACGTTATAACGTGTTACGTTATATGGTATAACGTTATATCGTATTACGTTATATGGAATCACGTTATAACGTATTACGTTATATGGCATAACGTTTTAACGTATTAAATTATATGGTATTACGTCATAACGTATTACGTTATATGGTATAACGTTATAACGCATTACGTTATATGGCATAACGTTATAACGTATTACATTATGTGGTATTACCTTATAACGGATTACGTTATATGGTATAACGTTATAACGTATTACGTTATATGGTATAACGTCATATGGTATAACGTTATAACGTATTACGTTATATGGCATAACGTTATAACGTATTACATTATGTGGTATTACCTTATAACGTATTACGTTATATGTTATAACGTTATAACGTATTACGTTATATGGTATAACGTCATATGGTATAACGTTATAACGTATTACGTTATATGGTATCACGTTATAACGTATTACGTCATATGGTATTACGTCATAACGTATTACGTTATATGGTATAACGTTATAACGTATTACGTTATATGGTATAACGTTATAACGTATTACCTTACATAGTATAACGTCATATGGTATAACGTTATGACGTATTACGTTATATGGTATTACGTCATAACGTATTGCATCATATGGTATAACGTTATAACGTATTACGTTATATTGTATTACGTTATAACGTATTACGATATATGGTATAACGTTATAACGTATTACGTTATATGGTATAACGTCAAATGGTATAACATTATAATGTATTACGTCATATTGTATAACGTTATAACGTATTTCGTTATATGGTATAACGTTATAACGTATTACCTTATATGGTATAACGTCATATGGTATAACGTTATAACGTATTACGTTATATGGTATAACATTATAACGTATTACGTTATATGGTATTACGTCAAAACGTATTACGTTATATGGTATAACGTTATAACGTATTACGTTATATGGAATTACGTTATAACGTGTTACGTTATATGGTATAACGTTATAACGTATTACGTTATATGGCATAACGTTATAACGTATTACATTATGTGGTATTACCTTATAACGTATTACGTTATATGGTATAACGTTATAACGTATTACGTTATATGGTATAACGTCATATGGTATATCGTTATAACGTATTACGTTATATGGTATAACGTTATAACCTATTACCTTATATGGTATAACGTCATATGGTATAACGTTATAACGTATTACGTTATATGGTATCACGTTATAACGTATTACGTCATATGGTATTACGTCATAACGTATTACGTTAAATGGTATAACGTTATAACGTATTACGTTATATGGTATAACGTCATATGGTATAACGTTATAACGTATTACGTTATATGGTATCACGTTATAACGTATTACGTTATATGGCATAACGTTATAACGTATTACGTTATATGGTATTACGTTATATCGTATTACGATATATAGTAAAACGTTATAACGTATTACGTTATATGGCATAACGTCTTAACGTATTACATTATATGGTATTACGTCATAACGTATTACGTTATATGGTATAACGTTATAACGTATTACGTTATATGGCATAACGTTATAACGTATTACATTATGTGGTATTACCTTATAACGTATTACGTTATATGGTATAACGTTATAACGTATTACGTTATATGGTATAACGTCATATGGTATAACGTTATAACGTATTACGTTATATGGTATAACGTTATAACGTAATACGTGATATGGTACAACGTCATATGGTATAACGTTATAACGTATTACGTTATATGGTATAACATTATAACGTATTACGTTATATGGTATTACGTCAAAACGTATTACGTTATATGGTATAACGTTATAACGTATTACGTTATATGGTATTACGTTATAACGTGTTACGTTTTATGGTATAACGTTATAACGTATTACGTTATATGGAATCACGTTATAACTTATTACGTTATATGGCATAACGTTTTAACGTATTACATTATATGGTATTACGTCATAACGTATTACGTTATATGGTATAACATTATAACGTATTACGTTATATGGTATTACGTCAAAACGTATTACGTTATATGGTATAACGTTATAACGTATTACGTTATATGGTATTACGTTATAACGTGTTACGTTATATGGTATAACGTTATATCGTATTACGTTATATGGAATCACGTTATAACGTATTACGTTATATGGCATAACGTTATAACGTATTACATTATGTGGTATTACCTTATAACGTATTACGTTATATGGTATAACGTTATAACGTATTACGTTATATGGTATAACGTCATATGGTATAACGTTATAACGTATTACGTTATATGGCATAACGTTATAACGTATTACATTATGTGGTATTACCTTATAACGTATTACGTTATATGTTATAACGTTATAACGTATTACGTTATATGGTATAACGTCATATGGTATAACGTTATAACGTATTACGTTATATGGTATCACGTTATAACGTATTACGTCATATGGTATTACGTCATAACGTATTACGTTATATGGTATAACGTTATAACGTATTACGTTATATGGTATAACGTTATAACGTATTACCTTATATAGTATAACGTCATATGGTATAACGTTATGACGTATTACGTTATATGGTATTACGTCATAACGTATTGCATCATATGGTATAACGTTATAACGTATTACATTATATGGTATTACGTCATAACGTATTACGTTATATGGTATAACGTTATAACGTATTACGTCATATGGCATAACGTTATAACGTATTACATTATGTGGTATTACGTCATAACGTAATACGTTATATGGTATAACGTTATAACGTATTACGTTATATGCTATAACGTCATATGGTATAACGTTATAACGTATTACGTTATATGGTATTACGTTATAACGTATTACGTTATATGGTATAACGTTATAACGTATTACGTTATATGGTATAACGTTATATGGTATAACGTTATATGGTATAACGTTATATGGCATAACGTTATAACGTATTACGTTATATGATAAAACGTTATAACGTATTACCTTATATGGTATAACGTCATATGGTATAACGTTATAACGTATTACGTTATATGGTATTACGTCATATGGTATAACGTTATAACGTATTACATTATATGGTATTACGTTATAACGTATTACGTTATATGGTATAAAGTTATAACGTATTACGTTATATGGCATAACGTTATAACGTATTACGTTATATGGTATAACGTTATAACGTATTACGTTATATGGTATAACGTTATATGGTATAACGTTATAACGTATTACGTTATATGGTATTACGTTATAACGTATTACGTTATATGGTATAACGTTATAACGTATTACGTTATATGGTATTACGTCATAACGTATTACGTTATATCGTATAACGTTATAACGTATTACGTTATATGCTATAACGTTATAACGTATTACGTTATATGGTATAACGTTATAACGTATTACGTTATATGGTATTACGTCATAACGTATTACGTTATATGGTATTACGTCATAACGTATTACGTTATGTGGTATAATGTCATATGGTATATCGTTATGACGTATTACGTTATATGGTATTACGTTATAACGCATTACGTTATATGGCATAACGTTATAACGTATTACATTATGTGGTATTACCTTATAACGGATTACGTTATATGGTATAACGTTATAACGTATTACGTTATATGGTATAACGTCATATGGTATAACGTTATAACGTATTACGTTATATGGCATAACGTTATAACGTATTACATTATGTGGTATTACCTTATAACGGATTACGTTATATGGTATAACGTTATAACGTATTACGTTATATGGTATAACGTCATATGGTATAACGTTATAACGTATTACGTTATATGGCATAACGTTATAACGTATTACATTATGTGGTATTACCTTATAACGTATTACGTTATATGGTATAACGTTATAACGTATTACGTTATATGGTATAACGTTATATGGTATAACGTTATAACGTATTACGTTATATGGTATTACGTTATAACGCATTACGTTATATGGCATAACGTTATAACGTATTACATTATGTGGTATTACCTTATAACGGATTACATTATATGGTATTACGTCATAACGTATTACGTTATATGGTATAACGTTATAACGTATTACGTCATATGGCATAACGTTATAACGTATTACATTATGTGGTATTACGTCATAACGTAATACGTTATATGTTATAACGTTATAACGTATTACGTTATATGGTATAACGTCATATGGTATAACGTTATAACGTATTACGTTATATGGTATCACGTTATAACGTATTACGTCATATGGTATTACGTCATAACGTATTACGTTATATGGTATAACGTTATAACGTATTACGTTATATGGTATAACGTTATAACGTATTACCTTACATAGTATAACGTCATATGGTATAACGTTATGACGTATTACGTTATATGGTATTACGTCATAACGTATTGCACCATATGGTATAACGTTATAACGTATTACATTATATGGTATTACGTCATAACGTATTACGTTATATGGTATAACGTTATAACGTATTACGTCATATGGCATAACGTTATAACGTATTACATTATGTGGTATTACGTTATAACATATTACGTTATATGGTATAACGTTATAACGTATTACCTTATATGGTATAACGTCATATGGTATAACGTTATAACGTATTACGTTATATGGTATAACATTATAACGTATTACGTTATATGGTATTACGTCAAAACGTATTACGTTATATGGTATAACGTTATAACGTATTACGTTATATGGTATTACGTTATAACGTGTTACCTTATATGGTATAACGTCATATGGTATAACGTTATAACGTATTACGTTATATGGTATAACATTATAACGTATTACGTTATATGGTATTACGTCAAAACGTATTACGTTATATGGTATAACGTTATAACGTATTACGTTATATGGTATTACGTTATAACGTGTTACGTTATATGGTATAACGTTATAACGTATTACGTTATATGGCATAACGTTATAACGTATTACATTATGTGGTATTACCTTATAACGTATTACGTTATATGGTATAACGTTATAACGTATTACGTTATATGGTATAACGTTATATGGTATAACGTTATAACGTATTACGTTATATGGTATTACGTTATAACGCATTACGTTATATGGCATAACGTTATAACGTATTACATTATGTGGTATTACCTTATAACGGATTACATTATATGGTATTACGTCATAACGTATTACGTTATATGGTATAACGTTATAACGTATTACGTCATATGGCATAACGTTATAACGTATTACATTATGTGGTATTACGTCATAACGTAATACGTTATATGTTATAACGTTATAACGTATTACGTTATATGGTATAACGTCATATGGTATAACGTTATAACGTATTACGTTATATGGTATCACGTTATAACGTATTACGTCATATGGTATTACGTCATAACGTATTACGTTATATGGTATAACGTTATAACGTATTACGTTATATGGTATAACGTTATAACGTATTACCTTACATAGTATAACGTCATATGGTATAACGTTATGACGTATTACGTTATATGGTATTACGTCATAACGTATTGCACCATATGGTATAACGTTATAACGTATTACATTATATGGTATTACGTCATAACGTATTACGTTATATGGTATAACGTTATAACGTATTACGTCATATGGCATAACGTTATAACGTATTACATTATGTGGTATTACGTTATAACATATTACGTTATATGGTATAACGTTATAACGTATTACCTTATATGGTATAACGTCATATGGTATAACGTTATAACGTATTACGTTATATGGTATAACATTATAACGTATTACGTTATATGGTATTACGTCAAAACGTATTACGTTATATGGTATAACGTTATAACGTATTACGTTATATGGTATTACGTTATAACGTGTTACCTTATATGGTATAACGTCATATGGTATAACGTTATAACGTATTACGTTATATGGTATAACATTATAACGTATTACGTTATATGGTATTACGTCAAAACGTATTACGTTATATGGTATAACGTTATAACGTATTACGTTATATGGTATTACGTTATAACGTGTTACGTTATATGGTATAACGTTATAACGTATTACGTTATATGGCATAACGTTATAACGTATTACATTATGTGGTATTACCTTATAACGTATTACGTTATATGGTATAACGTTATAACGTATTACGTTATATGGTATAACGTTATAACGTATTACGTCATATGGCATAACGTTATAACGTATTACATTATGTGGTATTACGTCATAACGTAATACGTTATATGGTATAACGTTATAACGTATTACGTTATATGCTATAACGTCATATGGTATAACGTTATAACGTATTACGTTATATGGTATTACGTTATAACGTATTACGTTATATGGTATAACGTTATAACGTATTACGTTATATGGTATAACGTTATATGGTATAACGTTATATGGTATAACGTTATATGGCATAACGTTATAACGTATTACGTTATATGATAAAACGTTATAACGTATTACCTTATATGGTATAACGTCATATGGTATAACGTTATAACGTATTACGTTATATGGTATTACGTCATATGGTATAACGTTATAACGTATTACATTATATGGTATTACGTTATAACGTATTACGTTATATGGTATAAAGTTATAACGTATTACGTTATATGGCATAACGTTATAACGTATTACGTTATATGGTATAACGTTATAACGTATTACGTTATATGGTATAACGTTATATGGTATAACGTTATAACGTATTACGTTATATGGTATTACGTTATAACGTATTACGTTATATGGTATAACGTTATAACGTATTACGTTATATGGTATTACGTCATAACGTATTACGTTATATCGTATAACGTTATAACGTATTACGTTATATGCTATAACGTTATAACGTATTACGTTATATGGTATAACGTTATAACGTATTACGTTATATGGTATTACGTCATAACGTATTACGTTATATGGTATTACGTCATAACGTATTACGTTATGTGGTATAATGTCATATGGTATATCGTTATGACGTATTACGTTATATGGTATTACGTTATAACGCATTACGTTATATGGCATAACGTTATAACGTATTACATTATGTGGTATTACCTTATAACGGATTACGTTATATGGTATAACGTTATAACGTATTACGTTATATGGTATAACGTCATATGGTATAACGTTATAACGTATTACGTTATATGGCATAACGTTATAACGTATTACATTATGTGGTATTACCTTATAACGGATTACGTTATATGGTATAACGTTATAACGTATTACGTTATATGGTATAACGTCATATGGTATAACGTTATAACGTATTACGTTATATGGCATAACGTTATAACGTATTACATTATGTGGTATTACCTTATAACGTATTACGTTATATGGTATAACGTTATAACGTATTACGTTATATGGTATAACGTTATATGGTATAACGTTATAACGTATTACGTTATATGGTATTACGTTATAACGCATTACGTTATATGGCATAACGTTATAACGTATTACATTATGTGGTATTACCTTATAACGGATTACATTATATGGTATTACGTCATAACGTATTACGTTATATGGTATAACGTTATAACGTATTACGTCATATGGCATAACGTTATAACGTATTACATTATGTGGTATTACGTCATAACGTAATACGTTATATGTTATAACGTTATAACGTATTACGTTATATGGTATAACGTCATATGGTATAACGTTATAACGTATTACGTTATATGGTATCACGTTATAACGTATTACGTCATATGGTATTACGTCATAACGTATTACGTTATATGGTATAACGTTATAACGTATTACGTTATATGGTATAACGTTATAACGTATTACCTTACATAGTATAACGTCATATGGTATAACGTTATGACGTATTACGTTATATGGTATTACGTCATAACGTATTGCACCATATGGTATAACGTTATAACGTATTACATTATATGGTATTACGTCATAACGTATTACGTTATATGGTATAACGTTATAACGTATTACGTCATATGGCATAACGTTATAACGTATTACATTATGTGGTATTACGTTATAACATATTACGTTATATGGTATAACGTTATAACGTATTACCTTATATGGTATAACGTCAAATGGTATAACGTTATAACGTATTACGTTATATGGTATAACATTATAACGTATTACGTTATATGGTATTACGTCAAAACATATTACGTTATATGGTATAACGTTATAACGTATTACGTTATATGGTATTACGTTATAACGTGTTACCTTATATGGTATAACGTCATATGGTATAACGTTATAACGTATTACGTTATATGGTATAACATTATAACGTATTACGTTATATGGTATTACGTCAAAACGTATTACGTTATATGGTATAACGTTATAACGTATTACGTTATATGGTATTACGTTATAACGTGTTACGTTATATGGTATAACGTTATAACGTATTACGTTATATGGCATAACGTTATAACGTATTACATTATGTGGTATTACCTTATAACGTATTACGTTATATGGTATAACGTTATAACGTATTACGTTATATGGTATAACGTCATATGGTATAACGTTATAACGTATTACGTTATATGGTATCACGTTATAACGTATTACGTTATATGGCATAACGTTATAACGTATTACGTTATATGGTATTACGTTATATCGTATTACGATATATGGTAAAACGTTATAACGTATTACGTTATATGGCATAACGTCTTAACGTATTACATTATATGGTATTACGTCATAACGTATTACGTTATATGGTATAACGTTATAACGTATTACGTTATATGGCATAACGTTATAACGTATTACATTATGTGGTATTACCTTATAACGTATTACGTTATATGGTATAACGTTATAACGTATTACGTTATATGGTATAACGTCATATGGTATAACGTTATAACGTATTACGTTATATGGTATAACGTTATAACGTAATACGTGATATGGTACAACGTCATATGGTATAACGTTATAACGTATTACGTTATATGGTATAACATTATAACGTATTACGTTATATGGTATTACGTCAAAACGTATTACGTTATATGGTATAACGTTATAACGTATTACGTTATATGGTATTACGTTATAACGTGTTACGTTTTATGGTATAACGTTATAACGTATTACGTTATATGGAATCACGTTATAACTTATTACGTTATATGGCATAACGTTTTAACGTATTACATTATATGGTATTACGTCATAACGTATTACGTTATATGGTATAACATTATAACGTATTACGTTATATGGTATTACGTCAAAACGTATTACGTTATATGGTATAACGTTATAACGTATTACGTTATATGGTATTACGTTATAACGTGTTACGTTATATGGTATAACGTTATATCGTATTACGTTATATGGAATCACGTTATAACGTATTACGTTATATGGCATATCGTTTTAACGTATTACATTATATGGTATTACGTCATAACGTATTACGTTATATGGTATAACGTTATAACGCATTACGTTATATGGCATAACGTTATAACGTATTACATTATGTGGTATTACCTTATAACGTATTACGTTATATGGTATAGCGTTATAACGTATTACGTTATATGGTATAACGTTATATCGTATTACGTTATATGGAATCACGTTATAACGTATTACGTTATATGGCATATCGTTTTAACGTATTACATTATATGGTATTACGTCATAACGTATTACGTTATATGGTATAACGTTATAACGCATTACGTTATATGGCATAACGTTATAACGTATTACATTATGTGGTATTACCTTATAACGTATTACGTTATATGGTATAGCGTTATAACGTATTACGTTATATGCTATAACGTAATATAGTATAACGTTATAACGTATTACGTTATATGGTATTACGTTATAACGTATTACGTTATATGGTATAACGTTATAACGTATTACGTTATATGGTATAACGTTATATGGTATAACGTTATATGGTATAACGTTATATGGCATAACGTTATAACGTATTACGTTATATGATAAAACGTTATAACGTATTACCTTATATGATATAACGTCATATGGTATAACGTTATAACGTATTACGTTATATGGTATTACGTCATATGGTATAACGTTATAACGTATTACATTATATGGTATTACGTTATAACGTATTACGTTATATGGTATAAAGTTATAACGTATTACGTTATATGGCATAACGTTATAACGTATTACGTTATATGGTATAACGTTATAACGTATTATGTTATATGGTATAACGTTATATGGTATAACGTTATAACGTATTACGTTATATGGTATTACGTTATAACGTATTACGATATATGGTATAACGTTATAACGTATTACGTTATATGGTATTACGTCATAACGTATTACGTTATATCGTATAACGTTATAACGAATTACGTTATATGCTATAACGTTATAACGTATTACGTTATATGGTATAACGTTATAACGTATTACGTTATATGGTATTACGTCATAACGTATTACGTTATATGGTATTACGTCATAACGTATTACGTTATGTGGTATAATGTCATATGGTATAACGTTATGACGTATTACGTTATATGGTATTACGTTATAACGTATTACGTTATATGTTATTACGTCATAACGTAATACGTTATATGGTATAACGTTATAACGTATTACGTTATATGCTATAACGTCATATGGTATAACGTTATAACGTATTACGTTATATGGTATCACGTTATAACGTATTACGTTATATGGCATAACGTTATAACGTATTACGTTATATGGTATAATGTTATATGGCATAACGTTATAACGTATTACGTTATATGGTATAACGTTATAACGTATTAAGTTATATGCTATAACGTCATATGGTATAACGTTATAATGTATTACGTCATATTGTATAACGTTATAACTTAATACGTTATATGGTATAACGTCATATGGTATAACGTTATAACGTATTACGTTATATGGTATAACGTTATAACGTATTACGTTATATGGTATAACGTTATATGGTATAACGTTATAACGTATTACCTAATATGGTATAACGTCATATGGTATAACGTTTTAACGTATTACGTTATATGGTATTACGTCATAACGTATTACGTTATATGGTATTACGTCATAACGTATTACGTTATATGGTATAACGTCATATGGTATAACGTTATGACGTATGACGTTATATGGTATTACGTTATAACGTATTACGTTATATGGTATAACGTCATATGGTATAACGTTATAACGTATTACGTTTTATGGTATTACGTTATAATGTATTACGTTATATGGTATAACGTTATAACGTAATACGTTATATGGTATAACGTCATATGGTATAACGTTATAATGTTTTACGTTATATGGTATTACGTTATAACGTATTACGTTATATGGTATAACGTTATAACGTATTACCTCATATGGTATAACGTCATATGGTATAACGTTATAACGTATTACGTTATATGGTATTACGTCATAACGTGTTACGTTATATGGTATAACGTTATAACGTATTACGTTATATGCTATAACGTCATATGATATAACGTTATAACGTATTACCTTATATGGTATAACGTCATATGGTATAACGTTATAACGTATTTCGTTATATGGTATTACGTTATAACGTATTACGATATATGGTATAACGTTATAACGTATTACCTTATATGGTATAACGTCATATGGTATAACGTTATAACGTATTACGTTATATGGTATAACATTATAACGTATTACGTTATATGGTATTGCGTCAAAACGTATTACGTTATATGGTATAACGTTATAACGTATTACGTTATATGGCATAACGTTATAACGTACTACATTATGTGGTATTACCTTATAACGTATTACGTTATAACGTATTACGTCATGTGGTATTACGTCATAACGTATTACGTTATATGGTATAACGTTATAACGTATTACGTTATATGGTATAACGTTATAACGTATTACCTTATATAGTATAACGTCATATGGTATAACGTTATGACGTATTACGTTATATGGTATTACGTCATAACGTATTGCATCATATGGTATAACGTTATAACGTATTACATTATATGGTATTACGTCATAACGTATTACGTTATATGGTATAACGTTATAACGTATTACGTCATATGGCATAACGTTATAACGTATTACATTATGTGGTATTACGTTATAACATATTACGTTATATGGTATAACGTTATAACGTATTACGTTATATGGTATAACGTCATATGGTACAACGTTATAACGTATTACGTTATATGTTATTACGTCATAACGTATTACGTTATATGGTATAGCGCTATAACGTATTACGTTATATGCTATAACGTAATATAGTATAACGTTATAACGTATTATGTTATATGGTATTACGTTATAACGTATTACGTTATATGGTATAACGTTATAACGTATTACGTTATATGGTATAACGTTATATGGTATAACGTTATATGGTATAACGTTATATGGCATAACGTTATAACGTATTACGTTATATGATAAAACGTTATAACGTATTACCTTATATGGTATAACGTCATATGGTATAACGTTATAACGTATTACGTTATATGGTATTACGTCATATGGTATAACGTTATAACGTAATACGTTATATGGTATAACGTTATAACGTATTACGTTATATGCTATAACGTCATATCGTATAACGTTATAACGTATTACGTTATATGGTATTACGTCTTCACGTATTACGTTATATGGTATAACGTCATATGGTATAACGTTATAACGTATTACGTTATATGGTATTACGTCATAACGTATTACGTTATATGGTATTACGTCATAACGTATTACGTTATATGGTATAACGTCATATGGTATAACGTTATGACGTATTACGTTATATGGTATTACGTTATAACGTATTACGTTATATGGTATAACGTTATATGGTATAACGTTATATGGCATAACGTTATAACGTATTACGTTATATGGTATTACGTCATAACGTAATACGTTATATGGTATAACGTTATAACGTATTACGTTATATGCTATAACGTCATATGGCATAACGTTATAACGTATTACGTTATATGCTATAACGTCATATGGTATAACGTTATAACGTATTACGTAATATGGTATTACGTTATAACGTATTACGTTATATGGTATAAAGTTATAACGTATTACGTTATATGGTATAACGTTATAATGTATTACGTTATATGGCATAACGTTATAACGTATTACGTTATATGCTATAACGTCATATGGTATAACGTTATAACGTATTACGTTATATGGTATCACGTTATAACGTATTACGTTATATGGCATAACGTTATAACGTATTACGTTATATGGTATAACGTTATAACGTATTACGTTATATGGTATTACGTCATAACGTATTACGTTAGATGGTATAGCGTTATAACGTATTACGTTATATGGTATAACGTCATATAGTATAACGTTATAACGTATTACGTTATATGGTATTACGTTATAACGTATTACGTTATATGGTATAACGTTATAACGTATTACGTTATATGGTATAACGTTATATGGTATAACGTTATAACGTATTAACTTATATGGTATAACGTCATATGGTATAACGTTATAACGTATTACGTTATATGGTATTACGTCAACACGTATTACGTTATATGGTATAACGTTATAACGTATTACGTTATATACTATAACGTCATATGGTATAACGTTATAACGTATTACGTTATATGATATTACGTTATAACGTATTACGTTATGTGGTATGACGTTATAACGTGTTACGTTATATGGTATAACGTCATATGGTATAACGTTATAACGTATTACGTTATATGGCATAACGTTATAACGTATTACATTATGTGGTATTACGTTATAACGTATTACGTTATATGGTATAACGTTATAACGTATTACGTTATATGGTATAACGTTATAATGTATTACGTCATATTGTATAACGTTATAACGAAATACGTTATATGGTATAACGTCAAATGATATAACGTTATAACGTTTTACGTTATATGGTATTACGTTATAACGTATTACGTTATATGGCATAACGTTATAACGTATTACCTTATATGGTATAACGTCATATGGTATAACGTTATAACGTATTACGTTATATGGTATTACGTCATAACGTAATACGTTATATGGTATAACGTTATAAAGTATTACGTTATATGCTATAACGTCATATGGTATAACGTTATAACGTATTACGTTATATGGTATTACGTCATAACGTATTACGTTATATGGTATAACGTTATAACGTATTACGTTATATGGCATAACGTTATAACGTATTACATTATGTGGTATTAACTTATAACGTATTACGTTATATGGTATAACGTTATAACGTATTACGTTATATGGTATAACGTCATATGGTATAACGTTATAACGTATTACGTTATATGGCATAACGTTATAACGTATTACATTATGTGGTATTACCTTATAACGTATTACGTTATATGTTATAACGTTATAACGTATTACGTTATATGGTATAACGTCATATGGTATAACGTTATAACGTATTACGTTATATGGTATCACGTTATAACGTATTACGTCATATGGTATTACGTCATAACGTATTACGTTATATGGTATAACGTTATAACGTATTACGTTATATGGTATAACGTTATAACGTATTACCTTATATAGTATAACGTCATATGGTATAACGTTATGACGTATTACGTTATATGGTATTACGTCATAACGTATTGCATCATATGGTATAACGTTATAACGTATTACATTATATGGTATTACGTCATAACGTATTACGTTATAACGTTATAACGTATTACGTCATATGGCATAACGTTATAACGTATTACATTATGTGGTATTACGTTATAACATATTACGTTATATGGTATAACGTTATAACGTATTACGTTATATGGTATAACGTCATATGGTACAACGTTATAACGTATTACGTTATATGTTATTACGTCATAACGTATTACGTTATATGGTATAGCGCTATAACGTATTACGTTATATGCTATAACGTAATATAGTATAACGTTATAACGTATTATGTTATATGGTATTACGTTATAACGTATTACGTTATATGGTATAACGTTATAACGTATTACGTTATATGGTACAACGTTATATGGTATAACGTTATATGGTATAACGTTATATGGCATAACGTTATAACGTATTACGTTATATGATAAAACGTTATAACGTATTACCTTATATGGTATAACGTTATATGGTATAACGTTATAACGTATTACGTTATATGGTATTACGTCATATGGTATAACGTTATAACGTAATACGTTATATGGTATAACGTTATAACGTATTACGTTATATGCTATAACGTCATATGGTATAACGTTATAACGTATTACGTTATATGGTATTACGTCTTCACGTATTACGTTATATGGTATAACGTCATATGGTATAACGTTATAACGTATTACGTTATATGGTATTACGTCATAACGTATTACGTTATATGGTATTACGTCATAACGTATTACGTTATATGGTATAACGTCATATGGCATAACGTTATGACGTATTACGTTATATGGTATTACGTTATAACGTATTACGTTATATGGTATAACGTTATATGGTATAACGTTATATGGCATAACGTTATAACGTATTACGTTATATGGTATTACGTCATAACGTAATACGTTATATGGTATAACGTTATAACGTATAACGTTATAACGTATAACGTTATAACGTTTTACGTTATATGCTATAACGTCATATGGCATAACGTTATAACGTATTACGTTATATGCTATAACGTCATATGGTATAACGTTATAACGTATTACGTAATATGGTATTACGTTATAACGTATTACGTTATATGGTATAAAGTTATAACGTATTACGTTATATGGTATAACGTTATAACGTATTACGTTATATGGCATAGCGTTATAACGTATTACGTTATATGCTATAACGTCATATGGTATAACGTTATAACGTATTACGTTATATGGTATCACGTTATAACGTATTACGTTATATGGCATAACGTTATAACGTATTACGTTATATGGTATAACGTTATAACGTATTACGTTATATGGTATTACGTCATAACGTATTACGTTAGATGGTATAGCGTTATAACGTATTACGTTATGTGGTATGACGTTATAACGTGTTACGTTATATGGTATAACGTCATATGGTATAACGTTATAACGTATTACGTTATATGGCATAACGTTATAACGTATTACATTATGTGGTATTACGTTATAACGTATTACGTTATATGGCATAACGTTATAACGTATTACGTTATATGGTATAACGTTGTAACGTATTACGTAATATGGTATTACGTTATAACGTATTACGTTATATGGTATAAAGTTATAACGTATTACGTTATATGGTATAACGTTATAACGTATTACGTTATATGGCATAACGTTATAACGTATTACGTTATATGCTATAACGTCATATGGTATAACGTTATAACGTATTACGTTATATGGTATCACGTTATAACGTATTACGTTATATGGCATAACGTTATAACGTATTACGTTATATGGTATAACGTTATAACGTATTACGTTATATGGTATTACGTCATAACGTATTACGTTAGATGGTATAGCGTTATAACGTATTACGTTATGTGGTATGACGTTATAACGTGTTACGTTATATGGTATAACGTCATATGGTATAACGTTATAACGTATTACGTTATATGGCATAACGTTATAACGTATTACATTATGTGGTATTACGTTATAACGTATTACGTTATATGGTATAACGTTATAACGTATTACGTTATATGGTATAACGTTATAATGTATTACGTCATATTGTATAACGTTCTAACGAAATACGTTATATGGTATAACGTCAAATGATATAACGTTATAACGTTTTACGTTATATGGTATTACGTTATAACGTATTACGTTATATGGCATAACGTTATAACGTATTACCTTATATGGTATAACGTCATATGGTATAACGTTATAACGTATTACGTTATATGGTATTACGTCATAACGTAATACGTTATATGGTATAACGTTATAAAGTATTACGTTATATGCTATAACGTCATATGGTATAACGTTATAACGTATTACGTTATATGGTATTACGTCATAACGTATTACGTTATATGGTATAACGTTATAACGTATTACGTTATATGGCATAACGTTATAACGTATTACATTATGTGGTATTAACTTATAACGTATTACGTTATATGGTATAACGTTATAACGTATTACGTTATATGGTATAACGTCATATGGTATATCGTTATAACGTATTACGTTATATGGCATAACGTTATAACGTATTACATTATGTGGTATTACCTTATAACGTATTACGTTATATGTTATAACGTTATAACGTATTACGTTATATGGTATAACGTCATATGGTATAACGTTATAACGTATTACGTTATATGGTATCACGTTATAACGTATTACGTCATATGGTATTACGTCATAACGTATTACGTTATATGGTATAACGTTATAACGTATTACGTTATATGGTATAACGTTATAACGTATTACCTTATATAGTATAACGTCATATGGTATAACGTTATGACGTATTACGTTATATGGTATTACGTCATAACGTATTGCATCATATGGTATAACGTTATAACGTATTACATTATATGGTATTACGTCATAACGTATTACGTTATATGGTATAACGTCATATGGTACAACGTTATAACGTATTACGTTATATGTTATTACGTCATAACGTATTACGTTATATGGTATAGCGCTATAACGTATTACGTTATATGCTATAACGTAATATAGTATAACGTTATAACGTATTATGTTATATGGTATTACGTTATAACGTATTACGTTATATGGTATAACGTTATAACGTATTACGTTATATGGTATAACGTTATATGGTATAACGTTATATGGTATAACGTTATATGGCATAACGTTATAACGTATTACGTTATATGATAAAACGTTATAACGTATTACCTTATATGGTATAACGTTATATGGTATAACGTTATAACGTATTACGTTATATGGTATTACGTCATATGGTATAACGTTATAACGTAATACGTTATATGGTATAACGTTATAACGTATTACGTTATATGCTATAACGTCATATGGTATAACGTTATAACGTATTACGTTATATGGTATTACGTCTTCACGTATTACGTTATATGGTATAACGTCATATGGTATAACGTTATAACGTATTACGTTATATGGTATTACGTCATAACGTATTACGTTATATGGTATTACGTCATAACGTATTACGTTATATGGTATAACGTCATATGGCATAACGTTATGACGTATTACGTTATATGGTATTACGTTATAACGTATTACGTTATATGGTATAACGTTATATGGTATAACGTTATATGGCATAACGTTATAACGTATTACGTTATATGGTATTACGTCATAACGTAATACGTTATATGGTATAACGTTATAACGTATTACGTTATATGCTATAACGTCATATGGCATAACGTTATAACGTATTACGTTATATGGTATTACGTAATATGGTATTACGTTATAACGTATTACGTTATATGGTATAAAGTTATAACGTATTACGTTATATGGTATAACGTTATAACGTATTACGTTATGTGGCATAACGTTATAACGTATTACGTTATATGCTATAACGTCATACGGTATAACGTTATAACGTATTACGTTATATGGTATCACGTTATAACGTATTACGTTATATGGCATAACGTTATAACGTATTACGTTATATGGTATAACGTTATAACGTATTACGTTATATGGTATTACGTCATAACGTATTACGTTAGATGGTATAGCGTTATAACGTATTACGTTATATGGTATAACGTCATATAGTATAACGTTATAACGTATTACGTTATATGGTATTACGTTATAACGTATTACGTTATATGGTATAACGTTATAACGTATTACGTTATATGGTATAACGTTATATGGTATAACGTTATAACGTATTAACTTATATGGTATAACGTCATATGGTATAACGTTATAACGTATTACGTTATATGGTATTACGTCAACACGTATTACGTTATATGGTATAACGTTATAACGTATTACGTTATATACTATAACGTCATATGGTATAACGTTATAACGTATTACGTTATATGATATTACGTTATAACGTATTACGTTATGTGGTATGACGTTATAACGTGTTACGTTATATGGTATAACGTCATATGGTATAACGTTATAACGTATTACGTTATATGGCATAACGTTATAACGTATTACATTATGTGGTATTACGTTATAACGTATTACGTTATATGGTATAACGTTATAACGTATTACGTTATATGGTATAACGTTATAATGTATTACGTCATATTGTATAACGTTATAACGTAATACGTTATATGGTATAACGTCAAATGGTATAACGTTATAACGTTTTACGTTATATGGTATTACGTTATAACGTATTACGTTATATGGTATAACGTTATAACGTATTACCTTATATGGTATAACGTCATATGGTATAACGTTATAACGTATTACGTTATATGGTATTACGTCATAACGTAATACGTTATATGGTATAACGTTATAACGTATTACGTTATATGGCATAACGTTATAACGTATTACGTTATATGGTATTACGTTATAACGTATTACGATATATGGTATAACGTTATAACGTATTACGTTATATGGTATAACGTCAAATGGTATAACGTTATAATGTATTACGTCATATTGTATAACGTTATAACGTAATACGTTATAAGGTATAACGTCATATGGAATAACGTTATAACGTATTACGTTATATGGTATTACGTTATAACGTATTACGATATATGGTATAACGATATAACGTATTACCTTATATGGTATAACGTCATATGGTATAACGTTATAACGTATTACGTTATATGGTATAACATTATAACGTATTACGTTATATGGTATTACGTCAAAACGTATTACGTTATGTGGTATAACGTTATAACGTATTACGTGATATGGAATCACGTTATAACGTATAACGTCATATGGTATAACGTTATGACGTATTACGTTATATGGTATAACGTCATATGGTATAACGTTATAACGTATTACGTTATATGCTATAACGTCATATGGTATAACGTTATAACGTATTACGTTATATGGTATTACGTTATAACGTATTACGTTATATGGTATAACGTTATAACGTATTACGTTATATGGAATTACGTCATAACGTATTACGTTATATGGTATAACCTTATAACGTATTACGTTATATGCTATAACGTTATAACGTATTACGTTATATGGTATAACGTTATAACGTATTACGTTATATGGTATTACGTCATAACGTATTACGTTATATGGTATTACGTCATAACGTATTACGTTATATGGTATAACGTCATATGGTATAACGTTATGACGTATTACGTTATATGGTATTACGTTATAACGTATTACGTTATATGGTATAACGTTATATGGTATAACGTTATATGGCATAACGTTATAACGTATTACGTTATATGGTATTACGTCATAACGTAATACGTTATATGGTATAACGTTATAACGTATTACGCTATATGCTATAACGTCATATGGTATAACGTTATAACGTATTACGTTATATGGTATAACGTCATATGGTATAACGTTATAACGTATTACGTTATATGGTATAACGTTATATGGTATAACGTTATAACCTGTTACCTTATATGGTATAACGTCATATGGTATAACGTTATAACGTATTACGTTATATGGTATCACGTTATAACGTATTACGTTATATGGCATATCGTTATAACGTATTACGTTATATGGTATTACGTTATAACGTATTACGATATATGGTAAAACGTTATAACGTATTACGTTATATGGTATAGCGTCAAATGGTATAACGTTATAATGTATTACGTCATATTGTATAACGTTATAACGTAATACGTTATATGGTATAACGTCATATGGTATAACGTTATAACGTATTACGTTATATGGTATTACGTTATAACGTATTACGTTATATGGTATAACGTTATAACGTATTACCTTATATGGTATAACGTCATATGGTATAACGTTATAACGTATTACGTTATATGCTATAACGTAATATAGTATAACGTTATAACGTATTACGTTATATGGTATAACGTTATAACGTATTACGTTATATGCAATAACGTAATATAGTATAACGTTTAACGTATTATGTTATATGGTATTACGTTATAACGTATTACATTATATGGTATAACGTTATAACGTATTACGTTATATGGTATAACGTTATATGGTATAACCTTATAACGTATTACCTTATATGGTATAACGTCATATGGTATAACGTTATAACGTATTACTTTATATGGTATCACGTTATAACGTATTACGTCATATGGTATTACGTCATAACGTTTTACGTTATATGGTATAACATTATAAAGTATTACGTTATATGGTATAACGTCATATGGTATAACGTTACGACGTATTACGTTATATGGTATTACGTCATAACGTGTTACGTTATATGGTATAACGTTATAACGTATTACGTTATATGCTATAACGTCATATGGCATAACGTTATAACGTATTACCTTATATGGTATAACGTCATATGGTATAACGCTATAACGTATTACGTTATATGGTATCACGTTATAACGTATTACGTAATATGGCATAACGTTATAACGTATTACGTTATATGGTATTACGTTATAACGTATTACGATATATGGTATAACGTTATAACGTATTACGTTATATGCTATAACGTCATATGGTATAACGTTATAATGTATTACGTCATATTGTATAACGTTATAACTTAATACGTTATATGGTATAACGTCATATGGTATAACGTTATAACGTATTACGTTATATGGTATTACGTCATAGCGTAATACGTTATATGGTATAACGTTATAACGTATTACGTTATATGGTATTACGTTATAACGTATTACGCTATATGGTATAACGTTATAACTTATTACCTTATATGGTATGACGTCATATGGTATAACGTTATAACGTATTACGTTATATGGTATAACGTCATATGGTATAACGTTATAACGTATTACGTTATATGGTATCACGTTATAACGTATTACGTTATATGGCATAACGTTATAACGTATTACGTTATATGGTATAACGTTATAACGTATTAAGTTATATGCTATAACGTCATATGGTATTACGTTATAATGTATTACGTCATATTGTATAACGTTATAACTTAATACGTTATATGGTATAACGTCATATGGTATAACGTTATAACGTATTACTTTATATGGTATTACGTTATAACGTATTACGTTATATGGTATAACATTATAACGTACTACGTTATATGGTATAACGTCAAATGGTATAACGTTATAATGTATTACGTCATATTGTATAACGTTATAACGTAATACGTCATATGGTATAACGTTATAACGTATTACGATATATGGTATAACGTTATAACGTATTACGTTATATGGTATAACGTCAAATGGTATAACGTTATAATGTATTACGTCATATTGTATAACGTTATAACGTAATACGTTATATGGTATAACGTCATACGGTATAACGTTATAACGTATTACTTTATATGGTATTACCTCATAACGTAATACGTTATATGGTATAACGTTATAACGTATTACGTTATATGGTAATACGTTATAACGTATTACGTTATATGGTATAACGTTATAACGTATTACCTTACATGGTATAACGTCATATGGCATAACGTTATAACGTATTACGTTATATGGTGTTACGTCAAAACGTATTACGTTATGTTTCATAACGTTTTTAACGTATTACGTTATATGGTATTACGTCATAACGTAATACGTTATATGGTATAACGTTATAACGTATTACGTTATATGCTATAACGTCATATGGTATAACGTTATAACGTATTACGTTATATGGTATAACGTCATATGGTATAACGTTATAACGTATTACGTTATATGGTATCACGTTATAACGTAATACGTTATATGGCATAACGTTATAACGTATTACGTTATATGGTATTACGTTATAACGTATTGCGATATATGGTGTAACGTTATAACGTATTACGTTATATGGTATAACGTCAAATGGTATAACGTTATAATGTATTACGTCATATTGTATAACGTTATAACGTAATACGTTATATGGTATAGCGTCATATGGTATAACGTTATAACGTATTACTTTATATGGTATTACGTTATAACGTTTTACGTTATATGGTATAACATTATAACGTATTACGTTATATGGTATAACGTTATAACGTATTACGTTATATGGTATAACGTCAAATGGTATAACGTTATAATGTATTACGTCATATTATATAACGTTATAACGTAATACGTTATATGGTATAACGTCATATGGTATAACGTTATATCGTATTACGTTATATGGTATTACGTCATAACGTATTACGTTATATGGTATAACGTAATAACGTATTACGTTATGTGCTATAACGTCATATGGTATAACGTTATAACGTATTACGTTTTATGGTATTACGTTATAACGTATTACGTTATATTGTATAACGTTATAACGTATTACGTTATTTGGTATAACGTCATATGGTATAACGTTATAATGTATTACGTCATACTGTATAACGTTATAACGTAATACGTTATATGGTATAACGTCGTATGGTATAACGTTATAACGTTTTACGTTATATGGTATTACGTTACAACGTATTACGTTATATGGTATAACGTTATAACGTATTACCTTATATGGTATAACGTCATATGGTATAACGTTTTAACGTATTACGTTATATGGTATTACGTCATAACGTAATACGTTATATGGTATAACGTTATAACGTATTACGTTATATGGTATTACGTCATAACGTAATACGTTATATGGTATAACGTTATAACGTATTACGTTATATGCTATAACGTCGTATGGTATAACGTTATAATGTATTAAGTCATATTGTATAACGTTATAACGTAATACGTTATATGGTATAACGTCATATGGTATAACGTTATAACGTATTACGTTACATGGTATTACTTCAAAACGTATTACGTTATGTTTCATAACGTTTTTAACGTATTACGTTATATGGTATAACATTATAACGTATTACTTTATATGGTATTACGTCAAAACGTATTACGTTATATGGTATATCGTTATGACGTATTACGTTATATGGTATTACGACATAACGTATTACATCATATGGTATAATGTTATAACGTATTACGTTATATGGTATTACGTCATAACGTATTACGTTATATGGTATATCGTTATAACGTATTACGTTATATGCTATAACGTAATATAGTATAACGTTATAACGTATTATGTTATATGGTATTACGTTATAACGTATTACGTTATATGGTATAACGTTATAACGTATTACGTTATATGGTATAACGTTATAACGTATTACCTTATATGGTATAACGTCATATGGTATAACGTTATAACGTATCACGTTATATGGTATCACGTTATAACGTATTACGTCATATGGTATTACGTCATAACGTATTACGTTATATGGTATAACGTTATAACGTATTACGTTATATGGTATAACGTTATAACGTATTACCTTATATAGTATAACGTCATATGGTATAACGTTATAACGTATTACGTTATATGGTATAACGTTATAACGTATTACGTTATATGGTATTACGTCATAACGTATTACGTTATATGGTATATCGTTATAACGTATTACGTTATATGCTATAACGTAATATAGTATAACGTTATAACGTAGTACGTTATATGGCATAACGTTATAACGTATTACATCATATGGTATAACATTATAACGTATTACGTTATATGGTATATCGTTATAACGTATTACGTTATATGGTATAACGTCAAATGGTATAACGTTATAATGTATTACGTCATATTGTATAACGTTATAACGTAATACGTTATATGGTATAACGTCATATGGTATAACGTTATAACGTATTACGTTATATGGTATTATGTTATAACGTATTACGTTATATGGTATAACGTTATAACGTATTACCTTATATGGTATAACGTCATATGGTATAACGTTATAACGTATTACGTGTCATGGTATTACGTTATAACGTATTACGTTATATGGTATAACGTTATATGGTATAACTTTATAACGTATTACCTTATATGGTATAACGTCATATGGTATAACGCTATAACGTATTATGTTATATGGTATTACGTGAACACGTATTACGTTATATGGTATAACGTTATAACGTATTACGTTATATGCTATAACGTCATATGGTATAACGTTATAACGTATTACGTTACACGATATTACGTTATAACGTATTACGTTATGTGGTATGACGTTATAACGTGTTACGTTATATGGTATAACGTCATATGGTATAACGTTATAACGTATTACGTTATATGGCATAACGTTATAACGTATTACATTATGTGGTATTACGTTATAACGTATTACGTTATATGGTATAACGTTATAACGTATTACGTTATATGGTATAACGTCAAATGGTATAACGTTATAATGTATTACGTCATATTGTATAACGTTATAACGTAATACGTTATATGGTATAACGTCATACGGTATAACGTTATAACGTATTACTTTATATGGTATTACCTCATAACGTAATACGTTATATGGTATAACGTTATAACGTATTACGTTATATGGTAATACGTTATAACGTATTACGTTATATGGTATAACGTTATAACGTATTACCTTACATGGTATAACGTCATATGGCATAACGTTATAACGTATTACGTTATATGGTATAACGTTATAACGTATTACGTTATATGGTGTTACGTCAAAACGTATGACGTTATGTTTCATAACGTTTTTAACGTATTACGTTATATGGTATTACGTCATAACGTAATACGTTATATGGTATAACGTTATAACGTATTACGTTATATGCTATAACGTCATATGGTATAACGTTATAACGTATTACGTTATATGGTATAACGTCATATGGTATAACGTCATATGGTATAACGTTATAACGTATTACGTTATATGGTATCACGTTATAACGTAATACGTTATATGGCATAACGTTATAACGTATTACGTTATATGGTATTACGTTATAACGTATTACGATATATGGTGTAACGTTATAACGTATTACGTTATATGGTATAACGTCAAATGGTATAACGTTATAATGTATTACGTCATATTGTATAACGTTATAACGTAATACGTTATATGGTATAGCGTCATATGGTATAACGTTATAACGTATTACTTTATATGGTATTACGTTATAACGTATTACGTTATATGGTATAACGTTATAACGTATTACCTTATATGGTATAACGTCATATGGTATAACGTTATAACGTATTACGTTATATGGTATAACATTATAACGTATTACGTTATATGGTATTACGTCAAAACGTATTACGTTATATGGTATAACGTCTCATGGTATAACGTTATATCGTATTACGTTATATGGTATTACGTCATAACGTATTACGTTATATGGCATAACGTAATAACGTATTACGTTATGTGCTATAACGTCATATGGTATAACGTTATAACGTATTACGTTTTATGGTATTACGTTATAACGTATTACATTATGTGGTATTACGTTATAACGTATTACGTTATATGGTATAACGTTATAACGTAATACGTTATATGGTATAACGTCATATGGTATAACGTTATAACGTATTACGTTATATGGTATTACGTTATAACGTATTACGTTATATGGTATAACGTTATAACGTATTACCTTATATGGTATAACGTCATATGGTATAACGTTATAACGTATTACGTGTTATGGTATTACGTTATAACGTATTACGTTATATGGTATAACGTTATATGGTATAACGTTATAACGTATTACCTTATATGGTATAACGTCATATGGTATAACGCTATAACGTATTATGTTATATGGTATTACGTGAACACGTATTACGTTATATGGTATAACGTTATAACGTATTACGTTATATGCTATAACGTCATATGGTATAACGTTATAACGTATTACGTTACACGATATTACGTTATAACGTATTACGTTATGTGGTATGACGTTATAACGTGTTACGTTATATGGTATAACGTCATATGGTATAACGTTATAACGTATTACGTTATATGGCATAACGTTATAACGTATTACATTATGTGGTATTACGTTATAACGTATTACGTTATATGGTATAACGTTATAACGTATTACGTTATATGGTATAACGTCAAATGGTATAACGTTATAATGTATTACGTCATATTGTATAACGTTATAACGTAATACGTTATATGGTATAACGTCATACGTATAACGTTATAACGTATTACTTTATATGGTATTACCTCATAACGTAATACGTTATATGGTATAACGTTATAACGTATTACGTTATATGGTAATACGTTATAACGTATTACGTTATATGGTATAACGTTATAACGTATTACCTTACATGGTATAACGTCATATGGCATAACGTTATAACGTATTACGTTATATGGTATAACGTTATAACGTATTACGTTATATGGTGTTACGTCAAAACGTATGACGTTATGTTTCATAACGTTTTTAACGTATTACGTTATATGGTATTACGTCATAACGTAATACGTTATATGGTATAACGTTATAACGTATTACGTTATATGCTATAACGTCATATGGTATAACGTTATAATGTATTACGTCATATTGTATAACGTTATAACGTAATACGTTATATGGTATAGCGTCATATGGTATAACGTTATAACGTATTACTTTATATGGTATTACGTTATAACGTATTACGTTATATGGTATAACATTATAACGTATTACGTTATATGGTATAACGTTATAACGTATTACGTTATATGCTATAACGTCATATGGTATAACGTTATAATGTATTACGTCATATTATATAACGTTATAACGTAATACGTTATATGGTATAACGTCATATGGTATAACGTTATAACGTATTACGTTATATGGTATTACGTTATAACGTATTACGTTATATGGTATAACGTTATAACGTATTACCTTATATGGTATAACGTCATATGGTATAACGTTATAACGTATTACGTTATATGGTATAACATTATAACGTATTACGTTATATGGTATTACGTCAAAACGTATTACGTTATATGGTATAACGTCTCATGGTATAACGTTATATCGTATTACGTTATATGGCATTACGTCATAACGTATTACGTTATATGGTATAACGTAATAACGTATTACGTTATGTGCTATAACGTCATATGGTATAACGTTATAACGTATTACGTTTTATGGTATTACGTTATAACGTATTACATTATGTGGTATTGCGTTATACCGTATTACGTTATATGGTATAACGTTATAACGTATTACGTTATATGGTATAACGTCTCATGGTATAACGTTATATCGTATTACGTTATATGGTATTACGTCATAACGTATTACGTTATATGGTATAACGTAATAACGTATTACGTTATGTGCTATAACGTCATATGGTATAACGTTATAACGTATTACGTTTTATGGTATTACGTTATAACGTATTACGTTATATGGTATAACGTTATAACGTATTACCTTATATGGTATAACGTCATATGGTATAACGTTATAATGTATTACGTCATACTGTATAACGTTATAACGTAATACGTTATATGGTATAACGTCGTATGGTATAACGTTATAACGTTTTACGTTATATGGTATTACGTTACAACGTATTACGTTATATGGTATAACGTTATAACGTATTACCTTATATGGTATAACGTCATATGGTATAACGTTTTAACGTATTACGTTATATGGTATTACGTCATAACGTAATACGTTATATGGTATAACGTTATAACGTATTACGTTATATGGTATTACGTCATAACGTAATACGTTATATGGTATAACGTTATAACGTATTACGTTATATGCTATAACGTCGTATGGTATAACGTTATAACGTATTACGTTATATGGTATACCGTCATATGGTATAACGTTATAACGTATTACGTTATAAGGTATCACGTTATAACGTATTACGTTATATGGCATAACGTTATAACGTAATACCTTATATGGTATAACGTCATATGGTATTACGACATAACGTATTACATCATATGGTATAACGTTATAACGTATTACGTTATATGGTATTACGTCATAACGTATTACGTTATATGGTATATCGTTATGACGTATTACGTTATATGCTATAACGTAATATAGTATAACGTTATAACGTATTATGTTATATGGTATTACGTTATAACGTATTACGTTATATGGTATAACGTTATAACGTATTACGTTATATGGTATAACGTTATAACGTATTACCTTATATGGTATAACGTCATATGGTATAACGTTATAACGTATTACGTTATATGGTATCACGTTATAACTTATTACGTCATATGGTATTACGTCATAACGTAATACGTTATATGGTATAACGTTAAAACGTATTACGTTATATGCTATAACGTCGTATGGTATAACGTTATAATGTATTAAGTCATATTGTATAACGTTATAACGTAATACGTTATATGGTATAACGTCATATGGTATAACGTTATAACGTATTACGTTATATGGTATTACGTCATAACGTAATACGTTATATGGTATAACGTTATAACGTACTACGTTATATGGTATTACGTTATAACGTATTACGTTATATGGTATAACGTTATAACGTATTACCTTACATGGTATATCGTCATATGGCATAACGTTATAACGTATTACGTTAAATGGTATAACGTTAGAACGTATTACGTTACATGGTATTACTTCAAAACGTATTACGTTATGTTTCATAACGTTTTTAACGTATTAAGTTATATGGTATTACGTCATAACGTAATACGTTATATGGTATAACGTTATAACGTATTACGTTATATGCTATAACGTCATATGGTATAACGTTATAACGTATTACGTTATATGGTATACCGTCATATGGTATAACGTTATAACGTATTACGTTATATGGTATCACGTTATAACGTATTACGTTATATGGCATAACGTTATAACGTATTACCTTATATGGTATAACGTCATACGGTATAACGTTATAACGTATTACGTTATATGGTATAACATTATAACGTATTACGTTATATGGTATTACGTCAAAACGTATTACGTTATATGGTATAACGTTATGACGTATTACGTTATATGGTATTACGACATAACGTATTACATCATATGGTATAACGTTATAACGTATTACGTTATATGGTATTAGGTCATAACGTATTACGTTATATGGTATATCGTTATAACGTATTACGTTATATGCTATAACGTAATATAGTATAACGTTATAACGTATTATGTTATATGGTATTACGTTATAACGTATTACGTTATATGGTATAACGTTATAACGTATTACGTTATATGGTATAACGTTATAACGTATTACCTTATATGGTATAACGTCATATGGTATAACGTTATAACGTATTACGTTATATGGTATCACGTTATAACGTATTACGTCATATGGTATTACGTCATAACGTATTACGTTATATGGTATAACGTTATAACGTATTACGTTATATGGTATAACGTTATAACGTATTACCTTATATAGTATAACGTCATATGGTATAACGTTATAAGGTATTACGTTATATGGTATAACGTTATAACGTAATACGTTATATAGTATAACGTCATATGGTATAACGTTATAACGTATTACGTTATATGGTATAACGTTATAACGTATTACGTTATATGGTATAACGTTATAACGTATTACCTTATATGGTTTAACGTCATATGGTATAACGTTATAACGTATTACGTTATATGGTATAACGTTATAACGTACTACGTTATATGGTATAACATTATAACGTATTACGTTATATGGTATTACGTCAAAACGTATTACGTTATGTTTCATAACCTTTTTTAACGTATTACGTTATATGGTATTACGTCATAACGTAATACGTTATATGGTATAACGTTATAACGTATTACGTTATATGCTATAACGTCATATGTTATAACGTTATAACGTATTACGTTATATGGTATAACGTCATATGGTATAACGTTATAACGTATTACCTTATACGGTATAACGTCATATGGTATAACGTTATAACGTATTACGTTATATGGTATTACGTCATAACATAATACGTTATATGGTATAACGTTATAACGTATTACGTTATATGGTATTACGTCATAACGTAATACGTTATATGGTATAACGTTATAACGTATTACGTTATATGGTATTACGTTATAACGTATTACGTTATATGGTATAACGTTATAACGTATTACCTTACATGGTATAACTTCATATGGCATAACGTTATAACGTACTACGTTATATGGTATAACGTTATAACGTATTACGTTATATGGTATTACGTCAAAACGTATTACGTTATGTTTCATAACGTTTTTAACGTATTACGTTATATGGTATTACGTCATAACGTAATACGTTATATGGTATAACGTTATAACGTATTACGTTATATGCTATAACGTCATATGGTATAACGTTATAACGTATTACGTTATATGGTATAACGTCATATGGTATAACGTTATAACGTATTACGTTATATGGTATCACGTTATAACGTATTACGTTATATGGCATAACGTTATAACGTATTACGTTATATGGTATTACGTTATAACGTATTACGATATATGGTATAACGTTATAACGTATTACGTTATATGGTATAACGTCAAATGGTATAACGTTATAATGTATTTCGTCATATTGTATAACGTTATAACGTAATACGTTATATGGTATAACGTCATATGGTATAACGTTATAACGTATTACGTTATATGGTATTACGTTATAACGTATTACGTTATATGGTATAACACTATAACGTATTACGTTATATGGTATAACGTTATAACGTATTACGTTATATGGTATAACGTCAAATGGTATAACGTTATAATGTATTACGTCATATTGTATAACGTTATAACGTAATACGTTATATGGTATAACGTCATATGGTATAACGTTATAACGTATTACGTTATATGGTATTACGTCATAACGTAATACGTTATATGGTATAACGTTATAACGTATTACGTTATATGCTATAACGTCATATGGTATAACGTTATAACGTATTACGTTATATGGTATAACGTCATATGGTATAACGTTATAACGTATTACGTTATATGGTATCACGTTATAACGTATTACGTTATATGGCATAACGTTATAACGTATTACGTTATATGGTATTACGTTATAACGTATTACGATATATGGTATAACGTTATAACGTATTACGTTATATGGTATAACGTCAAATGGTATAACGTTATAATGTATTTCGTCATATTGTATAACGTTATAACGTAATACGTTATATGGTATAACGTCATATGGTATAACGTTATAACTTATTACGTTATATGGTATTACGTTATAACGTATTACGTTATATGGTATAACACTATAACGTATTACGTTATATGGTATAACGTTATAACGTATTACGTTATATGGTATAACGTCAAATGGTATAACGTTATAATGTATCACGTCATATTGTATAACGTTATAACGTAATACGTTATATGGTATACCGTCATATGGTATAACGTTATAACGTATTACGTTATATGGTATTACGTTATAACGTATTACGTTATATGGTATAACGTTATAACGTATTACCTTATATGGTATAACGTCATATGGTATAACGTTATAACGTATTACGTTATATGGTATAACATTATAACGTATTACGTTATATGGTATTACGTCAAAACGAATTACGTTATATGGTATAACGTTATGACGTATTACGTTATATGGTATTACGACATAACGTATTACATCATATGGTATAACATTATATCGTATTACGTTATATGGTATAACGTTATAACGTATTACGTTATATGGTATAACGTCAAATGGTATAACGTTATAATGTATTACGTCATATTGTATAACGTTATAACATAATACGTTATATGGTATAACGTCATATGGTATGACGTTATAACGTATTACGTTATATGGTATTACGTTATAACGTATTACGTTATATGGTATAACGTTATAACGTATTACCTTCTATGGTATAACGTCATATGGTATAACGTTATAATGCATTACGTCATATTGTATAACGTTATAACTTAATACGTTATATGGTATAACGTCATATGGTATAACGTTATAACGTATTAAGTTATATGGTATAACGTTATAACGTATTACGTTATATGGTATAACGTTATATGGTATATCGTTATAACGTATTACGTTATATGGTATTACGTCATAACGTATTACGTTATATGGTATATCGTTATAACGTATTACGTTATATGCTATAACGTAATATAGTATAACGTTATAACGTAATACGTTATATGGCATAACGTTATAACGTATTACGTTATATGGTATTACGTTATAACGTATTACGATATATGGTATAACGTTATAACGTATTACGTTATATGGTATAACGTCAAATGGTATAACGTTATAATGTATTACGTCATATTGTATAACGTTATAACGTAATACGTTATATGGTATAACGTCATATGGTATAACGTTATAACGTATTACGTTATATGGTATTACGTTATAACGTATTACGTTATATGGTATAACGTTATAACGTATTACCTTATATGCTATAACGTCATATGGTATAACGTTATAACGTATTACGTTATATGGTATACCGTCATATGGTATAACGTTATAACGTATTACGTTATATGGTATCACGTTATAACGTATTACGTTATATGGCATAACGTTATAACGTATTACCTTATATGGTATAACGTCATATGGTATAACGTTATAACGTATTACGTTATATGGTATAACATTATAACGTATTACGTTATATGGTATTACGTCAAAACGTATTACGTTATATGGTATAACGTTATGACGTATTACGTTATATGGTATTACGACATAACGTATTACATCATATGGTATAACGTTATAACGTATTACGTTATATGGTATTAGGTCATAACGTATTACGTTATATGGTATATCGTTATAACGTATTACGTTATATGCTATAACGTAATATAGTATAACGTTATAACGTATTAAGTTATATGGTATAACGTTATAACGTATTACGTTATATGGTATAACGTTATATGGTATATCGTTATAACGTATTACGTTATATGGTATTACGTCATAACGTATTACGTTATATGGTATATCGTTATAACGTATTACGTTATATGCTATAACGTAATATAGTATAACGTTATAACGTATTACGTTATATGGTATCACGTTATAACGTATTACGTCATATGGTATTACGTCATAACGTATTACGTTATATGGTATAACGTTATAACGTATTACGTTATATGGTATAACGTTATAACGTATTACCTTATATAGTATAACGTCATATGGTATAACGTTATAAGGTATTACGTTATATGGTATAACGTTATAACGTAATACGTTATATAGTATAACGTCATATGGTATAACGTTATAACGTATTACGTTATATGGTATAACGTTATAACGTATTACGTTATATGGTATAACGTTATAACGTATTACCTTATATGGTATAACGTCATATGGTATAACGTTATAACGTATTACGTTATATGGTATAACGTTATAACGTACTACGTTATATGGTATAACATTATAACGTATTACGTTATATGGTATTACGTCAAAACGTATTACGTTATGTTTCATAACCTTTTTTAACGTATTACGTTATATGGTATTACGTCATAACGTAATACGTTATATGGTATAACGTTATAACGTATTACGTTATATGCTATAACGTCATATGTTATAACGTTATAACGTATTACGTTATATGGTATAACGTCATATGGTATAACGTTATAACGTATTACCTTATACGGTATAACGTCATATGGTATAACGTTATAACGTATTACGTTATATGGTATTACGTCATAACATAATACGTTATATGGTATAACGTTATAACGTATTACGTTATATGGTATTACGTCATAACGTAATACGTTATATGGTATAACGTTATAACGTATTACGTTATATGCTATAACGTCGTATGGTATAACGTTATAATGTATTACGTCATATTGTATAACGTTATAACGTAATACGTTATATGGTATAACGTCATATGGTATAACGTTATAACGTATTACGTTATATGGTATTACGTCATAACGTATACGTTATATGGTATAACGTTATAACGTATTACGTTATATGGTATTACGTTATAACGTATTACGTTATATGGTATAACGTTATAACGTATTACCTTACATGGTATAACTTCATATGGCATAACGTTATAACGTATTACGTTATATGGTATAACGTTATAACGTATTACGTTATATGGTATTACGTCAAAACGTATTACGTTATGTTTCATAACGTTTTTAACTTATTACGTTATATGGTATTACGTCATAACGTAATACGTTATATGGTATAACGTTATAACGTATTACGTTATATGCTATAACGTCATATGGTATAACGTTATAACGTATTACGTTATATGGTATAACGTCATATGGTATAACGTTATAACGTATTACGTTATATGGTATCACGTTATAACGTATTACGTTATATGGCATAACGTTATAACGTATTACGTTATATGGTATTACGTTATAACGTATTACGATATATGGTATAACGTTATAACGTATTACGTTATATGGTATAACGTCAAATGGTATAACGTTATAATGTATTTCGTCATATTGTATAACGTTATAACGTAATACGTTATATGGTATAACGTCATATGGTATAACGTTGTAACGTATTACGTTATATGGTATTACGTTATAACGTATTACGTTATATGGTATAACACTATAACGTATTACGTTATATGGTATAACGTTATAACGTATTACGTTATATGGTATAACGTCAAATGGTATAGCGTTATAATGTATTACGTCATATTGTATAACGTTATAACGTAATACGTTATATGGTATAACGTCATATGGTATAACGTTATAACGTATTACGTTATATGGTATTACGTTATAACGTATTACGTTATATGGTATAACATTATAACGTATTACCTTATATGGTATAACGTCATATGGTATAACGTTATAACGTATTACGTTATATGGTATAACATTATAACGTATTACGTTATATGGTATTACGTCAAAACGTATTACGTTATATGGTATAACGTTATGACGTATTACGTTATATGGTATTACGACATAACGTATTACATCATATGGTATAACATTATAACGTATTACGTTATATGGTATAACGTTATAACGTATTACGTTATATGGTATAACGTCAAATGGTATAACGTTATAATGTATTACGTCATATTGTATAACGTTATAACATAATACGTTATATGGTATAACGTCATATGGTATGACGTTATAACGTATTACGTTATATGGTATTACGTTATAACGTATTACGTTATATGGTATAACGTTATAACGTATTACCTTATATGGTATAACGTCATATGGTATAACGTTATAATGCATTACGTCATATTGTATAACGTTATAACTTAATACGTTATATGGTATAACGTCATATGGTATAACGTTATAACGTATTACGTTATATGGTATAACGTTATAACGTATTACGTTATATGGTATAACGTTATATGGTATAACGTTATAACGTATTACGTTATATGGTATTACGTCATAACGTATTACGTTATATGGTATATCGTTATAACGTATTACGTTATATGCTATAACGTAATATAGTATAACGTTATAACGTAATACGTTATATGGCATAACGTTATAACGTATTACGTTATATGGTATTACGTTATAACGTATTACGATATATGGTATAACGTTATAACGTATTACGTTATATGGTATAACGTCAAATGGTATAACGTTATAATGTATTACGTCATATTGTATAACGTTATAACGTAATACGTTATATGGTATAACGTCATATGGTATAACGTTATAACGTATTACGTTATATGGTATTACGTTATAACGTATTACGTTATATGGTATAACGTTATAACGTATTACCTTATATGGTATAACGTCATATGGTATAACGTTATAACGTATTACCTTATATGGTATAACGTCATATGGTATAACGTTTAAACGTATTACGTTTTATGGTATTACGTTATAACGTATTACGTTATATGGTATAACGTTATATGGTATAACGTTATAACGTATTACCTTATATGGTATAACGTCATATGGTATAACGCTATAACGTATTATGTTATATGGTATTACGTGAACACGTATTACGTTATATGGTATAACGTTATAACGTATTACGTTATATGCTATAACGTCATATGGTATAACGTTATTACGTATTACGTTATATGGCATAACGTTATAACGTATTACATTATGTGGTATTACGTTATAACGTATTACGTTATATGGTATAACGTTATAACGTATTACGTTATATGGTATAACGTCTCATGGTTTAACGTTATATCGTATTACGTTATATGGTATTACGTCATAACGTATTACGTTATATGGTATAACGTAATAACGTATTACGTTATGTGCTATAACGTCATATGGTATAACGTTATAACGTATTACGTTTTATGGTATTACGTTATAACGTATTACGTTATATGGTATAACGTTATAACGTATTACGTTATTTGGTATAACGTCATATGGTATAACGTTATAATGTATTACGTCATATTGTATAACGTTATAACGTAATACGTTATATGGTATAACGTCATATGGTATAACGTTATAACGTTTTACGTTATATGGTATTACGTTACAACGTATTACGTTATATGGTATAACGTTATAACGTATTACCTTATGTGGTATAACGTCATATGGTATAACGTTATAACGTATTACGTTATATGGTATTACGTTATAACGTATTACCTTAAATAGTATAACGTCATATGGTATAACGTTATAACGTATTACGTTATATGGTATAACGTTATAACGTAATACGTTATATGGTATAACGTCATATGGTATAACGTTATAACGTTTTACGTTATATGGTATTACGTTATAACGTATTACGTTATATGGTATAACGTTATAACGTATTACCTTATATGGTATAACGTCATATGGTATAACGTTATAACGTATTACGTTATATGGTATAACGTTATAACGTACTACGTTATATGGTATAACATTATAACGTATTACGTTATATGGTATTACGTCAAAACGTATTACGTTATGTTTCATAACGTTTTTAACGTATTACGTTATATGGTATTACGTCATAACGTAATACGTTATATGGTATAACGTTATAACGTATTACGTTATATGCTATAACGTCATATGGTATAACGTTATAACGTATTACGTTATATGGTATAACGTCATATGGTATAACGTTATATCGTATTACCTTATATGGTATAACGTCATATGGTATAACGTTATAACGTATTACGTTATATGGTATAACATTATAACGTATTACGTTATATGGTATTACGTAAGAACGTATTACGTTATATGGTATAACGTTATAACGTATTACGTTATATGGCATAACGTTATAACGTATTACATTATGTGGTATTACCTTATAACGTATTACGATATATGCTATAACGTTATAACGTATTACGTTATATGGTATTACGTCATAACATAATACGTTATATGGTATAACGTTGTAACGTATTACGTTATATGGTATTACGTCATAACGTAATACGTTATATGGTATAACGTTATAACGTATTACGTTATATACTATAACGTCGTATGGTATAACGTTATAATGTATTACGTCATATTGTATAACGTTATAAAGTAATACGTTATATGGTATAACGTCATATGGTATAACGTTATAACGTATTACGTTATATGGTATTACGTCATAACGTAATACGTTATATGGTATAACGTTATAACGTATTACGTTATATGGTATTACGTTATAACGTATTACGTTATATGGTATAACGTTATAACGTATTACCTTACATGGTATAACTTCATATGGCATAACGTTATAACGTATTACGTTATATGGTATAACGTTATAACGTATTACGTTATATGGTATTACGTCAAAACGTATTACGTTATGTTTCATAACGTTTTTAACGTATTACGTTATATTTTATTACGTCATAACGTAATACGTTATATGGCATAACGTTATAACGTATTACGTTATATGGTATTACGTTATAACGTATTACGATATATGGTATAACGTTATAACGTATTACGTTATATGGTATAACGTCAAATGGTATAACGTTATAATGTATTACGTCATATTGTATAACGTTATAACGTAATACGTTATATGGTATAACGTCATATGGTATAACGTTATAACGTATTACGTTATATGGTATTACGTTATAACGTATTACGTTATATGGTATAACGTTATAACGTATTACCTTATATGGTATAACGTCATATGGTATAACGTTATAACGTATTACGTTATATGGTATAACATTATAACGTATTACGTTATATGGTATTACGTCAAAACGTATTACGTTATATGGTATAACGTTATGACGTATTACGTTATATGGTATTACGACATAACGTATTACATCATATGGTATAACATTATAACGTATTACGTTATATGGTATAACGTTATAACGTATTACGTTATATGGTATAACGTCAAATGGTATAACGTTATAATGTATTACGTCATATTGTATAACGTTATAACATAATACGTTATATGGTATAACGTCATATGGTATAACGTTATAACGTATTACGTTATATGGTATTACGTTATAACGTATTACGTTATATGGTATAACGTTATAACGTATTACCTTATATGGTATAACGTCATATGGTATAACGTTATAATGCATTACGTCATATTGTATAACGTTATAACTTAATACGTTATATGGTATAACGTCATATGGTATAACGTTATAACGTATTACGTTATATGGTATAACGTTATAACGTATTACGTTATGTTTCATAACGTTTTTAACGTATTACGTTATATGGTATTACGTCATAACGTAATACGTTATATGGTATAACTTTATAACGTATTACGTTATATGCTATAACGTCATATGGTATAACGTTATAACGTATTACGTTATATGGTATAACGTCATATGGTATAACGTTATAACGTATTACCTTATACGGTATAACGTCATATGGTATAACGTTATAACGTATTACGTTATATGGTATTACGTCATAACATAATACGTTATATGGTATAACGTTATAACGTATTACGTTATATGGTATTACGTCATAACGTAATACGTTATATGGTATAACGTTATAACGTATTACGTTATATGCTATAACGTCGTATGGTATAACGTTATAATGTATTACGTCATATTGTATAACGTTATAACGTAATACGTTATATGGTATAACGTCATATGGTATAACGTTATAACGTATTACGTTATATGGTATTACGTCATAACGTAATACGTTATATGGTATAACGTTATAACGTATTACGTTATATGGTATTACGTTATAACGTATTACGTTATATGGTATAACGTTATAACGTATTACCTTACATGGTATAACTTCATATGGCATAACGTTATAACGTATTACGTTATATGGTATAACGTTATAACGTATTACGTTATATGGTATAACGTTATATGGTATAACGTTATAACGTATTACGTTATATGGTATTACGTCATAACGTATTACGTTATATGGTATATCGTTATAACGTATTACGTTATATGCTATAACGTAATATAGTATAACGTTATAACGTAATACGTTATATGGCATAACGTTATAACGTATTACGTTATATGGTATTACGTTATAACGTATTACGATATATGGTATAACGTTATAACGTATTACGTTATATGGTATAACGTCAAATGGTATAACGTTATAATGTATTACGTCATATTGTATAACGTTATAACGTAATACGTTATATGGTATAACGTCATATGGTATAACGTTATAACGTATTACGTTATATGGTATTACGTTATAACGTATTACGTTATATGGTATAACGTTATAACGTATTACCTTATATGGTATAACGTCATATGGTATAACGTTATAACGTATTACCTTATATGGTATAACGTCATATGGTATAACGTTTAAACGTATTACGTTTTATGGTATTACGTTATAACGTATTACGTTATATGGTATAACGTTATATGGTATAACGTTATAACGTATTACCTTATATGGTATAACGTCATATGGTATAACGCTATAACGTATTATGTTATATGGTATTACGTGAACACGTATTACGTTATATGGTATAACGTTATAACGTATTACGTTATATGCTATAACGTCATATGGTATAACGTTATTACGTATTACGTTATATGGCATAACGTTATAACGTATTACATTATGTGGTATTACGTTATAACGTATTACGTTATATGGTATAACGTTATAACGTATTACGTTATATGGTATAACGTCTCATGGTTTAACGTTATATCGTATTACGTTATATGGTATTACGTCATAACGTATTACGTTATATGGTATAACGTAATAACGTATTACGTTATGTGCTATAACGTCATATGGTATAACGTTATAACGTATTACGTTTTATGGTATTACGTTATAACGTATTACGTTATATGGTATAACGTTATAACGTATTACGTTATTTGGTATAACGTCATATGGTATAACGTTATAATGTATTACGTCATATTGTATAACGTTATAACGTAATACGTTATATGGTATAACGTCATATGGTATAACGTTATAACGTTTTACGTTATATGGTATTACGTTACAACGTATTACGTTATATGGTATAACGTTATAACGTATTACCTTATGTGGTATAACGTCATATGGTATAACGTTATAACGTATTACGTTATATGGTATTACGTTATAACGTATTACCTTAAATAGTATAACGTCATATGGTATAACGTTATAACGTATTACGTTATATGGTATAACGTTATAACGTTATACGTTATATGGTATAACGTCATATGGTATAACGTTATAACGTTTTACGTTATATGGTATTACGTTATAACGTATTACGTTATATGGTATAACGTTATAACGTATTACCTTATATGGTATAACGTCATATGGTATAACGTTATAACGTATTACGTTATATGGTATAACGTTATAACGTACTACGTTATATGGTATAACATTATAACGTATTACGTTATATGGTATTACGTCAAAACGTATTACGTTATGTTTCATAACGTTTTTAACGTATTACGTTATATGGTATTACGTCATAACGTAATACGTTATATGGTATAACGTTATAACGTATTACGTTATATGCTATAACGTCATATGGTATAACGTTATAACGTATTACGTTATATGGTATAACGTCATATGGTATAACGTTATATCGTATTACCTTATATGGTATAACGTCATATGGTATAACGTTATAACGTATTACGTTATATGGTATAACATTATAACGTATTACGTTATATGGTATTACGTAAGAACGTATTACGTTATATGGTATAACGTTATAACGTATTACGTTATATGGCATAACGTTATAACGTATTACATTATGTGGTATTACCTTATAACGTATTACGATATATGCTATAACGTTATAACGTATTACGTTATATGGTATTACGTCATAACATAATACGTTATATGGTATAACGTTGTAACGTATTACGTTATATGGTATTACGTCATAACGTAATACGTTATATGGTATAACGTTATAACGTATTACGTTATATACTATAACGTCGTATGGTATAACGTTATAATGTATTACGTCATATTGTGTAACGTTATAAAGTAATACGTTATATGGTATAACGTCATATGGTATAACGTTATAACGTATTACGTTATATGGTATTACGTCATAACGTAATACGTTATATGGTATAACGTTATAACGTATTACGTTATATGGTATTACGTTATAACGTATTACGTTATATGGTATAACGTTATAACGTATTACCTTACATGGTATAACTTCATATGGCATAACGTTATAACGTATTACGTTATATGGTATAACGTTATAACGTATTACGTTATATGGTATTACGTCAAAACGTATTACGTTATGTTTCATAACGTTTTTAACGTATTACGTTATATTTTATTACGTCATAACGTAATACGTTATATGGTATAACTTTATAACGTATTACGTTATATGCTATAACGTCATATGGTATAACGTTATAACGTATTACGTTATATGGTATAACGTTATAACGTATTACGTTATGTTTCATAACGTTTTTAACGTATTACGTTATATGGTATTACGTCATAACGTAATACGTTATATGGTATAACTTTATAACGTATTACGTTATATGCTATAACGTCATATGGTATAACGTTATAACGTATTACGTTATATGGTATAACGTCATATGGTATAACGTTATAACGTATTACCTTATACGGTATAACGTCATATGGTATAACGTTATAACGTATTACGTTATATGGTATTACGTCATAACATAATACGTTATATGGTATAACGTTATAACGTATTACGTTATATGGTATTACGTCATAACGTAATACGTTATATGGTATAACGTTATAACGTATTACGTTATATGCTATAACGTCGTATGGTATAACGTTATAATGTATTACGTCATATTGTATAACGTTATAACGTAATACGTTATATGGTATAACGTCATATGGTATAACGTTATAACGTATTACGTTATATGGTATTACGTCATAACGTAATACGTTATATGGTATAACGTTATAACGTATTACGTTATATGGTATTACGTTATAACGTATTACGTTATATGGTATAACGTTATAACGTATTACCTTACATGGTATAACTTCATATGGCATAACGTTATAACGTATTACGTTATATGGTATAACGTTATAACGTATTACGTTATATGGTATTACGTCAAAACGTATTACGTTATGTTTCATAACGTTTTTAACGTATTACGTTATATGGTATTACGTCATAACGTAATACGTTATATGGTATAACGTTATAACGTATTACGTTATATGCTATAACGTCATATGGTATAACGTTATAACGTATTACGTTATATGGTATAACGTCATATGGTATAACGTTATAACGTATTACGTTATATGGTATCACGTTATAACGTATTACGTTATATGGTATTACGTCATAACGTAATACGTTATATGGTATAACGTTATAACGTATTACGATATATGGTATAACGTTATAACGTATTACGTTATATGGTATAACGTCAAATGGTATAACGTTATAATGTATTACGTCATATTGTATAACGTTATAACGTAATACGTTATATGGTATAACGTCATATGGTATAACGTTATAACGTATTACGTTATATGGTATTACGTTATAACGTATTACGTTATATGGTATAACGTTATAACGTATTACCTTATATGGTATAACGTCATATGCTATAACGTTATAACGTATTACGTTATATGGTATAACATTATAACGTATTACGTTATATGGTATTACGTCAAAACGTATTACGTTATATGGTATAACGTTATGACGTATTACGTTATATGGTATTACGACATAACGTATTACATCATATGGTATAACATTATAACGTATTACGTTATATGGTATAACGTTATAACGTATTACGTTATATGGTATAACGTCAAATGGTATAACGTTATAATGTATTACGTCATATTGTATAACGTTATAACATAATACGTTATATGGTATAACGTCATATGGTATGACGTTATAACGTATTACGTTATATGGTATTACGTTATAACGTATTACGTTATATGGTATAACGTTATAACGTATTACTTTATATGGTATAACGTCATATGGTATAACGTTATAATGCATTACGTCATATTGTATAACGTTATAACTTAATACGTTATATGGTATAACGTCATATGGTATAACGTTATAACGTATTACGTTATATGGTATAACGTTATATGGTATAACGTTATAACGTATTACGTTATATGGTATTACGTCATAACGTATTACGTTATATGGTATATCGTTATAACGTATTACGTTATATGCTATAACGTAATATAGTATAACGTTATAACGTAATACGTTATATGGCATAACGTTATAACATATTACGTTATATGGTATTACGTTATAAGGTATTACGATATATGGTATAACGTTATAACGTATTACGTTATATGGTATAACGTCAAATGGTATAACGTTATATTGTATTACGTCACATTGTATAACGTTATAACGTAATACGTTATATGGTATAACGTCATATGGTATAACGTTATAACGTATTACGTTATATGGTATTACGTTATAACGTATTACGTTATATGGTATAACGTTATAACGTATTACCTTATATGGTATAACGTCATATGGTATAACGTTATAACGTATTACGTTATATGGTATAACGTTATAACGTATTACGTTATATGGTATAACATTATAACGTATTACGTTATATGGTATTACGTCAAAACGTATTACGTTATATGGTATATCGTTATGACGTATTACGTTATATGGTATTACGACATAACGTATTACATCATATGGTATAACATTATAACGTATTACGTTATATGGTATATCGTTATAACGTATTACGTTATATGGTATAACGTCAAATGGTATAACGTTATAATGTATTACGTCATATTGTATAACGTTATAACGTAATACGTTATATGGTATAACGTCATATGGTATAACGTTATAACGTATTACGTTATATGGTATTACGTTATAACGTATTACGTTATATGGTATAACGTTATAACGTATTACCTTATATGGTATAACGTCATATGGTATAACGTTTAATCGTATTACGTTTTATGGTATTACGTTATAACGTATTACGTTATATGGTATAACGTTATATGGTATAACGTTATAACGTATTACCTTATATGGTATAACGTCATATGGTATAACGCTATAACGTATTATGTTATATGGTATTACGTGAACACGTATTACGTTATATGGTATAACGTTATAACGTATTACGTTATATGCTATAACGTCATATGGTATAACGTTATAACGTATTACGTTATACGATATTACGTTATAACGTATTACGTTATGTGGTATGACGTTATAACGTGTTACGTTATATGGTATAACGTCATATGGTATAACGTTATAACGTATTACGTTATATGGCATAACGTTATAACGTATTACATTATGTGGTATTACGTTATAACGTATTACGTTATATGGTATAACGTTATAACGTATTACGTTATATGGTATAACGTCTCATGGTATAACGTTATATCGTATTACGTTATATGGTATTACGTCATAACGTATTACGTTATATGGTATAACGTAATAACGTATTACGTTATGTGCTATAACGTCATATGGTATAACGTTATAACGTATTACGTTATATGGTATAACGTCATATGGTATAACGTTATAAAGTATTACGTTATATGGTATCACGTTATAACGTATTACGTTATATGGCATAACGTTATAACGTATTACGTTATATGGTATTACGTTATAACGTATTACGATATATGGTATAACGTTATAACGTATTACGTTATATGGTATAACGTCAAATGGTATAACGTTATAATGTATTACGTCATATTGTATAACGTTATAACGTAATACGTTATAAGGTATAACGTCATATGGTATAACGTTAAAACGTATTACGTTATATGGTATTACGTTATTACGTATTACGTTATATGGTATAACATTATAACGTATTACGTTATATGGTATAACGTTATAACGTATTACGTTATATGGTATAACGTCAAATGGTATAACGTTATAATGTATTACGTCATATTGTATAACGTTATAACGTAATACGTTATATGGTATAACGTCATATGGTATAACGTTATAACGTATTACGTTATATGGTATTACGTTATAACGTATTACGTTATATGGTATAACGTTATAACGTATTACCTTATATGGTATAACGTCATATGGTATAACGTTATAACGTATTACGTTATATGGTATAACATTATAACGTATTACGTTATATGGTATTACGTCAAAACGTATTACGTTATATGGTATAACGTTATGACGTATTACGTTATATGGTATTACGACATAACGTATTACATCATATGGTATAACATTATAACGTATTACGTTATATGGCATAACGTTATAACGTATTACGTTATATGGTATAATGTCAAATGGTATAACGTTATATTGTATTACGTCATATTGTATAACGTTATAACATAATACGTTATATGGTATAACGTCATATGGTATAACGTTATAACGTATTACGTTATATGGTATTACGTTATAACGTATTACGTTATATGGTATTACGTCAAAACGTATTACGTTATATGGTATAACGTTATGACGTATTACGTTATATGGTATTACGACATAACGTATTACATCATATGGTATAACATTATAACGTATTACGTTATATGGTATAACGTTATAACGTATTACGTTATATGGTATAACGTCAAATGGTATAACGTTATAATGTATTACGTCATATTGTATAACGTTATAACATAATACGTTATATGGTATAACGTCATATGGTATAACGTTATAATGCATTACGTCATATTGTATAACGTTATAACTTAATACGTTATATGGTATAACGTCATATGGTATAACGTTATAACGTATTACGTTATATGGTATAACGTTATAACGTATTACGTTATATGGTATAACGTTATATGGTATAACGTTATAACGTATTACCTAATATGGTATAACGTCATATGGTATAACGCTATAACGTATTACGTTATATGGTATTACGTCAACACGTATTGCGTTATATGGTATAACGTTATAACGTATTACGTTATTTGCTATAACGTCATATGGTATAACGTTATAACGTATTACGTTATATGATATTACGTTATAACGTATTACGTTATGTGGTATGACGTTATAACGTGTTACGTTATACGGTATAACGTCATATGGTATAACGTTATAACGTATTACGTTATATGGCATAACGTTATAACGTATTACATTATGTGGTATTACGTTATAACGTATTACGTTATATGGTATAACGTTATAACGTATTACGTCAAAACGTATTACGTTATGTTTCATAACGTTTTTAACGTATTACGTTATATGGTATTACGTCATAACGTAATACGTTATATGGTATAACGTTATAACGTATTAAGTTATATGCTATAACGTCATATGGTATAACGTTATAACGTATTACGTTATATGGTATAACATTATAACGTATTACGTTATATGGTATTACGTCAAAACGTATTACGTTATATGGTATTACGTTATAACGTATTACGTTATATGGTATTACGTTATAACGTATTACGTTATATGGTATAACGTCATATGGTATAACGTTATAACGTATTACGTTATATGATATTACGTTATAACGTATTACGTTATGTGGTATGACGTTATAACGTGTTACGTTATATGGTATAACGTCATATGGTATAACGTTATAACGTATTACGTTATATGGCATAACGTTATAACGTATTACATTATGTGGTATTACGTTATAACGTATTACGTTATATGGTATAACGTTATAACGTATTACGTTATATGGTATAACGTCTCATGGTATAACGTTATATCGTATTACGTTATATGGTATTACGTCATAACGTATTACGTTATATGGTATAACGTAATAACGTATTACGTTATGTGCTATAACGTCATATGGTATAACGTTATAACGTATTACGTCATATTGTATAACGTTATAACGTAATACGTTATATGGTATAACGTCATATGTTATAACGTAATAACGTTTTACGTTATATGGTATAACATTATAACGTATTACGTTATATGGTATTACGTCAAAACGTATTACGTTATATGGTATAACGTTATGACGTATTACGTTATATGGTATTACGACATAACGTATTACATCATATGGTATAACATTATAACGTATTACGTTATATGGTATAACGTTATAACGTATTACGTTATATGGTATAACGTCAAATGGTATAACGTTATAATGTATTACGTCGTATTGTATAACGTTATAACATAATACGTTATATGGTATAACGTCATATGGTATAACGTTATAACGTATTACGTTATATGGTATTACGTTATAACGTAATACGTTATATGGTATAACGTTATAACGTATTACGTTATATGGTATAACGTTATAACGTATTACGTTATATGGTATAACGTTATAACGTATTACCTTATATGGTATAACGTCATATGGTATAACGTTATAATGCATTACGTCATATTGTATAACGTTATAACTTAATACGTTATATGGTATAACGTCATATGGTATAACGTTATAACGTATTACGTTATATGGTATAACGTTATAACGTATTACGTTATATGGTATAACGTTATATGGTATAACGTTATAACGTATTACCTTATATGGTATATCGTCATATGGTATAACGCTATAACGTATTACGTTATATGGTATTACGTCAACACGTATTACGTTATATGGTATAACGTTATAACGTATTACGTTATATGCTATAACGTCATATGGTATAACGTTATAACGTATTACGTTATATGATATTACGTTATAACGTATTACGTTATATGGTATTACGTCAAAACGTATTACGTTATATGGTATAACGTTATAACGTATTACCTTATATGGTATAACGTCATATGGTATAACGTTATAATGCATTACGTCATATTGTATAACGTTATAACTTAATACGTTATATGGTATAACGTCATATGGTATAACGTTATAACGTATTACGTTATATGGTATAACGTTATAACGTATTACGTTATATGGTATAACGTTATATGGTATAACGTTATAACGTGTTACGTTATACGGTATAACGTCATATGGTATAACGTTATAACGTATTACGTTATATGGCATAACGTTATAACGTATTACATTATGTGGTATTACGTTATAACGTATTACGTTATATGGTATAACGTTATAACGTATTACGTCAAAACGTATTACGTTATGTTTCATAACGTTTTTAACGTATTACGTTATATGGTATTACGTCATAACGTAATACGTTATATGGTATAACGTTATAACGTATTACGTTATATGCTATAACGTCATATGGTATAACGTTATAACGTATTACGTTATATGGTATAACATTATAACGTATTACGTTATATGGTATTACGTCAAAACGTATTACGTTATATGGTATTACGTTATAACGTATTACGTTATATGGTATTACGTTATAACGTATTACGTTATATGGTATAACGTCATATGGTATAACGTTATAACGTATTACGTTATATGATATTACGTTATAACGTATTACGTTATGTGGTATGACGTTATAACGTGTTACGTTATATGGTATAACGTCATATGGTATAACGTTATAACGTATTACGTTATATGGCATAACGTTATAACGTATTACATTATGTGGTATTACGTTATAACGTATTACGTTATATGGTATAACGTTATAACGTATTACGTTATATGGTATAACGTCTCATGGTATAACGTTATATCGTATTACGTTATATGGTATTACGTCATAACGTATTACGTTATATGGTATAACGTAATAACGTATTACGTTATGTGCTATAACGTCATATGGTATAACGTTATAACGTATTACGTCATATTGTATAACGTTATAACGTAATACGTTATATGGTATAACGTCATATGTTATAACGTAATAACGTTTTACGTTATATGGTATAACATTATAACGTATTACGTTATATGGTATTACGTCAAAACGTATTACGTTATATGGTATAACGTTATGACGTATTACGTTATATGGTATTACGACATAACGTATTACATCATATGGTATAACATTATAACGTATTACGTTATATGGTATAACGTTATAACGTATTACGTTATATGGTACAACGTCAAATGGTATAACGTTATAATGTATTACGTCGTATTGTATAACGTTATAACATAATACGTTATATGGTATAACGTCATATGGTATAACGTTATAACGTATTACGTTATATGGTATTACGTTATAACGTAATACGTTATATGGTATAACGTTATAACGTATTACGTTATATGGTATAACGTTATAACGTATTACGTTATATGGTATAACGTTATAACGTATTACCTTATATGGTATAACGTCATATGGTATAACGTTATAATGCATTACGTCATATTGTATAACGTTATAACTTAATACGTTATATGGTATAACGTCATATGGTATAACGTTATAACGTATTACGTTATATGGTATAACGTTATAACGTATTACGTTATATGGTATAACGTTATATGGTATAACGTTATAACGTATTACCTTATATGGTATATCGTCATATGGTATAACGCTATAACGTATTACGTTATATGGTATTACGTCAACACGTATTACGTTATATGGTATAACGTTATAACGTATTACGTTATATGCTATAACGTCATATGGTATAACGTTATAACGTATTACGTTATATGATATTACGTTATAACGTATGACGTTATGTGGTATGACGTTATAACGTGTTACGTTATATGGTATAACGTTATAACGTATTACGTCAAAACGTATTACGTTATGTTTCATAACGTTTTTAACGTATTACGTTATATGGTATTACGTCATAACGTAATACGTTATATGGTATAACGTTATAACGTATTACGTTATATGCTATAACGTCATATGGCATAACGTTATAACGTATTACGTTATATGGTATAACGTTATAACGTATTACGTTATATGGTATTACGTCAAAACGTATTACGTTATGTTTCATAACGTTTTTAACGTATTACGTTATATGGTATTACGTCATAACGTAATACGTTATATGGTATAACGTTATAACGTATTACGTTATATGCTATAACGTCATATGGTATAACGTTATAACGTATTACGTTATATGGTATAACGTCATATGGTATAACGTTATAACGTATTACGTTATATGGTATCACGTTATAACGTATTACGTTATATGGCATAACGTTATAACGTATTACGTTATATGGTATAACGTCTCATGGTATAACGTTATATCGTATTACGTTATATGGTATTACGTCATAACGTATTACGTTATATGGTATAACGTAATAACGTATTACGTTATGTGCTATAACGTCATATGGTATAACGTTATAACGTATTACGTTATATGGTATAACGTCATATGGTATAACGTTATAAAGTATTACGTTATATGGTATCACGTTATAACGTATTACGTTATATGGCATAACGTTATAACGTATTACGTTATATGGTATTACGTTATAACGTATTACGATATATGGTATAACGTTATAACGTATTACGTTATATGGTATAACGTCAAATGGTATAACGTTATAATGTATTACGTCATATTGTATAACGTTATAACGTAATACGTTATAAGGTATAACGTCATATGGTATAACGTTAAAACGTATTACGTTATATGGTATTACGTTATAACGTATTACGTTATATGGTATAACATTATAACGTATTACGTTATATGGTATAACGTTATAACGTATTACGTTATATGGTATAACGTCAAATGGTATAACGTTATAATGTATTACGTCATATTGTATAACGTTATAACGTAATACGTTATATGGTATAACGTCATATGGTATAACGTTATAACGTATTACGTTATATGGTATTACGTTATAACGTATTACGTTATATGGTATAACGTTATAACGTATTACCTTATATGGTATAACGTCATATGGTATAACGTTATAACGTATTACGTTATATGGTATAACATTATAACGTATTACGTTATATGGTATTACGTCAAAACGTATTACGTTATATGGTATAACGTTATGACGTATTACGTTATATGGTATTACGACATAACGTATTACATCATATGGTATAACATTATAACGTATTACGTTATATGGTATAACGTTATAACGTATTACGTTATATGTTATAACGTCAAATGGTATAACGTTATATTGTATTACGTCATATTGTATAACGTTATAACATAATACGTTATATGGTATAACGTCATATGGTATAACGTTATAACGTATTACGTTATATGGTATTACGTTATAACGTATTACGTTATATGGTATTACGTCAAAACGTATTACGTTATATGGTATAACGTTATGACGTATTACGTTATATGGTATTACGACATAACGTATTACATCATATGGTATAACATTATAACGTATTACGTTATATGGTATAACGTTATAACGTATTACGTTATATGGTATAACGTCAAATGGTATAACGTTATAATGTATTACGTCATATTGTATAACGTTATAACATAATACGTTATATGGTATAACGTCATATGGTATAACGTTATAATGCATTACGTCATATTGTATAACGTTATAACTTAATACTTTATATGGTATAACGTCATATGGTATAACGTTATAACGTATTACGTTATATGGTATAACGTTATAACGTATTACGTTATATGGTATAACGTTATATGGTATAACGTTATAACGTATTACCTTATATGGTATAACGTCATATGGTATAACGCTATAACGTATTACGTTATATGGTATTACGTCAACACGTATTACGTTATATGGTATAACGTTATAACGTATTACGTTATATGCTATAACGTCATATGGTATAACGTTATAACGTATTACGTTATATGATATTACGTTATAACGTATTACGTTATGTGGTATGACGTTATAACGTGTTACGTTATACGGTATAACGTCATATGGTATAACGTTATAACGTATTACGTTATATGGCATAACGTTATAACGTATTACATTATGTGGTATTACGTTATAACGTATTACGTTATATGGTATAACGTTATAACGTATTACGTCAAAACGTATTACGTTATGTTTCATAACGTTTTTAACGTATTACGTTATATGGTATTACGTCATAACGTAATACGTTATATGGTATAACGTTATAACGTATTACGTTATATGCTATAACGTCATATGGTATAACGTTATAACGTATTACGTTATATGGTATAACATTATAACGTATTACGTTATATGGTATTACGTCAAAACGTATTACGTTATATGGTATTACGTTATAACGTATTACGTTATATGGTATTACGTTATAACGTATTACGTTATATGGTATAACGTCATATGGTATAACGTTATAACGTATTACGTTATATGATATTACGTTATAACGTATTACGTTATGTGGTATGACGTTATAACGTGTTACGTTATATGGTATAACGTCATATGGTATAACGTTATAACGTATTACGTTATATGACATAACGTTATAACGTATTACATTATGTGGTATTACGTTATAACGTATTACGTTATATGGTATAACGTTATAACGTATTACGTTATATGGTATAACGTCTCATGGTATAACGTTATATCGTATTACGTTATATGGTATTACGTCATAACGTATTACGTTATATGGTATTACGTTATAACGTGTTACGTTATATGGTATAACGTCATATGGTATAACGTTATAACGTATTACGTTATATGGCATAACGCTATAACGTATTACATTATGTGGTATTACGTTATAACGTATTACGTTATATGGTATAACGTTATAACGTATTACGTTATATGGTATAACGTCTCATGGTATAACGTTATATCGTATTACGTTATATGGTATTACGTCATAACGTATTACGTTATATGGTATAACGTAATAACGTATTACGTTATGTGCTATAACGTCATATGGTATAACGTTATAACGTATTACGTCATATTGTATAACGTTATAACGTAATACGTTATATGGTATAACGTCATATGTTATAACGTAATAACGTTTTACGTTATATGGTATAACATTATAACGTATTACGTTATATGGTATTACGTCAAAACGTATTACGTTATATGGTATAACGTTATGACGTATTACGTTATATGGTATTACGACATAACGTATTACATCATATGGTATAACATTATAACGTATTACGTTATATGGTATAACGTTATAACGTATTACGTTATATGGTATAACGTCAAATGGTATAACGTTATAATGTATTACGTCGTATTGTATAACGTTATAACATAATACGTTATATGGTATAACGTCATATGGTATAACGTTATAACGTATTACGTTATATGGTATTACGTTATAACGTAATACGTTATATGGTATAACGTTATAACGTATTACGTTATATGGTATAACGTTATAACGTATTACGTTATATGGTATAACGTTATAACGTATTACCTTATATGGTATAACGTCATATGGTATAACGTTATAATGCATTACGTCATATTGTATAACGTTATAACTTAATACGTTATATGGTATAACGTCATATGGTATAACGTTATAACGTATTACGTTATATGGTATAACGTTATAACGTATTACGTTATATGGTATAACGTTATATGGTATAACGTTATAACGTATTACCTTATATGGTATATCGTCATATGGTATAACGCTATAACGTATTACGTTATATGGTATTACGTCAACACGTATTACGTTATATGTTATAACGTTATAACGTATTACGTTATATGCTATAACGTCATATGGTATAACGTTATAACGTATTACGTTATATGATATTACGTTATAACGTATGACGTTATGTGGTATGACGTTATAACGTGTTACGTTATATGGTATAACGTTATAACGTATTACGTCAAAACGTATTACGTTATGTTTCATAACGTTTTTAACGTATTACGTTATATGGTATTACGTCATAACGTAATACGTTGTATGGTATAACGTTATAACGTATTACGTTATATGCTATAACGTCATATGGCATAACGTTATAACGTATTACGTTATATGGTATAACGTCATATGGTATAACGTTATAACGTATTACGTTATATGGTATCACGTTATAACGTATTACGTTATATGGCATAACGTTATAACGTATTACGTTATATGGTATTACGTTATAACTTATTACGATATATGGTATAACGTTATAACGTATTACGTTATATGGTATAACGTCAAATGGTATAACGTTATAATGTATTACGTCATATTGTATAACGTTATAACGTAATACGTTATATGGTATAACGTCATATGATATAACGTTATAACGTATTACGTTATATGGTATTACGTTATAACGTATTACGTTATATGGTATAACGTTATAACGTATTACCTTGTATGGTATAACGTCATATGGTATAACGTTATAATGCATTACGTCATATTGTATAACGTTATAACTTAATACGTTATATGGTATAACGTCATATGGTATAACGTTATAACGTATTACGTTATATGGTATAACGTTATAACGTATTACGTTATATGGTATAACGTTATATGGTATAACGTTATAACGTATTACCTTATATGGTATAACGTCATATGTTATAACGCTATAACGTATTACGTTATATGGTATTACGTCAACACGTATTACGTTATATGGTATAACGTTATAACGTATTACGTTATATGCTATAACGTCATATGGTATAACGTTATAACGTATTACGTTATATGATATTACGTTATAACGTATTACGTTATGTGGTATGACGTTATAACGTGTTACGTCATATGGTATAACGTCATATGGTATAACGTTATAACGTATTACGTTATATGGCATAACGTTATAACGTATTACATTATGTGGTATTACGTTATAACGTATTACGTTATATGGTATAACGTCATATGTTATAGCGTTATAACGTTTTACGTTATATGGTATTACGTTATAACGTATTACGTTATATGGTATAACGTTATAACGTATTACCTTATATGGTATAACGTCATATGGTATAACGTTATAACGTATTACGTTATATGGTATTACGTCATAACGTAATACGGTATATGGTATAACGTTATAACGTATTACGTTATATGGTATTACGTCATAACGTAATACGTTATATGGTATAACGTTATAACGTATTACGTTATATGCTATAACGTCGTATGGTATAACGTTATAATGTATTAGGTCATATTGTATAACGTTATAACGTAATACGTTATATGGTATAACGTCATATGGTATAACGTTGTAACGTATTACGTTATATGGCATTACGTCATAACGTAATACGTTATATGGTATAACGTTATAACGTATTACGTTATATGGTATTACGTTATAACGTATTACGTTATATGGTATAACGTTATAATGTATTACCTTACATGGTATAACGTAATATGGCATAACGTTATAACGTATTACGTTATATGGTATAACGTTATAACGTACTACGTTACATGGTATTACGTCAAAACGTATTACGTTATGTTTCATAACGTTTTTAACGTATTACGTTATATGGTATTACGTCATAACGTAATACGTTATATGGTATAACGTTATAACGTATTACGTTATATGCTATAACGTCATATGGTATAACGTTATAACGTATTACGTTATATGGTATAACGTCATATGGTATAACGTTATAACGTATTACGTTATATGGTATCACGTTATAACGTATTACGTTATATGGCATAACGTTATAACGTATTACGTTATATGGTATTACGTTATAACGTATTACCATGTATGGTATAACGTTATAACGTATTACGTTATATGGTATAACGTCAAATGGTATAACGTTATAATGTATACGTCATATTGTATAACGTTATAACGTAATACGTTATATGGTATAACGTCATAAGGTATAACGTTATGACGTATTACGTTATATGGTATTACGACATAACGTATTACATCATATGGTATAACGGTATAACGTATTACGTTATATGGTATTACGTCATAACGTATTACGTTATATGGCATATCGTTATAACGTATTACGTTATATGCTATAACGTAATATAGTATAACGTTATAACGTATTATGTTATATGGTATTACGTTATAACGTTATAACGTATTACGTTATATGGTATAACGTTATATGGTATAACGTTATATGGTATAACGTTATAACGTATTACCTTATATGGTATAACGTCATATGGTATAACGTTATAACGTATTACGTTATATGGTATCACGTTATAACGTATTACGTCATATGGTATTACGTCATAACGTATTACGTTATATGGTATAACGTTATAACGTATTACGTTATATGGTATAACGTTATAACGTATTACCTTATATAGTATAACGTCATATGGTATATCGCTAAAACGGATTACGTTATATGGTATAACGTTATAACGTATTACCTTATATAGTATAACGTCATATGGTATAACGTTATAACGTATTACGTTATATGGTATTACGTCATAACGTATTACGTTATATGGTATAACGTCATATGGTATAACGTTATGACGTATTACGTTATATGGTATTACGTCATAACGTATTACGTTATATGGTATAACGTTATAACGTATTACGTTATATGGTATAACGTTATAACGTATTACGTTATATGCTATAACGTCATATGGTATAACGTTATAACGTATTACGTTATATGATATTACGTTATAACGTATGACGTTATGTGGTATGACGTTATAACGTGTTACGTTATATGGTATAACGTTATAACGTATTACGTTATATGGTATTACGTCAAAACGTATTACGTTATGTTTCATAACGTTTTTAACGTATTACGTTATATGGTATTACGTCATAACGTAATACGTTATATGGTATAACGTTATAACGTATTACCTTATATGGTATAACGTCATATGGTATAACGTTATAACGTATTACGTTATATGGTATTACGTCATAACGTAATACGGTATATGGTATAACGTTATAACGTATTACGTTATATGGTATTACGTCATAACGTAATACGTTATATGGTATAACGTTATAACGTATTACGTTATATGCTATAACGTCGTATGGTATAACGTTATAATGTATTAGGTCATATTGTATAACGTTATAACGTAATACGTTATATGGTATAACGTCATATGGTATAACGTTGTAACGTATTACGTTATATGGCATTACGTCATAACGTAATACGTTATATGGTATAACGTTATAACGTATTACGTTATATGGTATTACGTTATAACGTATTACGTTATATGGTATAACGTTATAATGTATTACCTTACATGGTATAACGTAATATGGCATAACGTTATAACGTATTACGTTATATGGTATAACGTTATAACGTACTACGTTACATGGTATTACGTCAAAACGTATTACGTTATGTTTCATAACGTTTTTAACGTATTACGTTATATGGTATTACGTCATAACGTAATACGTTATATGGTATAACGTTATAACGTATTACGTTATATGCTATAACGTCATATGGTATAACGTTATAACGTATTACGTTATATGGTATAACGTCATATGGTATAACGTTATAACGTATTACGTTATATGGTATCACGTTATAACGCATTACGTTATATGGCATAACGTTATAACGTATTACGTTATATGGTATTACGTTATAACGTATTACCATGTATGGTATAACGTTATAACGTATTACGTTATATGGTATAACGTCAAATGGTATAACGTTATAATGTATACGTCATATTGTATAACGTTATAACGTAATACGTTATATGGTATAACGTCATAAGGTATAACGTTATGACGTATTACGTTATATGGTATTACGACATAACGTATTACATCATATGGTATAACGGTATAACGTATTACGTTATATGGTATTACGTCATAACGTATTACGTTATATGGCATATCGTTATAACGTATTACGTTATATGCTATAACGTAATATAGTATAACGTTATAACGTATTATGTTATATGGTATTACGTTATAACGTTATAACGTATTACGTTATATGGTATAACGTTATATGGTATAACGTTATAACGTATTACGTTATATGGTATCACGTTATAACGTATTACGTCATATGGTATTACGTCATAACGTATTACGTTATATGGTATAACGTTATAACGTATTACGTTATATGGTATAACGTTATAACGTATTACCTTATATAGTATAACGTCATATGGTATATCGCTAAAACGGATTACGTTATATGGTATAACGTTATAACGTATTACCTTATATAGTATAACGTCATATGGTATAACGTTATAACGTATTACGTTATATGGTATTACGTCATAACGTATTACGTTATATGGTATAACGTCATATGGTATAACGTTATGACGTATTACGTTATATGGTATTACGTCATAACGTATTACGTTATATGGTATAACGTTATAACGTATTACGTTATATGCTATAACGTCATATGGTATAACGTTATAACGTATTACGTTATATGGTATAACATTATAACGTATTACGTTATATGGTATTACGTCAAAACGTATTACGTTATATGGTATTACGTTATAACGTATTACGTTATATGGTATTACGTTATAACGTATTACGTTATATGGTATAACGTCATATGGTATAACGTTATAACGTATTACGTTATATGATATTACGTTATAACGTATTACGTTATGTGGTATGACGTTATAACGTGTTACGTTATATGGTATAACGTCATATGGTATAACGTTATAACGTATTACGTTATATGGCATAACGTTATAACGTATTACATTATGTGGTATTACGTTATAACGTATTACGTTATATGGTATAACGTTAAAACGTATTACGTTATATGGTATAACGTCTCATGGTATAACGTTATATCGTATTACGTTATATGGTATTACGTCATAACGTATTACGTTATATGGTATAACGTAATAACGTATTACGTTATGTGCTATAACGTCATATGGTATAACGTTATAACGTATTACGTCATATTGTATAACGTTATAACGTAATACGTTATATGGTATAACGTCATATGTTATAACGTAATAACGTTTTACGTTATATGGTATAACATTATAACGTATTACGTTATATGGTATTACGTCAAAACGTATTACGTTATATGGTATAACGTTATGACGTATTACGTTATATGGTATTACGACATAACGTATTACATCATATGGTATAACATTATAACGTATTACGTTATATGGTATAACGTTATAACGTATTACGTTATATGGTATAACGTCAAATGGTATAACGTTATAATGTATTACGTCGTATTGTATAACGTTATAACATAATACGTTATATGGTATAACGTCATATGGTATAACGTTATAACGTATTACGTTATATGGTATTACGTTATAACGTAATACGTTATATGGTATAACGTTATAACGTATTACGTTATATGGTATAACGTTATAACGTATTACGTTATATGGTATAACGTTATAACGTATTACCTTATATGGTATAACGTCATATGGTATAACGTTATAATGCATTACGTCATATTGTATAACGTTATAACTTAATACGTTATATGGTATAACGTCATATGGTATAACGTTATAACGTATTACGTTATATGGTATAACGTTATAACGTATTACGTTATATGGTATAACGTTATATGGTATAACGTTATAACGTATTACCTTATATGGTATATCGTCATATGGTATAACGCTATAACGTATTACGTTATATGGTATTACGTCAACACGTATTACGTTATATGGTATAACGTTATAACGTATTACGTTATATGCTATAACGTCATATGGTATAACGTTATAACGTATTACGTTATATGATATTACGTTATAACGTATGACGTTATGTGGTATGACGTTATAACGTGTTACGTTATATGGTATAACGTTATAACGTATTACGTCAAAACGTATTACGTTATGTTTCATAACGTTTTTAACGTATTACGTTATATGGTATTACGTCATAACGTAATACGTTATATGGTATAACGTTATAACGTATTACGTTATATGCTATAACGTCATATGGCATAACGTTATAACGTATTACGTTATATGGTATAACGTTATAACGTATTACGTTATATGGTATTACGTCAAAACGTATTACGTTATGTTTCATAACGTTTTTAACGTATTACGTTATATGGTATTACGTCATAACGTAATACGTTATATGGTATAACGTTATAACGTATTACGTTATATGCTATAACGTCATATGGTATAACGTTATAACGTATTACGTTATATGGTATAACGTCATATGGTATAACGTTATAACGTATTACGTTATATGGTATCACGTTATAACGTATTACGTTATATGGCATAACGTTATAACGTATTACGTTATATGGTATAACGTCTCATGGTATAACGTTATATCGTATTACGTTATATGGTATTACGTCATAACGTATTACGTTATATGGTATAACGTAATAACGTATTACGTTATGTGCTATAACGTCATATGGTATAACGTTATAACGTATTACGTTATATGGTATAACGTCATATGGTATAACGTTATAAAGTATTACGTTATATGGTATCACGTTATAACGTATTACGTTATATGGCATAACGTTATAACGTATTACGTTATATGGTATTACGTTATAACGTATTACGATATATGGTATAACGTTATAACGTATTACGTTATATGGTATAACGTCAAATGGTATAACGTTATAATGTATTACGTCATATTGTATAACGTTATAACGTAATACGTTATAAGGTATAACGTCATATGGTATAACGTTAAAACGTATTACGTTATATGGTATTACGTTATAACGTATTACGTTATATGGTATAACATTATAACGTATTACGTTATATGGTATAACGTTATAACGTATTACGTTATATGGTATAACGTCAAATGGTATAACGTTATAATGTATTACGTCATATTGTATAACGTTATAACGTAATACGTTATATGGTATAACGTCATATGGTATAACGTTATAACGTATTACGTTATATGGTATTACGTTATAACGTATTACGTTATATGGTATAACGTTATAACGTATTACCTTATATGGTATAACGTCATATGGTATAACGTTATAACGTATTACGTTATATGGTATAACATTATAACGTATTACGTTATATGGTATTACGTCAAAACGTATTACGTTATATGGTATAACGTTATGACGTATTACGTTATATGGTATTACGACATAACGTATTACATCATATGGTATAACATTATAACGTATTACGTTATATGGTATAACGTTATAACGTATAACGTTATATGGTATAACGTCAAATGGTATAACGTTATATTGTATTACGTCATATTGTATAACGTTATAACATAATACGTTATATGGTATAACGTCATATGGTATAACGTTATAACGTATTACGTTATATGGTATTACGTTATAACGTATTACGTTATATGGTATTACGTCAAAACGTATTACGTTATATGGTATAACGTTATGACGTATTACGTTATATGGTATTACGACATAACGTATTACATCATATGGTATAACATTATAACGTATTACGTTATATGGTATAACGTTATAACGTATTACGTTATATGGTATAACGTCAAATGGTATAACGTTATAATGTATTACGTCATATTGTATAACGTTATAACATAATACGTTATATGGTATAACGTCATATGGTATAACGTTATAATGCATTACGTCATATTGTATAACGTTATAACTTAATACGTTATATGGTATAACGTCATATGGTATAACGTTATAACGTATTACGTTATATGGTATAACGTTATAACGTATTACGTTATATGGTATAACGTTATATGGTATAACGTTATAACGTATTACCTTATATGGTATAACGTCATATGGTATAACGCTATAACGTATTACGTTATATGGTAGTACGTCAACACGTATTACGTTATATGGTATAACGTTATAACGTATTACGTTATATGCTATAACGTCATATGGTATAACGTTATAACGTATTACGTTATATGATATTACGTTATAACGTATTACGTTATGTGGTATGACGTTATAACGTGTTACGTTATACGGTATAACGTCATATGGTATAACGTTATAACGTATTACGTTATATGGCATAACGTTATAACGTATTACATTATGTGGTATTACGTTATAACGTATTACGTTATATGGTATAACGTTATAACGTATTACGTCAAAACGTATTACGTTATGTTTCATAACGTTTTTAACGTATTACGTTATATGGTATTACGTCATAACGTAATACGTTATATGGTATAACGTTATAACGTATTACGTTATATGCTATAACGTCATATGGTATAACGTTATAACGTATTACGTTATATGGTATAACATTATAACGTATTACGTTATATGGTATTACGTCAAAACGTATTACGTTATATGGTATTACGTTATAACGTATTACGTTATATGGTATTACGTTATAACGTATTACGTTATACGGTATAACGTCATATGGTATAACGTTATAACGTATTACGTTATATGATATTACGTTATAACGTATTACGTTATGTGGTATGACGTTATAACGTGTTACGTTATATGGTATAACGTCATATGGTATAACGTTATAACGTATTACGTTATATGACATAACGTTATAACGTATTACATTATGTGGTATTACGTTATAACGTATTACGTTATATGGTATAACGTTATAACGTATTACGTTATATGGTATAACGTCTCATGGTATAACGTTATATCGTATTACGTTATATGGTATTACGTCATAACGTATTACGTTATATGGTATTACGTTATAACGTATTACGTTATATGGTATAACGTCATATGGTATAACGTTATAACGTATTACGTTATATGATATTACGTTATAACGTATTACGTTATGCGGTATGACGTTATAACGTGTTACGTTATATGGTATAACGTCATATGGTATAACGTTATAACGTATTACGTTATATGGCATAACGCTATAACGTATTACATTATGTGGTATTACGTTATAACGTATTACGTTATATGGTATAACGTTATAACGTATTACGTTATATGGTATAACGTCTCATGGTATAACGTTATATCGTATTACGTTATATGGTATTACGTCATAACGTATTACGTTATATGGTATAACGTAATAACGTATTACGTTATGTGCTATAACGTCATATGGTATAACGTTATAACGTATTACGTCATATTGTATAACGTTATAACGTAATACGTTATATGGTATAACGTCATATGTTATAACGTAATAACGTTTTACGTTATATGGTATAACATTATAACGTATTACGTTATATGGTATTACGTCAAAACGTATTACGTTATATGGTATAACGTTATGACGTATTACGTTATATGGTATTACGACATAACGTATTACATCATATGGTATAACATTATAACGTATTACGTTATATGGTATAACGTTATAACGTATTACGTTATATGGTATAACGTCAAATGGTATAACGTTATAATGTATTACGTCGTATTGTATAACGTTATAACATAATACGTTATATGGTATAACGTCATATGGTATAACGTTATAACGTATTACGTTATATGGTATTACGTTATAACGTAATACGTTATATGGTATAACGTTATAACGTATTACGTTATATGGTATAACGTTATAACGTATTACGTTATATGGTATAACGTTATAACGTATTACCTTATATGGTATAACGTCATATGGTATAACGTTATAATGCATTACGTCATATTGTATAACGTTATAACTTAATACGTTATATGGTATAACGTCATATGGTATAACGTTATAACGTATTACGTTATATGGTATAACGTTATAACGTATTACGTTATATGGTATAACGTTATATGGTATAACGTTATAACGTATTACCTTATATGGTATATCGTCATATGGTATAACGCTATAACGTATTACGTTATATGGTATTACGTCAACACGTATTACGTTATATGTTATAACGTTATAACGTATTACGTTATATGCTATAACGTCATATGGTATAACGTTATAACGTATTACGTTATATGATATTACGTTATAACGTATGACGTTATGTGGTATGACGTTATAACGTGTTACGTTATATGGTATAACGTTATAACGTATTACGTCAAAACGTATTACGTTATGTTTCATAACGTTTTTAACGTATTACGTTATATGGTATTACGTCATAACGTAATACGTTGTATGGTATAACGTTATAACGTATTACGTTATATGCTATAACGTCATATGGCATAACGTTATAACGTATTACGTTATATGGTATAACGTCATATGGTATAACGTTATAACGTATTACGTTATATGGTATCACGTTATAACGTATTACGTTATATGGCATAACGTTATAACGTATTACGTTATATGGTATTACGTTATAACTTATTACGATATATGGTATAACGTTATAACGTATTACGTTATATGGTATAACGTCAAATGGTATAACGTTATAATGTATTACGTCATATTGTATAACGTTATAACGTAATACGTTATATGGTATAACGTCATATGATATAACGTTATAACGTATTACGTTATATGGTATTACGTTATACCGTATTACGTTATATGGTATAACGTTATAACGTATTACCTTATATGGTATAACGTCATATGGTATAACGTTATAATGCATTACGTCATATTGTATAACGTTATAACTTAATACGTTATATGGTATAACGTCATATGGTATAACGTTATAACGTATTACGTTATATGGTATAACGTTATAACGTATTACGTTATATGGTATAACGTTATATGGTATAACGTTATAACGTATTACCTTATATGGTATAACGTCATATGTTATAACGCTATAACGTATTACGTTATATGGTATTACGTCAAAACGTATTACGTTATATGGTATAACGTTATAACGTATTACATTATGTGGTATTACGTTATAACGTATTACGTTATATGGTATAACGTCATATGTTATAGCGTTATAACGTTTTACGTTATATGGTATTACGTTATAACGTATTACGTTATATGGTATAACGTTATAACGTATTACCTTATATGGTATAACGTCATATGGTATAACGTTATAACGTATTACGTTATATGGTATTACGTCATAACGTAATACGGTATATGGTATAACGTTATAACGTATTACGTTATATGGTATTACGTCATAACGTAATACGTTATATGGTATAACGTTATAACGTATTACGTTATATGCTATAACGTCGTATGGTATAACGTTATAATGTATTAGGTCATATTGTATAACGTTATAACGTAATACGTTATATGGTATAACGTCATATGGTATAACGTTGTAACGTATTACGTTATATGGCATTACGTCATAACGTAATACGTTATATGGTATAACGTTATAACGTATTACGTTATATGGTATTACGTTATAACGTATTACGTTATATGGCATTACGTCATAACGTAATACGTTATATGGTATAACGTTATAACGTATTACGTTATATGGTATTACGTTATAACGTATTACGTTATATGGTATTACGTCAAAACGTATTACGTTATATGGTATAACGTTATGACGTATTACGTTATATGGTATTACGACATAACGTATTACATCATATGGTATAACATTATAACGTATTACGTTATATGGTATAACGTTATAACGTATTACGTTATATGGTATAACGTCAAATGGTATAACGTTATAATGTATTACGTCGTATTGTATAACGTTATAACATAATACGTTATATGGTATAACGTCATATGGTATAACGTTATAACGTATTACGTTATATGGTATTACGTTATAACGTAATACGTTATATGGTATAACGTTATAACGTATTACGTTATATGGTATAACGTTATAACGTATTACGTTATATGGTATAACGTTATAACGTATTACCTTATATGGTATAACGTCATATGGTATAACGTTATAATGCATTACGTCATATTGTATAACGTTATAACTTAATACGTTATATGGTATAACGTCATATGGTATAACGTTATAACGTATTACGTTATATGGTATAACGTTATAACGTATTACGTTATATGGTATAACGTTATATGGTATAACGTTATAACGTATTACCTTATATGGTATATCGTCATATGGTATAACGCTATAACGTATTACGTTATATGGTATTACGTCAACACGTATTACGTTATATGTTATAACGTTATAACGTATTACGTTATATGCTATAACGTCATATGGTATAACGTTATAACGTATTACGTTATATGATATTACGTTATAACGTATGACGTTATGTGGTATGACGTTATAACGTGTTACGTTATATGGTATAACGTTATAACGTATTACGTCAAAACGTATTACGTTATGTTTCATAACGTTTTTAACGTATTACGTTATATGGTATTACGTCATAACGTAATACGTTGTATGGTATAACGTTATAACGTATTACGTTATATGCTATAACGTCATATGGCATAACGTTATAACGTATTACGTTATATGGTATAACGTCATATGGTATAACGTTATAACGTATTACGTTATATGGTATCACGTTATAACGTATTACGTTATATGGCATAACGTTATAACGTATTACGTTATATGGTATTACGTTATAACTTATTACGATATATGGTATAACGTTATAACGTATTACGTTATATGGTATAACGTCAAATGGTATAACGTTATAATGTATTACGTCATATTGTATAACGTTATAACGTAATACGTTATATGGTATAACGTCATATGATATAACGTTATAACGTATTACGTTATATGGTATTACGTTATAACGTATTACGTTATATGGTATAACGTTATAACGTATTACCTTATATGGTATAACGTCATATGGTATAACGTTATAATGCATTACGTCATATTGTATAACGTTATAACTTAATACGTTATATGGTATAACGTCATATGGTATAACGTTATAACGTATTACGTTATATGGTATAACGTTATAACGTATTACGTTATATGGTATAACGTTATATGGTATAACGTTATAACGTATTACCTTATATGGTATAACGTCATATGTTATAACGCTATAACGTATTACGTTATATGGTATTACGTCAACACGTATTACGTTATATGGTATAACGTTATAACGTATTACATTATGTGGTATTACGTTATAACGTATTACGTTATATGGTATAACGTCATATGTTATAGCGTTATAACGTTTTACGTTATATGGTATTACGTTATAACGTATTACGTTATATGGTATAACGTTATAACGTATTACCTTATATGGTATAACGTCATATGGTATAACGTTATAACGTATTACGTTATATGGTATTACGTCATAACGTAATACGGTATATGGTATAACGTTATAACGTATTACGTTATATGGTATTACGTCATAACGTAATACGTTATATGGTATAACGTTATAACGTATTACGTTATATGCTATAACGTCGTATGGTATAACGTTATAATGTATTAGGTCATATTGTATAACGTTATAACGTAATACGTTATATGGTATAACGTCATATGGTATAACGTTGTAACGTATTACGTTATATGGCATTACGTCATAACGTAATACGTTATATGGTATAACGTTATAACGTATTACGTTATATGGTATTACGTTATAACGTATTACGTTATATGGTATAACGTTATAATGTATTACCTTACATGGTATAACGTAATATGGCATAACGTTATAACGTATTACGTTATATGGTATAACGTTATAACGTACTACGTTACATGGTATTACGTCAAAACGTATTACGTTATGTTTCATAACGTTTTTAACGTATTACGTTATATGGTATTACGTCATAACGTAATACGTTATATGGTATAACGTTATAACGTATTACGTTATATGCTATAACGTCATATGGTATAACATTATAACGTATTACGTTATATGGTATAACGTCATATGGTATAACGTTATAACGTATTACGTTATATGGTATCACGTTATAACGTATTACGTTATATGGCATAACGTTATAACGTATTACGTTATATGGTATTACGTTATAACGTATTACCATGTATGGTATAACGTTATAACGTATTACGTTATATGGTATAACGTCAAATGGTATAACGTTATAATGTATACGTCATATTGTATAACGTTATAACGTAATACGTTATATGGTATAACGTCATAAGGTATAACGTTATGACGTATTACGTTATATGGTATTACGACATAACGTATTACATCATATGGTATAACGGTATAACGTATTACGTTATATGGTATTACGTCATAACGTATTACGTTATATGGCATATCGTTATAACGTATTACGTTATATGCTATAACGTAATATAGTATAACGTTATAACGTATTATGTTATATGGTATTACGTTATAACGTTATAACGTATTACGTTATATGGTATAACGTTATATGGTATAACGTTATAACGTATTACCTTATATGGTATAACGTCATATGGTATAACGTTATAACGTATTACGTTATATGGTATCACGTTATAACGTATTACGTCATATGGTATTACGTCATAACGTATTACGTTATATGGTATAACGTTATAACGTATTACGTTATATGGTATAACGTTATAACGTATTACCTTATATAGTATAACGTCATATGGTATATCGCTAAAACGGATTACGTTATATGGTATAACGTTATAACGTATTACCTTATATAGTATAACGTCATATGGTATAACGTTATAACGTATTACGTTATATGGTATTACGTCATAACGTATTACGTTATATGGTATAACGTCATATGGTATAACGTTATGACGTATTACGTTATATGGTATTACGTCATAACGTATTACGTTATATGGTATAACGTTATAACGTATTACGTTATATGGTATAACGTTATAACGTATTACGTTATATGCTATAACGTCATATGGTATAACGTTATAACGTATTACGTTATATGATATTACGTTATAACGTATGACGTTATGTGGTATGACGTTATAACGTGTTACGTTATATGGTATAACGTTATAACGTATTACGTTATATGGTATTACGTCAAAACGTATTACGTTATGTTTCATAACGTTTTTAACGTATTACGTTATATGGTATTACGTCATAACGTAATACGTTATATGGTATAACGTTATAACGTATTACCTTATATGGTATAACGTCATATGGTATAACGTTATAACGTATTACGTTATATGGTATTACGTCATAACGTAATACGGTATATGGTATAACGTTATAACGTATTACGTTATATGGTATTACGTCATAACGTAATACGTTATATGGTATTACGTTATAACGTATTACGTTATATGGTATAACGTTATAATGTATTACCTTACATGGTATAACGTAATATGGCATAACGTTATAACGTATTACGTTATATGGTATCACGTTATAACGTATTACGTTATATGGCATAACGTTATAACGTATTACGTTATATGGTATTACGTTATAACGTATTACCATGTATGGTATAACGTTATAACGTATTACGTTATATGGTATAACGTCAAATGGTATAACGTTATAATGTATACGTCATATTGTATAACGTTATAACGTAATACGTTATATGGTATAACGTCATAAGGTATAACGTTATGACGTATTACGTTATATGGTATTACGACATAACGTATTACATCATATGGTATAACGGTATAACGTATTACGTTATATGGTATTACGTCATAACGTATTACGTTATATGGTATAACGTCATAAGGTATAACGTTATGACGTATTACGTTATATGGTATTACGACATAACGTATTACATCATATGGTATAACGGTATAACGTATTACGTTATATGGTATTACGTCATAACGTATTACGTTATATGGCATATCGTTATAACGTATTACGTTATATGCTATAACGTAATATAGTATAACGTTATAACGTATTATGTTATATGGTATTACGTTATAACGTTATAACGTATTACGTTATATGGTATAACGTTATATGGTATAACGTTATAACGTATTACCTTATATGGTATAACGTCATATGGTATAACGTTATAACGTATTACGTTATATGGTATCACGTTATAACGTATTACGTCATATGGTATTACGTCATAACGTATTACGTTATATGGTATAACGTTATAACGTATTACGTTATATGGTATAACGTTATAACGTATTACCTTATATAGTATAACGTCATATGGTATATCGCTAAAACGGATTACGTTATATGGTATAACGTTATAACGTATTACCTTATATAGTATAACGTCATATGGTATAACGTTATAACGTATTACGTTATATGGTATTACGTCATAACGTATTACGTTATATGGTATAACGTCATATGGTATAACGTTATGACGTATTACGTTATATGGTATTACGTCATAACGTATTACGTTATATGGTATAACGTTATAACGTATTACGTTATATGGTATAACGTTATAACGTATTACGTTATATGCTATAACGTCATATGGTATAACGTTATAACGTATTACGTTATATGATATTACGTTATAACGTATGACGTTATGTGGTATGACGTTATAACGTGTTACGTTATATGCTATAACGTTATAACGTATTACGTTATATGGTATTACGTCAAAACGTATTACGTTATGTTTCATAACGTTTTTAACGTATTACGTTATATGGTATTACGTCATAACGTAATACGTTATATGGTATAACGTTATAACGTATTACGTTATATGCTATAACGTCATATGGTATAACGTTATAACGTATTACGTTATATGGTATAACGTCATATGTTATAACGTTATAACGTATTACGTTATATGGTATCACGTTATAACGTATTACGTTATATGGCATAACGTTATAACGTATTACGTTATATGGTATTACGTTATAACTTATTACGATATATGGTATAACGTTATAACGTATTACGTTATATGGTATAACGTCAAATGGTATAACGTTATAATGTATTACGTCATATTGTATAACGTTATAACGTAATACGTTATATGGTATAACGTCATATGGTATAACGTTATAACGTATTACGTTATATGGTATTACGTTATAACGTATTACGTTATATGGTATAACATTATAACGTATTACGTTATATGGTATAACGTTATAACGTATTACGTTATATGGTATAACGTCAAATGGTATAACGTTATAATGTATTACGTCATATTGTATAACGTTATAACGTAATACGTTATATGGTATAACGTCATATGATATAACGTTATAACGTATTACGTTATATGGTATTACGTTATAACGTATTACGTTATATGGTATAACGTTATAACGTATTACCTTATATGGTATAACGTCATATGGTATAACGTTATAACGTATTACGTTATATGGTATTACGTCATAACGTAATACGGTATATGGTATAACGTTATAACGTATTACGTTATATGGTATTACGTCATAACGTAATACGTTATATGGTATAACGTTATAACGTATTACGTTATATGCTATAACGTCGTATGGTATAACGTTATAATGTATTACGTCATATTGTATAACGTTATAACGTAATACGTTATATGGTATAACGTCATATGGTATAACGTTGTAACGTATTACGTTATATGGCATTACGTCATAACGTAATACGTTATATGGTATAACGTTATAACGTATTACGTTATATGGTATTACGTTATAACGTATTACGTTATATGGTATAACGTTATAATGTATTACCTTACATGGTATAACGTAATATGGCATAACGTTATAACGTATTACGTTATATGGTATAACGTTATAACGTACTACGTTACATGGTATTACGTCAAAACGTATTACGTTATGTTTCATAACGTTTTTAACGTATTACGTTATATGGTATTACGTCATAACGTAATACGTTATATGGTATAACGTTATAACGTATTACGTTATATGCTATAACGTCATATGGTATAACGTTATAACGTATTACGTTATATGGTATAACGTCATATGGTATAACGTTATAACGTATTACGTTATATGGTATCACGTTATAACGTATTACGTTATATGGCATAACGTTATAACGTATTACGTTATATGGTATTACGTTATAACGTATTACCATGTATGGTATAACGTTATAACGTATTACGTTATATGGTATAACGTCAAATGGTATAACGTTATAATGTATACGTCATATTGTATAACGTTATAACGTAATACGTTATATGGTATAACGTCATAAGGTATAACGTTATGACGTATTACGTTATATGGTATTACGACATAACGTATTACATCATATGGTATAACGTTATAACGTATTACGTTATATGCTATAACGTAATATAGTATAACGTTATAACGTATTATGTTATATGGTATTACGTTATAACGTTATAACGTATTACGTTATATGGTATAACGTCATATGGTATAACGTTATAACGTATTACGTTATATGGTATCACGTTATAACGTATTACGTCATATGGTATTACGTCATAACGTATTACGTTATATGGTATAACGTTATAACGTATTACGTTATATGGTACAACGTTATAACGTATTACCTTATATAGTATAACGTCATATGGTATAACGTTATGACGTATTACGTTATATGGTATAACGTTATAACGTATTACCTTATATAGTATAACGTCATATGGTATAACGTTATGACGTATTACGTTATATGGTATAATGTCATAACGTATTACATCATATGGTATAACGTTATAACGTATTACGTTATATGGTATTACGTCATAACGTATTACGTTATATGGTATATCGTTATAACGTATTACGTTATATGCAATAACGTAATATAGTATAACGTTATAACGTATTATGTTATATGGTATTACGTTATAACGTATTACGTTATATGGTATCACGTTATAACGTATTACGTCATATTGTATTACGTCATAACGTATTACGTTATATGGTATAACGTTATAACGTATTACGTTATATGGTATAACGTTATAACGTATTACCTTATATAGTATAACGTCATATGGTATATCGCTATAACGTATTACGTTATATGGTATAACGTTATAACGTATTACCTTATATAGTATAACGTCATATGGTATAACGTTATAACGTATTACGTTATATGGTATTACGTCATAACGTATTACGTTATATGGTATATCGTCATATGGTATAACGTTATGACGTATTACGTTATATGTTATTACGTCATAACGTATTACGTTATATTGTATAACGTTATAACGTATTACGTTATATGGTATTACGTTATAATGTAATACGTTATATGGTATAACGTTATAACGTATTAAGTTATATGCTATAACGTCATATGGTATAACGTTATAACGTATTACGTTATATGGTATTACGTTATAACGTAATACGTTATATGGTATAACGTTATAACGTATTACGTTATATGGTATTACGTCATAACGTAATACGTTATATGGTATAACGTTATAACGTATTACGTTATATGCTATAACGTCATATGGTATAACGTTATAACGTATTACGTTATATGGTATAACGTTATAACGTATTAAGTTATAACGTATTACCTTGTATGGTATAACGTCATATGGTATAACGTTATAACGTATTACGTTATATGGTATAACGTTATAACGTATTACGTTATATGGTATAACGTTATAACGTATTACGTTATATGGTATAACGTTATGACGTATTACGTTATATGGTATTACGACATAACGTATTACATCATATGGTATAACGGTATAACGTATTACGTTATATGGTATTACGTCATAACGTATTACGTTATATGGCATATCGTTATAACGTATTACGTTATATGCTATAACGTAATATAGTATAACGTTATAACGTATTATGTTATATGGTATTACGTTATAACGTTATAACGTATTACGTTATATGGTATAACGTTATATGGTATAACGTTATAACGTATTACCTTATATGGTATAACGTCATATGGTATAACGTTATAACGTATTACGTTATATGGTATCACGTTATAACGTATTACGTCATATGGTATTACGTCATAACGTATTACGTTATATGGTATAACGTTATAACGTATTACGTTATATGGTATAACGTTATAACGTATTACCTTATATAGTATAACGTCATATGGTATATCGCTAAAACGGATTACGTTATATGGTATAACGTTATAACGTATTACCTTATATAGTATAACGTCATATGGTATAACGTTATAACGTATTACGTTATATGGTATTACGTCATAACGTATTACGTTATATGGTATAACGTCATATGGTATAACGTTATGACGTATTACGTTATATGGTATTACGTCATAACGTATTACGTTATATGGTATAACGTTATAACGTATTACGTTATATGGTATAACGTTATAACGTATTACGTTATATGCTATAACGTCATATGGTATAACGTTATAACGTATTACGTTATATGATATTACGTTATAACGTATGACGTTATGTGGTATGACGTTATAACGTGTTACGTTATATGGTATAACGTTATAACGTATTACGTTATATGGTATTACGTCAAAACGTATTACGTTATGTTTCATAACGTTTTTAACGTATTACGTTATATGGTATTACGTCATAACGTAATACGTTATATGGTATAACGTTATAACGTATTACCTTATATGGTATAACGTCATATGGTATAACGTTATAACGTATTACGTTATATGGTATTACGTCATAACGTAATACGGTATATGGTATAACGTTATAACGTATTACGTTATATGGTATTACGTCATAACGTAATACGTTATATGGTATAACGTTATAACGTATTACGTTATATGCTATAACGTCGTATGGTATAACGTTATAATGTATTAGGTCATATTGTATAACGTTATAACGTAATACGTTATATGGTATAACGTCATATGGTATAACGTTGTAACGTATTACGTTATATGGCATTACGTCATAACGTAATACGTTATATGGTATAACGTTATAACGTATTACGTTATATGGTATTACGTTATAACGTATTACGTTATATGGTATAACGTTATAATGTATTACCTTACATGGTATAACGTAATATGGCATAACGTTATAACGTATTACGTTATATGGTATCACGTTATAACGTATTACGTTATATGGCATAACGTTATAACGTATTACGTTATATGGTATTACGTTATAACGTATTACCATGTATGGTATAACGTTATAACGTATTACGTTATATGGTATAACGTCAAATGGTATAACGTTATAATGTATACGTCATATTGTATAACGTTATAACGTAATACGTTATATGGTATAACGTCATAAGGTATAACGTTATGACGTATTACGTTATATGGTATTACGACATAACGTATTACATCATATGGTATAACGGTATAACGTATTACGTTATATGGTATTACGTCATAACGTATTACGTTATATGGTATAACGTCATAAGGTATAACGTTATGACGTATTACGTTATATGGTATTACGACATAACGTATTACATCATATGGTATAACGGTATAACGTATTACGTTATATGGTATTACGTCATAACGTATTACGTTATATGGCATATCGTTATAACGTATTACGTTATATGCTATAACGTAATATAGTATAACGTTATAACGTATTATGTTATATGGTATTACGTTATAACGTTATAACGTATTACGTTATATGGTATAACGTTATATGGTATAACGTTATAACGTATTACCTTATATGGTATAACGTCATATGGTATAACGTTATAACGTATTACGTTATATGGTATCACGTTATAACGTATTACGTCATATGGTATTACGTCATAACGTATTACGTTATATGGTATAACGTTATAACGTATTACGTTATATGGTATAACGTTATAACGTATTACCTTATATAGTATAACGTCATATGGTATATCGCTAAAACGGATTACGTTATATGGTATAACGTTATAACGTATTACCTTATATAGTATAACGTCATATGGTATAACGTTATAACGTATTACGTTATATGGTATTACGTCATAACGTATTACGTTATATGGTATAACGTCATATGGTATAACGTTATGACGTATTACGTTATATGGTATTACGTCATAACGTATTACGTTATATGGTATAACGTTATAACGTATTACGTTATATGGTATAACGTTATAACGTATTACGTTATATGCTATAACGTCATATGGTATAACGTTATAACGTATTACGTTATATGATATTACGTTATAACGTATGACGTTATGTGGTATGACGTTATAACGTGTTACGTTATATGCTATAACGTTATAACGTATTACGTTATATGGTATTACGTCAAAACGTATTACGTTATGTTTCATAACGTTTTTAACGTATTACGTTATATGGTATTACGTCATAACGTAATACGTTATATGGTATAACGTTATAACGTATTACGTTATATGCTATAACGTCATATGGTATAACGTTATAACGTATTACGTTATATGGTATAACGTCATATGTTATAACGTTATAACGTATTACGTTATATGGTATCACGTTATAACGTATTACGTTATATGGCATAACGTTATAACGTATTACGTTATATGGTATTACGTTATAACTTATTACGATATATGGTATAACGTTATAACGTATTACGTTATATGGTATAACGTCAAATGGTATAACGTTATAATGTATTACGTCATATTGTATAACGTTATAACGTAATACGTTATATGGTATAACGTCATATGGTATAACGTTATAACGTATTACGTTATATGGTATTACGTTATAACGTATTACGTTATATGGTATAACATTATAACGTATTACGTTATATGGTATAACGTTATAACGTATTACGTTATATGGTATAACGTCAAATGGTATAACGTTATAATGTATTACGTCATATTGTATAACGTTATAACGTAATACGTTATATGGTATAACGTCATATGATATAACGTTATAACGTATTACGTTATATGGTATTACGTTATAACGTATTACGTTATATGGTATAACGTTATAACGTATTACCTTATATGGTATAACGTCATATGGTATAACGTTATAACGTATTACGTTATATGGTATTACGTCATAACGTGATACGGTATATGGTATAACGTTATAACGTATTACGTTATATGGTATTACGTCATAACGTAATACGTTATATGGTATAACGTTATAACGTATTACGTTATATGCTATAACGTCGTATGGTATAACGTTATAATGTATTACGTCATATTGTATAACGTTATAACGTAATACGTTATATGGTATAACGTCATATGGTATAACGTTGTAACGTATTACGTTATATGGCATTACGTCATAACGTAATACGTTATATGGTATAACGTTATAACGTATTACGTTATATGGTATTACGTTATAACGTATTACGTTATATGGTATAACGTTATAATGTATTACCTTACATGGTATAACGTAATATGGCATAACGTTATAACGTATTACGTTATATGGTATAACGTTATAACGTACTACGTTACATGGTATTACGTCAAAACGTATTACGTTATGTTTCATAACGTTTTTAACGTATTACGTTATATGGTATTACGTCATAACGTAATACGTTATATGGTATAACGTCATAAGGTATAACGTTATGACGTATTACGTTATATGGTATTACGACATAACGTATTACATCATATGGTATAACGTTATAACGTATTACGTTATATGCTATAACGTAATATAGTATAACGTTATAACGTATTATGTTATATGGTATTACGTTATAACGTTATAACGTATTACGTTATATGGTATAACGTCATATGGTATAACGTTATAACGTATTACGTTATATGGTATCACGTTATAACGTATTACGTCATATGGTATTACCTCATAACGTATTACGTTATATGGTATAACGTTATAACGTATTACGTTATATGGTACAACGTTATAACGTATTACCTTATATAGTATAACGTCATATGGTATAACGTTATGACGTATTACGTTATATGGTATAACGTTATAACGTATTACCTTATATAGTATAACGTCATATGGTATAACGTTATGACGTATTACGTTATATGGTATAATGTCATAACGTATTACATCATATGGTATAACGTTATAACGTATTACGTTATATGGTATTACGTCATAACGTATTACGTTATATGGTATATCGTTATAACGTATTACGTTATATGCAATAACGTAATATAGTATAACGTTATAACGTATTATGTTATATGGTATTACGTTATAACGTATTACGTTATATGGTATCACGTTATAACGTATTACGTCATATTGTATTACGTCATAACGTATTACGTTATATGGTATAACGTTATAACGTATTACGTTATATGGTATAACGTTATAACGTATTACCTTATATAGTATAACGTCATATGGTATATCGCTATAACGTATTACGTTATATGGTATAACGTTATAACGTATTACCTTATATAGTATAACGTCATATGGTATAACGTTATAACGTATTACGTTATATGGTATTACGTCATAACGTATTACGTTATATGGTATATCGTCATATGGTATAACGTTATGACGTATTACGTTATATGTTATTACGTCATAACGTATTACGTTATATTGTATAACGTTATAACGTATTACGTTATATGGTATTACGTTATAATGTAATACGTTATATGGTATAACGTTATAACGTATTAAGTTATATGCTATAACGTCATATGGTATAACGTTATAACGTATTACGTTATATGGTATTACGTTATAACGTAATACGTTATATGGTATAACGTTATAACGTATTACGTTATATGGTATTACGTCATAACGTAATACGTTATATGGTATAACGTTATAACGTATTACGTTATATGCTATAACGTCATATGGTATAACGTTATAACGTATTACGTTATATGGTATAACGTTATAACGTATTAAGTTATAACGTATTACCTTGTATGGTATAACGTCATATGGTATAACGTTATAACGTATTACGTTATATGGTATAACGTTATAACGTATTACGTTATATGGTATAACGTTATAACGTATTACGTTATATGGTATAACGTTATAACGTATTACCTTATATGGTATAACGTTATAATGCATTACGTCATATTGTATAACGTTATAACTTAATACGTTATATGGTATAACGTCATATGGTATAACGTTATAACGTATTACGTTATATGGTATAACGTTATAACGTATTACGTTATATGGTATAACGTTATATGGTATAACGTTATAACGTATTACCTTATATGGTATAACGTCATATGGTATAACGCTATAACGTATTACGTTATACGGTATTACGTCAACACGTATTACGTTATATGGTATAACGTTATAACGTATTACGTTATATGCTATAACGTCATATGGTATAACGTTATAACGTAATACGTTATATGGTATAACGTTATAACGTATTACGTTATATGGTATTACGTTATAACGTATTACGTTATATGGTATAACGTTATAATGTATTACCTTACATGGTATAACGTAATATGGCATAACGTTATAACGTATTACGTTATATGGTATAACGTTATAACGTACTACGTTACATGGTATTACGTCAAAACGTATTACGTTATGTTTCATAACGTTTTTAACGTATTACGTTATAGGGTATTACGTCATAACATAATACGTTATATGGTATAACGTTATAACGTATTACGTTATATGCTATAACGTCATATGGTATAACGTTATAACGTATTACGTTATATGGTATAACGTCATATGGTATAACGTTATAACGTATTACGTTATATGGTATCACGTTATAACGTATTACGTTATATGGCATAACGTTATAACGTATTACGTTATATGGTATTACGTTATAACGTATTACCATGTATGGTATAACGTTATAACGTATTACGTTATATGGTATAACGTCAAATGGTATAACGTTATAATGTATACGTCATATTGTATAACGTTATAACGTAATACGTTATATGTTATAACGTCATAAGGTATAACGTTATGACGTATTACGTTATATGGTATTACGACATAACGTATTACATCATATGGTATAACGTTATAACGTATTACGTTATATGGTATTACGTCATAACGTATTACGTTATATGGTATATCGTTATAACGTATTACGTTATATGCTATAACGTAATATAGTATAACGTTATAACGTATTATGTTATATGGTATTACGTTCTAACGTTATAACTTATTACGTTATATGGTATAACGTTATATGGTATAACGTTATAACGTATTACCTTATATGGTATAACGTCATATGGTATAACGTTATAACGTATTACGTTATATGGTATCACGTTATAACGTATTACGTCATATGGTATTACGTCATAACGTATTACGTTATATGGTATAACGTTATAACGTATTACGTTATATGGTACAACGTTATAACGTATTACCTTATATAGTATAACGTCATATGGTATAACGTTATGACGTATTACGTTATATGGTATAACGTTATAACGTATTACCTTATATAGTATAACGTCATATGGTATAACGTTATGACGTATTACGTTATATGGTATAATGTCATAACGTATTACATCATATGGTATAACGTTATAACGTATTACGTTATATGGTATTACGTCATAACGTATTACGTTATATGGTATATCGTTATAACGTATTACGTTATATGCAATAACGTAATATAGTATAACGTTATAACGTATTATGTTATATGGTATTACGTTATAACGTATTACGTTATATGGTATCACGTTATAACGTATTACGTCATATTGTATTACGTCATAACGTATTACGTTATATGGTATAACGTTATAACGTATTACGTTATATGGTATAACGTTATAACGTATTACCTTATATAGTATAACGTCATATGGTATATCGCTATAACGTATTACGTTATATGGTATAACGTTATAACGTATTACCTTATATAGTATAACGTCATATGGTATAACGTTATAACGTATTACGTTATATGGTATTACGTCATAACGTATTACGTTATATGGTATATCGTCATATGGTATAACGTTATGACGTATTACGTTATATGTTATTACGTCATAACGTATTACGTTATATTGTATAACGTTATAACGTATTACGTTATATGGTATTACGTTATAATGTAATACGTTATATGGTATAACGTTATAACGTATTAAGTTATATGCTATAACGTCATATGGTATAACGTTATAACGTATTACGTTATATGGTATTACGTTATAACGTAATACGTTATATGGTATAACGTTATAACGTATTACGTTATATGGTATTACGTCATAACGTAATACGTTATATGGTATAACGTTATAACGTATTACGTTATATGCTATAACGTCATATGGTATAACGTTATAACGTATTACGTTATATGGTATAACGTTATAACGTATTAAGTTATAACGTATTACCTTGTATGGTATAACGTCATATGGTATAACGTTATAACGTATTACGTTATATGGTATAACGTTATAACGTATTACGTTATATGGTATAACGTTATAACGTATTACGTTATATGGTATAACGTTATAACGTATTACCTTATATGGTATAACGTTATAATGCATTACGTCATATTGTATAACGTTATAACTTAATACGTTATATGGTATAACGTCATATGGTATAACGTTATAACGTATTACGTTATATGGTATAACGTTATAACGTATTACGTTATATGGTATAACGTTATATGGTATAACGTTATAACGTATTACCTTATATGGTATAACGTCATATGGTATAACGCTATAACGTATTACGTTATACGGTATTACGTCAACACGTATTACGTTATATGGTATAACGTTATAACGTATTACGTTATATGCTATAACGTCATATGGTATAACGTTATAACGTAATACGTTATATGGTATAACGTTATAACGTATTACGTTATATGGTATTACGTTATAACGTATTACGTTATATGGTATAACGTTATAATGTATTACCTTACATGGTATAACGTAATATGGCATAACGTTATAACGTATTACGTTATATGGTATAACGTTATAACGTACTACGTTACATGGTATTACGTCAAAACGTATTACGTTATGTTTCATAACGTTTTTAACGTATTACGTTATAGGGTATTACGTCATAACATAATACGTTATATGGTATAACGTTATAACGTATTACGTTATATGCTATAACGTCATATGGTATAACGTTATAACGTATTACGTTATATGGTATAACGTCATATGGTATAACGTTATAACGTATTACGTTATATGGTATCACGTTATAACGTATTACGTTATATGGCATAACGTTATAACGTATTACGTTATATGGTATTACGTTATAACGTATTACCATGTATGGTATAACGTTATAACGTATTACGTTATATGGTATAACGTCAAATGGTATAACGTTATAATGTATACGTCATATTGTATAACGTTATAACGTAATACGTTATATGTTATAACGTCATAAGGTATAACGTTATGACGTATTACGTTATATGGTATTACGACATAACGTATTACATCATATGGTATAACGTTATAACGTATTACGTTATATGGTATTACGTCATAACGTATTACGTTATATGGTATATCGTTATAACGTATTACGTTATATGCTATAACGTAATATAGTATAACGTTATAACGTATTATGTTATATGGTATTACGTTCTAACGTTATAACTTATTACGTTATATGGTATAACGTTATATGGTATAACGTTATAACGTATTACCTTATATGGTATAACGTCATATGGTATAACGTTATAACGTATTACGTTATATGGTATCACGTTATAACGTATTACGTCATATGGTATTACGTCATAACGTATTACGTTATATGGTATAACGTTATAACGTATTACGTTATATGGTACAACGTTATAACGTATTACCTTATATAGTATAACGTCATATGGTATAACGTTATGACGTATTACGTTATATGGTATAACGTTATAACGTATTACCTTATATAGTATAACGTCATATGGTATAACGTTATGACGTATTACGTTATATGGTATAATGTCATAACGTATTACATCATATGGTATAACGTTATAACGTATTACGTTATATGGTATTACGTCATAACGTATTACGTTATATGGTATATCGTTATAACGTATTACGTTATATGCAATAACGTAATATAGTATAACGTTATAACGTATTATGTTATATGGTATTACGTTATAACGTATTACGTTATATGGTATCACGTTATAACGTATTACGTCATATTGTATTACGTCATAACGTATTACGTTATATGGTATAACGTTATAACGTATTACGTTATATGGTATAACGTTATAACGTATTACCTTATATAGTATAACGTCATATGGTATATCGCTATAACGTATTACGTTATATGGTATAACGTTATAACGTATTACCTTATATAGTATAACGTCATATGGTATAACGTTATAACGTATTACGTTATATGGTATTACGTCATAACGTATTACGTTATATGGTATAACGTCATGTGGTATAACGTTATGACGTATTACGTTATATGGTATTACGTCATAACGTATTACGTTATATGGTATAACGTTATAACGTATTACGTTATATGCTATAACGTCATATAGTATAACGTTATAATGTATTACGTCATATTGTATAACGTTATAACGTAATAAGTTATATGGTATAACGTCATATGGTATAAGGTTATAACGTATTACGTTATATGGTATTACATCAAAACGTAATACGTTATATGGTATAACGTTATAACGTATTACGTTATATGGTATTACGTTATAATGTAATACGTTATATGGTATAACGTTATAACGTATTACGTTATATGCTATAACGTCATATAGTATAACGTAATAACAGTATAACGTATTACGTTATATGGTATTACGTCAAAACGTATTACGTTATATGGTATAACGTTATAACGTATTACGTTATATGGTATTACGTTATAATGTAATACGTTATATGGTATAACGTTATAACGTATTAAGTTATATGCTATAACGTCATATGGTATAACGTTATAACGTATTACGTTATATGGTATTACGTTATAACGTAATACGTTATATGGTATAACGTTATAACGTATTACGTTATATGGTATTACGTCATAACGTAATACGTTATATGGTATAACGTTATAACGTATTACGTTATATGCTATAACGTCATACGGTATAACGTTATAACGTATTACGTTATATGGTATAACGTTATAACGTATTACGTTATAACGTATTACCTTGTATGGTATAACGTCATATGGTATAACGTTATAACGTATTACGTTATATGGTATAACGTTATAACGTATTACGTTATATGGTATAACGTTATAACGTATTACGTTATATGGTATAACGTTATAACGTATTACGTTATATGGTATAACGTTATAACGTATTACCTTATATGGTATAACGTCATATGGTATAACGTTATAACTTAATACGTTATATGGTATAACGTCATATGGTATAACGTTATAACGTATTACGTTATATGCAATAACGTAATATAGTATAACGTTATAACGTATTACGTTATATGGTATAACGTCATATGGTATAACGTTATAACGTATTACGTTATATGGTATCACGTTATAACGTATTACGTTATATGGCATAACGTTATAACGTATTACGTTATATGGTATTACGTTATAACGTATTACCATGTATGGTATAACGTTATAACGTATTACGTTATATGGTATAACGTCAAATGGTATAACGTTATAATGTATACGTCATATTGTATAACGTTATAACGTAATACGTTATATGTTATAACGTCATAAGGTATAACGTTATGACGTATTACGTTATATGGTATTACGACATAACGTATTACATCATATGGTATAACGTTATAACGTATTACGTTATATGGTATTACGTCATAACGTATTACGTTATATGGTATATCGTTATAACGTATTACGTTATATGCTATAACGTAATATAGTATAACGTTATAACGTATTATGTTATATGGTATTACGTTCTAACGTTATAACTTATTACGTTATATGGTATAACGTTATATGGTATAACGTTATAACGTATTACCTTATATGGTATAACGTCATATGGTATAACGTTATAACGTATTACGTTATATGGTATCACGTTATAACGTATTACGTCATATGGTATTACGTCATAACGTATTACGTTATATGGTATAACGTTATAACGTATTACGTTATATGGTACAACGTTATAACGTATTACCTTATATAGTATAACGTCATATGGTATAACGTTATGACGTATTACGTTATATGGTATAACGTTATAACGTATTACCTTATATAGTATAACGTCATATGGTATAACGTTATGACGTATTACGTTATATGGTATAATGTCATAACGTATTACATCATATGGTATAACGTTATAACGTATTACGTTATATGGTATTACGTCATAACGTATTACGTTATATGGTATATCGTTATAACGTATTACGTTATATGCAATAACGTAATATAGTATAACGTTATAACGTATTATGTTATATGGTATTACGTTATAACGTATTACGTTATATGGTATCACGTTATAACGTATTACGTCATATTGTATTACGTCATAACGTATTACGTTATATGGTATAACGTTATAACGTATTACGTTATATGGTATAACGTTATAACGTATTACCTTATATAGTATAACGTCATATGGTATATCGCTATAACGTATTACGTTATATGGTATAACGTTATAACGTATTACCTTATATAGTATAACGTCATATGGTATAACGTTATAACGTATTACGTTATATGGTATTACGTCATAACGTATTACGTTATATGGTATAACGTCATGTGGTATAACGTTATGACGTATTACGTTATATGGTATTACGTCATAACGTATTACGTTATATGGTATAACGTTATAACGTATTACGTTATATGCTATAACGTCATATAGTATAACGTTATAATGTATTACGTCATATTGTATAACGTTATAACGTAATAAGTTATATGGTATAACGTCATATGGTATAAGGTTATAACGTATTACGTTATATGGTATTACATCAAAACGTAATACGTTATATGGTATAACGTTATAACGTATTACGTTATATGGTATTACGTTATAATGTAATACGTTATATGGTATAACGTTATAACGTATTACGTTATATGCTATAACGTCATATAGTATAACGTAATAACAGTATAACGTATTACGTTATATGGTATTACGTCAAAACGTATTACGTTATATGGTATAACGTTATAACGTATTACGTTATATGGTATTACGTCATAACGTATTACGTTATATGGTATATCGTTATAACGTATTACGTTATATGCAATAACGTAATATAGTATAACGTTATAACGTATTACGTTATATGGTATTACGTCATAACGTATTACGTTATATGGTATATCGTTATAACGTATTACGTTATATGCAATAACGTAATATAGTATAACGTTATAACGTATTACGTTATATGGTATAACGTCATATGGTATAACGTTATAACGTATTACGTTATATGGTATCACGTTATAACGTATTACGTTATATGGCATAACGTTATAACGTATTACGTTATATGGTATTACGTTATAACGTATTACCATGTATGGTATAACGTTATAACGTATTACGTTATATGGTATAACGTCAAATGGTATAACGTTATAATGTATACGTCATATTGTATAACGTTATAACGTAATACGTTATATGTTATAACGTCATAAGGTATAACGTTATGACGTATTACGTTATATGGTATTACGACATAACGTATTACATCATATGGTATAACGTTATAACGTATTACGTTATATGGTATTACGTCATAACGTATTACGTTATATGGTATATCGTTATAACGTATTACGTTATATGCTATAACGTAATATAGTATAACGTTATAACGTATTATGTTATATGGTATTACGTTCTAACGTTATAACTTATTACGTTATATGGTATAACGTTATATGGTATAACGTTATAACGTATTACCTTATATGGTATAACGTCATATGGTATAACGTTATAACGTATTACGTTATATGGTATCACGTTATAACGTATTACGTCATATGGTATTACGTCATAACGTATTACGTTATATGGTATAACGTTATAACGTATTACGTTATATGGTACAACGTTATAACGTATTACCTTATATAGTATAACGTCATATGGTATAACGTTATGACGTATTACGTTATATGGTATAACGTTATAACGTATTACCTTATATAGTATAACGTCATATGGTATAACGTTATGACGTATTACGTTATATGGTATAATGTCATAACGTATTACATCATATGGTATAACGTTATAACGTATTACGTTATATGGTATTACGTCATAACGTATTACGTTATATGGTATATCGTTATAACGTATTACGTTATATGCAATAACGTAATATAGTATAACGTTATAACGTATTATGTTATATGGTATTACGTTATAACGTATTACGTTATATGGTATCACGTTATAACGTATTACGTCATATTGTATTACGTCATAACGTATTACGTTATATGGTATAACGTTATAACGTATTACGTTATATGGTATAACGTTATAACGTATTACCTTATATAGTATAACGTCATATGGTATATCGCTATAACGTATTACGTTATATGGTATAACGTTATAACGTATTACCTTATATAGTATAACGTCATATGGTATAACGTTATAACGTATTACGTTATATGGTATTACGTCATAACGTATTACGTTATATGGTATAACGTCATGTGGTATAACGTTATGACGTATTACGTTATATGGTATTACGTCATAACGTATTACGTTATATGGTATAACGTTATAACGTATTACGTTATATGCTATAACGTCATATAGTATAACGTTATAATGTATTACGTCATATTGTATAACGTTATAACGTAATAAGTTATATGGTATAACGTCATATGGTATAAGGTTATAACGTATTACGTTATATGGTATTACATCAAAACGTAATACGTTATATGGTATAACGTTATAACGTATTACGTTATATGGTATTACGTTATAATGTAATACGTTATATGGTATAACGTTATAACGTATTACGTTATATGCTATAACGTCATATAGTATAACGTAATAACAGTATAACGTATTACGTTATATGGTATTACGTCAAAACGTATTACGTTATATGGTATAACGTTATAACGTATTACGTTATATGGTATTACGTTATAATGTAATACGTTATATGGTATAACGTTATAACGTATTAAGTTATATGCTATAACGTCATATGGTATAACGTTATAACGTATTACGTTATATGGTATAATGTCATAACGTATTACATCATATGGTATAACGTTATAACGTATTACGTTATATGGTATTACGTCATAACGTATTACGTTATATGGTATATCGTTATAACGTATTACGTTATATGCAATAACGTAATATAGTATAACGTTATAACGTATTACGTTATATGGTATAACGTCATATGGTATAACGTTATAACGTATTACGTTATATGGTATCACGTTATAACGTATTACGTTATATGGCATAACGTTATAACGTATTACGTTATATGGTATTACGTTATAACGTATTACCATGTATGGTATAACGTTATAACGTATTACGTTATATGGTATAACGTCAAATGGTATAACGTTATAATGTATACGTCATATTGTATAACGTTATAACGTAATACGTTATATGTTATAACGTCATAAGGTATAACGTTATGACGTATTACGTTATATGGTATTACGACATAACGTATTACATCATATGGTATAACGTTATAACGTATTACGTTATATGGTATTACGTCATAACGTATTACGTTATATGGTATATCGTTATAACGTATTACGTTATATGCTATAACGTAATATAGTATAACGTTATAACGTATTATGTTATATGGTATTACGTTCTAACGTTATAACTTATTACGTTATATGGTATAACGTTATATGGTATAACGTTATAACGTATTACCTTATATGGTATAACGTCATATGGTATAACGTTATAACGTATTACGTTATATGGTATCACGTTATAACGTATTACGTCATATGGTATTACGTCATAACGTATTACGTTATATGGTATAACGTTATAACGTATTACGTTATATGGTACAACGTTATAACGTATTACCTTATATAGTATAACGTCATATGGTATAACGTTATGACGTATTACGTTATATGGTATAACGTTATAACGTATTACCTTATATAGTATAACGTCATATGGTATAACGTTATGACGTATTACGTTATATGGTATAATGTCATAACGTATTACATCATATGGTATAACGTTATAACGTATTACGTTATATGGTATTACGTCATAACGTATTACGTTATATGGTATATCGTTATAACGTATTACGTTATATGCAATAACGTAATATAGTATAACGTTATAACGTATTATGTTATATGGTATTACGTTATAACGTATTACGTTATATGGTATCACGTTATAACGTATTACGTCATATTGTATTACGTCATAACGTATTACGTTATATGGTATAACGTTATAACGTATTACGTTATATGGTATAACGTTATAACGTATTACCTTATATAGTATAACGTCATATGGTATATCGCTATAACGTATTACGTTATATGGTATAACGTTATAACGTATTACCTTATATAGTATAACGTCATATGGTATAACGTTATAACGTATTACGTTATATGGTATTACGTCATAACGTATTACGTTATATGGTATAACGTCATGTGGTATAACGTTATGACGTATTACGTTATATGGTATTACGTCATAACGTATTACGTTATATGGTATAACGTTATAACGTATTACGTTATATGCTATAACGTCATATAGTATAACGTTATAATGTATTACGTCATATTGTATAACGTTATAACGTAATAAGTTATATGGTATAACGTCATATGGTATAAGGTTATAACGTATTACGTTATATGGTATTACATCAAAACGTAATACGTTATATGGTATAACGTTATAACGTATTACGTTATATGGTATTACGTTATAATGTAATACGTTATATGGTATAACGTTATAACGTATTACGTTATATGCTATAACGTCATATAGTATAACGTAATAACAGTATAACGTATTACGTTATATGGTATTACGTCAAAACGTATTACGTTATATGGTATAACGTTATAACGTATTACGTTATATGGTATTACGTTATAATGTAATACGTTATATGGTATAACGTTATAACGTATTAAGTTATATGCTATAACGTCATATGGTATAACGTTATAACGTATTACGTTATATGGTATTACGTTATAACGTAATACGTTATATGGTATAACGTTATAACGTATTACGTTATATGGTATTACGTCATAACGTAATACGTTATATGGTATAACGTTATAACGTATTACGTTATATGCTATAACGTCATACGGTATAACGTTATAACGTATTACGTTATATGGTATAACGTTATAACGTATTACGTTATAACGTATTACCTTGTATGGTATAACGTCATATGGTATAACGTTATAACGTATTACGTTATATGGTATAACGTTATAACGTATTACGTTATATGGTATAACGTTATAACGTATTACGTTATATGGTATAACGTTATAACGTATTACGTTATATGGTATAACGTTATAACGTATTACCTTATATGGTATAACGTCATATGGTATAACGTTATAACTTAATACGTTATATGGTATAACGTCATATGGTATAACGTTATAACGTATTACGTTATATGGTATAACGTTATAACGTATTACCTTATATGGTATAACGTCATATGGTATAACGCTATAACGTATTACGTTATATGGTATTACGTCAACACGTATTACGTTATATGGTATAACGTTATAACGTATTACGTTATATGCTATAACGTCATATGGTATAACGTTATAACGTATTACGTTATATGATATTACGTTATAACGTATGACGTTATGTGGTATGACGTTATAACGTGTTACGTTATATGGTATAACGTTATAACGTATTACGTCAAAACGTATTACGTTATGTTTCATAACGTTTTTAACGTATTACGTTATATGGTATTACGTCAAAACGTATTACGTTATATGGTATTACGTTATAACGTATTACGTTATATGGTATTACGTTATAACGTATTACGTTATATGGTATAACGTTATAACGTATTACCTTACATGGTATAACGTCATATGGCATAACGTTATAACGTATTACGTTATATGGTATAACGTTATAACGTATTACGTTATATGGTATTACGTCAAAACGTATTACGTTATGTTTCATAACGTTTTTAACGTATTACGTTATATGGTATTACGTCATAACGTAATACGTTATATGGTATAACGTTATAACGTATTACGTTATATGCTATAACGTCATATGGTATAACGTTATAACGTATTACGTTATATGGTATAACGTCATATGGTATAACGTTATAATGTATTACGTTATATGGTATCACGTTATAACGTATTACGTTATATGGCATAACGTTATAACGTATTACGTTATATGGTATTACGTTATAACGTATTACGATATATGGTATAACGTTATAACGTATTACGTTATATGGTATAACGTCAAATGGTATAACGTTATAATGTATTACGTCATATTGTATAACGTTATAACGTAATACGTTATATGGTATAACGTCATATGGTATAACGTTATATCGTATTACGTTATATGGTATTACGTTATAACGTATTACGTTATATGGTATAACATTATAACGTATTACGTTATATGGTATAACGTTATAACGTATTACGTTATATGGTATAACGTCAAATGGTATAACGTTATAATGTATTACGTCATATCGTATAACGTTATAACGTAATACGTTATATGGTATAACGTCATATGATATAACGTTATAACGTATTACGTTATATGGTATTACGTTATAACGTATTACGTTATATGGTATAACGTTATAACGTATTACCTTATATGGTATAACGTCATATGGTATAACGTTATAATGCATTACGTCATATTGTATAACGTTATAACTTAATACGTTATATGGTATAACGTCATATGGTATAACGTTATAACGTATTACGTTATATGGTATAACGTTATAACGTATTACGTTATATGGTATAACGTTATATGGTATAACGTTATAACGTATTACCTTATATGGTATAACGTCATATGTTATAACGCTATAACGTATTACGTTATATGGTATTACGTCAACACGTATTACGTTATATGGTATAACGTTATAACGTATTACGTTATATGCTATAACGTCATATGGTATAACGTTATAACGTATTACGTTATATGATATTACGTTATAACGTATTACGTTATGTGGTATGACGTTATAACGTGTTACGTTATATGGTATAACGTCATATGGTATAACGTTATAACGTATTACGTTATATGGCATAACGTTATAACGTATTACATTATGCGGTATTACGTTATAACGTATTACGTTATATGGTATAACGTTATAACGTATTACGTTATATGGTATAACGTCTCATGGTATAACGTCATATCGTATTACGTTATATGGTATTACGTCATAACGTATTACGTTATATGGTATAACGTAATAACGTATTACGTTATATGCTATAACGTCATATGGTATAACGTTATAACGTATTACGTCATATTGTATAACGTTATAACGTAATACGTTATATGGTATAACGTCATATGTTATAGCGTTATAACGTTTTACGTTATATGGTATTACGTTATAACGTATTACGTTATATGGTATAACGTTATAACGTATTACCTTATATGGTATAAAGTCATATGGTATAACGTTATAACGTATTACGTTATATGGTATTACGTCATAACGTAATACGGTATATGGTATAACGTTATAACGTATTACGTTATATGGTATTACGTCATAACGTAATACGTTATATGGTATAACGTTATAACGTATTACGTTATATGGTATCACGTTATAACGTATTACGTTATATGGCATAACGTTATAACGTATTACGTTATATGGTATTACGTTATAACGTATTACCATGTATGGTATAACGTTATAACGTATTACGTTATATGGTATAACGTCAAATGGTATAACGTTATAATGTATACGTCATATTGTATAACGTTATAACGTAATACGTTATATGGTATAACGTCATATGGTATAACGTTATAACGTATTACGTTATATGGTATTACGTTATAACGTATTACGTTATATGGTATAACATTACAACGTATTACGTTATATGGTATAACGTTATAACGTATTACGCTATATGGTATAACGTCAAATGGTATAACGTTATAATGTATTACGTCATATTGTATAACGTTATAACGTAATACGTTATATGGTATAACGTCATAAGGTATAACGTTATGACGTATTACGTTATATGGTATTACGACATAACGTATTACATCATATGGTATAACGTTATAACGTATTACGTTATATGGTATTACGTCATAACGTATTACGTTATATGGTATATCGTTATAACGTATTACGTTATATGCTATAACGTAATATAGTATAACGTTATAACGTATTATGTTTTATGGTATTACGTTATAACGTTATAACGTATTACGTTATATGGTATAACGTTATATGGTATAACGTTATAACGTATTACCTTATATGGTATAACGTCATATGGTATAACGTTATAACGTATTACGTTATATGGTATCACGTTATAACGTATTACGTCATATGGTATTACGTCATAACGTATTACGTTATATGGTATAACGTTATAACGTATTACGTTATATGGTACAACGTTATAACGTATTACCTTATATAGTATAACGTCATATGGTATAACGTTATAACGTATTACGTTATATGGTATTACGTCATAACGTATTACGTTATATGGTATAACGTCATATGGTATAACGTTATGACGTATTACGTTATATGGTATTACGTCATAACGTATTACGTTATATGGTATAACGTTATAACGTACTACGTTATATGCTATAACGTCATATAGTATAACGTTATAATGTATTACGTCATATTGTATAACGTTATAACGTAATAAGTTATATGGTATAACGTCATATGGTATAAGGTTATAACGTATTACGTTATATGGTATTACATCAAAACGTAATACGTTATATGGTATAACGTTATAACGTATTACGTTATATGGTATTACGTTATAACGTAATACGTTATATGGTATAACGTTATAACGTATTACGTTATATGCTATAACGTCATATAGTATAACGTAATAACAGTATAACGTATTACGTTATATGATATTACGTCAAAACGTATTACGTTATATGGTATAACGTTATAACGTATTACGTTATATGGTATTACGTCAAAACGAATTACGTTATGTGGTATAACGTTTTTAACGTATTACGTTATATGGTTTTACGTCATAACGTAATACGTTATATGGTATAACGTTATAACGTATTAAGTTATATGCTATAACGTCATATGGTATAACGTTATAACGCATTACGTTATATGGTATTACGTTATAACGTAATACGTTATATGGTATAACGTTATAACGTATTACGTTATATGGTATTACGTCATAACGTAATACGTTATATGGTATAACGTTATAACGTATTACGTTATATGCGATAACGTCATATGGTATAACGTTATAACGTATTACGTTATATGGTATAACGTTATAACGTATTACGTTATAACGTATTACCTTGTATGGTATAACGTCATATGGTATAACGTTATAACGTATTACGTTATATGGTATAACGTTATAACGTATTACGTTATATGGTATAACGTTATAACGTATTACGTTATATGGTATAACGTCATATGGTATAACGTTATAACGTATTACCTTATATGGTATAACGTCATATGGTATAACGCTATAACGTATTACGTTATATGGTATTACGTCAACACGTATTACGTTATATGGTATAACGTTATAACGTATTACGTTATATGGTATAACGTTATATGGTATAACGTTATAACGTATTACCTTATATGGTATAACGTCATATGGTATAACGCTATAACGTATTACGTTATATGGTATTACGTCAACACGTATTACGTTATATGGTATAACGTTATAACGTATTACGTTATATGCTATAACGTCATATGGTATAACGTTATAACGTATTACGTTATATGATATTACGTTATAACGTATGACGTTATGTGGTATGACGTTATAACGTGTTACGTTATATGGTATAACGTTATAACGTATTACGTCAAAACGTATTACGTTATGTTTCATAACGTTTTTAACGTATTACGTTATATGGTATTACGTCATAACGTAATACGTTATATGGTATAACGTTATAACGTATTACGTTATATGCTATAACGTCATATGGTATAACGTTATAACGTATTACGTTATATGGTATAACATTATAACGTATTACGTTATATGGTATTACGTCAAAACGTATTACGTTATATGGTATTACGTTATAACGTATTACGTTATATGGTATTACGTTATAACGTATTACGTTATATGGTATAACGTTATAACGTATTACCTTACATGGTATAACGTCATATGGCATAACGTTATAACGTATTACGTTATATGGTATAACGTTATAACGTATTACGTTATATGGTATTACGTCAAAACGTATTACGTTATGTTTCATAACGTTTTTAACGAATTACGTTATATGGTATTACGTCATAACGTAATACGTTATATGGTATAACGTTATAACGTATTACGTTATATGCTATAACGTCATATGGTATAACGTTATAACGTATTACGTTATATGGTATAACGTCATATGGTATAACGTTATAATGTATTACGTTATATGGTATCACGTTATAACGTATTACGTTATATGGCATAACGTTATAACGTATTACGTTATATGGCATAACGTTATAACGTATTACGTTATATGGTATTACGTTATAACGTATTACGATATATGGTATAACGTTATAACGTATTACGTTATATGGTATAACGTCAAATGGAATAACGTTATAAAGTATTACGTCATATTGTATAACGTTATAACGTAATACGTTATATGGTATAACGTCATATGGTATAACGTTATAACGTATTACGTTATATGGTATTACGTTATAACGTATTACGTTATATGGTATAACATTATAACGTATTACGTTATATGGTATAACGTTATAACGTATTACGTTATATGGTATAACGTCAAATGGTATAACGTTATAATGTATTACGTCATATCGTATAACGTTATAACGTAATACGTTATATGGTATAACGTCATATGATATAACGTTATAACGTATTACGTTATATGGTATTACGTTATGACGTATTACGTTATATGGTATAACGTTATAACGTATTACGTTATATGGTATAACGTTATATGGTATAACGTTATAACGTATTACCTTATATGGTATAACGTCATATGTTATAACGCTATAACGTATTACGTTATATGGTATTACGTCAACACGTATTACGTTATATGGTATAACGTTATAACGTATTACGTTATATGCTATAACGTCATATGGTATAACGTTATAACGTATTACGTTATATGATATTACGTTATAACGTATTACGTTATGTGGTATGACGTTATAACGTGTTACGTTATATGGTATAACGTCATATGGTATAACGTTATAACGTATTACGTTATATGGCATAACGTTATAACGTATTATATTATGTGGTATTACGTTATAACGTATTACGTTATATGGTATAACGTTATAACGTATTACGTTATATGGTATAACGTCTCATGGTATAACGTTATATCGTATTACGTTATATGGTATTACGTCATAACGTATTACGTTATATGGTATATCGTAATAACGTATTACGTTATGTGCTATAACGTCATATGGTATAACGTTATAACGTATTACGTCATATTGTATAACGTTATAACGTAATACGTTATATGGTATAACGTCATATGTTATAGCGTTATAACGTTTTACGTTATATGTTATTACGTTATAACGTATTACGTTATATGGTATAACGTTATAACGTATTACCTTATATGGTATAAAGTCATATGGTATAACGTTATAACGTATTACGTTATATGGTATTACGTCATAACGTAATACGGTATATGGTATAACGTTATAACGTATTACGTTATATGGTATGACGTCATAACGTAATACGTTATATGGTATAACGTTATAACGTATTACGTTATATGGTATCACGTTATAACGTATTACGTTATATGGCATAACGTTATAACGTATTACGTTATATGGTATTACGTTATAACGTATTACCATGTATGGTATAACGATATAACGTATTACGTTATATGGTATAACGTCAAATGGTATAACGTTATAATGTATACGTCATATTGTATAACGTTATAACGTAATACGTTATATGGTATAACGTTATAACGTATTACGTTATATGGTATTACGTTATAACGTATTACGTTATATGGCATAACATTACAACGTATTACGTTATATGGTATAACGTTATAACGTATTACGTTATATGGTATTACATCAAAACGTAATACGTTATATGGTATAACGTTATAACGTATTACGTTATATGGTATTACGTTATAACGTAATACGTTATATGGTATAACGTTATAACGTATTACGTTATATGCTATAACGTCATATAGTATATCGTAATAACAGTATAACGTATTACGTTATATGGTATTACGTCAAAACGTATTACGTTATATGGTATAACGTTATAACGTATTACGTTATATGGTATTACGTCAAAACGAATTACGTTATGTGGTATAACGTTTTTAACGTATTACGTTATATGGTTTTACGTCATAACGTAATACGTTATATGGTATAACGTTATAACGTATTAAGTTATATGCTATAACGTCATACGGTATAACGTTATAACGTATTACGTTATATGGTATTACGTTATAACGTAATACGTTATATGGTATAACGTTATAACGTATTACGTTATATGGTATTACATCAAAACGTAATACGTTATATGGTATTACGCCATAACGTAATACGTTATATGGTATAACGTTATAACGTATTACGTTATGTGCTATAACGTCATATGGTATAACGTTATAACGTATTACGTTATATGGTATAACGTTATAACGTATTACGTTATAACGTATTACCTTGTATGGTATAACGTCATATGGTATAACGTTATAACGTATTACGTTATATGGTATAACGTTATAACGTATTACGTTATATGGTATAACGTTATAACGTATTACGTTATATGGTATATCGTTATAACGTATTACGTTATATGGTATAACGTTATAACGTATTACGTTATAACGTATTACCTTGTATGGTATAACGTCATATGGTATAACGTTATAACGTATTACGTTATATGGTATAACGTTATAACGTATTACGTTATATGGTATAACGTTATAACGTATTACGTTATAACGTATTACCTTGTATGGTATAACGTCATATGGTATAACGTTATAACGTATTACGTTATATGGTATAACGTTATAACGTATTACGTTATATGGTAATACATCAAAACGTAATACGTTATATGGTATTACGTTATATGGTATAACGTTATAACGTATTACCTTATATAGTATAACGTCATATGGTATATCGTTATAACGTATTACGTTATATGGTATAACGTTATAACGTATTACCTTATATGGTATAACGTCATATGGTATAACGTTATAACGTATTACGTTATATGGTATCACGTTATAACGTATTACGTCATATGGTATTACGTCATAACGTATTACGTTATATGGTATAACGTTATAACGTATTACGTTATATGGTATAACGTTATAACGTATTACCTTATATAGTATAACGTCATATGGTATAACGTTATAAAGTATTACGTTATATGATATAACGCTATAACGTATTACGTTATATGGTATTACGTCATAACGTATTACGTTATATGGTATTACGTCAAAACGTATTACGTTATGTTTCATAACGTTTTTAACGTATTACGTTATATGGTATTACGTCATAACGTAATACGTTATATGGTATAACGTTATAACGTATTACGTTATATGCTATAACGTCATATGGTATAACGTTATAACGTATTACGTTATATGGTATAACGTCAAATGGTATAACGTTATAATGTATTACGTCATATTGTATAACGTTATAACGTAATACGTTATATGGTATAACGTCGTATGGTATAACGTTATAACGTATTACGTTATATGGTATTACGTTATAACGTATTACGTTATATGGTATAACATTATAACGTATTTCGTTATATCTTATAACGTTATAACGTATTACGTTATATGGTATAACGTCAAATGGTATAACGTTATAATGTATTACGTCATATTGTATAACGTTATAACGTAATACGTTATATGGTATAACGTCTTATGGTATAACGTTATAACTTATTACGTTATATGGTATTACGTTATAACGTATTACGTTATATGGTATAACGTTATAACGTATTACCTTATATGGTATAACGTCAAAACGTATTACGTTATATGGTATAACGTTATGACGTATTACGTTATATGGTATTACGACATAACGTATTACATCATATGGTATAACGTCATAACGTATTACGTTATATGGTATAACGTAATATAGTATAACGTTATAACGTATTATGTTATATGGTATTACGTTATAACGTTATAACGTATTACGTTATGTGGTACAACGTTATATGGTATAACGTTATAACGTATTACCTTATATGGTATAACGTCATATGGTATAACGTTATAACGTATTGCGTTATATGGTATCACGTTATAACGTATTACGTCATATGGTATTACGTCATAACGTATTACGTTATATAGTATATCGTTATAACGTATTACGTTATATGCTATAACGTAATATAGTATAACGTTATAACGTATTATGTTATATGGTATTACGTTATAACGTATTACGTTATGTGGTATAACGTTATAACGTATTACGTTATATGGTATAACGTTATATGGTATAACGTCATAACGTATTACCTTATATGGTATAACGTCATATGGTATAACGTTATAACGTATTACGTTATACGGTATCACGTTATGACGTATTACGTCATATGGTATTATGTCATAACGTATTACGTTATATGGTATAACGTATTACCTTATATAGTATAACGTTATATGGTATAACGTTATAACGTATTACGTTATATGGTATAACGTTATAACGTAATACGTTATATGGTATAACGTCATATGGTATAGCGTTATAACGTATTACGTTATATGGTATTACGTTATAACGTATTACGTTATATGGTATAACGTTATAACGTATTACCTTATATGGTATAACGCCATATGGTATAACGTTATAACGTATTACGTTATATGGTATAACATTATAACGTAATACGTTATATGGTATAACGTCATAACGTATTACGTTATATGGTATAACGTTATAACGTATTACGTTATATGGAATCACGTTATAACGTATTACGTTATATGGCATAACGTTATAACGTATTACATTATGTGGTATTACCTTATAACGTATTACGTTATATGGTATATCGTGATAACGTATTACGTTATATGGTATAACGTCATATGGTATAACGTTATAACGTATTACGTTATATGGTATTACGTCATAACGTATTACGTTATATGGTATATCGTTATAACGTATTACGTTATATGCAATAACGTAATATAGTATAATGTTATAACGTATTATGTTATATGGTATTACGTTATAACGTATTACGTTATATGCTATAACGTCATATAGTATAACGTTATAATGTATTACGTCATATTGTATAACGTTATAACGTAATAAGTTATATGGTATAACGTCATATGGTATAAGGTTATAACGTATTACGTTATATGGTATTACATCAAAACGTAATACGTTATATGGTATAACGTTATAACGTATTACGTTATATGGTATTACGTTATAACGTAATACGTTATATGGTATAACGTTATAACGTATTACGTTATATGCTATAACGTCATATAGTATAACGTAATAACAGTATAACGTATTACGTTATATGGTATTACGTCAAAACGTATTACGTTATATGGTATAACGTTATAACGTATTACGTTATATGGTATTACGTCAAAACGTATTACGTTATGTGGTATAACGTTTTTAACGTATTACGTTATATGGTTTTACGTCATAACGTAATACGTTATATGGTATAACGTTATAACGTATTAAGTTATATGCTATAACGTCATATGGTATAACGTTATAACGTATTACGTTATATGGTATTACGTTATAACGTAATACGTTATATGGTATAACGTTATAACGTATTACGTTATATGGTATTACGTCATAACGTAATACGTTATATGGTATAACGTTATAACGTATTACGTTATATGCTATAACGTCATATGGTATAACGTTATAACGTATTACGTTATATGGTATAACGTTATAACGTATTACGTTATGACGTATTACCTTGTATGGTATAACGTCATATGGTATAACGTTATATCGTATTACGTTATATGGTATAACGTTATAACGTATTACGTTATATGGTATTACGTTATAACGTATTACGTTATATGGTATAACGTTATAACGTATTACGTTATATGCTATAACGTCATATGGTATAACGTTATAATGTATTACGTCATATTGTATAACGTTATAACGTAATAAGTTATATGGTATAACGTCATATGGTATAAGGTTATAACGTATTACGTTATATGGTATTACATCAAAACGTAATACGTTATATGGTATTACGTTATAACGTAATACGTTATATGGTATAACGTTATAACGTATTACGTTATATGGTATTACGTCATATGGTATAACGTTATAACGTATTACGTTATATGGTATTACGTTATAACGTATTACGTTATATGGTATAACGTTATAACGTATTACGTTATATGGTATAACGTTATAACGTATTACGTTATATGGTATAACGTCAAATGGTATAACGTTATAATGTATTACGTCATATGGTATATCGTTATAACGTAATACGTTATATGGTATAACGTCATATGGTATAACGTTATAACGTATTACGTTATATGGTATAACGTTATAACGTATTACGTTATATGGTATTACGTCATAACGTATTACGTTATATGGTATTACGTTATATGGTATTACGACATAACGTGATACGTTATATGGTATAACGTTATAACGTATTACGTTATATGCTATAACGTCATATGGTATAACGTTATAACGTATTACGTTATATGGTATAACGTTATAACGTATTACGTTATATGGTATATCGTTGTATGGTATAACGTTATAACGTATTACCTTATATGGTATAACGTCATATGGTATAACGTTATAACGTATTACGTTATATGGTATCACGTTATAACGTATTACGTCATATGGTATTACGTCATAACGTATTACGTTATATGGTATAACGTTATAACGTATTACGTTATATGGTATAACGTTATAACGTATTACCTTATATGGTATAACGTCATATGGTATAACGTTATAACGTATTACGTTATATGGTATCACGTTATAACGTATTACGTCATATGGTATTACGTCATAACGTATTACGTTATATGGTATAACGTTATAACGTATTACGTTATATGGTATAGCGTTATAACGTATTACCTTATATAGTATAACGTCATATGGTATAACGTTATAACGTATTACGTTATATGATATAACGTTATAACGTATTACGTTATATGGTATTACGTCATAACGTAATACGTTATATGGTATAACGTTATAACGTATTACGTTATATGCTATAACGTCATATAGTATAACGTAATAACAGTATAACGTATTACGTTATATGGTATTACGTCAAAACGTATTACGTTATATGGTATAACGTTATAACGTATTACGTTATATGGTATTACGTCAAAACGTATTACGTTATGTGGTATAACGTTTTTAACGTATTACGTTATATGGTTTTACGTCATAACGTAATACGTTATATGGTATAACGTTATAACGTATTACGTTATATGCTATAACGTCATATAGTATAACGTAATAACGTTATAACGTATTACGATATATGGTATTACGTCAAAACGTATTACGTTATATGGTATAACGTTATAACGTATTACGTTATATGGTATTACGTCATAACGTATTACGTCATATGGTATTACGTCATAACGTATTACGTTATATGGTATAACGTTATAACGTATTACGTTATATGGTATAACGTTATAACGTGTTACCTTATATAGTATAACGTCATATGGTATAACGTTATAACGTATTACGTTATATGGTATAACGTCATATGGTATAACGTTATAACGTATTACGTTATGTGGTATTACGTCATAACGTATTACGTTATATGGTATTACGTCAAAACGTATTACGTTATGTTTCATAACGTTTTTAACGTATTACGTTATATGGTATTACGTCATAACGTAATACGTTATATGGTATAACGTTATAACATATTACGTTATATGCTATAACGTCATATGGTATAACGTTATAACGTATTACGTTATATGGTACAACGTCATATGGTATAACGTTATAACGTATTACGTTATATGGTATCACGTTATAACGTATTACGTTATATGGCATAACGTTCTAACGTATTACGTTATATGGTATTACGTTATAACGTATTACGATATATGGTATAACGTTATAACGTATTACGTTATATGGTATAACGTCAAATGGTATAACGTTATAATGTATTACGTCATATTGTATAACGTTATAACGTAATACGTTATGTGGTATAACGTCATATGGTATAACGTTATAACGTATTACGTTATGTGGTATTACGTTATAACGTATTACGTTATATGGTATAACGTTATAACGTATTACCTTATATGGTATAACGTCATATGGTATAAGGTTATAACGTATTACGTTATATGGTATAACGTTATAACGTATTACGTTATATGGAATCACGTTATAACGTATTACGGTATATGGTATAACGTCATATGTTATAACGTTATAACGTATTATGTTATATGGTATTACGGTATAACGTATTACGTTATATGGTATAACGTTATAACGTATTACGTTATATGGTATAACGTTATATGGTATAACGTTATAACGTATTACGTTATGTGCTATAACGTAATATAGTATAACGTTATAACGTATTATGATATATGGTATTACGTTATAACGTATTACGTTATATGGTATAACGTCATATGGTATAAGGTTATAACGTATTACGTTATATGGTATTACATCAAAACGTAATACGTTATATGGTATAACGTTATAACGTATTACGTTATATGGTATTACGTCAAAACGTATTACGTTATATGGTATAACGTTATAACGTATTACGTTATATGATATTACGTCATAACGTAATACGTTATATGGTATAACGTTATAACGTATTACGTTATATGCTATAACGTCATATGGTATAACGTTATAACGTATTACGTTATATGGTATAACGTTATAACGTATTACGTTATAACGTATTACCTTGTATGGTATAACGTCATATGGTATAACGTTATAACGTATTACGTTATATGGTATAACGTTATAACGTATTACGTTATATGGTATTACGTTATAACGTATTACGTTATATGGTATAAAGTTATAACGTATTACGTTATATGGTATAACGTCAAATGGTATAACGTTATAATGTATTACGTCATATGGTATATCGTTATAACGTAATACGTTATATGGTATAACGTCATATGGTATAACGTTATAACGTATTACGTTATATGGTATAACGTTATAACGTATTACGTTATATGGTATTACGTCATAACGTATTACGTTATATGGTATTACGTTATATGGTATTACGACATAACGTGATACGTTATATGGTATAACGTTATAACGTATTACGTTATATGCTATAACGTCATATGGTATAACGTTATAACGTATTACGTTATATGGTATAACGTTATAACGTATTACGTTATATGGTATATCGTTATATGGTATAACGTTATAACGTATTACCTTATATGGTATAACGTCATATGGTATAACGTTATAACGTATTACGTTATATGGTATCACGTTATAACGTATTACGTCATATGGTATTACGTCATAACGTATTACGTTATATGGTATAACGTTATAACGTATTACGTTATATGGTATAACGTTATAACATATTACCTTATATAGTATAACGTCATATGGTATAACGTTATAACGTATTACGTTATATGGTATAACGTTATAACGTATTACGTTATATGGTATAACGTCATATGGTATAACGTTACAACGTATTACGTTATATGGTATTACGTCATAACGCATTACGTTATATGGTATTACCTCAAAACGTATTACGTTATGTTTCATAACGTTTTTAACGTATTACGTTATATGGTATTACGTCATAACGTAATACGTTATATGGTATAACGTTATAACGTATTACGTTATATGCTATAACGTCATATGGTATAACGTTATAACGTAATACGTTATATGGTATAACGTTATAACGTATTACGTTATATGCTATAACGTCATATGGTATAACGTTATAACGTATTACGTTATATGGTATAACGTCATATGGTATAACGTTATAACGTATTACGTTATATGGTATCACGTTATAACGTATTACGTTATATGGTATAACGTCATATGGTATAACGTTATAACGTATTACGTTATATGGTATAACGTTATATAGTATTACGTTATATGGAATCACGTTATAACGTATTACCTTATATGGTATAACGTCATATGGTATAACGTTATAACGTATTACGTTATATGGTATCACGTTATAACGTATTACGTCATATGGTATTACGTCATAACGTATTACGTTATATGGTATAACGTTATAACGTATTACGTTATATGCTATAACGTAATATAGTATAACGTTATAACGTATTATGTTATATGGTATTACGTTATAACGTATTACGTTATATGGTATAACGTTATAACGTATTACGTTATATGCTATAACGTCATATGGTATAACGTTATAACGTATTACGTTATATGGTATTACGTTATAACGCATTACGTTATATGGTATAACGTTATAACGTATTACGTTATATGGTATTACGTCATAACGTATTACGTTATATGGTGTTACGTCAAAACGTATTACGTTATGTTTCATAACGTTTTTAACGTATTACGTTATATGGTATTACGTCATAACGTAATACGTTATATGGTATAACGATATAACGTATTACGTTATATGCTATAACGTCATATGGTATAACGTTATAACGTATTACGTTATATGGTATAACGTTATAACGTATTACGTTATATGGTATAACGTTATATGGTATAACGTTATAACGTATTACCTTATATGGTATAACGTCATATGGTATAACGTTATAACGTATTACGTTATATGGTATCACGTTATAACGTATTACGTCATATGGTATTACGTCATAACGTATTACGTTATATGGTATTACGTCATAACGTAATACGTTATATGGTATAACGTTATAACGTATTGCGTTATATGCTATAACGTCATATGGTATAACGTTATAACGTATTACGTTATATGGTATAACGTCATATGGTATAACGTTATGACGTATTACGTTATATGGTATTACGTCATAACGCATTACGTTATATGGTATTACGTCGAAACGTATTACGTTATGTTTCATAACGTTTTTAACGTATTACGTTATATGGTATTACGTCATAACGTAATACGTTTTATGGTATAACGTTATAACGTATTACGTTATATGGTATAACGTCATATGGTATAACGTTATAACGTATTACGTTATATGGTATCACGTTATAACGAATTACGTTATATGGCATAACGTTATAACGTGTTACGTTATATGGTATTACGTTATAACGTATTACGATATATGGTATAACGTTATAACGTATTACGTTATATGGTATAACGTCAAATGGTATAACGTTATAATGTATTACGTCATATTGTATAACGTTATAACGTAATACGTTATATGGTATAACGTCATATGGTATAACGTTATAACGTATTACGTTATGTGGTATTACGTTATAACGTATTACGTTATATGGTATAACGTTATAACGTATTACCTTATATGGTATAACGTCATATGGTATAACGTTATAACGTATTACGTTATATGGTATTACGTTATAACGTATTACGTTATATGGTATAACGTTATAACGTATTACGTTATATGGTATAACGTTATATGGTATAACGTTATAACGTATTACCTTATATCGTATAACGTCATATGGTATAACGTTATAACGTATTACGTTATATGGTATCACGTTATAACGTATTACGTCATATGGTATTACGTCATAACGTATTGCGTTATATGGTATAACGTTATAAAGTATTACGTTATATGCTATAACGTAATATAGTATAACGTTATAACGTATTATGTTATATGGTATTACGTTATAACGTATTACGTTATATGGTATAACGTTATAACGTATTACGTTATATGGTATAACGTTATATGGTATAACGTTATAACGTATTACCTTATATGGTATAACGTCATATGGTATAACGTTATAACGTATTACGTTATATGGTATCACGTTATAACGTATTACGTCATATGGTATTACGTCATAACGTATTACGTTATATGGTATAACGTTATAACGTATTACGTTATATGGTACAACGTTATAACGTATTACCTTATATAGTATAACGTCATATGGTATAACGTCATAACGTATTACGTTATATGGTATAACGTCATATGGTATAACGTTATAACGTAATAAGTTATATGGTATAACGTCATATGGTATAACGTTATAACGTATTACGTTATATGGTATTATGTCAAAACGTATCACGTTATATGGTATAACGTTATAACGTATTACGTTATATGCTATAACGTCATATGGTATAACGTTATAATGTATTACGTCATATTGTATAACGTTATAACGTAATAAGTTATATGGTATAACGTCATATGGTATAACGTTATAACGTATTACGTTATATGGTATTACGTCAAAACGTAACACGTTATATGGTATAACGATATAACGTATTACGTTATATGGAATTACGTTATAACGTAATACGTTATATGGTATAACGTTATAACGTATTACGTTATATGCTATAACGTCATATGGTATAACGTTATAACGTATTACGTTATATGGTATTACGTTATAACGTATTAAGTTATATGGTGTATCGTTATAACGTATTACGTTATATGGTATTACGTCATAACGTAATACGTTATATGGTATAACGTTATAACGTATTACGTTATATGGTATTACGTTATAACGTATTACGTTATATGGTATAACGTTATAACGTATTACCTTATATGGTATAACGTCATATGGTATAACGTTATAACGTATTACGTTATATGGTATAACGTTATAACGTATTACGTTATATGCTATAACGTCATATGGTATAACGTTATAACGTATTACGTTATATGGTATTACGTTATAACGCATTACGTTATATGGTATAACGTTATAACGTATTACGTTATATGGTATTACGTCATAACGTATTACGTTATATGGTGTTACGTCAAAACGTATTACGTTATGTTTCATAAAGTTTTTAACGTATTACGTTATATGTTATTACGTCATAACGTAATACGTCATATGGTATAACGTTATAACATATTACGTTATATGCTATAACGTCATATGGTATAACGTTATAACGTATTACATTATATGGTATAACGTTATAACGTATTACGTTATATGGTATAACGTTATATGGTATAACGTTATAACGTATTACCTTATATGGTATAACGTCATATGGTATAACGTTATAACGTATTACGTTATATGGTATCACGTTATAACGTATTACGTCATATGGTATTACGTCATAACGTATTGCCTTATATGGTATAACGTTATAAAGTATTACGTTATATGCTATAACGTAATATAGTATAACGTTATAACGTATTATGATATATGGTATTACGTTATAACGTATTACGTTATATGGTATAACGTTATAACGTATTACGTTATATGGTATAACGTAATATAGTATAACGTTATAACGTATTATGTTATATGGTATTACGTTATAACGTATTACGTTATATGGTATAACGTTATAACGTATTACGTTATATGGTATAACGTTATATGGTATAACGTTATAACGTATTACCTTATATGGTATAACGTCATATGGTATAACGTTATAACGTATTACGTTATATGGTATCACGTTATAACGTATTACGTCATATGGTATAACGTTATAACGTATTACGTTATATGGTATTATGTCAAAACGTATCACGTTATATGGTATAACGTTATAACGTATTACGTTATATGCTATAACGTCATATGGTATAACGTTATAATGTATTACGCCATATTGTATAACGTTATAACGTAATAAGTTATATGGTATAACGTCATATGGTATAACGTTATAACGTATTACGTTATATGGTATTACGTCAAAACGTAACACGTTATATGGTATAACGATATAACGTATTACGTTATATGGAATTACGTTATAACGTAATACGTTATATGGTATAACGTTATAACGTATTACGTTATAAGCTATAACGTCATATGGTATAACGTTATAACGTTATAACGTATTACGTTATATGGTATTACGTCAAAACGTATTACGTCATATGGTATAACGTTATAACGTATTACGTTATATGGTATTACGTCAAAACGTATTACGTTATGTGGTATAACGTTTTTAACGTATTACGTTATATGGTTTTACGTCATAACGTAATACGTTACATGGTATAACGCTATAACGTATTACGTTATATGGTATTACGTCATATGGTATTACGTCATAACGTATTACGTTATATGGTATAACGTCATATGGTATAACGTTATGACGTATTACGTTATACGGTATTACGTCATAACGTATTACGTTATATGGTATAACGTTATAACGTAATACGTTATATGGTATAACGTCATATGGTATAACGTTATAACGTATTACGTTATACGGTATTACGTCATAACGTAATACGTTATATGGTATAACGTTATAACGTATTACGTTATATGGTATAACGTTATAACGTATTACGTTATATGGTATAACGTTATATGGTATAACGTTATAACGTATTACCTTATATGGTATAACGTCATATGGTATAACGTTATAACGTATTACGTTATATGGTATCACGTTATAACGTATTACGTCATATGGTATTACGTCATAACGTATTACGTTATATGGTATAACGTTATAACGTATTACGTTATATGGTATAACGTCATATGGTATAACGTGATGACGTATTACGTTATATGGTATTACGTCATAACGCATTACGTTATATGGTATTACGTCAAAACGTATTACGTTATGTTTCATAACGTTTTTAACGTATTACGTTATATGGTATTACGTCATAACGTAATACGTTTTATGGTATTACGTTATAACGTATTACGTTATATGCTATAACGTCATATGGTATAACGTTATAACGTTTTACGTTATATGGTATAACGTCATATGGTATAACGTTATAACGTATTACGTTATATGGTATCACGTTATAACGTATTACGTTATATGGCATAACGTTATAGCGTATTACGTTATATGGTATTACGTTATAACGTACTACGATATATGGTATAACGTTATAACGTATTACGTTATATGGTATAACGTCAAATGGTATAACGTTATAATGTATTACGTCATATTGTATAACGTTATAACGTAATACGTTATATGGTATAACGTCATATGGTATAACGTTATAACGTATTACGTTATATGGTATTACGTTATAACGTATTACGTTATATGGTATAACGTTTTAACGTATTACCTTATATGGTATAACGTCATATGGTATAACGTTATAACGTATTACGTTATATGGTATAACATTATAACGTATTACGTTATATGGTATAACGTTATAACGTATTACGTTATATGGTATTACGTCATAACGTAATACGTTATATGGTATAACGTTATAACGTATTACGTTATATGGTATAACGTTATAACGTATTACGTTATATGGTATAACGTTATATGGTATAACGTTATAACGTATTACCTTATATGGTATAACGTCATATGGTATAACGTTATAACGTATTACGTTATATGGTATCACGTTATAACGTATTACGTCATATGGTATTACGTCATAACGTATTACGTTATATGGTATAACGTTATAACGTATTACGTTATATGGTATAACGTCATATGGTATAACGTGATGACGTATTACGTTATATGGTATTACGTCATAACGCATTACGTTATATGGTATTACGTCAAAACGTATTACGTTATGTTTCATAACGTTTTTAACGTATTACGTTATATGGTATTACGTCATAACGTAATACGTTTTATGGTATCACGTTATAACGTATTACGTTATATGGCATAACGTTATAGCGTATTACGTTATATGGTATTACGTTATAACGTACTACGATATATGGTATAACGTTATAACGTATTACGTTATATGGTATAACGTCAAATGGTATAACGTTATAATGTATTACGTCATATTGTATAACGTTATAACGTAATACGTTATATGGTATAACGTCATATGGTATAACGTTATAACGTATTACGTTATATGGTATTACGTTATAACGTATTACGTTATATGGTATAACGTTTTAACGTATTACCTTATATGGTATAACGTCATATGGTATAACGTTATAACGTATTACGTTATATGGTATCACGTTATAACGTATTACGTTATATGGCATAACGTTATAGCGTATTACGTTATATGGTATTACGTTATAACGTACTACGATATATGGTATAACGTTATAACGTATTACGTTATATGGTATAACGTCAAATGGTATAACGTTATAATGTATTACGTCATATTGTATAACGTTATAACGTAATACGTTATATGGTATAACGTCATATGGTATAACGTTATAACGTATTACGTTATATGGTATTACGTTATAACGTATTACGTTATATGGTATAACGTTTTAACGTATTACCTTATATGGTATAACGTCATATGGTATAACGTTATAACGTATTACGTTATATGGTATAACATTATAACGTATTACGTTATATGGTATAACGTTATAACGTATTACGTTATATGGAATTACGTCATAACGTAATACGTTATATGGTATAACGTTATAACGTATTACGTTATATGCTATAACGTCATATGGTATAACGTTATAACGTATTACGTTATATGGTATTACGTCATAACGTATTACGTTATATGGTATAACGTCATATGGTATAACGTTATGACGTATTACGTTATATGGTATTACGTCATAACGTATTACGTTATATGGTATAACGTTATAACGTATTACGTTATATGCTATAACGTCATATGGTATAACGTTATAATGTATTACGTCATATTGTATAACGTTATAACGTAATAAGTTATATGGTATAACGTCATATGGTATATGGTTATAACGTATTACGTTATATGGTATTACATCAAAACGTAATACGTTATATGGTATAACGTTATAACGTATTACGTTATATGGTATTACGTCATAACGTATTACGTTGTATGGTATAACGTTATAACGTATTACGTTATATGGTATAACGTTATAACGTATTACGTTATATGGTATAACGTTATAACGTATTACGTTATATGGTATAACGTTATAACGTATTACGTTATATGGTATAACGTTATAACGTATTACCTTATATAGTATAACGTCATATGGTATATCGCTATAACGTATTACGTTATATGGTATAACGTTATAACGTATTACGTTATATGGTATAACGTTATAACGTATTACCTTATATGGTATAACGTCATATGGTATAACGTTATAACGTATTACGTTATATGGTATCACGTTATAACGTATTACGTCATATGGTATTACGTCATAACGTATTACGTTATATGGTATAACGTTATAACGTATTACGTTATATGGTATAACGTTATAACGTATTACGTTATATGGTATAACGTTATAACGTATTACCTTATATAGTATAACGTCATATGGTATATCGCTATAACGTATTACGTTATATGGTATAACGTTATAACGTATTACCTTATATAGTATAACGTCATATGGTATAACGTTATAACGTATTACGTTATATGGTATTACGTCATAACGTATTACGTTATATGGTATAACGTCATATGGTATAACGTTATGACGTATTACGCTATATGGTATTACGTCATAGCGTATTACGTTATATGGTATAACGTTATAACGTATTACGTTGTATGCTATAACGTCATATGGTATAACGTTATAATGTATTACGTCATATTGTATAACGTTATAACGTTATAAGTTATATGGTATAACGTCATATGGTATAAGGTTATAACGTATTACGTTATATGGTGTTACATCAAAACGTAATACGTTATATGGTATAACGTTATAACGTATTACGTTATATGGTATTACGTTATAACGTAATACGTTATATGGTATAACGTTATAACGTATTACGTTATGCTATAACGTCATATGGTATAACGTTATAACGTATTACGTTATATGGTATAACGTTATAACGTATTACGTTATAACGTATTACCTTGTATGGTATAACGTCATATGGTATAACGTTATAACGTATTACGTTATATGGTATAACGTTATAACGTATTACGTTATATGGTATTACGTTATAACGTATTACGTTATATGGTATAACGTTATAACGTATTACGTTATATGGTATAACGTTATAACGTATTACGTTATATGGTATAACGTTATAACGTATTACGTTATATGGTATAACGTTATAACGTATTACGTTATATGGTATCACGTTATAACGTATTACGTTATATGGTATCTCGTCATAACGTATTACGTCATATGGTATTACGTCATAACGTATTACTTTATATGGTATAACGTTATAACGTATTACGTTATATGGTATAACGTTATAACGTATTACGTTATATGGTATAACGTTATAACGTATTACCTTATATAGTATAACGTCATATGGTATAACGTTATAACGTATTACGTTATATGGTATTACGTCATAAAGTATTACGTTATATGGTATAACGTCATATGGTATAACGTTATGACGTATTACGCTATATGGTATTACGTCATAACGTATTACGTTATATGGTATAACGTTATAACGTATTACGTTGTATGCTATAACGTCATATGGTATAACGTTATAATGTATTACGTCATATTGTATAACGTTATAACGTAATAAGTTATATGGAATAACGTCATATGGTATAAGGTTATAACGTATTACGTTATATGGTGTTACATCAAAACGTAATACGTTATATGGTATAACGTTATAACGTATTACGTTATATGGTATTACGTTATAACGTAATACGTTATATGGTATAACGTTATAACGTATTACGTTATATGGTATAACGTTATAACGTATTACGTTATAACGTATTACCTTGTATGGTATAACGTCATATGGTATAACGTTATAACGTATTACGTTATATGGTATAACGTTATAACGTATTACGTTATATGGTATTACGTTATAACGTATTACGTTATATGGTATAACGTTATAACGTATTACGTTATATGGTATAACGTCAAATTGTTATAAGTTTATAATGTATTACGTCATATGGTATATCGTTATAACGTAATACGTTATATGGTATAACGTCATATGGTATAACGTTATAACGTATTACGTTATATGGTATATCGTTATATGGTATAACGTTATAACGTATTACCATATATGGTATAACGTCATATGGTATAACGTTATAACGTATTACGTTATATGGTATAACGTTATAACGTATTACGTTATATGGTATAACGTCATATGGTATAACGTTACAACGTATTACGTTATATGGTATTACGTCATAACGTATTACGCTATATGGTATTACGTCAAAACGTATTACGTTATGTTTCATAACGTTTTTAACGTATTACGTTATATGGTATTACGTCATAACGTAATACGTTATATGGTATAACGTTATAACGTATTACGTTATATGCTATAACGTCATATGGTATAACGTTATAACGTATTACGTTATATGGTATAACGTCATATGGTATAACGTTATAACGTATTACGTTATATGGCATAACGTTATAACGTATTACGTTATATGATATTACGTTATAACGTATTACGATATATGGTGTAACGTTATAACGTATTACGTTATATGGTATAACGTCAAATGGTATAACGTTATAATGTATTACGTCATATTGTATAACGTTATAACGTAATACGTTATATGGTATTACGTTATAACGTATTACGTTATATGGTATAACGTTATAACGTATTACCTTATATGGTATAACGTCATATGGTATAACGTTATAACGTATTACGTTATATGGTATAACGTTATAACGCATTACGTTATATGGTATAACGTTATAACGTATTACGTTATATGGTATAACGTCATATGGTATAACGTTATAACGTATTACGTTATATGGTATTACGTTATAACGTATTACGTTATATGGTATTACGTCATAACGTATTACGTTATATGGTATAACGTCATATGGTATAACGTTATAACGTATTACGTTATATGGTATCACGTTATAACGTATTACGTTATATGGTATAACGTTATAACGTATTACCTTATATGGTATAACGTCATATGGTATAACGTTATAACGTATTACGTTATATGGTATTACGTCATAACGTATTACGTTATATGGTATAACGTTATAACGTATTACGTTATATGCTATAACGTCATATGGTATAACGTTATAATGTATTACGTCATATTGTATAACGTTAGAACGTAATACGTTATATGGTATAACGTCATATGGTATAACGTTATAACGTATTAGGTTATATGGTATTACGTCATAACGTAATACGTTATATGGTATAACGTTATAACGCATTACGTTATATGGTATAACGTCAAATGGTATAACGTTATAATGTATTACGTCATATGGTATAACGTTATAACGTAATACGTTATATGGTATAACGTCATATAGTATAACGTAATAACGTTATAACGTATTACGTTATATGGTATTACGTCAAAACGTATTGCGTTATATGGTATAACGCTATAACGTATTACGTTATATGCTATAACGTCATATGGTATAACGTTATAACGTATTACGTTATATGGTATAACGTTATAACGTATTACGTTATAACGTATTACCTTGTATGGTATAACGTCATATGGTATAACGTTATAACGTATTACGTTATATGGTATAACGTTATAACGTATTACGTTATATGGTATTACGTTATAACGTATTACGTTATATGGTATAACGTTATAACGTATTACGTTATATGGTATAACGTCAAATTGTTATAAGTTTATAATGTATTACGTCATATGGTATATCGTTATAACGTAATACGTTATATGGTATAACGTCATATGGTATAACGTTATAACGTATTACGTTATAACGTATTACGTTATATGGTATTACGTCATAACGTATTACGTTATATGGTATAACGTCATATGGTATTACGTCATAACGTATTACGTTATATGGTATAACGTTATAACGTATTACGTTGTATGCTATAACGTCATATGGTATAACGTTATAATGTATTACGTCATATTGTATAACGTTATAACGTAATAAGTTATATGGAATAACGTCATATGGTATAAGGTTATAACGTATTACGTTATATGGTGTTACATCAAAACGTAATACGTTATATGGTATAACGTTATAACGTATTACGTTATATGGTATTACGTTATAACGTAATACGTTATATGGTATAACGTTATAACGTATTACGTTATATGCTATAACGTCATATAGTATAACGTAATAACGTTATAACGTATTACGTTATATGGTATTACGTCAAAACGTATTGCGTTATATGGTATAACGCTATAACGTATTACGTTATATGCTATAACGTCATATGGTATAACGTTATAACGTATTACGTTATATGGTATAACGTTATAACGTATTACGTTATAACGTATTACCTTGTATGGTATAACGTCATATGGTATAACGTTATAACGTATTACGTTATATGGTATAACGTTATAACGTATTACGTTATATGGTATTACGTTATAACGTATTACGTTATATGGTATAACGTTATAACGTATTACGTTATATGGTATAACGTCAAATTGTTATAAGTTTATAATGTATTACGTCATATGGTATATCGATATAACGTAATACGTTATATGGTATAACGTCATATGGTATAACGTTATAACGTATTGCGTTATACGGTATATCGTTATATGGTATAACGTTATAACGTATTACCATATATGGTATAACGTCATATGGTATAACGTTATAACGTATTACGTTATATGGTATAACGTTATAACGTATTACGTTATATGGTATAACGTCATATGGTATAACGTTACAACGTATTACGTTATATGGTATTACGTCATAACGTATTACGCTATATGGTATTACGTCAAAACGTATTACGTTATGTTTCATAACGTTTTTAACGTATTACGTTATATGGTATTACGTCATAACGTAATACGTTATATGGTATAACGTTATAACGTATTACGTTATATGCTATAACGTCATATGGTATAACGTTATAACGTATTACGTTATATGGTATAACGTCATATGGTATAACGTTATAACGTATTACGTTATATGGTATCACGTTATAACATATTACGTTATATGGCATAACGTTATAACGTATTACGTTATATGGTATTACGTTATAACGTATTACGATATATGGTATAACGTTATAACGTATTACGTTATATGGTATAACGTCAAATGGTATAACGTTATAATGTATTACGTCATATTGTATAACGTTATAACGTAATACGTTATATGGTATAACGTTATAACGTATTACGGTATATGGTATTACGTTATAACGTATTACGTTATATGGTATAACGTTATAACGTATTACCTTATATGGTATAACGTCATATGGTATAACGTTATAACGTATTACGTCATATGGTATAACGTTATAACGTATTACGTTATATGGTATAACGTCATATGGTATAACGTTATAACGTATTACGATATATGGTATCACGTTATAACGTATTACGTTATATGGCATAACGTTATAACGTATTACGTTATATGGTATTACGTTATAACGTATTACGATATATGGTATAACGTTATAACGTATTACGTTATATGGTATAACGTCAAATGGTATAACGTTATAATGTATTACGTCATATTGTATAACGTTATAACGTAATACGTTATATGGTATAACGTTATAACGTATTACGGTATATGGTATTACGTTATAACGTATTACGTTAAATGGTATAACGTTATAACGTATTACCTTATATGGTATAACGTCATATGGTATAACGTTATAACGTATTACGTTATATGGTATAACGTTATAACGTATTACGTTATATGGTATAACGTTATAACGTATTACGTTATATGGTATAACGTCATATGGTATAACGTTATAACGTATTACGTTATATGGTATTACGTTATAACGTATTACGTTATATGGTATTACGTCATAACGTATTACGTTATATGGTATAACGTCATATGGTATAACGTTATAACGTATTACGTTATATGGTATCACGTTATAACGTATTACGTTACATGGTGTAACGGTATAACGTATTACGTTATATGGTATTACGTTATAACGTATTACGATATATGGTATGACGTTATAACGTATTACGTTATATGGTATAACGTTATAATGTATTACGTTATATGGTATTACGTCATAACGTATTACGTTATATGGTATAACGTTATAACGTATTACGTTATATGCTATAACGTCATATGGTATAACGTTATAATGTATTACGTCATATTGTATAACGTTAGAACGTAATACGTTATATGGTATAACGTTATAACGTATTAGGTTATATGGTATTACGTCATAACGTAATACGTTATATGGTATAACGTTATAACGCATTACGTTATATGGTATAACGTCAAATGGTATAACGTTATAATGTATTACGTCATATGGTATAACGTTATAACGTAATACGTTATATGGTATAACGTCATATGGTATAACGTTATAACGTATTACGTTATATGGTATAACGTTATAACGTATTAGGTTATATGGTATTACGTAATAACTTATTACGTTATATGGTATAACGTTATAACGTATTACGTTATATGGTATTACGTTATAACGTATTACGTTATATGGTATAACGTTATAATGTATTACGTCATATGGTATAACGTTATAACGTAATACGTTATATGGAATCACGTTATAACGTATCACGTTATATGCTATAACGTCATATGGTATAATGTTATAACGTATTACATTATATGGTATAACGTTATAACGTATTACGTAATATGGTATAACGTTATATGGTATAAAGTTATAACGTATTACATTATATAGTATAACGTCATATGGTATAACGTTATAACGTATTACGTTATATGGTATAACGTTATAACGTATTACGTTATATGGTATAACGTCATATGGTATAACGTTATAAAGTATTACGTTATATGGTATAACGTTATAACGTATTACGTTATATGGTATTACGTCATAACGTATTACGTTATATGGTATAACGTCATATGGTATAACGTTATGACGTATTACGTTATATGGTATTACGTCTTAACGTATTACGTTATATGGTATTACGTCAAAACGTATTACGTTATGTTTCATAACGTTTTTAACGTATTACGTTATACAGTATTACGTCATAACGTAATACGTTATATGGTATAACGTTATAACGTATTACGTTATATGCTATAACGTCATATGGTATAACGTAATAACGTATTACGTTATATGGTATAACGTCATATGGTATAACGTTATAACGTATTACGTTATATGGTATTACGTTATAACGCATTACGATATATGGTATAACGTTATAACGTATTACCTTATATGGTATAACGTCATATGGTATAACGTTATAACGTATACGTTATGTGGTATAACATTATAACGTATTACGTTATATGGTATTACGTCAAAACGTATTACGTTATATGGTATAATGTTATAACGTATTACGTTATATGGTATTACGTTATAACGTATTACGTTATGTGGTATAACGTTATAACGTATTACGTTATATGGAATCACGTTATAACGTATTACGTTATATGGCATAACGCTATAACGTATTACGTTATATGGTATAACGTTATAACGTATTACCTTATATAGTATAACGTCATATGTTATAACGTTATGACTTATTACGTTATATGGTATTACGTCATAACCTATTACATCATATGGTATAACGTTAAAACGTATTAAGTCATATGGTATTACGTCATAACGTATTACGTTATATTCTATAACGTCATATGGTATAACGTTATAACGTATTACGTTATATGGTATAACGTCATATTGTATAACGTTATAACGTATTACGTTATATGGTATCACGTCATAACGTATTACGTTATATGGTATTACGTCATAACGTATTACGTTATATGGTATAACGTCATATGGTATAACGTTATAACGTATTACGTTATATGGTATCACGTTATAACGTATTACGTTATATGGTATAACGTTATAACGTATTACCTTATATGGTATAACGTCATATGGTATAACGTTATAACGTATTACGTTATATGGTATTACGTCATAACGTATTACGTTATATGGTATAACGTTATAACGTATTACGTTATATGCTATAACGTCATATGGTATAACGTTATAATGTATTACGTCATATTGTATAACGTTAGAACGTAATACGTTATATGGTATAACGTCATATGGTATAACGTTATAACGTATTAGGTTATATGGTATTACGTCATAACGTAATACGTTATATGGTATAACGTTATAACGCATTACGTTATATGGTATAACGTCAAATGGTATAACGTTATAATGTATTACGTCATATGGTATAACGTTATAACGTAATACGTTATATGGTATAACGTCATATAGTATAACGTAATAACGTTATAACGTATTACGTTATATGGTATTACGTCAAAACGTATTGCGTTATATGGTATAACGCTATAACGTATTACGTTATATGCTATAACGTCATATGGTATAACGTTATAACGTATTACGTTATATGGTATAACGTTATAACGTATTACGTTATAACGTATTACCTTGTATGGTATAACGTCATATGGTATAACGTTATAACGTATTACGTTATATGGTATAACGTTATAACGTATTACGTTATATGGTATTACGTTATAACGTATTACGTTATATGGCATAACGCTATAACGTATTACGTTATATGGTATAACGTTATAACGTATTACCTTATATAGTATAACGTCATATGTTATAACGTTATGACTTATTACGTTATATGGTATTACGTCATAACCTATTACATCATATGGTATAACGTTAAAACGTATTACGTTATATGGTATTACGTCATAACGTATTACGTTATATGGTATATCGTTATAACGTATTACGTTATATGCTATAACGTATTATAGTATAACGTTATAACGTATTACGTTATATGGTATCACGTTATAACGTATTAAGTCATATGGTATTACGTCATAACGTATTACGTTATATTCTATAACGTCATATGGTATAACGTTATAACGTATTACGTTATATGGTATAACGTCATATTGTATAACGTTATAACGTATTACGTTATATGGTATCACGTCATAACGTATTACGTTATATGGTATTACGTCATAACGTATTACGTTATATGGTATAACGTCATATGGTATAACGTTATAACGTATTACGTTATATGGTATCACGTTATAACGTATTACGTTATATGGTATAACGTTATAACGTATTACCTTATATGGTATAACGTCATATGGTATAACGTTATAACGTATTACGTTATATGGTATTACGTCATAACGTATTACGTTATATGGTATAACGTTATAACGTATTACGTTATATGCTATAACGTCATATGGTATAACGTTATAATGTATTACGTCATATTGTATAACGTTAGAACGTAATACGTTATATGGTATAACGTCATATGGTATAACGTTATAACGTATTAGGTTATATGGTATTACGTCATAACGTAATACGTTATATGGTATAACGTTATAACGCATTACGTTATATGGTATAACGTCAAATGGTATAACGTTATAATGTATTACGTCATATGGTATAACGTTATAACGTAATACGTTATATGGTATAACGTCATATAGTATAACGTAATAACGTTATAACGTATTACGTTATATGGTATTACGTCAAAACGTATTGCGTTATATGGTATAACGCTATAACGTATTACGTTATATGCTATAACGTCATATGGTATAACGTTATAACGTATTACGTTATATGGTATAACGTTATAACGTATTACGTTATAACGTATTAGCTTGTATGGTATAACGTCATATGGTATAACGTTATAACGTATTACGTTATATGGTATAACGTTATAACGTATTACGTTATATGGTATTACGTTATAACGTATTACGTTATATGGTATAACGTTATAACGTATTACGTTATATGGTATAACGTCAAATTGTTATAAGTTTATAATGTATTACGTCATATGGTATATCGTTATAACGTAATACGTTATATGGTATAACGTCATATGGTATAACGTTATAACGTATTACGTTATAACGTATTACGTTATATGGTATTACGTCATAACGTATTACGTTATATGGTATAACGTCATATGGTATTACGTCATAACGTATTACGTTATATGGTATAACGTTATAACGTATTACGTTGTATGCTATAACGTCATATGGTATAACGTTATAATGTATTACGTCATATTGTATAACGTTATAACGTAATAAGTTATATGGAATAACGTCATATGGTATAAGGTTATAACGTATTACGTTATATGGTGTTACATCAAAACGTAATACGTTATATGGTATAACGTTATAACGTATTACGTTATATGGTATTACGTTATAACGTAATACGTTATATGGTATAACGTTATAACGTATTACGTTATATGCTATAACGTCATATAGTATAACGTAATAACGTTATAACGTATTACGTTATATGGTATTACGTCAAAACGTATTGCGTTATATGGTATAACGCTATAACGTATTACGTTATATGCTATAACGTCATATGGTATAACGTTATAACGTATTACGTTATATGGTATAACGTTATAACGTATTACGTTATAACGTATTACCTTGTATGGTATAACGTCATATGGTATAACGTTATAACGTATTACGTTATATGGTATAACGTTATAACGTATTACGTTATATGGTATTACGTTATAACGTATTACGTTATATGGTATAACGTTATAACGTATTACGTTATATGGTATAACGTCAAATTGTTATAAGTTTATAATGTATTACGTCATATGGTATATCGTTATAACGTAATACGTTATATGGTATAACGTCATATGGTATAACGTTATAACGTATTACGTTATACGGTATATCGTTATATGGTATAACGTTATAACGTATTACCATATATGGTATAACGTCATATGGTATAACGTTATAACGTATTACGTTATATGGTATAACGTTATAACGTATTACGTTATATGGTATAACGTCATATGGTATAACGTTACAACGTATTACGTTATATGGTATTACGTCATAACGTATTACGCTATATGGTATTACGTCAAAACGTATTACGTTATGTTTCATAACGTTTTTAACGTATTACGTTATATGGTATTACGTCATAACGTAATACGTTATATGGTATAACGTTATAACGTATTACGTTATATGCTATAACGTCATATGGTATAACGTTATAACGTATTACGTTATATGGTATAACGTCATATGGTATAACGTTATAACGTATTACGTTATATGGTATCACGTTATAACATATTACGTTATATGGCATAACGTTATAACGTATTACGTTATATGGTATTACGTTATAACGTATTACGATATATGGTATAACGTTATAACGTATTACGTTATATGGTATCACGTTATAACATATTACGTTATATGGCATAACGTTATAACGTATTACGTTATATGGTATTACGTTATAACGTATTACGATATATGGTATCACGTTATAACGTATTACGTTATATGGCATAACGTTATAACGTATTACGTTATGTGGTATTACGTTATAACGTATTACGATATATGGTATAACGTTATAACGTATTACGTTATATGGTATAACGTCAAATGGTATAACGTTATAATGTATTACGTCATATTGTATAACGTTATAACGTAATACGTTATATGGTATAACGTTATAACGTATTACGGTATATGGTATTACGTTATAACGTATTACGTTATATGGTATAACGTTATAACGTATTACCTTATATGGTATAACGTCATATGGTATAACGTTATAACGTATTACGTTATATGGTATCACGTTATAACGTATTACGTTACATGGTGTAACGGTATAACGTATTACGTTATATGGTATTACGTTATAACGTATTACGATATATGGTATGACGTTATAACGTATTACGTTATATGGTATAACGTTATAATGTATTACGTTATATGGTATTACGTCATAACGTATTACGTTATATGGTATAACGTTATAACGTATTACGTTATATGCTATAACGTCATATGGTATAACGTTATAATGTATTACGTCATATTGTATAACGTTAGAACGTAATACGTTATATGGTATAACGTTATAACGTATTAGGTTATATGGTATTACGTCATAACGTAATACGTTATATGGTATAACGTTATAACGCATTACGTTATATGGTATAACGTCAAATGGTATAACGTTATAATGTATTACGTCATATGGTATAACGTTATAACGTAATACGTTATATGGTATAACGTCATATGGTATAACGTTATAACGTATTACGTTATATGGTATAACGTTATAACGTATTAGGTTATATGGTATTACGTAATAACTTATTACGTTATATGGTATAACGTTATAACGTATTACGTTATATGGTATTACGTTATAACGTATTACGTTATATGGTATAACGTTATAATGTATTACGTCATATGGTATAACGTTATAACATAATACGTTATATGGAATCACGTTATAACGTATCACGTTATATGCTATAACGTCATATGGTATAATGTTATTACGTATTACATTATATGGTATAACGTTATAACGTATTACGTAATATGGTATAACGTTATATGGTATAAAGTTATAACGTATTACATTATATAGTATAACGTCATATGGTATAACGTTATAACGTATTACGTTATATGGTATAACGTTATAACGTATTACGTTATATGGTATAACGTCATATGGTATAACGTTATAAAGTATTACGTTATATGGTATAACGTTATAACGTATTACGTTATATGGTATTACGTCATAACGTATTACGTTATATGGTATAACGTCATATGGTATAACGTTATGACGTATTACGTTATATGGTATTACGTCTTAACGTATTACGTTATATGGTATTACGTCAAAACGTATTACGTTATGTTTCATAACGTTTTTAACGTATTACGTTATACAGTATTACGTCATAACGTAATACGTTATATGGTATAACGTTATAACGTATTACGTTATATGCTATAACGTCATATGGTATAACGTAATAACGTATTACGTTATATGGTATAACGTCATATGGTATAACGTTATAACGTATTACGTTATATGGTATTACGTTATAACGCATTACGATATATGGTATAACGTTATAACGTATTACCTTATATGGTATAACGTCATATGGTATAACGTTATAACGTATACGTTATGTGGAATCACGTTATAACGTATTACGTTATATGGCATAACGCTATAACGTATTACGTTATATGGTATAACGTTATAACGTATTACCTTATATAGTATAACGTCATATGTTATAACGTTATGACTTATTACGTTATATGGTATTACGTCATAACCTATTACATCATATGGTATAACGTTAAAACGTATTACGTTATATGGTATTACGTCATAACGTATTACGTTATATGGTATATCGTTATAACGTATTACGCTATATGCTATAACGTATTATAGTATAACGTTATAACGTATTACGTTATATGGTATCACGTTATAACGTATTAAGTCATATGGTATTACGTCATAACGTATTACGTTATATTCTATAACGTCATATGGTATAACGTTATAACGTATTACGTTATATGGTATAACGTCATATTGTATAACGTTATAACGTATTACGTTATATGGTATCACGTCATAACGTATTACGTTATATGGTATAACGTCATATGGTATAACGGTATGACGTATTACGTTATATGGAGTTACGTCATAACGTATTACGTTATATGGTATAACGTTATAACGTATTACGTTATATGCTATAACGTCATATGGTATAACGTTATAACGTATTACGTCATATTGTATAACGTTATAACGTAATAAGTTATATGGTATAACGTCATATGGTATAACGTTATAACGTATTACGTTATATGGTATTACGTCAAAACGTAACACGTTATATGGTATAACGTTATAACGTATTACCTTATATGCTATAACGTAATATAGTATAACGTTATAACGTATTATGTTATATGGTATTACGTTGTAACGTATTACGTTATATGGTATAACGTTATAACGTATTACGTTATATGGTATCACGTTATAACGTATTAAGTCATATGGTATTACGTCAAAACGTATTACGTTATATGGTATAACGTCAAATGGTATAACGTTATAATGTATTACGTCATATTGTATAACGTTATAACGTAATACGTTATATGGTATAACGTCAAATGGTATAACGTTATAATGTATTACGTCATATTGTATAACGTTATAACGTAATACGTTATATGGTATAACGTCATATGGTATAACGTTATAACGTATAACGTCATATGGTATAACGTTATAACGTATTACGTCATATTGTATAACGTTATAACGTATTACGTTATATGGTATAACGTTATAACGTATTACCTTATATAGTATAACGTCATATGGTATAACGTTATAACGTATTACGTTATATGGTATTACGTCATAAAGTATTACGTTATATGGTATAACGTCATATGGTATAACGTTATGACGTATTACGCTATATGGTATTACGTCATAACGTATTACGTTATATGGTATAACGTTATAACGTATTACGTTGTATGCTATAACGTCATATGGTATAACGTTATAATGTATTACGTCATATTGTATAACGTTATAACGTAATAAGTTATATGGAATAACGTCATATGGTATAAGGTTATAACGTATTACGTTATATGGTGTTACATCAAAACGTAATACGTTATATGGTATAACGTTATAACGTATTACGTTATATGGTATTACGTTATAACGTAATACGTTATATGGTATAACGTTATAACGTATTACGTTATATGGTATAACGTTATAACGTATTACGTTATAACGTATTACCTTGTATGGTATAACGTCATATGGTATAACGTTATAACGTATTACGTTATATGGTATAACGTTATAACGTATTACGTTATATGGTATTACGTTATAACGTATTACGTTATATGGTATAACGTTATAACGTATTACGTTATATGGTATAACGTCAAATTGTTATAAGTTTATAATGTATTACGTCATATGGTATATCGTTATAACGTAATACGTTATATGGTATAACGTCATATGGTATAACGTTATAACGTATTACCTTATATGGTATAACGTCATATGGTATAACGTTATAACGTATTACGTTATATGGTATTACGTCATAACGTATTACGTTATATGGTATAACGTTATAACGTATTACGTTATATGCTATAACGTCATATGGTATAACGTTATAATGTATTACGTCATATTGTATAACGTTAGAACGTAATACGTTATATGGTATAACGTCATATGGTATAACGTTATAACGTATTAGGTTATATGGTATTACGTCATAACGTAATACGTTATATGGTATAACGTTATAACGCATTACGTTATATGGTATAACGTCAAATGGTATAACGTTATAATGTATTACGTCATATGGTATAACGTTATAACGTAATACGTTATATGGTATAACGTCATATAGTATAACGTAATAACGTTATAACGTATTACGTTATATGGTATTACGTCAAAACGTATTGCGTTATATGGTATAACGCTATAACGTATTACGTTATATGCTATAACGTCATATGGTATAACGTTATAACGTATTACGTTATATGGTATAACGTTATAACGTATTACGTTATAACGTATTACCTTGTATGGTATAACGTCATATGGTATAACGTTATAACGTATTACGTTATATGGTATAACGTTATAACGTATTACGTTATATGGTATTACGTTATAACGTATTACGTTATATGGTATAACGTTATAACGTATTACGTTATATGGTATAACGTCAAATTGTTATAAGTTTATAATGTATTACGTCATATGGTATATCGTTATAACGTAATACGTTATATGGTATAACGTCATATGGTATAACGTTATAACGTATTACGTTATAACGTATTACGTTATATGGTATTACGTCATAACGTATTACGTTATATGGTATAACGTCATATGGTATTACGTCATAACGTATTACGTTATATGGTATAACGTTATAACGTATTACGTTGTATGCTATAACGTCATATGGTATAACGTTATAATGTATTACGTCATATTGTATAACGTTATAACGTAATAAGTTATATGGAATAACGTCATATGGTATAAGGTTATAACGTATTACGTTATATGGTGTTACATCAAAACGTAATACGTTATATGGTATAACGTTATAACGTATTACGTTATATGGTATTACGTTATAACGTAATACGTTATATGGTATAACGTTATAACGTATTACGTTATATGCTATAACGTCATATAGTATAACGTAATAACGTTATAACGTATTACGTTATATGGTATTACGTCAAAACGTATTGCGTTATATGGTATAACGCTATAACGTATTACGTTATATGCTATAACGTCATATGGTATAACGTTATAACGTATTACGTTATATGGTATAACGTTATAACGTATTACGTTATAACGTATTACCTTGTATGGTATAACGTCATATGGTATAACGTTATAACGTATTACGTTATATGGTATAACGTTATAACGTATTACGTTATATGGTATTACGTTATAACGTATTACGTTATATGGTATAACGTTATAACGTATTACGTTATATGGTATAACGTCAAATTGTTATAAGTTTATAATGTATTACGTCATATGGTATATCGTTATAACGTAATACGTTATATGGTATAACGTCATATGGTATAACGTTATAACGTATTACGTTATACGGTATATCGTTATATGGTATAACGTTATAACGTATTACCATATATGGTATAACGTCATATGGTATAACGTTATAACGTATTACGTTATATGGTATAACGTCATATGGTATAACGTTACAACGTATTACGTTATATGGTATTACGTCATAACGTATTACGCTATATGGTATTACGTCAAAACGTATTACGTTATGTTTCATAACGTTTTTAACGTATTACGTTATATGGTATTACGTCATAACGTAATACGTTATATGGTATAACGTTATAACGTATTACGTTATATGCTATAACGTCATATGGTATAACGTTATAACGTATTACGTTATATGGTATAACGTCATATGGTATAACGTTATAACGTATTACGTTATATGGTATCACGTTATAACATATTACGTTATATGGCATAACGTTATAACGTATTACGTTATATGGTATTACGTTATAACGTATTACGATATATGGTATAACGTTATAACGTATTACGTTATATGGTATAACGTCAAATGGTATAACGTTATAACGTATTACGATATATGGTATCACGTTATAACGTATTACGTTATATGGCATAACGTTATAACGTATTACGTTATATGGTATTACGTTATAACGTATTACGATATATGGTATAACGTTATAACGTATTACGTTATATGGTATAACGTTATAACGTATTACCTTATATGGTATAACGTCATATGGTATAACGTTATAACGTATTACGTCATATGGTATAACGTTATAACGTATTACGTTATATGGTATAACGTCATATGGTATAACGTTATAACGTATTACGATATATGGTATCACGTTATAACGTATTACGTTATATGGCATAACGTTATAACGTATTACGTTATATGGTATTACGTTATAACGTATTACGATATATGGTATAACGTTATAACGTATTACGTTATATGGTATAACGTCAAATGGTATAACGTTATAATGTATTACGTCATATTGTATAACGTTATAACGTAATACGTTATATGGTATAACGTTATAACGTATTACGGTATATGGTATTACGTTATAACGTATTACGTTATATGGTATAACGTTATAACGTATTACCTTATATGGTATAACGTCATATGGTATAACGTTATAACGTATTACGTTATATGGTATAACGTTATAACGTATTACGTTATATGGTATAACGTTATAACGTATTACGTTATATGGTATAACGTCATATGGTATAACGTTATAACGTATTACGTTATATGGTATTACGTTATAACGTATTACGTTATATGGTATTACGTCATAACGTATTACGTTATATGGTATAACGTCATATGGTATAACGTTATAACGTATTACGTTATATGGTATCACGTTATAACGTATTACGTTACATGGTGTAACGGTATAACGTATTACGTTATATGGTATTACGTTATAACGTATTACGATATATGGTATGACGTTATAACGTATTACGTTATATGGTATAACGTTATAATGTATTACGTTATATGGTATTACGTCATAACGTATTACGTTATATGGTATAACGTTATAACGTATTACGTTATATGCTATAACGTCATATGGTATAACGTTATAATGTATTACGTCATATTGTATAACGTTAGAACGTAATACGTTATATGGTATAACGTTATAACGTATTAGGTTATATGGTATTACGTCATAACGTAATACGTTATATGGTATAACGTTATAACGCATTACGTTATATGGTATAACGTCAAATGGTATAACGTTATAATGTATTACGTCATATGGTATAACGTTATAACGTAATACGTTATATGGTATAACGTCATATGGTATAACGTTATAACGTATTACGTTATATGGTATAACGTTATAACGTATTAGGTTATATGGTATTACGTAATAACTTATTACGTTATATGGTATAACGTTATAACGTATTACGTTATATGGTATTACGTTATAACGTATTACGTTATATGGTATAACGTTATAATGTATTACGTCATATGGTATAACGTTATAACGTAATACGTTATATGGAATCACGTTATAACGTATCACGTTATATGCTATAACGTCATATGGTATAATGTTATAACGTATTACATTATATGGTATAACGTTATAACGTATTACGTAATATGGTATAACGTTATATGGTATAAAGTTATAACGTATTACATTATATAGTATAACGTCATATGGTATAACGTTATAACGTATTACGTTATATGGTATAACGTTATAACGTATTACGTTATATGGTATAACGTCATATGGTATAACGTTATAAAGTATTACGTTATATGGTATAACGTTATAACGTATTACGTTATATGGTATTACGTCATAACGTATTACGTTATATGGTATAACGTCATATGGTATAACGTTATGACGTATTACGTTATATGGTATTACGTCTTAACGTATTACGTTATATGGTATTACGTCAAAACGTATTACGTTATGTTTCATAACGTTTTTAACGTATTACGTTATACAGTATTACGTCATAACGTAATACGTTATATGGTATAACGTTATAACGTATTACGTTATATGCTATAACGTCATATGGTATAACGTAATAACGTATTACGTTATATGGTATAACGTCATATGGTATAACGTTATAACGTATTACGTTATATGGTATTACGTTATAACGCATTACGATATATGGTATAACGTTATAACGTATTACCTTATATGGTATAACGTCATATGGTATAACGTTATAACGTATACGTTATGTGGTATAACATTATAACGTATTACGTTATATGGTATTACGTCAAAACGTATTACGTTATATGGTATAATGTTATAACGTATTACGTTATATGGTATTACGTTATAACGTATTACGTTATATGGTATAACGTTATAACGTATTACGTTATATGGAATCACGTTATAACGTATTACGTTATATGGCATAACGCTATAACGTATTACGTTATATGGTATAACGTTATAACGTATTACCTTATATAGTATAACGTCATATGTTATAACGTTATGACTTATTACGTTATATGGTATTACGTCATAACCTATTACATCATATGGTATAACGTTAAAACGTATTACGTTATATGGTATTACGTCATAACGTATTACGTTATATGGTATATCGTTATAACGTATTACGTTATATGCTATAACGTATTATAGTATAACGTTATAACGTATTACGTTATATGGTATCACGTTATAACGTATTAAGTCATATGGTATTACGTCATAACGTATTACGTTATATTCTATAACGTCATATGGTATAACGTTATAACGTATTACGTTATATGGTATAACGTCATATTGTATAACGTTATAACGTATTACGTTATATGGTATCACGTCATAACGTATTACGTTATATGGTATAACGTCATATGGTATAACGGTATGACGTATTACGTTATATGGAGTTACGTCATAACGTATTACGTTATATGGTATAACGTTATAACGTATTACGTTATATGCTATAACGTCATATGGTATAACGTTATAACGTATTACGTCATATTGTATAACGTTATAACGTAATAAGTTATATGGTATAACGTCATATGGTATAACGTTATAACGTATTACGTTATATGGTATTACGTCAAAACGTAACACGTTATATGGTATAACGTTATAACGTATTACCTTATATGCTATAACGTAATATAGTATAACGTTATAACGTATTATGTTATATGGTATTACGTTGTAACGTATTACGTTATATGGTATAACGTTATAACGTATTACGTTATATGGTATCACGTTATAACGTATTAAGTCATATGGTATTACGTCAAAACGTATTACGTTATATGGTATAACGTCAAATGGTATAACGTTATAATGTATTACGTCACATTGTATAACGTTATAACGTAATACGTTATATGGTATAACGTCATATGGTATAACGTTATAACGTATAACGTCATATGGTATAACGTTATAACGTATTACGTCATATTGTATAACGTTATAACGTAATAAGTTATATGGTATAACGTCATATGGTATAACGTTATAACGTATTACGTTATATGGTATTACGTCAAAACGTAACACGTTATATGGTATAACGTTATAACGGATTACGTTATATGGTATTACGTTATAACGTAATACGTTATAGGGTATAACGTTATAACGTATTACGTTATATGCTATAACGTCATATGGTTTAACGTTATAACGTATTACGTTATATGGTATAACATTATAACGTATTACGTTATATAGTATTACGTCAAAACGTATTACGTTATATGGTATAACGTCAAATGGTACAACGTTATAATGTATTACGTCATATTGTATAACGTTATAACGTAATACGTTATATGGTATAACGTCATATGGTATAACGTTATAACGTATTACGTTATATGGTATCACGTTATAACGTATTACGTTATATGGCATAACGTTATAACGTATTACGTTATATGGTATTACGTTATAACGTATTACGATATATGGTATAACGTTATAACGTATTACGTTATATGGTATAACGTCAAATGGTATAACGTTATAATGTATTACGTCATATTGTATAACGTTATAACGTAATACGTTATATGGTATAACGTCATATGGTATAACGTTATAACGTATTACGTTATATGGTATTACGTTATAACGTATTACGTTATATGGTATAACGTTATAACGTATTACCTTATATGGTATAATGTCATAAGGTATAACGTTATAACGTATTACGTTATATGGTATTACGTTATAACGTATTACGTTATAAGGTATTACGTCAAAACGTAACACGTTATATGGTATAACGTTATAACGTATTACGTTATATGGTATAACGTTATATGGTATAACGTTATATGGTATAACGTTATAACGTATTACCTTATATGCTATAACGTAATATAGTATAACGTTATAACGTATTATGTTATATGGTATTACGTTGTAACGTATTACGTTATATGGTATAACGTTATAACGTATTACGTTATATGGTATCACGTTATAACGTATTAAGTCATATGGTATTACGTCATAACGTATTACGTTATATGGTTTAACGTTATAACGTATTACGTTATATGGTATAATGTCATATGGTATAACGTTATAACGTATTACGTTATATGGTATAACGTTATAACGTATTACGTTATATGGTATTACGTCATAACGTATTACGTTATATGGCATAACGTCATATGGTATAACGTTATGACGTATTACGTTATATGGAGTTACGTCATAACGTATTACGTTATATGATATAACGTTATAACGTATTACGTTATATGCTATAACGTCATATGGTATAACGTTATAATGTATTACGTCATATTGTATAAAGTTATAACGTAATAAGTTATATGGTATAACGTCATATGGTATAACGTTATAACGTATTACGTTATATGGTATTACGTCAAAACGTAACACGTTATATGGTGTAACGTTATAACGTATTACGTTATATGGTATTACGGTATAACGTAATACGTTATATGGTATAACGTTATAACGTATTACGTTATATGCTATAACGTCACATGGTATAACGTTATAACGTTATAACGTATTACTTTATATGGTATTACGTCAAAACGTATTACGTTATATGGTATAACGTCATATGGTATAACGTTATAACGTATTACGTTATATGGTATAACGTCATATGGTATAACGTTATAATGTATTACGTCATATTGTATAAGGTTATAACGTATTACGTTATATGGTATAACGTTATATGGTATAACGTTATAACGTATTACATTATATAGTATAACGTCATATGGTATAACGTTATAACGTATTACGTTATATGGTATAACGTCATATGGTATAACGTTATAACGTATTACGTTATATGGTATAACGTTATAACGTATTACGTTATATGGTATTACGTCATAACGTATTACGTTATATGGCATAACGTCATATGGTATAACGTTATGACGTATTACGTTATATGGAGTTACGTCATAACGTATTACGTTATATGATATAACGTTATAACGTATTACGTTATATGCTATAACGTCATATGGTATAACGTTATAATGTATTACGTCATATTGTATAAAGTTATAACGTAATAAGTTATATGGTATAACGTCATATGGTATAACGTTATAACGTATTACGTTATATGGTATTACGTCAAAACGTAACACGTTATATGGTGTAACGTTATAACGTATTACGTTATATGGTATTACGGTATAACGTAATACGTTATATGGTATAACGTTATAACGTATTACGTTATATGCTATAACGTCACATGGTATAACGTTATAACGTTATAACGTATTACTTTATATGGTATTACGTCAAAACGTATTACGTTATATGGTATAACGTCATATGGTATAACGTTATAACGTATTACGTTATATGGTATAACGTCATATGGTATAACGTTATAATGTATTACGTCATATTGTATAAGGTTATAACGTATTACGTTATATGGTATAACGTTATATGGTATAACGTTATAACGTATTACATTATATAGTATAACGTCATATGGTATAACGTTATAACGTATTACGTTATATGGTATAACGTCATATGGTATAACGTTATAACGTATTACGTTATATGGTATAACGTTATAACGTATTACGTTATATGGTATTACGGTATAACGTAATACGTTATATGGTATAACGTTATAACGTATTACGTTATATGCTATAACGTCACATGGTATAACGTTATAACGTTATAACGTATTACGTTATATGGTATTACGTCAAAACGTATTACGTTATATGGTATAACGTCATATGGTATAACGTTATAACGTATTACGTTATATGGTATAACGTCATATGGTATAACGTTATAATGTATTACGTCATATTGTATAAGGTTATAACGTATTACGTTATATGGTATAACGTTATATGGTATAACGTTATAACGTATTACATTATATAGTATAACGTCATATGGTATAACGTTATAACGTATTACGTTATATGGTATAACGTCATATGGTATAACGTTATAACGTATTACGTTATATGGTATAACGTTATAATGTATTACGTTATATGGTATTACGTCATAACGTATTACGTTATATGGTATAACGTCATATGGTATAACGTTATGACGTATTACGTTATATGGTATTACGTCTTAACGTATTACGTTATATGGTATTACGTCAAAACGTATAACGTTATGTTTCATAACGTTTTTAACGTATTACGTTATACAGTATTACGTCATAATATGCTATAACGTCATATGGTATAACGTTATAACGTATTACGTTATATGGTATAACGTTATAACGTATTACGTAATATGGTATAACGTTATATGGTATAAAGTTATAACGTATTACATTATATAGTATAACGTCATATGGTATAACGTTATAACGTATTACGTTATATGGTGTAACGTTATAACGTATTACGTTATATGGTATAACGTCATATGGTATAACGTTATAACGTATTACGTTATATGGTATAACGTTATAACGTATTACGTTATATGGTATTACGTCATAACGTATTACGTTATATGGTATAACGTCATATGGTATAACGTTATGACGTATTACGTTATATGGTATTACGTCTTAACGTATTACGTTATATGGTATTACGTCAAAACGAATTACGTTATGTTACATAACGTTTTTAACGTATTACGTTATACAGTATTACGTCATAACGTAATACGTTATATGGTTTAACGTTATAACGTATTACGTTATATGCTATAACGTCATATGGTATAACGTTATAACGTATTACGTTATATGGTATAACGTCATATGGTATAACGTTATAACGTATTACGTTATATGGTATCACGTTATAACGTATTACGTTATATGGCATAACGTTATAACGTATTACGTTATATGGTATAACGTCATATGGTATAACGTTATAACGTATTACGTTATATGGTATCACGTTATAACGTATTACGTTATATGGTATCACGTTATAACGTATTACGTCATATGGTATTACGTCATAACGTATTACGTTATATGGTATAACGTCATAACGTATTACCTTATATGGTATAACGTCATATGGTATAACGTTATAACGAATACGTTATATGGTATAACATTATAACGTATTACGTTATGTGGTATTACGTCAAAACGTATTACGTTATATGGCATAACGTTATAACGTATTACGTTATATGGTATTACGTTATAACGCATTACGATATATGGTATAACGTTATAACGTATTACGATATGTGGTATAACGTCAAATGGTATAACATTATAATGTATTACGTCATATTGTATAACGTTATAACGTAATACGTTATATGGTATAACGTCATATGGTAGAACGTTATAACGTATTACGTTATATGGTATTACGTTATAACGTATTACGTTATATGGTATAACGTTATAACGTATTACCTTATATGGTATAACGTCATATGGTATAACGTTATAACGAATACGTTATATGGTATAACATTATAACGTATTACGTTATATGGTATTACGTCAAAACGTATTACGTTATATGGTATAATGTTATAACGTATTACGTTATATGGTATTACGTCATAACGTATTACGTTATATGGTATAACGTTATAACGTAATACGTTATATGGTATTACGTCATAACGTATTACGGTATATGGTATTACGTTATAACGTATTACGTTATATGGTATAATGTTATATGGTATAACGTTATAACGTAATACGTTATATGGTATAACGTCATATGGTATAACGTTATAACGTATTACGTTATATGGTATCACGTTATAACGTATTAAGTTATATGGCATAACGTTATAACGTATTACGTTATATGGTATTACGTTATAACGTATTACGATATATGGTACAACGTTATAACGTATTACGTTATATGGCATAACGTTATAATGTATTACGTTATATGGTATTACGTCATAACGTATTACGTTATATGGTATAACGTTATAACGTATTACGTTATATGCTATAATGTCATATGGTATAACGTTATAATGTATTACGTCATATTGTATAACGTTAGAACGTATTACGCTATATGGTATAACGTTATAACATATTACGTTATATGGTATAACGTCATATGGTATAACGTTATAACGTATTACGTTATATGGTATAACGTCATGTGGTATAACGTTATAACGTATTACGTTATATGGTATAACGTTATAACGTATTACGTTATATGGTATTACGTCATAACGTATTACGTTATATGGTATAACGTCATATGGTATAACGTTATGACGTATTACGTTATATGGTATTACGTCTTAACGTATTACTTTATATGGTATTACGTCAAAATGTATTGCGTTATGTTTCATAACGTTTTTAACGTATTACGTTATAGAGTATTACGTCATAACGTAATACGTTATATGGTATAACGTTATAACGTATTACGTTATATGCTATAACGTCTTATGGTATAACGTTATAACGTATTACGTTATATGGTATAACGTCATATGGTATAACGTTATAACGTATTACGTTATATGGTATCACGTTATAACGTATTACGTTATATGGCATAACGTTGTAACGTATTACGTTATATGGTATTACGCTATATCGCATTACGATATATGGTATATCGTTATAACGTATTACGTTATATGGTATAACGTCAAATGGTATAACGTTATATTGTATTACGTCGCATTGTATAACGTTATAACGTAATACGTTATATGGTATAACGTCATATGGTATAACGTTATAACGTATTACGTTATATGGTATTACGTTATAACGTATTACGTTATATGGTATAACGTTATAACGTATTACCTTATATGGTATAACGTCATATGGTATAACGTTATAACGTATTACGTTATATGGTATAACATTATAACGTATTACGTTTTATGGTATTACGTCAAAACGTATAACGTTATATGGTATAACGTTATAACGTATTACGTTATATGGTATTACGTTATAACGTATTACGTTATATGGTATAACGTTATAACGTATTACGTTATATGGAATCACGTTATAACGTATTACGTTATATGGCATAACGCTTTAACGTATTACATTATATGGTATTACGTCATAACGTATTACGTTATATGGTATAACGTTATAACGTATTACGTTATATGGTATAACGTCATAACGTATTACGTTATATGGCATAACGTTATAACGTATTACATTATGTGGTATTACCTTATAACGTATTACGTTATATGGTATAACGTTATAACGTATTACGTTATGTGGTATAACGTCATATGGTATATCGTTATAACGTATTACGTTATATGGTATTACGTCATAACGTATTACGTTATGTGGTATATCGTTATAACGTATTACGTTATATGTTATAACGTAATAGAGTATAACGTTATAACGTATTATGTTATATGGTATTACGTTATAACGTTATAACGTATTACGTAATATGCTATAACGTAATATAGTATAACGTTATAACGTATTATGTTATATGGTATTACGTTATAACGTATTACGTCATATGGTATTACGTCATAACGTATTACGTTATATGGTATAACGTTATAACGTATTACGTTATATGGTATAACGTTATAACGTATTACTTTATATAGTATAACGTCATATGGTATAACGTTATGACGTATTACGTTATATGGTATTACGTCTTAACGTATTACGTTATATGGTATATCGTTATAACGTATTACGTTATATGCTATAACGTAATATAGTATAACGTTATAACGTATTATGTTATATGGTATTACGTTATAACGTTATAACGTATTACGTTATATGGTATAACGTTATATGGTATAACGTTATATGGTATAACGTTATAACGTATTACCTTATATGCTATAACGTAATATAGTATAACGTTATAACGTATTATGTTATATGGTATTACGTTGTAACGTATTACGTTATATGGTATAACGTTATAACGTATTACGTTATATGGTATCACGTTATAACGTATTAAGTCATATGGTATTACGTCAAAACGTATTACGTTATATGGTATAACGTCAAATGGTATAACGTTATAATGTATTACGTCACATTGTATAACGTTATAACGTAATACGTTATATGGTATAACGTCATATGGTATAACGTTATAACGTATAACGTCATATGGTATAACGTTATAACGTATTACGTCATATTGCATAACGTTATAACGTAATAAGTTATATGGTATAACGTCATATGGTATAACGTTATAACGTATTACGTTATATGGTATTACGTCAAAACGTAACACGTTATATGGTATAACGTTATAACGTATTACGTTATATGGTATTACGTTATAACGTAATACGTTATATGGTATAACGTTATAACGTATTACGTTATATGCTATAACGTCATATGGTTTAACGTTATAACGTATTACGTTATATGGTATAACTTTATAACGTATTACCTTATATGCTATAACGTAATATAGTATAACGTTATAACGTATTATGTTATATGGTATTACGTTGTAACGTATTACGTTATATGGTATAACGTTATAACGTATTACGTTATATGGTATCACGTTATAACGTATTAAGTCATATGGTATTACTTCAAAACGTATTACGTTATATGGTATAACGTCAAATGGTATAACGTTATAATGTATTACGTCATATTGTATAACGTTATAACGTAATACGTTATATGGTATAACGTCATATGGTATAATGTTATAACGTATAACGTCATATGGTATAACGTTATAACGTATTACGTCATATTGCATAACGTTATAACGTAATAAGTTATATGGTATAACGTCATATGGTATAACGTTATAACGTATTACGTTATATGGTATTACGTCAAAACGTAACACGTTATATGGTATAACGTTATAACGTATTACGTTATATGGTATTACGTTATAACGTAATACGTTATATGGTATTTCGTTATAACGTATTACGTTATATGCTATAACGTCATATGGTTTAACGTTATAACGTATTACGTTATATGGTATAACATTATAACGTATTACGTTATATAGTATTACGTCAAAACGTATTACGTTATATGGTATAACGTCAAATGGTATAACGTTATAATGTATTACGTCATATTGTATAACGTTATAACGCAATACGTTATATGGTATAACGTCATATGGTATAACGTTATAACGTATTACGTTATATGGTATCACATTATAACGTATTACGTTATATGGCATAACGTTATAACGTATTACGTTATATGGTATAACGTTATAACGTATTACCTTATATGGTATAATGTCATATGGTATAACGTTATAACGTATTACGTTATATGGTATTACGTTATAACGTATTACGTTATAAGGTATTACGTCAAAACGTAACACGTTATATAGTATAACGTTATAACGTATTACGTTATATGGTATAACGTTATATGGTATAACGTTATAACGTATTACCTTATATGCTATAACGTAATATAGTATAACGTTATAACGTATTATGTTATATGGTATTACGTTGTAACGTATTACGTTATATGGCATAACGTCATATGGTATAACGTTATGACGTATTACGTTATATCGAGTTACGTCATAACGTATTACGTTATATGATATAACGTTATAACGTATTACGTTATATGCTATAACGTCATATGGTATAACGTTATAATGTATTACGTCATATTGTATAAAGTTATAACGTAATAGGTTATATGGTATAACCGTCATATGGTATAACGTTATAACGTATTACGTTATATGGTATTACGTCAAAACGTAACACGTTATATGGTATAACGTTATAACGTATTACGTTATATGGTATTACGGTATAACGTAATACGTTATATGGTATAACGTTATAACGTATTACGTTATATGCTATAACGTCACATGGTATAACGTTATAACGTTATAACGTATTACGTTATATGGTATTACGTCAATAGGTATTACGTTATATGGTATAACGTCATATGGTATAACGTTATAACGTATTACGTTATATGGTATAACGTTATAACGTATTACTTTATATAGTATAACGTCATATGGTATAACGTTATGACGTATTACGTTATATGGTATTACGTCTTAACTTATTACGTTATATGGTATATCGTTATAACGTATTACGTTATATGCTATAACGTAATATAGTATAACGTTATAACGTATTATGTTATATGGTATTACGTTATAACGTTATAACGTATTACGTTATATGGTATAACGTTATATGGTATAACGTTATATGGTATAACGTTATAACGTATTACCTTATATGCTATAACGTAATATAGTATAACGTTATAACGTATTATGTTATATGGTATTACGTTGTAACGTATTACGTTATATGGTATAACGTTATAACGTATTACGTTATATGGTATCACGTTATAACGTATTAAGTCATATGGTATTACGTCAAAACGTATTACGTTATATGGTATAACGTCAAATGGTATAACGTTATAATGTATTACGTCACATTGTATAACGTTATAACGTAATACGTTATATGGTATAACGTCATATGGTATAACGTTATAACGTATAACGTCATATGGTATAACGTTATAACGTATTACGTCATATTGCATAACGTTATAACGTAATAAGTTATATGGTATAACGTCATATGGTATAACGTTATAACGTATTACGTTATATGGTATTACGTCAAAACGTAACACGTTATATGGTATAACGTTATAACGTATTACGTTATATGGTATTACGTTATAACGTAATACGTTATATGGTATAACGTTATAACGTATTACGTTATATGCTATAACGTCATATGGTTTAACGTTATAACGTATTACGTTATATGGTATAACATTATAACGTATTACCTTATATGCTATAACGTAATATAGTATAACGTTATAACGTATTATGTTATATGGTATTACGTTGTAACGTATTACGTTATATGGTATAACGTTATAACGTATTACGTTATATGGTATCACGTTATAACGTATTAAGTCATATGGTATTACGTCAAAACGTATTACGTTATATGGTATAACGTCAAATGGTATAACGTTATAATGTATTACGTCATATTGTATAACGTTATAACGTAATACGTTATATGGTATAACGTCATATGGTATAATGTTATAACGTATAACGTCATATGGTATAACGTTATAACGTATTACGTCATATTGCATAACGTTATAACGTAATAAGTTATATGGTATAACGTCATATGGTATAACGTTATAACGTATTACGTTATATGGTATTACGTCAAAACGTAACACGTTATATGGTATAACGTTATAACGTATTACGTTATATGGTATTACGTTATAACGTAATACGTTATATGGTATAACGTTATAACGTATTACGTTATGTGCTATAACGTCATATGGTTTAACGTTATAACGTATTACGTTATATGGTATAACATTATAACGTATTACGTTATATAGTATTACGTCAAAACGTATTACGTTATATGGTATAACGTCAAATGGTATAACGTTATAATGTATTACGTCATATTGTATAACGTTATAACGCAATACGTTATATGGTATAACGTCATATGGTATAACGTTATAACGTATTACGTTATATGGTATCACATTATAACGTATTACGTTATATGGCATAACGTTATAACGTATTACGTTATATGGTATAACGTTATAACGTATTACCTTATATGGTATAATGTCATATGGTATAACGTTATAACGTATTACGTTATATGGTATTACGTTATAACGTATTACGTTATAAGGTATTACGTCAAAACGTAACACGTTATATAGTATAACGTTATAACGTATTACGTTATATGGTATAACGTTATATGGTATAACGTTATAACGTATTACCTTATATGGTATAACGTCATATGGTATAACGTTATAACGTATTACGTTATATGGTATCACGTTATAACGTATTACGTCATATGGTACTACGTCATAACGTATTACGTTATATGGTATAACGTTATAACTTATTACGTTATATGGTATAACGTTATAACGTATTACCTTATATAGTATAACGTCATATGTTATAACGTTATGACGTATTACGTTATATGGTATTACGTCATAACCTATTACATCATATGGTATAACGTTAAAACGTATTACGTTATATGGTATTACGTCATAACGTATTACGTTATATGGTATATCGTTATAACGTATTACGTTATATGCTATAACGTCATATGGTATAACGTTATAACGTATTACGTCATATTGTATAACGTTATAACGTAATAAGTTATATGGTATAACGTCATATGGTATAACGTTATAACGTATTACGTTATATGGTATTACGTCAAAACGTAACACGTTATATGGTATAACGTTATAACGTATTACCTTATATGCTATAACGTAATATAGTATAACGTTATAACGTATTATGTTATATGGTATTACGTTGTAACGTATTACGTTATATGGTATAACGTTATAACGTATTACGTTATATGGTATCACGTTATAACGTATTAAGTCATATGGTATTACGTCAAAACGTATTACGTTATATGGTATAACGTCAAATGGTATAACGTTATAATGTATTACGTCATATTGTATAACGTTATAACGTAATACGTTATATGGTATAACGTCATATGGTATAACGTTATAACGTATAACGTCATATGGTATAACGTTATAACGTATTACGTCAAATTGTATAACGTTATAACGTAATAAGTTATATGGTATAACGTCATATGGTATAACGTTATAACGTATTACGTTATATGGTATTACGTCAAAACGTAACACGTTATATGGTATAACGTTATAACGTATTACGTTATATGGTATTACGTTATAACGTAATACGTTATATGGTATAACGTTATAACGTATTACGTTATATGCTATAACGTCATATGGTTTAACGTTATAACGTATTACGTTATATGGTATAACATTATAACGTATTACGTTATATAGTATTACGTCAAAACGTATTACGTTATATGGTATAACGTCAAATGGTATAACGTTATAATGTATTACGTCATATTGTATAACGTTATAACGTAATACGTTATATGGTATAACGTCATATGGTATAACGTTATAACGTATTACGTTATATGGTATCACGTTATAACGTATTACGTTATATGGCATAACGTTATAACGTATTACGTTATATGGTATTACGTTATAACGTATTACGATATATGGTATAACGTTATAACGTATTACGTTATATGGTATAACGTCAAATGGTCTAACGTTATAATGTATTACGTCATATTGTATAACGTTATAACGTAATACGTTATATGGTATAACGTCATATGGTATAACGTTATAACGTATTACGTTATATGGTATTACGTTATAACGTATTACGTTATATGGTATAACGTTATAACGTATTACCTTATATGGTATAATGTCATATGGTATAACGTTATAACGTATTACGTTATATGGTATTACGTTATAACGTATTACGTTATAAGGTATTACGTCAAAACGTAACACGTTATATGGTATAACGTTATAACGTATTACGTTATATGGTATAACGTTATATGGTATAACGTTATAACGTATTACCTTATATGCTATAACGTAATATAGTATAACGTTATAACGTATTATGTTATATGGTATTACGTTGTAACGTATTACGTTATATGGTATAACGTTATAACGTATTACGTTATATGGTATAATGTCATATGGTATAACGTTATAACGTATTACGTTATATGGTATAACGTTATAACGTATTACGTTATATGGTATTACGTCATAACGTATTACGTTATATGGCATAACGTCATATGGTATAACGTTATGACGTATTACGTTATATGGAGTTACGTCATAACGTATTACGTTATATGATATAACGTCACATGGTATAACGTTATAACGTTATAACGTATTACGTTATATGGTATTACGTCAAAACGTAACACGTTATATGGTATAACGTTATAACGTATTACGTTATATGGTATTACGGTATAACGTAATACGTTATATGGTATAACGTTATAACGTATTACGTTATATGCTATAACGTCACATGGTATAACGTTATAACGTTATAACGTATTACGTTATATGGTATTACGTCAAAACGTATTACGTTATATGGTATAACGTCATATGGTATAACGTTATAACGTATTACGTTATATGGTATAACGTCATATGGTATAACGTTATAATGTATTACGTCATATTGTATAAGGTTATAACGTATTACGTTATATGGTATAACGTTATATGGTATAACGTTATAACGTATTACATTATATAGTATAACGTCATATGGTATAACGTTATAACGTATTACGTTATATGGTATAACGTCATATGGTATAACGTTATAACGTATTACGTTATATGGTATTACGTCATAACGTATTACGTTATATGGCATAACGTCATATGGTATAACGTTATGACGTATTACGTTATATGGAGTTACGTCATAACGTATTACGTTATATGATATAACGTCACATGGTATAACGTTATAACGTTATAACGTATTACGTTATATGGTATTACGTCAAAACGTAACACGTTATATGGTATAACGTTATAACGTATTACGTTATATGGTATTACGGTATAACGTAATACGTTATATGGTATAACGTTATAACGTATTACGTTATATGCTATAACGTCACATGGTATAACGTTATAACGTTATAACGTATTACGTTATATGGTATTACGTCAAAACGTATTACGTTATATGGTATAACGTCATATGGTATAACGTTATAACGTATTACGTTATATGGTATAACGTCATATGGTATAACGTTATAATGTATTACGTCATATTGTATAAGGTTATAACGTATTACGTTATATGGTATAACGTTATATGGTATAACGTTATAACGTATTACATTATATAGTATAACGTCATATGGTATAACGTTATAACGTATTACGTTATATGGTATAACGTCATATGGTATAACGTTATAACGTATTACGTTATATGGTATAACGTTATAACGTATTACGTTATATGGTATTACGTCATAACGTATTACGTTATATGGTATAACGTCATATGGTATAACGTTATGACGTATTACGTTATATGGTATTACGTCTTAACGTATTACGTTATATGGTATTACGTCAAAACGTATAACGTTATGTTTCATAACGTTTTTAACGTATTACGTTATACAGTATTACGTCATAATATGCTATAGCGTCATATGGTATAACGTTATAACGTATTACGTTATATGGTATAACGTTATAACGTATTACGTAATACGTTATAACGTTATATGGTATAAAGTTATAACGTATTACATTATATAGTATAACGTCATATGGTATAACGTTATAACGTATTACGTTATATGGTATAACGTTAAAACGTATTACGTTATATGGTATAACGTCATATGGTATAACGTTATAACGTATTACGTTATATGGTATAACGTTATAACGTATTACGTTATATGGTATTACGTCATAACGTATTACGTTATATGGTATAACGTCATATGGTATAACGTTATGACGTATTACGTTATATGGTATTACGTCTTAACGTATTACGTTATATGGTATTACGTCAAAACGAATTACGTTATGTTTCATAACGTTTTTAACGTATTACGTTATACAGTATTACGTCATAACGTAATACGTTATATGGTATAACGTTATAACGTATTACGTTATATGGTATCACGTTATAACGTATTACGTTATATGGCATAACGTTATAACGTATTACGTTATATGGTATTACGTTATAACGCATTACGATATATGGTATAACGTTATAACGTATTACGATATGTGGTATAACGTCAAATGGTATAACGTTATAATGTATTACGTCATATTGTATAACGTTATAACGTAATACGTTATATGGTATAACGTCATATGGTATAACGTTATAACGTATTACGTTATATGGTATTACGTTATAACTTATTACGTTATATGGTATAACGTTATAACATATTACCTTATATGGTATAACGTCATATGGTATAACGTTATAACGTATACGTTATATGGTATAACATTATAACGTATTACGTTATATGGTATTACGTCAAAACGTATTACGTTATATGGTATAATGTTATAACGTATTACGTTATATGGTATTACGTTATAACGTATTACGTTATATGGTATAACGTTATAACGTATTACGTTATATGGAATCACGTTATAACGTATTACGTTATATGGTATTACATTATATCGTATTACGTTATATGGTATAACGTTATATGGTATAACGTTATAACGTATTACATTATATAGTATAACGTCATATGGTATAACGTTATAACGTATTACGTTATATGGTATAACGTCATATGGTATAACGTTATAACGTATTACGTTATATGGTATAACGTTATAACGTATTACGTTATATGGTATTACGTCATAACGTATTACGTTATATGGTATAACGTCATATGGTATAACGTTATGACGTATTACGTTATATGGTATTACGTCTTAACGTATTACGTTATATGGTATTACGTCAAAACGTATAACGTTATGTTTCATAACGTTTTTAACGTATTACGTTATACAGTATTACGTCATAATATGCTATAGCGTCATATGGTATAACGTTATAACGTATTACGTTATATGGTACAACGTTATAACGTATTACGTAATATGGTATAACGTTATATGGTATAAAGTTATAACGTATTACATTATATAGTATAACGTCATATGGTATAACGTTATAACGTATTACGTTATATGGTATAACGTTATAACGTATTACGTTATATGGTATAACGTCATATGGTATAACGTTATAACGTATTACGTTATATGGTATAACGTTATAACGTATTACGTTATATGGTATTACGTCATAACGTATTACGTTATATGGTATAACGTCATATGGTATAACGTTATGACGTATTACGTTATATGGTATTACGTCTTAACGTATTACGTTATATGGTATTACGTCAAAACGAATTACGTTATGTTTCATAACGTTTTTAACGTATTACGTTATACAGTATTACGTCATAACGTAATACGTTATATGGTATAACGTTATACGTATTACGTTATATGCTATAACGTCATATGGTATAACGTTATAACGTATTACGTTATATGGTATAACGTCATATGGTATAACGTTATAACGTATTACGTTATATGGTATCACGTTATAACGTATTACGTTATATGGCATAACGTTATAACGTATTACGTTATATGGTATTACGCTATAACGCATTACGATATATGGTATAACGTTATAACGTATTACGATATGTGGTATAACGTCAAATGGTATAACGTTATAATGTATTACGTCATATTGTATGACGTTATAACGTAATACGTAATAACGTATTACGTTATATGGTATTACGTTATAACGTATTACGTTATATGGTATAACGTCATATGGTATAACGTTATGACGTATTACGTTATATGGTATTACGTCTTAACGTATTACGTTATATGGTATTACGTCAAAACGTATAACGTTATGTTTCATAACGTTTTTATCGTATTACGTTATACAGTATTACGTCATAATATGCTATAGCGTCATATGGTATAACGTTATAACGTATTACGTTATATGGTATAACGTTATAACGTATTACGTAATATGGTGTAACGTTATATGGTATAAAGTTATAACGTATTACATTATATAGTATAACGTCATATGGTATAACGTTATAACGTATTACGTTATATGGTATAACGTTATAACGTATTACGTTATATGGTATAACGTCATATGGTATAACGTTATAACGTATTACGTTATATGGTATAACGTTATAACGTATTACGTTATATGGTATTACGTCATAACGTATTACGTTATATGGTATAACGTCATATGGTATAACGTTATGACGTATTACGTTATATGGTATTACGTCTTAACGTATTACGTTATATGGTATTACGTCAAAACGAATTACGTTATGTTTCATAACGTTTTTAACGTATTACGTTATACAGTATTACGTCATAACGTAATACGTTATATGGTATAACGTTATAACGTATTACGTTATATGCTATAACGTCATATGGTATAACGTTATAACGTATTACGTTATATGGTATAACGTCATATGGTATAACGTTATAACGTATTACGTTATATGGTATCACGTTATAACGTATTACGTTATATGGCATAACGTTATAACGTATTACGTTATATGGTATTACGTTATAACGCATTACGATATATGGTATAACGTTATAACGTATTACGATATGTGGTATAACGTCAAATGGTATAACGTTATAATGTATTACGTCATATTGTATAACGTTATAACGTAATACGTTATATGGTATAACGTCATATGGTATAACGTTATAACGTATTACGTTATATGGTATTACGTTATAACGTATTACGTTATATGGTATAACGTTATAACATATTACCTTATATGGTATAACGTCATATGGTATAACGTTATAACGTATACGTTATATGGTATAACATTATAACGTATTACGTTATATGGTATTACGTCAAAACGTATTACGTTATATGGTATAATGTTATAACGTATTACGTTATATGGTATTACGTTATAACGTATTACGTTATATGGTATAACGTTATAACGTATTACGTTATATGGAATCACGTTATAACGTATTACGTTATATGGTATTACATTATAACGTATTACGTTATATGGTATAACGTTATAACGTATTACGTTATATGGTATAACGTCATATGGTATAACGTTATAACGTATTACGTTATATGGTATTACGTCATAACGTATTACGTTATACGGTATATCGTTATAACGCATTACGTTATATGTTATAACGTAATATAGTATAACGTTATAACGTATTATCTTATATGGTATTACGTTATAACGTATTACGTTATATGGTATCACGTTATAACGTATTACGTCATATGGTATTACGTCATAACGTATTACGTTATATGGTATAACGTCATATGGTATAACGTTATAACGTATTACGTTATATGGTATAACGTTATAACGTATTACGTTATATGGTATTACGTCGTAACGTATTACGTTATATGGTATAACGTCATATGGTATAACGTTATGACGTATTACGTTATATGGTATTACGTCTTAACGTATTACGTTATATGGTATTACGTCAAAATGTATTACGTTATGTTTCATAACGTTTTTAACGTATTACGTTATACAGTATTACGTCATAACGTAATACGTTATATGGTATAACGTTATAACGTATTACGTTATATGCTATAACGTCATATGGTATAACGTTATAACGTATTACGTTATATGGTATAACGTCATATGGTATAACGTTATAACGTATTACGTTATATGGTATCACGTTATAACGTATTACGTTATATGGCATAACGTTATAACGTATTACGTTATATGGTATTACGTTATATCGCATTACGATATATGGTATATCGTTATAACGTATTACGTTATATGGTATAACGTCAAATGGTATAACGTTATATTGTATTACGTCATATTGTATAACGTTATAACGTAATACGTTATATGGTATAACGTCATATGGTATAACGTTATAACGTATTACGTTATATGGTATTACGTTATAACGTATTACGTTATATGGTATAACGTTATAACGTATTACCTTATATGGTATAACGTCATATGGTATAACGTTAGAACGTATTACGTTATATGGTATAACATTATAACGTATTACGTTTTATGGTATTACGTCAAAACGTATAACGTTATATGGTATAACGTTATAACGTATTACGTTATATGGTATTACGTTATAACGTATTACGTTATATGGTATAACGTTATAACGTATTACGTTATATGGAATCACGTTATAACGTATTACGTTATATGGCATAACGCTTTAACGTATTACATTATATGGTATTACGTCATAACGTATTACGTTATGTGGTATATCGTTATAACGTATTACGTTATATGTTATAACGTAATATAGTATAACGTTATAACGTATTATGTTATATGGTATTACGTTATAACGTTATAAAGTATTACGTAATATGCTATAATGTAATGTAGTATAACGTTATAACGTATTATGTTATATGGTATTACGTTATAACGTATTACGTCATATGGTATTACGTCATAACGTATTACGTTATACGGTATAACGTTATAACGTATTACGTTATATGGTATAACGTTATAACGTAATACTTTATATAGTATAACGTCATATGGTATAACGTTATGACGTATTACGTTATATGGTATTACGTCATAACTTATTACATCATATGGTATAACGTTATAACGTATTACGTTATATGGTATAGCGTTATAACGTATTACGTTATATGGTATAACGTCATATGGTATAACGTTATAACGTATTACGTTATATGGTATAACGTCATATGGTACAACGTTATGACGTATTACGTTATATGGTATTACGTCATAACGTATTACGTTATATGGTATAACGTTATAACGTATTACGTTATATGCTATAACGTCATATGGTATAACGTTATAATGTATTACGTCATATTGCATAACGTTATAACGTAATAAGTTATATGGTATAACGTCATATGGTATAACGTTATAACGTATTACGTTATATGGTATTACGTCAAAACGTAACACGTTATATGGTATAACGTTATAACGTATTACGTTATATGGTATTACGTTGTAACGTAATACGTTATATGGTATAACGTCATATGGTATAACGTTATAACGTATTACGTTATATGGTATTACGTTATAACGTATTACGTTATATGGTATAACGTTATAACGTATTACGTTATATGGTATAACATTATAACGTATTACGTTTTATGGTATTACGTCAAAACGTATAACGTTATATGGTATAACGTTATAACGTATTACGTTATATGGTATTACGTTATAACGTATTACGTTATATGGTATAACGTTATAACGTATTACGTTATATGGAATCACGTTATAACGTATTACGTTATATGGCATAACGCTTTAACGTATTACATTATATGGTATTACGTCATAACGTATTACGTTATATGGTATAACGTTATAACGTATTACGTTATATGGCATGACGTTATAACGTATTACATTATGTGGTATTACCTTATAACGTATTACGTTATATGGTATAACGTTATAACGTATTACGTTATGTGGTATAACGTCATATGGTATAACGTTATAACGTAATACGTTATATGGTATAACGTTATATGGTATAACGTTATAACGTATTACGTTATATGGTATTACGTTGTAACGTAATACGTTATATGGTATAACGTCATATGGTATAACGTTATAACGTATTACGTTATATGGTATTACGTTATAACGTATTACGTTATATGGTATAACGTTATAACGTATTACGTTATATGGTATAACATTATAACGTATTACGTTTTATGGTATTACGTCAAAACGTATAACGTTATATGGTATAACGTTATAACGTATTACGTTATATGGTATAACATTATAACGTATTACGTTATATGGTATTACCTCAAAACGTATTACGCTATATGGTATAACGTTATAACGTATTACGTTATATGGTATTACGTCATATGGTATAACGTTATAACGTATTACGTTATATGGTATTACGTCATAACGTATTTCGTTATATGGTATATCGTTATAACGTGTTACGTTATATGCTATAACGTAATATAGTATAACGTTATAACGTAAGATGTTATATGGTATTACGTTATAACGTATTACGTTATATGGTATAACGTTATAACGTATTACGTTATATGGTATAACGTTATATGGTATAACGTTATAACGTATTACCTTATATGGTATAACGTCATATGGTATAACGTTATAACGTATTACGTTATATGGTATAACGTTATAACGTATTACATTATATAGTATAACGTCATATGGTGTAACGTTATAACGCATTACGTTATATGGTATAACGTTATAACGTATTACGTTATATGGTATAACGTCATACGGTATAACGTTATAACGTATTACGTTATATGGTATAACGTTATAACGTATTACGTTATATTTTATTACGTCATAACGTATTACGTTATATGGTATAACATCATATGGTATAACGTTATGACGTATTACGTTATATAGTATTACGTCTTAACGTATTACGTTATATGGTATTACGTCAAAACGTATTACGTTATGTTTCATAACGTTTTTAACGAATTACGTTATATGGTATTACATCATAACGTAATACGTTATATGGTATAACGTTATAACGTATTACGTTATATGCTATAACGTCATATGGTATAACGTTATAACGTATTACGTTATATGGTATTACGTTATATCGCATTACGATATATGGTATATCGTTATAACGTATTACGTTATATGGTATAACGTCAAATGGTATAACGTTATATTGTATTACGTCATATTGTATAACGTTATAACGTAATACGTTATATGGTATAACGTCATATGGTATAACGTTATAACGTATTACGTTATATGGTATTACGTTATAATGTATTACGTTATATGGTATAACGTTATAACGTATTACCTTATATGGTATAACGTCATATGGTATAACGTTATAACGTATTACGTTATATGGTATAACATTATAACGTATTACGTTTTATGGTATTACGTCAAAACGTATAACGTTATATGGTATAACGTTATAACGTATTACGTTATATGGTATTACGTTATAACGTATTGCGTTATATGGTATAACGTTATAACGTATTACGTTATATGGAATCACGTTATAACGTATTACGTTATATGGCATAACGCTTTAACGTATTACATTATATGGTATTACGTCATAACGTATTACGTTATATGGTATAACGTTATAACGTATTACGTTATATGGCATGACGTTATAACGTATTACATTATGTGGTATTACCTTATAACGTATTACGTTATATGGTATAACGTTATAACGTATTACGTTATGTGGTATAACGTCATATGGTATAACGTTATAACGTAATACGTTATATGGTATTACGTCATAACGTATTACGTTATGTGGTATATCGTTATAACGTATTACGTCATATGTTATAACGTAATATAGTATAACGTTATAACGTATTATGTTATATGGTATTACGTTATAACGTTATAACGTAGTACGTTATATGCTATAACGTATTACGTTATATGCTATAACGTATTACGTTATATGCTATAACGTAATATAGTATAACGTTATAACGTATTATGTTATATGGTATTACGTTATAACGTATTACGTCATATGGTATTACGTCATAACGTATTACGTTATATGGTATAACGTTATAACATATTACGTTATATGGTATAACGTTATAACGTATTACTTTTTATAGTATAACGTCATATGGTATAACGTTATGACGTATTACGTTATATGGTATTACGTCATAACTTATTACATCATATGGTATAACGTTATAACGTATTACGTTATATGGTATCACGTTATAGCGTATTAAGTCATATGGTATTACGTCATAACGTATTACGTTATATGGTATAACGTTATAACGTATTACGTTATATGGTATAACGTTATAACGTATTACCTTATATAGTATAACGTCATATGGTATAACGTTATAACGTATTACGTTATATGGTATAGCGTTATAACGTATTACGTTATATGGTACAACGTCATATGGTATAACGTTATAACGTATTACGTTATATGCTATAACGTCATATGGTATAACGTTATAACGTTATAACGTATTACGTTATATGGTATTACGTCAAAACGTATTACGTTATATGGTATAACGTTATAACGTATTACGTTATAACGTATTACGTTATATGCTATAACGTCATATGGTATAACGTTATAACGTTATAACGTATTACGTTATATGGTATTACGTCAAAACGTATTACATTATATGGTATAACGTTATAACGTATTACGTCAAAACGTATTACGTTATGTGGTATAACGTTTTTAACGTATTACGTTATATGGTTTTACGTCATAACGTAATACGTTATATGGTATAACGTTATAACGTATTAAGTTATATGCTATAACGTCATATGGTATAACGTTATAACGTATTACGTTATATGGTATTACGTTATAACGTATTACGTTATATGGTATTACGTCATAACGTATTACGTTATATGGTATATCGTTATAACGTATTACGTTATATGTTATAACGTAATATAGTATAACATTATAACGTATTATGTTATATGGTATTACGTTATAACGTTATAACGTATTACGTTATATGGTATAACGTTATAACGTATTACCTTATATGGTATAACGTCATATGGTATAACGTTATAACGTATTACGTTATATGGTATTACGTCAAAACGTAACACGTTATATGGTATAACGTTATAACGTATTACGTTATATGGTATTACGTTATAACGTAATACGTTATATGGTATAACGTTATAACGTATTACGTTATATGCTATAACGTCATATGGTATAACGTTATAACGTAATACGTTATATGGTATTACGTCAAAACGTATTACGTTATGTTTCATAACGTTTTTAACGTATTACGTTATATTGTATTACGTCATAACGTAATACGTTATATGGTATAACGTTATAACGTATTACGTTATATGCTATAACGTCATATGGTATAACGTTATAACGTATTACGTTATATGGTATAACGTCATATTGTATAACGTTATAACGTAATACGTTATATGGTATAACGTCATATGGTATAACGTTATAACGTATTACGTTATATGGTATTACGTTATAACGTATTACGTTATATGGTATAACGTTATAACGTATTACCCTATATGGTATAATGTTATATGGTATAACGTTATAACGTATTACGTTATATGGTATAACGTCAAATGGTATAACGTTATAATGTATTACGTCATATGGTATAACGTTATAACGTAATACGTTATATGGTATAACGTCATATGGTATAACGTTATAACGTATTACGTTATATGGTATCACGTTATAACGTATTAAGTTATATGGCATAACGTTATAACGTATTACGTTATATGGTATTACGTTATAACGTATTACGTTAAATGGTATAACGTTATAACGTATTACGTTATATGGAATCACGTTATAACGTATTACGTTATATGGCATAACGCTTTAACGTATTACATTATATGGTATTACGTCATAACGTATTACGTTATATGGTATAACGTTATAACGTATTACCCTATATGGTATAATGTTATATGGTATAACGTTATAACGTATTACGTTATATGGTATAACGTCAAATGGTATAACGTTATATTGTATTACGTCATATTGTATAACGTTATAACGTAATACGTTATATGGTATAACGTCATATGGTATAACGTTATAACGTATTACGTTATATGGTATTACGTTATAATGTATTACGTTATATGGTATAACGTTATAACGTATTACCTTATATGGTATAACGTCATATGGTATAACGTTATAACGTATTACGTTATATGGTATTACGTTATAATGTATTACGTTATATGGTATAACGTTATAACGTATTACCTTATATGGTATAACGTTATAACGTATTACCCTATATGGTATAATGTTATATGGTATAACGTTATAACGTATTACGTTATATGTTATAACGTCAAATGGTATAACGTTATATTGTATTACGTCATATTGTATAACGTTATAACGTAATACGTTATATGGTATAACGTCATATGGTATAACGTTATAACGTATTACGTTATATGGTATTACGTTATAATGTATTACGTTATATGGTATAACGTTATAACGTATTACCTTATATGGTATAACGTCATATGGTATAACGTTATAACGTATTACGTTATATGGTATAACATTATAACGTATTACGTTTTATGGTATTACGTCAAAACGTATAACGTTATATGGTATATACGTTATAACGTATTACGTTATATGGCATGACGTTATAACGTATTACGTTATATGGCATAACGCTTTAACGTATTACATTATATGGTATTACGTCATAACGTATTACGTTATATGGTATAACGTTATAACGTATTACGTTATATGGCATGACGTTATAACGTATTACATTATGTGGTATTACCTTATAACGTATTACGTTATATGGTATAACGTTATAACGTATTACGTTATGTGGTATAACGTCATATGGTATAACGTTATAACGTAATACGTTATATGGTATTACGTCATAACGTATTACGTTATGTGGTATATCGTTATAACGTATTACGTCATATGTTATAACGTAATATAGTATAACGTTATAACGTATTATGTTATATGGTATTACGTTATAACGTTATAACGTAGTACGTTATATGCTATAACGTATTACGTTATATGCTATAACGTAATATAGTATAACGTTATAACGTATTATGTTATATGGTATTACGTTATAACGTATTACGTCATATGGTATTACGTCATAACGTATTACGTTATATGGTATAACGTTATAACATATTACGTTATATGGTATAACGTTATAACGTATTACTTTTTATAGTATAACGTCATATGGTATAACGTTATGACGTATTACGTTATATGGTATTACGTCATAACTTATTACATCATATGGTATAACGTTATAACGTATTACGTTATATGGTATCACGTTATAGCGTATTAAGTCATATGGTATTACGTCATAACGTATTACGTTATATGGTATAACGTTATAACGTATTACGTTATATGGTATAACGTTATAACGTATTACCTTATATAGTATAACGTCATATGGTATAACGTTATAACGTATTACGTTATATGGTATAGCGTTATAACGTATTACGTTATATGGTACAACGTCATATGGTATAACGTTATAACGTATTACGTTATATGCTATAACGTCATATGGTATAACGTTATAACGTTATAACGTATTACGTTATATGGTATTACGTCAAAACGTATTACGTTATATGGTATAACGTTATGACGTATTACGTTATATGGTATTACGTCATAACTTATTACATCATATGGTGTAACGTTATAACGCATTACGTTATATGGTATAACGTTATAACGTATTACGTTATATGGTATAACGTCATACGGTATAACGTTATAACGTATTACGTTATATGGTATAACGTTATAACGTATTACGTTATATTTTATTACGTCATAACGTATTACGTTATATGGTATAACATCATATGGTATAACGTTATGACGTATTACGTTATATAGTATTACGTCTTAACGTATTACGTTATATGGTATTACTTCAAAACGTATTACGTTATGTTTCATAACGTTTTTAACGAATTACGTTATATGGTATTACATCATAACGTAATACGTTATATGGTATAACGTTATAACGTATTACGTTATATGCTATAACGTCATATGGTATAACGTTATAACGTATTACGTTATATGGTATTACGTTATATCGCATTACGATATATGGTATATCGTTATAACGTATTACGTTATATGGTATAACGTCAAATGGTATAACGTTATATTGTATTACGTCATATTGTATAACGTTATAACGTAATACGTTATATGGTATAACGTCATATGGTATAACGTTGTAACGTATTACGTTATATGGTATTACGTTATAATGTATTACGTTATATGGTATAACGTTATAACGTATTACCTTATATGGTATAACGTCATATGGTATAACGTTATATGGTATAACGTCATATGGTATAACGTTATAACGTATTACGTTATATGGTATAACATTATAACGTATTACGTTTTATGGTATTACGTCAAAACGTATAACGTTATATGGTATAACGTTATAACGTATTACGTTATATGGTATTACGTTATAACGTATTACGTTATATGGTATAACGTTATAACGTATTACGTTATATGGAATCACGTTATAACGTATTACGTTATATGGCATAACGCTTTAACGTATTACATTATATGGTATTACGTCATAACGTATTACGTTATATGGTATAACGTTATAACGTATTACGTTATATGGCATGACGTTATAACGTATTACATTATGTGGTATTACCTTATAACGTATTACGTTATATGGTATAACGTTATAACGTATTACGTTATGTGGTATAACGTCATATGGTATAACGTTATAACGTAATACGTTATATGGTATTACGTCATAACGTATTACGTTATGTGGTATATCGTTATAACGTATTACGTCATATGTTATAACGTAATATAGTATAACGTTATAACGTATTATGTTATATGGTATTACGTTATAACGTTATAACGTAGTACGTTATATGCTATAACGTATTACGTTATATGCTATAACGTAATATAGTATAACGTTATAACGTATTATGTTATATGGTATTACGTTATAACGTATTACGTCATATGGTATTACGTCATAACGTATTACGTTATATGGTATAACGTTATAACATATTACGTTATATGGTATAACGTTATAACGTATTACTTTTTATAGTATAACGTCATATGGTATAACGTTATGACGTATTACGTTATATGGTATTACGTCATAACTTATTACATCATATGGTATAACGTTATAACGTATTACGTTATATGGTATCACGTTATAGCGTATTAAGTCATATGGTATTACGTCATAACGTATTACGTTATATGGTATAACGTTATAACGTATTACGTTATATGGTATAACGTTATAACGTATTACCTTATATAGTATAACGTCATATGGTATAACGTTATAACGTATTACGTTATATGGTATAGCGTTATAACGTATTACGTTATATGGTACAACGTCATATGGTATAACGTTATAACGTATTACGTTATATGCTATAACGTCATATGGTATAACGTTATAACGTTATAACGTATTACGTTATATGGTATTACGTCAAAACGTATTACGTTGTATGGTATAACGTTATAACGTATTACGTTATAACGTATTACGTTATATGCTATAACGTCATATGGTATAACGTTATAACGTTATAACGTATTACGTTATATGGTATTACGTCAAAACGTATTACGTTATATGGTATAACGTTATAACGTATTACGTCAAAACGTATTACGTTATGTGGTATAACGTTTTTAACGTATTACGTTATATGGTTTTACGTCATAACGTAATACGTTATATGGTATAACGTTATAACGTATTAAGTTATATGCTATAACGTCATATGGTATAACGTTATAACGTATTACGTTATATGGTATTACGTTATAACGTATTACGTTATATGGTATTACGTCATAACGTATTACGTTATATGGTATATCGTTATAACGTATTACGTTATATGTTATAACGTAATATAGTATAACATTATAACGTATTATGTTATATGGTATTACGTTATAACGTTATAACGTATTACGTTATATGGTATAACGTTATAACGTATTACCTTATATGGTATAACGTCATATGGTATAACGTTATAACGTATTACGTTATATGGTATTACGTCAAAACGTAACACGTTATATGGTATAACGTTATAACGTATTACGTTATATGGTATTACGTTATAACGTAATACGTTATATGGTATAACGTTATAACGTATTACGTTATATGCTATAACGTCATATGGTATAACGTTATAACGTAATACGTTATATGGTATTACGTCAAAACGTATTACGTTATGTTTCATAACGTTTTTAACGTATTACGTTATATTGTATTACGTCATAACGTAATACGTTATATGGTATAACGTTATAACGTATTACGTTATATGCTATAACGTCATATGGTATAACGTTATAACGTATTACGTTATATGGTATAACGTCATATTGTATAACGTTATAACGTAATACGTTATATGGTATAACGTCATATGGTATAACGTTATAACGTATTACGTTATATGGTATTACGTTATAACGTATTACGTTATATGGTATAACGTTATAACGTATTACCCTATATGGTATAATGTTATATGGTATAACGTTATAACGTATTACGTTATATGGTATAACGTCAAATGGTATAACGTTATAATGTATTACGTCATATGGTATAACGTTATAACGTAATACGTTATATGGTATAACGTCATATGGTATAACGTTATAACGTATTACGTTATATGGTATCACGTTATAACGTATTAAGTTATATGGCATAACGTTATAACGTATTACGTTATATGGTATTACGTTATAACGTATTACGATATATGGTACAACGTTATAACGTATTACGTTATATGGCATAACGTTATAATGTATTACGTTATATGGTATTACGTCATAACGTATTACGTTATATGGTATAACGTTATAACGTATTACGTTATATGCTATAACGTCATATGGTATAACGTTATAATGTATTACGTCATATTGTATAACGTTAGAACGTATTACGCTATATGGTATAACGTTATAACATATTACGTTATATGGTATAACGTCATATGGTATAACGTTATAACGTATTACGTTATATGGTATAACGTCATATGGTATAACGTTATAACGTATTACGTTATATGGTATAACGTTATAACGTATTACGTTATATGGTATTACGTCATAACGTATTACGTTATATGGTATAACGTCATATGGTATAACGTTATGACGTATTACGTTATATGGTATTACGTCTTAACGTATTACGTTATATGGTATTACGTCAAAATGTATTACGTTATGTTTCATAACGTTTTTAACGTATTACGTTATACAGTATTACGTCATAACGTAATACGTTATATGGTATAACGTTATAACGTATTACGTTATATGCTATAACGTCATATGGTATAACGTTATAACGTATTACGTTATATGGTATAACGTCATATGGTATAACGTTATAACGTTACAACGTATTACGTTATATGGTATTACGTCAAAACGTATTACGTTATATGGTATAACGTTATAACGTATTACGTTATATGGTATTACGTCATAACGTAATACGTTATATGGTATAACGTTATTACGTATTACGTTATATACTACAACGTCATATGGTATAACGTTATAACCTATTACGTTATATGGTATTACGTCATAACATATTACGTTATATGGTATAACGTCATATGGTATAACGTTGTGACGTATTACGTTATATGGTATTACGTCATAACGTATTACGTTATATGGTATAACGTTATAACATAATACGTTATATGGTATAACGTCATATGGTATAACGTTATAACGTATTACGTTATATGGTATTACGTCATAACGTAATACGTTATATGGTATTACGTCAAAACGTATTACGTTATGTTTCATAACGTTTTTAACGTATTACGTTATATTGTATTACGTCATAACGTAATACGTTATATGGTATAACGTTATAACGTATTACGTTATATGCTATAACGTCATATGGTATAACGTTATAACGTATTACGTTATATGGTATAACGTCATATTGTATAACGTTATAACGTAATACGTTATATGGTATAACGTCATATGGTATAACGTTATAACGTATTACGTTATATGGTATTACGTTATAACGTATTACGTTATATGGTATAACGTTATAACGTATTACCCTATATGGTATAATGTTATATGGTATAACGTTATAACGTATTACGTTATATGGTATAACGTCAAATGGTATAACGTTATAATGTATTACGTCATATGGTATAACGTTATAACGTAATACGTTATATGGTATAACGTCATATGGTATAACGTTATAACGTATTACGTTATATGGTATCACGTTATAACGTATTAAGTTATATGGCATAACGTTATAACGTATTACGTTATATGGTATTACGTTATAACGTATTACGATATATGGTACAACGTTATAACGTATTACGTTATATGGCATAACGTTATAATGTATTACGTTATATGGTATTACGTCATAACGTATTACGTTATATGGTATAACGTTATAACGTATTACGTTATATGCTATAACGTCATATGGTATAACGTTATAATGTATTACGTCATATTGTATAACGTTAGAACGTATTACGCTATATGGTATAACGTTATAACATATTACGTTATATGGTATAACGTCATATGGTATAACGTTATAACGTATTACGTTATATGGTATAACGTCATATGGTATAACGTTATAACGTATTACGTTATATGGTATAACGTTATAACGTATTACGTTATATGCTATAACGTCATATGGTATAATGTTATAACGTATGACGTTATATGGTATAACGTTATAACGTATTACGTTATATGGTATAACGTTATATGGTATAACGTTATAACGTATTACATTATATAGTATAACGTCATATGGTATAACGTTATAACGTATTACGTTATATGGTATAACGTTATAACATATTACGTTATATGGCATAACGTCATATGGTATAACGTTATAACGTATTACGTTATATGGTATAACGTCATATGGTATAACGTTATAACGTATTACGTTATATGGTATAACGTTATGACGTATTACGTCATATGGTATAACGTTATAACGTATTACGTTATATGGTATCACGTTATAACGTATTACGTTATATGGCATAACGTTATAACGTATTACGTTATATGGTATTACGTTATAACGCATTACGATATATGGTATAACGTTATAACGTATTACGTAATATGGTATAACGTCAAATGGTATAACGTTATAATGTATTACTCATATTGTATAACGTTATAACGTAATACGTTATATGGTATAACGTCATATGGTATAACGTTATAACGTATTACGTTATATGGTATAACATTATAACGTATTACGTTATATGGTATTACGTCAAAACGTATTACGTTATATGGTATAATGTTATAACGTATTACGTTATATGGTATTACGTTATAACGTATTACGTTATATGGTATAACGTTATAACGTATTACGTTATATGGAATCACGTTATAACGTATTACGTTATATGGCATAACGCTTTAACGTATTACATTATATGGTATTACGTCATAACGTATTACGTTATATGGTATAATGTTATAACGTATTACGTTATATGGCATAACGTTATAACGTATTACATTATGTGGTATTACCTTATAACGTATTACGTTTTATGGTATAACGTTATAACGTATTACGTTATATGGTATAACGTCATATGGTATAACGTTATAACGCATTACGTTATATGGTATTACGTCATAACGTATTACGTTATATGGTATTACGATATAACGTATTACGTTATAACGTATTACGTTATATGGTATAACGTTATAACGTATTACGTTATATGGAATCACGTTATAACGTATTACGTTATATGGCATAACGCTTTAACGTATTACATTATATGGTATTACGTCATAACGTATTACGTTATATGGTATAATGTTATAAAGTATTACGTTATATGGCATAACGTTATAACGTATTACATTATGTGGTATTACCTTATAACGTATTACGTTTTATGGTATAACGTTATAACGTATTACGTTATATGGTATAACGTCATATGGCATAACGTTATGACGTATTACGTTATATGGTATTACGTCATAATGTATTACGTTATATGGTATAACGTCATATGGTATAACGTTATGAGGTATTACGTTATATGGTATTACGTCATAACGTATTACGTTATATGGTATTACGTCAAAACGTATTACGTTATGTTTCATAACGTTTTTAACGTATTACGTTATATGGTATTACGTCATAACGTAATACGTTATATGGTATAACGTTATAACGTATTACGTTATATGCTATAACGTCATATGGTATAACGTTATAACGTATTACGTTATATGGTATAACGTCATATGGTATAACGTTATAACGTATTACGTTATATGGTATTACGTCATAACGTAATACGTTATATGGTGTAACGTTATAACGTATTACGTTATATGGTATAACGTCAAATGGTATAACGTTATAACGTATTACGTTATATGGTATTACGTTATATCGCATTACGATATATGGTATAACGTTATAACGTATTACGTTATATGGTATAACGTCAAATGGTATAACGTTATAATGTATTACGTCATATTGTATAACGTTATAACGTAATACGTTATATGGTATAACGTCATATGGTATAACGTTATAACGTATTACGTTATATGGTATTACGTTATAACGTATTACGTTATATGGTATAACGTTATAACGTATTACCTTATATGGTATAACGTCATATGGTATAACGTTATAACGTATTACGTTATATGGTATAACATTATAACGTATTACGTTTTATGGTATTACGTCAAAACGTATAACGTTATATGGTATAACGTTATAACGTATTACGTTATATGGTATTACGTTATAACGTATTACGTTATATGGTATAACGTTATAACGTATTACGTTATATGGAATCACGTTATAACGTATTACGTTATATGGCATAACGCTTTAACGTATTACATTATATGGTATTACGTCATAACGTATTACGTTATATGGTATAACGTTATAACGTATTACGTTATATGGCATAACGTTATAACGTATTACATTATGTGGTATTACCTTATAACGTATTACGTTATATGGTATAACGTTATAACGTATTACGTTATGTGGTATAACGTCATATGGTATAACGTTATAACGTATTACGTTATATGGTATTACGTCATAACGTATTACGTTATGTGGTATATCGTTATAACGTATTACGTTATATGTTATAACGTAATATAGTATAACGTTATAACGTATTATGTTATATGGTATTACGTTATAACGTTATAACGTATTACGTTATATGCTATAACGTAATATAGTATAACGTTATAACGTATTATGTTATATGGTATTACGTTATAACGTATTACGTCATATGGTATTACGTCATAACGTATTACGTTATATGGTATAACGTTATAACGTATTACGTTATATGGTATAACGTTATAACGTATTACTTTATATAGTATAACGTCATATGGTATAACGTTATGACGTATTACGTTATATGGTATTACGTCATAACTTATTACATCATATGGTATAACGTTATAACGTATTACGTTATATGGTATCACGTTATAACGTATTAAGTCATATGGTATTACGTCATAACGTATTACGTTATATGGTATAACGTTATAACGTATTACGTTATATGGTATAACGTTATAACGTATTACCTTATATAGTATAACGTCATATGGTATAACGTTATAACGTATTACGTTATATGGTATAACGTCATATGGTATAACGTCATATGGTATAACGTTATAACGTATTACGTTATATGGTATCACGTTGTAACGTATTACGTTATATGGCATAACGTTATAACGTATTACGTTATATGGTATTACGTTATATCGCATTACGATATATGGTATATCGTTATAACGTATTACGTTATATGGTATAACGTCAAATGGTATAACGTTATATTGTATTACGTCATATTGTATAACGTTATAACGTAATACGTTATATGGTATAACGTCATATGGTATAACGTTATAACGTATTACGTTATATGGTATTACGTTATAACGTATTACGTTATATGGTATAACGTTATAACGTATTACCTTATATGGTATAACGTCATATGGTATAACGTTATAACGTATTACGTTATATGGTATAACATTATAACGTATTACGTTTTATGGTATTACGTCAAAACGTATAACGTTATATGGTATAACGTTATAACGTATTACGTTATATGGTATTACGTTATAACGTATTACGTTATATGGTATAACGTTATAACGTATTACGTTATATGGAATCACGTTATAACGTATTACGTTATATGGCATAACGCTTTAACGTATTACATTATATGGTATTACGTCATAACGTATTACGTTATATGGTATAACGTTACAACGTATTACGTTATATGGTATAACGTCATAACGTATTACGTTATATGACATAACGTTATAACGTATTACATTATGTGGTATTACCTTATAACGTATTACGTTATATGGTATAACGTTATAACGTATTACGTTATGTGGTATAACGTCATATGGTATATCGTTATAACGTATTACGTTATATGGTATAACGTTATAACGTATTACTTTATATAGTATAACGTCATATGGTATAACGTTATGACGTATTACGTTATATGGTATTACGTCATAACGTATTACGTTATGTGGTATATCGTTATAACGTATTACGTTATATGTTATAACGTAATAGAGTATAACGTTATAACGTATTATGTTATATGGTATTACGTTATAACGTTATAACGTATTACGTAATATGCTATAACGTAATATAGTATAACGTTATAACGTATTATGTTATATGGTATTACGTTATAACGTATTACGTCATATGGTATTACGTCATAACGTATTACGTTATATGGTATAACGTTATAACGTATTACGTTATATGGTATAACGTTATAACGTATTACTTTATATAGTATAACGTCATATGGTATAACGTTATGACGTATTACGTTATATGGTATTACGTCATAACGTATTACGTTATATGGTATATCGTTATAACGTATTACGTTATATGCTATAACGTAATATAGTATAACGTTATAACGTATTATGTTATATGGTATTACGTTATAACGTTATAACTTATTACGTTATATGGTACAACGTTATATGGTATATCGTTATATGGTATAACGTTATGACGTATTACCTTATATGGTATAACGTCATATGGCATAACGTTATAACGTATTACGTTATATGGTATCACGTTATAACGTATTACGTCATATGGTACTACGTCATAACGTATTACGTTATATGGTATAACGTTATAACGTATTACGTTATATGCTATAACGTATTATAGTATAACGTTATAACGTATTACGTTATATGGTATAACGTTATAACGTATTAAGTCATATGGTATTACGTCATAACGTATTACGTTATATGCTATAACGTCATATGGTATAACGTTATAACGTATTACGTCATATTGTATAACGTTATAACGTAATAAGTTATATGGTATAACGTCATATGGTATAACGTTATAACGTATTACGTTATATGGTATTACGTCAAAACGTAACACGTTATATGGTATAACGTTATAACGTATTACGTTATATGGTATTACGTTATAACGTAATACGTTATATGGTATTACGTTATAACGTATTACGTTATATGGTATAACGTTATAACGTATTACCTTATATGGTATAACGTCATATGGTATAACGTTATAACGTATTACGTTATATGGTATAACATTATAACGTATTACGTTTTATGGTATTACGTCAAAACGTATAACGTTATATGGTATAACGTTATAACGTATTACGTTATATGGTATTACGTTATAACGTATTACGTTATATGGTATAACGTTATAACGTATTACGTTATATGGAATCACGTTATAACGTATTACGTTATATGGCATAACGCTTTAACGTATTACATTATATGGTATTACGTCATAACGTATTACGTTATATGGTATAACGTTATAACGTATTACGTTATATGGCATAACGTTATAACGTATTACATTATGTGGTATTACCTTATAACGTATTACGTTATATGGTATAACGTTATAACGTATTACGTTATGTGGTATAACGTCATATGGTATAACGTTATAACGTATTACGTTATATGGTATTACGTCATAACGTATTACGTTATGTGGTATATCGTTATAACGTATTACGTTATATGTTATAACGTAATATAGTATAACGTTATAACGTATTATGTTATATGGTATTACGTTATAACGTTATAACGTATTACGTTATATGCTATAACGTAATATAGTATAACGTTATAACGTATTATGTTATATGGTATTACGTTATAACGTATTACGTCATATGGTATTACGTCATAACGTATTACGTTATATGGTATAACGTTATAACGTATTACGTTATATGGTATAACGTTATAACGTATTACTTTATATAGTATAACGTCATATGGTATAACGTTATGACGTATTACGTTATATGGTATTACGTCATAACTTATTACATCATATGGTATAACGTTATAACGTATTACGTTATATGGTATCACGTTATAACGTATTAAGTCATATGGTATTACGTCATAACGTATTACGTTATATGGTATAACGTTATAACGTATTACGTTATATGGTATAACGTTATAACGTATTACCTTATATAGTATAGCGTCATATGGTATAACGTTATAACGTATTACGTTATATGGTATAACGTCATATGGTATAACGTCATATGGTATAACGTTATAACGTATTACGTTATATGGTATCACGTTGTAACGTATTACGTTATATGGCATAACGTTATAACGTATTACGTTATATGGTATTACGTTATATCGCATTACGATATATGGTATATCGTTATAACGTATTACGTTATATGGTATAACGTCAAATGGTATAACGTTATATTGTATTACGTCATATTGTATAACGTTATAACGTAATACGTTATATGGTATAACGTCATATGGTATAACGTTATAACGTATTACGTTATATGGTATTACGTTATAACGTATTACGTTATATGGTATAACGTTATAACGTATTACCTTATATGGTATAACGTCATATGGTATAACGTTATAGCGTATTACGTTATATGGTATAACATTATAACGTATTACGTTTTATGGTATTACGTCAAAACGTATAACGTTATATGGTATAACGTTATAACGTATTACGTTATATGGTATTACGTTATAACGTATTACGTTATATGGTATAACGTTATAACGTATTACGTTATATGGAATCACGTTATAACGTATTACGTTATATGGCATAACGCTTTAACGTATTACATTATATGGTATTACGTCATAACGTATTACGTTATATGGTATAACGTTACAACGTATTACGTTATATGGTATAACGTCATAACGTATTACGTTATATGACATAAAGTTATAACGTATTACATTATGTGGTATTACCTTATAACGTATTACGTTATATGGTATAACGTTATAACGTATTACGTTATGTGGTATAACGTCATATGGTATATCGTTATAACGTATTACGTTATATGGTATTAAGTCATAACGTATTACGTTATGTGGTATATCGTTATAACGTATTACGTTATATGTTATAACGTAATAGAGTATAACGTTATAACGTATTATGTTATATGGTATTACGTTATAACGTTATAACGTATTACGTAATATGCTATAACGTAATATAGTATAACGTTATAACGTATTATGTTATATGGTATTACGTTATAACGTATTACGTCATATGGTATTACGTCATAACGTATTACGTTATATGGTATAACGTTATAACGTATTACGTTATATGGTATAACGTTATAACGTATTACTTTATATAGTATAACGTCATATGGTATAACGTTATGACGTATTACGTTATATGGTATTACGTCATAACGTATTACGTTATATGGTATATCGTTATAACGTATTACGTTATATGCTATAACGTAATATAGTATAACGTTATAACGTATTATGTTATATGGTATTACGTTATAACGTTATAACTTATTACGTTATATGGTATAACGTTATATGGTATATCGTTATATGGTATAACGTTATAACGTATTACCTTATATGGTATAACGTCATATGGCATAACGTTATAACGTATTACGTTATATGGTATCACGTTATAACGTATTACGTCATATGGTACTACGTCATAACGTATTACGTTATATGGTATAACGTTATAACGTATTACGTTATATGCTATAACGTATTATAGTATAACGTTATAACGTATTACGTTATATGGTATAACGTTATAACGTATTAAGTCATATGGTAATACGTCATAACGTATTACGTTATATGCTATAACGTCATATGGTATAACGTTATAACGTATTACGTCATATTGTATAACGTTATAACGTAATAAGTTATATGGTATAACGTCATATGGTATAACGTTATAACGTATTACGTTATATGGTATTACGTCAAAACGTAACACGTTATATGGTATAACGTTATAACGTATTACGTTATATGGTATTACGTTATAACGTAATACGTTATATGGTATAACGTTATAACGTATTACGTTATATGCTATAACGTCATATGGTTTAACGTTATAACGTATTACGTTATATGGTATAACATTATAACGTATTACGTTATATAGTATTACGTCAAAACGTATTACGTTATATGGTATAACGTCAAATGGTATAACGTTATAATGTATTACGTCATATTGTATAACGTTATAACGTAATACGTTATATGGTATAACGTCATATGGTATAACGTTATAACGTATTACGTTATATGGTATCACGTTATAACGTATTACGTTATATGGCATAACGTTATAACGTATTACGTTATATGGTATTACGTTATAACGTATTACGATATATGGTATAACGTTATAACGTATTACGTTATATGGTATAACGTCAAATTATATAACGTTATAATGTATTACGTCATATTGTATAACGTTATAACGTAATACGTTATATGGTATAACGTCATATGGTATAACGTTATAACGTATTACGTTATATGGTATTACGTTATAACGTATTACGTTATATGGTATAACGTTATAACGTATTACCTTATATGGTATAATGTCATATGGTATAACGTTATAACGTATTACGTTATATGGTATTACGTTATAACGTATTACGTTATAAGGTATTACGTCAAAACGTAACACGTTATATGGTATAACGTTATAACGTATTACGTTATATGGTATAACGTTATATGGTATAACGTTATAACGTATTACCTTATATGCTATAACGTAATATAGTATAACGTTATAACGTATTATGTTATATGGTATTACGTTGTAACGTATTACGTTATATGGTATAACGTTATAACGTATTACGTTATATGGTATCACGTTATAACGTATTAAGTCATATGGTATTACGTCATAACGTATTACGTTATATGGTTTAACGTTATAACGTATTACGTTATATGGTATAATGTCATATGGTATAACGTTATAACTTATTACGTTATATGGTATAACGTTATAACGTATTACGTTATATGGTATTACGTCATAACGTATTACGTTATATGGCATAACGTCATATGGTATAACGTTATGACGTATTACGTTATATCGAGTTACGTCATAACGTATTACGTTATATGATATAACGTTATAACGTATTACGTTATATGCTATAACGTCATATGGTATAACGTTATAATGTATTACGTCATATTGTATAAAGTTATAACGTAATAAGTTATATGGTATAACGTCATATGGTATAACGTTATAACGTATTACGTTATATGGTATTACGTCAAAACGTAACACGTTATATGGTATAACGTTATAACGTATTACGTTATATGGTATTACGGTATAACGTAATACGTTATATGGTATAACGTTATAACGTATTACGTTATATGCTATAACGTCACATGGTATAACGTTATAACGTTATAACGTATTACGTTATATGGTATTACGTCAAAAGGTATTACGTTATATGGTATAACGTCATATGGTATAACGTTATAACGTATTACGTTATATGGTATAACGTCATATGGTATAACGTTATAATGTATTACGTCATATTGTATAAGGTTATAACGTATTACGATATATGGTATTACGTCAAAAGGTATTACATTATATAGTATAACGTCATATGGTATAACGTTATAACGTATTACGTTATATGGTATAACGTCATATGGTATAACGTTATAACGTATTACGTTATATGGTATAACGTTATAACGTATTACGTTATATGGTATTACGTCATAACGTATTACGTTATATGGTATAACGTCATATGGTATAACGTTATAATGTATTACGTCATATTGTATAACGTTATAACGTAATACGTTATATGGTATAACGTCATATGGTATAACGTTATAACGTATAACGTCATATGGTATAACGTTATAACGTATTACGTCATATTGTATAACGTTATAACGTAATAAGTTATATGGTATAACGTCATATGGTATAACGTTATAACGTATTACGTTATATGGTATTACGTCAAAACGTAACACGTTATATGGTATAACGTTATAACGTATTACGTTATATGGTATTACGTTATAACGTAATACGTTATATGGTATAACGTTATAACGTATTACGTTATATGCTATAACGTCATATGGTTTAACGTTATATCGTATTACGTTATATGGTATAACATTATAACGTATTACGTTATATAGTATTACGTCAAAACGTATTACGTTATATGGTATAACGTCAAATGGTATAACGTTATAATGTATTACGTCATATTGTATAACGTTATAACGTAATACGTTATATGGTATAACGTCATATGGTATAACGTTATAACGTATTACGTTATATGGTATCACGTTATAACGTATTACGTTATATGGCATAACGTTATAACGTATTACGTTATATGGTATTACGTTATAACGTATTACGATATATGGTATAACGTTATAACGTATTACGTTATATGGTATAACGTCAAATGGTATAACGTTATAATGTATTACGTCATATTGTATAACGTTATAACGTAATACGTTATATGGTATAACGTCATATGGTATAACGTTATAACGTATTACGTTATATGGTATCACGTTATAACGTATTACGTTATATGGCATAACGTTATAACGTATTACGTTATATGGTATTACGTTATATCGCATTACGATATATGGTATATCGTTATAACGTATTACGTTATATGGTATAACGTCAAATGGTATAACGTTATATTGTATTACGTCATATTGTATAACGTTATAACGTATTACCTTATATGGTATAACGTCATATGGTATAACGTTATAACGTATTACGTTATATGGTATAACATTATAACGTATTACGTTTTATGGTATTACGTCAAAACGTATAACGTTATATGGTATAACGTTATAACGTATTACGTTATATGGTATTACGTTATAACGTATTACGTTATATGGTATAACGTTATAACGTATTACGTTATATGGAATCACGTTATAACGTATTACGTTATATGGCATAACGCTTTAGCGTATTACATTATATGGTATTACGTCATAACGTATTACGTTATATGGTATAACGTTATAACGTATTACGTTATATGGTATAACGTCATAACGTATTACGTTATATGGCATAACGTTATAACGTATTACATTATGTGGTATTACCTTATAACGTATTACGTTATATGGTATAACGTTATAACGTATTACGTTATGTGGTATAACGTCATATGGTATATCGTTATAACGTATTACGTTATATGGTATTACGTCATAACGTATTACGTTATGTGGTATATCGTTATAACGTATTACGTTATATGTTATAACGTAATAGAGTATAACGTTATAACGTATTATGTTATATGGTATTACGTTATAACGTTGTAACGTATTACGTAATATGCTATAACGTAATATAGTATAACGTTATAACGTATTATGTTATATGGTATTACGTTATAACGTATTACGTCATATGGTATTACGTCATAACGTATTACGTTATATGGTATAACGTTATAACGTATTACGTTATATGGTATAACGTTATAACGTATTACTTTATATAGTATAACGTCATATGGTATAACGTTATGACGTATTACGTTATATGGTATTACGTCATAACGTATTACGTTATATGGTATATCGTTATAACGTATTACGTTATATGCTATAACGTAATATAGTATAACGTTATAACGTATTATGTTATATGGTATTACGTTATAACGTTATAACGTATTACGTTATATGGTATAACGTTATATGGTATAACGTTATAACGTATTACCTTATACGGTATAACGTCATATGGTATAACGTTATAACGTATTACGTTATATGGTATCACGTTATAACGTATTACGTCATATGGTACTACGTCATAACGTATTACGTTATATGGTATAACGTTATAACGTATTACTTTATATGGTATAACGTTATAACGTATTACCTTATATAGTATAACGTCATATGTTATAACGTTATGACGTATTACGTTATATGGTATTACGTCATAACCTATTACATCATATGGTATAACGTTAAAACGTATTACGTTATATGGTATTACGTCATAACGTATTACGTTATATGGTATATCGTTATAACGTATTACGTTATATGCTATAACGTATTATAGTATAACGTTATAACGTATTACGTTATATGGTATAACGTTATAACGTATTAAGTCATATGGTATTACGTCATAACGTATTACGTTATATGCTATAACGTCATATGGTATAACGTTATAACGTATTACGTTATATGGTATAACGTCATATTGTATAACGTTATAACGTATTACGTTATATGGTATCACGTCATAACGTATTACGTTATATGGTATAACGTCATATGGTATAACGGTATGACGTATTACGTTATATGGAGTTACGTCATAACGTATTACGTTATATGGTATAACGTTATAACGTATTACGTTATATGCTATAACGTCATATGGTATAACGTTATAACGTATTACGTCATATTGTATAACGTTATAACGTAATAAGTTATATGGTATAACGTCATATGGTATAACGTTATAACGTATTACGTTATATGGTATTACGTCAAAACGTAACACGTTATATGGTATAACGTTATAACGTATTACCTTATATGCTATAACGTAATATAGTATAACGTTATAACGTATTATGTTATATGGTATTACGTTGTAACGTATTACGTTATATGGTATAACGTTATAACGTATTACGTTATATGGTATCACGTTATAACGTATTAAGTCATATGGTATTACGTCAAAACGTATTACGTTATATGGTATAACGTCAAATGGTATAACGTTATAATGTATTACGTCATATTGTATAACGTTATAACGTAATACGTTATATGGTATAACGTCATATGGTATAACGTTATAACGTATTACGTTATATGGTATTACGTCAAAACGTAACACGTTATATGGTATAACGTTATAACGTATTACCTTATATGCTATAACGTAATATAGTATAACGTTATAACGTATTATGTTATATGGTATAACGTTATGACGTATTACGTTATATGGTATTACGTCCTAACGTATTACGTTATATGGTATTACGTCAAAACGTATAACGTTATGTTTCATAACGTTTTTAACGTATTACGTTATACAGTATTACGTCATAATATGCTATAACGTCATATGGTATAACGTTATAACGTATTACGTTATATGGTATAACGTTATAACGTATTACGTAATATGGTATAACGTTATATGGTATAAAGTTCTAACGTATTGCATTATATAGTATAACGTCATATGGTATAACGTTATAACGTATTACGTTATATGGTATAACGTTATAACGTATTACGTTATATGGTATAACGTCATATGGTATAATGTTATAACGTATTACGTTATATGGTATAACGTTATAACGTATTACGTTATATGGTATTACGTCATAACGTATTACGTTATATGGTATAACGTCATATGGTATAACGTTATGACGTATTACGTTATATGGTATTACGTCTTAACGTATTACGTTATGTGGTATTACGTCAAAACGAATTACGTTATGTTTCATAACGTTTTTAACGTATTACGTTATACAGTATTACGTCATAACGTAATACGTTATACGGTATAACGTTATAACGTATTACGTTATATGCTATAACGTCATATGGTATAACGTTATAACGTATTACGTTATATGGTATAACGTCATATGGTATAACGTTATAACGTATTACGTTATATGGTATCACGTTATAACGTATTACGTTATATGGCATAACGTTATAACGTATTACGTTATATGGTATTACGTTATAACGCATTACGATATATGGTATAACGTTATAACGTATTACGATATGTGGTATAACGTCAAATGGTATAACGTTATAATGTATTACGTCATATTGTATAACGTTATAACGTAATACGTTATATGGTATAACGTCATATGGTATAACGTTATAACGTATTACGTTATATGGTATTACGTTATAACGTATTACGTTATATGGTATAACGTTATAACATATTACCTTATATGGTATAACGTCATATGGTATAACGTTATAACGTATACGTTATATGGTATAACGTTACAACGTATTACGTTATATGGTATTACGTCAAAACGTATTACGTTATATGGTATAATGTTATAACGTATTACGTTATATGGTATTACGTTATAACGTATTACGTTATATGGTATAACGTTATAACGTATTACGTTATATGGAATCACGTTATAACGTATTACGTTATATGGTATTACATTATAACGTATTACGTTATATGGTATAACGTTATAACGTATTACGTTATATGGTATAACGTCATATGGTATAACGTTATAACGTATTACGTTATATGGTATTACGTCATAACGTATTACGTTATACGGTATATCGTTATAACGTATTACGTTATATGTTATAACGTAATATAGTATAACGTTATAACGTATTATGTTATATGGTATTACGTTATAACGTATTACGTTATATGGTATCACGTTATAACGTATTACCTCATATGGTATTACGTCATAACGTATTACGTTATATGGTATAACGTCATATGGTTTAACGTTATGACGTATTACGTTATATGGTATTACGTCATAACGTATTACGATATATGGTATTACGTTATAACGTATTACGTTACATGGTATAATGTTATATGGTATAACGTTATAACGTATTACGTTATATGGTATAACGTCAAATGGTATAACGTTATAACGTATTACGTTATATGGTATAACGTCATATGGTATAACGTTATAACGTATTACGTTATATGGTATAACGTTATAACGTATTACGTTATATGGTATTACGTCATAACGTATTACGTTATATGGTATAACGTCATATGGTATAACGTTATGACGTATTACGTTATATGGTATTACGTCTTAACGTATTACGTTATATGGTATTACGTCAAAATGTATTACGTTATGTTTCATAACGTTTTTAACGTATTACGTTATACAGTATTACGTCATAACGTAATACGTTATATGGTATAACGTTATAACGTATTACGTTATATGCTATAACGTCATATGGTATAACGTTATAACGTATTACGTTATATGGTATAACGTCATATGGTATAACGTTATAACGTATTACGTTATATGGTATCAAGTTATAACGTATTACGTTATATGGCATAACGTTATAACGTATTACGTTATATGGTATTACGTTATATCGCATTACGATATATGGTATATCGTTATAACGTATTACGTTATATGGTATAACGTCAAATGGTATAACGTTATATTGTATTACGTCATATTGTATAACGTTATAACGTAATACGTTATATGGTATAACGTCATATGGTATAACGTTATAACGTATTACGTTATATGGTATTACGTTATAACGTATTACGTTATATGGTATAACGTTATAACGTATTACCTTATATGGTATAACGTCATATGGTATAACGTTAGAACGTATTACGTTATATGGTATAACATTATAACGTATTACGTTTTATGGTATTACGTCAAAACGTATAACGTTATATGGTATAACGTTATAACGTATTACGTTATATGGTATTACGTTATAACGTATTACGTTATATGGTATAACGTTATAACGTATTACGTTATATGGAATCACGTTATAACGTATTACGTTATATGGCATAACGCTTTAACGTATTACATTATATGGTATTACGTCATAACGTATTACGTTATATGGTATAACGTTATAACGTATTACGTTATATGGTATAACGTCATAACGTATTACGTTATATGGCATAACGTTATAACGTATTACATTATGTGGTATTACCTTATAACGTATTACGTTATATGGTATAACGTTATAACGTATTACATTATATAGTATAACGTCATATGGTGTAACGTTATAACGCATTACGTTATATGGTATAACGTTATAACGTATTACGTTATATGGTATAACGTCATACGGTATAACGTTATAACGTATTACGTTATATGGTATAACGTTATAACGTATTACGTTATATGGTATTACGTCATAACGTATTACGTTATATGGTATAACATCATATGGTATAACGTTATGACGTATTACGTTATATAGTATTACGTCTTAACGTATTACGTTATATGGTATTACGTCAAAACGTATTACGTTATGTTTCATAACGTTTTTAACGAATTACGTTATATGGTATTACATCATAACGTAATACGTTATATGGTATAACGTTATAACGTATTACGTTATATGCTATAACGTCATATGGTATAACGTTATTACGTATTACGTTATATGGTATTACGTTATATCGCATTACGATATATGGTATATCGTTATAACGTATTACGTTATATGGTATAACGTCAAATGGTATAACGTTATATTGTATTACGTCATATTGTATAACGTTATAACGTAATACGTTATATGGTATAACGTCATATGGTATAACGTTATAACGTATTACGTTATATGGTATTACGTTATAATGTATTACGTTATATGGTATAACTTTATAACGTATTACCTTATATGGTATAACGTCATATGGTATAACGTTATAACGTATTACGTTATATGGTATAACATTATAACGTATTACGTTTTATGGTATTACGTCAAAACGTATAACGTTATATGGTATAACGTTATAACGTATTATGTTATATGGTATTACGTTATAACGTATTACGTTATATGGTATAACGTTATAACGTATTACGTTATATGGAATCACGTTATAACGTATTACGTTATATGGCATAACGCTTTAACGTATTACATTATATGGTATTACGTCATAACGTATTACGTTATATGGTATAACGTTATAACGTATTACGTTATATGGCATGACGTTATAACGTATTACATTATGTGGTATTACCTTATAACGTATTACGTTATATGGTATAACGTTATAACGTATTACGTTATGTGGTATAACGTCATATGGTATAACGTTATAACGTAATACGTTATATGGTATTACGTCATAACGTATTACGTTATGTGGTATATCGTTATAACGTATTACGTCATATGTTATAACGTAATATAGTATAACGTTATAACGTATTATGTTATATGGTATTACGTTATAACGTTATAACGTAGTACGTTATATGCTATAACGTATTACGTTATATGCTATAACGTAATATAGTATAACGTTATAACGTATTATGTTATATGGTATTACGTTATAACGTATTACGTCATATGGTATTACGTCATAACGTATTACGTTATATGGTATAACGTTATAACATATTACGTTATATGGTATAACGTTATAACGTATTACTTTATATAGTATAACGTCATATGGTATAACGTTATGACGTATTACGTTATATGGTATTACGTCATAACTTATTACATCATATGGTATAACGTTATAACGTATTACGTTATATGGTATCACGTTATAGCGTATTAAGTCATATGGTATTACGTCATAACGTATTACGTTATATGGTATAACGTTATAACGTATTACGTTATATGGTATAACGTTATAACGTATTACCTTATATAGTATAACGTCATATGGTATAACGTTATAACGTATTACGTTATATGGTATAGCGTTATAACGTATTACGTTATATGGTACAACGTCATATGGTATAACGTTATAACGTATTACGTTATATGGTATAACGTCATATGGTACAACGTTATGACGTATTACGTTATATGGTATTACGTCATAACGTATTACGTTATATGGTATAACGTTATAACGTATTACGTTATATGCTATAACGTCATATGGTATAACGTTATAACGTTATAACGTATTACGTTATATGGTATTACGTCAAAACGTATTACGTTATATGGTATAACGTTATAACGTATTACGTTATATGCTATAACGTCATATGGTATAACGTTATAACGTTATAACGTATTACGTTATATGGTATTACGTCAAAACGTATTACGTTATATGGTATAACGTTATAACGTATTACGTCAAAACGTATTACGTTATGTGGTATAACGTTTTTAACGTATTACGTTATATGGTTTTACGTCATAACGTAATACGTTATATGGTATAACGTTATAACGTATTAAGTTATATGCTATAACGTCATATGGTATAACGTTATAACGTATTACGTTATATGGTATTACGTTATAACGTATTACGATATATGGTATAACGTTATAACGTATTACATTATGTGGTATTACCTTATAACGTATTACGTTATATGGTATAACGTTATAACGTATTACGCTATATGGTATAACGTCATATGGTATAACGTTATAATGTATTACGTTATATGGTATTACGTCATAACGTATTACGTTATATGGTATATCGTTATAACGTATTACGTTATATGTTATAACGTAATATAGTATAACATTATAACGTATTATGTTATATGGTATTACGTTATAACGTTATAACGTATTACGTTATATGGTATAACGTTATAACGTATTACCTTATATGGTATAACGTCATATGGTATAACGTTATAACGTATTACGTTATATGGTATTACGTCAAAACGTAACACGTTATATGGTATAACGTTATAACGTATTACGTTATATGGTATTACGTTATAACGTAATACGTTATATGGTATAACGTTATAACGTATTACGATATATGCTATAACATCATATGGTATAACGTTATAACGTAATACGTTATATGGTATAACGTCATATGGTATAACGTTATAACGTATCACGTTATATGGTATTACGTTATAACGTATTACCTTATATGGTATAACGTTATAACGTATTACCTTATATGGTATAACGTCATATGGTATAACGTTATAACGTATTACGTTATATGGTATAACATTATAACGTATTACGTTATATGTTATTACGTCAAAACGTATTACGTTATATGGTATAACGTTATAACGTATTACGTCAAAACGTATTACGTTATGTGGTATAACGTTTTTAACGTATTACGTTATATGGTGTTACGTCATAACGTAATACGTTATATGGTATAACGTTATAACGTATTACGTTATATGCTATAACGTCATATGGTATAACGTTATGACGTATTACGTTATATGGTATTACGTCATAACGTATTACCTTATATGGTATAACGTTATAACGTATTACCTTATATGCTATAACGTCATATGGTATAACGTTATAACGTTACAACGTATTACGTTATATGGTATTACGTCAAAACGTATTACGTTATATGGTATAACGTTATAACGTATTACGTTATATGGTATTACGTCATAACGTAATACGTTATATGGTATAACGTTATTACGTATTACGTTATATACTATAACGTCATATGGTATAACGTTATAACCTATTACGTTATATGGTATTACGTCATAACATATTACGTTATATGGTATAACGTCATATGGTATAACGTTATGACGTATTACGTTATATGGTATTACGTCATAACGTATTACGTTATATGGTATAACGTTATAACATAATACGTTATATGGTATAACGTCATATGGTATAACGTTATAACGTATTACGTTATATGGTATTACGTCATAACGTAATACGTTATATGGTATTACGTCAAAACGTATTACGTTATGTTTCATAACGTTTTTAACGTATTACGTTATATTGTATTACGTCATAACGTAATACGTTATATGGTATAACGTTATAACGTATTACGTTATATGCTATAACGTCATATGGTATAACGTTATAACGTATTATGTTATATGGTATTACGTTATAACGTATTACGTTATATGGTATTACGTCAAAACGTATTACGTTATATGGTATAATGTTATAACGTATTACGTTATATGGTATTACGTTATAACGTATTACGTTATATGGTATTACGTCAAAACGTATTACGTTATATGGTATAATGTTATAACGTATTACGTTATATGGTATTACGTTATAACGTATTACGTTATATGGTATAACGTTATAACGTATTACGTTATATGGAATCACGTTATAACGTATTACGTTATATGGTATAACGTTATAACGTATTACGTTATATGGTATTACGTCATAACGTAATACGTTATATGGTATAACGTTATTACGTATTACGTTATATACTATAACGTCATATGGTATAACGTTATAACCTATTACGTTATATGGTATTACGTCATAACATATTACGTTATATGGTATAACGTCATATGGTATAACGTTATGACGTATTACGTTATATGGTATTACGTCATAACGTATTACGTTATATGGTATAACGTTATAACATAATACGTTATATGGTATAACGTCATATGGTATAACGTTATAACGTATTACGTTATATGGTATTACGTCATAACGTAATACGTTATATGGTATTACGTCAAAACGTATTACGTTATGTTTCATAACGTTTTTAACGTATTACGTTATATTGTATTACGTCATAACGTAATACGTTATATGGTATAACGTTATAACGTAATACGTTATATGGTATAACGTTATAACGTATTACGTTATATGGAATCACGTTATAACGTATTACGTTATATGGTATTACATTATAACGTATTACGTTATATGGTATAACGTTATAACGTATTACGTTATATGGTATAACGTCATATGGTATAACGTTATAACGTATTACGTTATATGGTATTACGTCATAACGTATTACGTTATACGGTATATCGTTATAACGTATTACGTTATATGTTATAACGTAATATAGTATAACGTTATAACGTATTATGTTATATGGTATTACGTTATAACGTATTACGTTATATGGTATTACGTCAAAACGTATTACGTTATATGGTATAATGTTATAACGTATTACGTTATATGGTATTACGTTATAACGTATTACGTTATATGGTATTACGTCAAAACGTATTACGTTATATGGTATAATGTTATAACGTATTACGTTATATGGTATTACGTTATAACGTATTACGTTATATGGTATAACGTTATAACGTATTACGTTATATGGAATCACGTTATAACGTATTACGTTATATGGTATTACATTATAACGTATTACGTTATATGGTATAACGTTATAACGTATTACGTTATATGGTATAACGTCATATGGTATAACGTTATAACGTATTACGTTATATGGTATTACGTCATAACGTATTACGTTATACGGTATATCGTTATAACGTATTACGTTATATGTTATAACGTAATATAGTATAACGTTATAACGTATTATGTTATATGGTATTACGTTATAACGTATTACGTTATATGGTATCACGTTATAACGTATTACGTCATATGGTATTACGTCATAACGTATTACGTTATATGGTATAACGTCATATGGTTTAACGTTATGACGTATTACGTTATATGGTATTACGTCATAACGTATTACGATATATGGTATTACGTTATAACGTATTACGTTATATGGTATAATGTTATATGGTATAACGTTATAACGTATTACGTTATATGGTATAACGTCAAATGGTATAACGTTATAATGTATTACGTCATATGGTATAACGTTATAACGTAATACGTTATATGGTATAACGTCATATGGTATAACGTTATAACGTATTACGTTATATGGTATCACGTTATAACGTATTAAGTTATATGGCATAACGTTATAACGTATTACGTTATATGGTATTACGTTATAACGTATTACGATATATGGTACAACGTTATAACGTATTACGTTATATGGCATAACGTTATAATGTATTACGTTATATAGTATTACGTCATAACGTATTACGTTATATGGTATAACGTTATAACGTATTACGTTATATGGTATAACGTCATATGGTATAACGTTATAACGTATTACGTTATATGGTATAACGTTATAACGTATTACGTTATATGGTATTACGTCATAACGTATTACGTTATATGGTATAACGTCATATGGTATAACGTTATAACGTATTACGTTATATGCTATAACGTCATATGGTATAACGTTATAACGTATTACGTTATATGGTATAACGTCATATGGTATAACGTTATAACGTATTACGTTATATGGTATCACGTTATAACGTATTACGTTATATGGCATAACGTTATAACGTATTACGTTATATGGTATTACGTTATATCGCATTACGATATATGGTATATCGTTATAACGTATTACGTTATATGTTATAACGTAATATAGTATAACGTTATAACGTATTATGTTATATGGTATTACGTTATAACGTTATAACGTATTACGTAATATGCTATAACGTAATATAGTATAACGTTATAACGTATTATGTTATATGGTATTACGTTATAACGTATTACGTCATATGGTATTCCGTCATAACGTATTACGTTATATGGTATAACGTTATAACGTATTACGTTATATGGTATAACGTTATAACGTATTACTTTATATAGTATAACGTCATATGGTATAACGTTATGACGTATTACGTTATATGGTATTACGTCATAACTTATTACATCATATGGTATAACGTTATAACGTATTACGTTATATGGTATCACGTTATAACGTATTAAGTCATATGGTATTACGTCATAACGTATTACGTTATATGGTATAACGTTATAACGTATTACGTTATATGGTATAACGTTATAACGTATTACCTTATATAGTATAACGTCATATGGTATAACGTTATAACGTATTACGTTATATGGTATAGCGTTATAACGTATTACGTTATATGGTATAACGTCATATGGTACAACGTTATGACGTATTACGTTATATGGTATTACGTCATAACGTATTACGTTATATGGTATAACGTTATAACGTATTACGTTATATGCTATAACGGCATATGGTATAACGTTATAACGTTATAACGTATTACGTTATATGGTATAACGTCAAATGGTATAACGTTATATTGTATTACGTCATATTGTATAACGTTATAACGTAATACGTTATATGGTATAACGTCATATGGTATAACGTTATAACGTATTACGTTATATGGTATTACGTTATAACGTATTACGTTATATGGTATAACGTTATAACGTATTACCTTATATGGTATAACGTCATATGGTATAACGTTATGACGTATTACGTTATATGGTATTACGTCATAACTTATTACATCATATGGTATAACGTTATAACGTATTACGTTATATGGTATCACGTTATAACGTATTAAGTCATATGGTATTACGTCATAACGTATTACGTTATATGGTATAACGTTATAACGTAACACGTTATATGGTATAACGTTATAACGTATTACGTTATATGGTATTACGTTGTAACGTAATACGTTATATGGTATAACGTTATAACGTATTACGTTATATGCTATAACGTCATATGGTATAACGTTATAACGTATTACGTTATATGGTATTACGTTATATCGCATTGCGATATATGGTATATCGTTATAACGTATTACGTTATATGGTATAACGTCAAATTGTATAACGTTATATTGTATTACGTCATATTGTATAACGTTATAACGTAATACGTTATATGGTATAACGTCATATGGTATAACGTTATAACGTATTACGTTATATGGTATTACGTTATAACGTATTACGTTATATGGTATAACGTTATAACGTATTACCTTATATGGTATAACGTCATATGGTATAACGTTATAACGTATTACGTTATATGGTATTACGTCATATGGTATAACGTTATAACGTATTACGTTATATGGTATTACGTCATAACGTATTTCGTTATATGGTATATCGTTATAACGTATTACGTTATATGCTATAACGTAATATAGTATAACGTTATAACGTAAGATGTTATATGGTATTACGTTATAACGTATTACGTTATATGGTATAACGTTATAACGTATTACGTTATATGGTATAACGTTATATGGTATAACGTTATAACGTATTACCTTATATGGTATAACGTCATATGGTATAACGTTATAACGTATTACCTTATATGGTATAACGTTATAACGTATTACATTATATAGTATAACGTCATATGGTGTAACGTTATAACGCATTACGTTATATGGTATAACGTTATAACGTATTACGTTATATGGTATAACGTCATACGGTATAACGTTATAACGTATTACGTTATATGGTATAACGTTATAACGTATTACGTTATATGGTATTACGTCATAACGTATTACGTTATATGGTATAACATCATATGGTATAACGTTATGACGTATTACGTTATATAGTATTACGTCTTAACGTATTACGTTATATGGTATTACGTCATAACGTATTACGTTATATGGTATAACGTCATACGGTATAACGTTATAACGTATTACGTTATATGGTATAACGTTATAACGTAATACGTTATATGGTATAACGTCATATGGTATAACGTTATAACGTGTTACGTTATATGGTATTACGTTATAATGTATTACGTTATATGGTATAACGTTATAACGTATTACCTTATATGGTATAACGTCATATGGTATAACGTTATAACGTATTACGTTATATGGTATAACATTATAACGTATTACGTTTTATGGTATTACGTCAAAACGTATAACGTTATATGGTATAACGTTATAACGTATTACGTTATATGGTATTATGTTATAACGTATTACGTTATATGGTATAACGTTATAACGTATTACGTTATATGGAATCACGTTATAACGTATTACGTTATATGGCATAACGCTTTAACGTATTACATTATATGGTATTACGTCATAACGTATTACGTTATATGGTATAACGTTATAACGTATTACGTTATATGGCATGACGTTATAACGTATTACATTATGTGGTATTACCTTATAACGTATTACGTTATATGGTATAACGTTATAACGTATTACTTTATGTGGTATAACGTCATATGGTATAACGTTATAACGTATTACGTTATATGGTATAGCGTTATAACGTATTACGTTATATGGTACAACGTCATATGGTATAACGTTATAACGTATTACGTTATATGGTATAACGTCATATGGTACAACGTTATGACGTATTACGTTATATGGTATTACGTCATAACGTATTACGTTATATGGTATAACGTTATAACGTATTACGTTATATGGTATAACGTTATAACGTATTACCTTATATAGTATAACGTCATATGGTATAACGTTATAACGTATTACGTTATATGGTATTACGTCATAACTTATTACATCATATGGTATAACGTTATAACGTATTACGTTATATGGTATCACGTTATAACGTATTAAGTCATATGGTATTACGTCATAACGTATTACGTTATATGGTATAAAGTTATAACGTAACACGTTATATGGTATAACGTTATAACGTATTACGTTATATGGTATTACGTTGTAACGTAATACGTTATATGGTATAACGTTATAACGTATTACGTTATATGCTATAACGTCATATGGTATAACGTTATAACGTATTACGTTATATGGTATTACGTTATATCGCATTACGATATATGGTATATCGTTATAACGTATTACGTTATATGGTATAACGTCAAATGGTATAACGTTATATTGTATTACGTCATATTGTATAACGTTATAACGTAATACGTTATATGGTATAACGTCATATGGTATAACGTTATAACGTATTACGTTATATGGTATTACGTTATAACGTATTACGTTATATGGTATAACGTTATAACGTATTACCTTATATGGTATAACGTCATATGGTATAACGTTATAACGTATTACGTTATATGGTATTACGTCATATGGTATAACGTTATAACGTATTACGTTATATGGTATTACGTCATAACGTATTTCGTTATATGGTATATCGTTATAACGTATTACGTTATATGCTATAACGTAATATAGTATAACGTTATAACGTAAGATGTTATATGGTATTACGTTATAACGTATTACGTTATATGGTATAACGTTATAACGTATTACGTTATATGGTATTACGTCATATGGTATAACGTTATAACGTATTACGTTATATGGTATTACGTCATAACGTATTTCGTTATATGGTATATCGTTATAACGTATTACCTTATATGGTATAACGTCATATGGTATAACGTTATAACGTATTACGTTATATGGTATAACGTTATAACGTATTACATTATATAGTATAACGTCATATGGTGTAACGTTATAACGCATTACGTTATATGGTATAACGTTATAACGTATTACGTTATATGGTATAACGTCATACGGTATAACGTTATAACGTATTACGTTATATGGTATAACGTTATAACGTATTACGTTATATGGTATTACGTCATAACGTATTACGTTATATGGTATAACATCATATGGTATAACGTTATGACGTATTACGTTATATAGTATTACGTCTTAACGTATTACGTTATGTGGTATTACGTCAAAACGTATTACGTTATGTTTCATAACGTTTTTAACGAATTACGTTATGTGGTATTACATCATAACGTAATACGTTATATGGTATAACGTTATAATGTATTACGTTATATGCTATAACGTCATATGGTATAACATTATAACGTATTACGTTATATGGTATTACGTTATATCGCATTACGATATATGGTATATCGTTATAACGTATTACGTTATATGGTATAACGTCAAATGGTATAACGTTATATTGTATTACGTCATATTGTATAACGTTATAACGTAATACGTTATATGGTATAACGTCATATGGTATAACGTTATAACGTATTACGTTATATGGTATTACGTTATAATGTATTACGTTATATGGTATAACGTTATAACGTATTACCTTATATGGTATAACGTCATATGGTATAACGTTATAACGTATTACGTTATATGGTATAACATTATAACGTATTACGTTTTATGGTATTACGTCAAAACGTATAACGTTATATGGTATAACGTTATAACGTATTACGTTATATGGTATTACGTTATAACGTATTACGTTATATGGTATAACGTTATAACGTATTACGTTATATGGAATCACGTTATAACGTATTACGTTATATGGCATAACGCTTTAACGTATTACATTATATGGTATTACGTCATAACGTATTACGTTATATGGTATAACGTTATAACGTATTACGTTATATGGCATGACGTTATAACGTATTACATTATGTGGTATTACCTTATAACGTATTACGTTATATGGTATAACGTTATAACGTATTACGTTATGTGGTATAACGTCATATGGTATAACGTTATAACGTAATACGTTATATGGTATTACGTCATAACGTATTACGTTATGTGGTATATCGTTATAACGTATTACGTTATATGTTATAACGTAATATAGTATAACGTTATAACGTATTACGTTATATGGTATTACGTTATAACGTTATAACGTAGTACGTTATATGCTATAACGTAATATAGTATAACGTTATAACGTATTATGTTATATGGTATTACGTTATAACGTATTACGTCATATGGTATTACGTCATAACGTATTACGTTATATGGTATAACGTTATAACGTATTACGTTATATGCTATAACGTCATATGGTATAACGTTATAACGTATTACGTTATATGGTATAGCGTTATAACGTATTACGTTATATGGTACAACGTCATATGGTATAACGTTATAACGTATTACGTTATATGGTATAACGTCATATGGTACAACGTTATGACGTATTACGTTATATGGTATTACGTCATAGCGTATTACGTTATATGGTATAACGTTATAACGTATTACGTTATATGCTATAACGTCATATGGTATAACGTTATAATGTATTACGTCATATTGCATAACGTTATAACGTAATAAGTTATATGGTATAACGTCATATGGTATAACGTTATAACGTATTACGTTACATGGTATTACGTCAAAACGTAACACGTTATATGGTATAACATTATAACGTATTACGTTATATGGTATTACGTTATAACGTAATACGTTATATGGTATAACGTTATAACGTATTACGTTATATGCTATATCGTCATATGGTATAACGTTATAACGTTATAACGTATTACGTTATATGGTATTACGTCAAAACGTATTACGTTATATGGTATAACGTTATAACGTATTACGTCAAAACGTATTACGTTATGTGGTATAACGTTTTTAACGTATTACGTTATATGGTTTTACGTCATAACGTAATACGTTATATGGTATAACGTTATAACGTATTAAGTTATATGCTATAACGTCATATGGTATAACGTTATAACGTATTACGTTATATGGTATTACGTTATAACGTATTACGTTATATGGTATAACGTTATAACGTATTACATTATGTGGTATTACCTTATAACGTATTACGTTATATGGTATAACGTTATAACGTATTACGTTATATGGTATAACGTCATATGGTATAACGTTATAATGTATTACGTTATATGGTATTACGTCATAACGTATTACGTTATATGGTATATCGTTATAACGTATTACGTTATATGTTATAACGTAATATAGTATAACATTATAACGTATTATGTTATATGGTATTACGTTATAACGTTATAACGTATTACGTTATATGGTATAACGTTATAACGTATTACCTTATATGGTATAACGTCATATGGTATAACGTTATAACGTATTACGTTATATGGTATAACATTACAACGTATTGCGTTATATGGTATTACGTCAAAACGTATTACGTTATATGGTATAACGTTATAACTTATTACGTTATATGGTATTACGTTATAACGTATTACGTTATATGGTATAACGTTATAACGTATTACGTTATATGGAATCACGTTATAACGTATTACGTTATATGGCATAACGTTTTAACGTATTACATTATATGGTATTACGCCATAACTTATTACGTTATATGGTATAACGTTATAACGTATTACGTTATATGCTATAGCGTAATATAGTATAACGTTATAACGTATTATGTTATATGGTATTACGTTATAACGTTATAACGTATTACGTTATATGGTATAACGTTATAACGTATTACATTATGTGGTATTACCTTATAACGTATTACGTTATATGGTATAACGTTATAACGTATTACGTTATATGGTATAACGTCATATGGTATAACGTTATAACGTATAACGTTATATGGTATTACGTCATAACGCAATACGTTATATGGTATATCGTTATAACGTATTACGTTATATGCTATAACGTAATATAGTATAACGTTATAACGTATTATGTTATATGGTATTACGTTATAACGTTATAACGTATTACGTTATATGGTATAACGTTATATGGTATAACGTTATAACGTATTACCTTATATGGTATAACGTCATATGGTATAACGTTATAACGTATTACGTTATATGGTATCACGTTATAACGTATCACGTCATATGGTATTACGTCATAACGTATTACGTTATATGGTATAACGTTATAACGTATTACGTTATATGGCATAACGTTATAACGTATTTCATTATGTGGTATAACCTTATAACGTATTACGTTATATAGAATAACGTCATATGTTATAACGTTATGACGAATTACGTTATATGGTATTACGTCATAACCTATTACATCATATGGTATAACGTTATAACGTATTACGTTATATGGTATTACGTCATAACGTATTATGTTATATGGTATATCCTTATAACGTATTACGTTAGATGCTATAACGTTTTAACGCATTACATTATATGGTATTACGTCATAACGTATTACGTTATATGGTATAACGTTATAACGTATTACGTTATATGTCATAACGTTATAACGTATTACATTATGTGGTATAACCTTATAACGTATTACGTTATATGGTATAACGTTATAACGTATTACGTTATATGGTATAACGTCATATGGTATAACGTCATAACGTATAACGTTATATGGTATTACGTCAAAACGTATTACGTTATGTTTCATAACGTTTTTAACGTATTACGTTATATGGTATTACGTCATAATGTAATACCTTATATGGTATAACGTAATAACGTATTACATTATATGCTATAACGTCATATGGTATAACGTTATAACGTGTTACGTTATATGGTATAACGTCATATGGTATAGCGTTATAACGTATTACGTTATATGGTATCACGTTATAACGTATTACGTTATATGGCATAACGTTATAACGTATTACGTTATATGGTATTACGTTATAACGTATTACGATATATGGTATAACGTTATAACGTATTACGTTATATGGTATAACGTCAAATGGTATAACGTTATAATGTATTACGTCATATTGTATAACGTTATAACGTAATACGTTATAACGTAATACGTTATATGGTATAACGTCATATGGTATAACGTTATAACGTATTACGTTATATGGTATTACGTTATAACGTATTACCTTATATAGTATAACGTCATATGTTATAACGTTATGACGAATTACGTTATATGGTATTACGTCATAACCTATTACATCATATGGTATAACGTTATAACGTATTACGTTATATGGTATTACGTCATAACGTATTATGTTATATGGTATATCCTTATAACGTATTACGTTAGACGCTATAACGTTTTAACGCATTACATTATATGGTATTACGTCATAACGTATTACGTTATATGGTATAACGTTATAACGTATTACGTTATATGGCATAACGTTATAACGTATTACATTATGTGGTATAACCTTATAACGTATTACGTTATATGGTATAACGTTATAACGTATTACGTTATATGGTATAACGTCATATGGTATAACGTCATAACGTATTACGTTATATGGTATTACGTCAAAACGTATTACGTTATGTTTCATAACGTTTTTAACGTATTACGTTATATGGTATTACGTCATAACGTAATACCTTATATGGTATAACGTAATAACGTATTACATTATATGCTATAACGTCATATGGTATAACGTTATAACGTGTTACGTTATATGGTATAACGTCATATGGTATAGCGTTATAACGTATTACGTTATATGGTATCACGTTATAACGTATTACGTTATATGGCATAACGTTATAACGTATTACGTTATATGGTATTACGTTATAACGTATTACGATATATGGTATAACGTTATAACGTATTACCTTATATAGTATAACGTCATATGTTATAACGTTATGACGAATTACGTTATATGGTATTACGTCATAACCTATTACATCATATGGTATAACGTTATAACGTATTACGTTATATGGTATTACGTCATAACGTATTATGTTATATGGTATATCCTTATAACGTATTACGTTAGATGCTATAACGTTTTAACGCATTACATTATATGGTATTACGTCATAACGTATTACGATATATGGTATAACGTTATAACGTATGACGTTATATGGTATAACGTCAAATGGTATTACGTTATAACGTATTACGTTATATGGTATAACGTTATAACGTATTACCCTATATGGTATAACGTCATATGGTATAACGTTATAACTTATTACGTTATATGGTATTACGTTATAACGTATTACGTTATATGGTATAACGTTATAACGTATTACGTTATATGGAATCACGTTATAACGTATTACGTTATATGGCATAACGTTTTAACGTATTACATTATATGGTATTACGCCATAACGTATTACGTTATATGGTATAACGTTATAACGTATTACGTTATATGCTATAGCGTAATATAGTATAACGTTATAACGTATTATGTTATATGGTATTACATTATAACGTTATAACGTATTACGTTATATGGTATAACGTTATAACGTATTACATTATGTGGTATTACCTTATAACGTATTACGTTATATGGTATAACGTTATAACGTATTACGTTATATGGTATAACGTCATATGGTATAACGTTATAACGTATAACGTTATATGGTATTACGTCATAACGCAATACGTTATATGGTATATCGTTATAACGTATTACGTTATATGCTATAACGTAATATAGTATAACGTTATAACGTATTATGTTATATGGTATTACGTTATAACGTTATAACGTATTACGTTATATGGTATAACGCTATATGGTATAACGTTATAACGTATTACCTTATATGGTATAACGTCATATGGTATAACGTTATAACGTATTACGTTATATGGTATCACGTTATAACGTATCACGTCATATGGTATTACGTCATAACGTATTACGTTATATGGCATAACGTTATAACGTATTACATTATGTGGTATAACCTTATAACGTATTACGTTATATGGTATAACGTTATAACGTATTACGTTATATGGTATAACGTCATATGGTATAACGTCATAACGTATTACGTTATATGGTATTACGTCAAAACGTATTACGTTATGTTTCATAACGTTTTTAACGTATTACGTTATATGGTATTACGTCATAACGTAATACCTTATATGGTATAACGTAATAACGTATTACATTATATGCTATAACGTCATATGGTATAACGTTATAACGTGTTACGTTATATGGTATAACGTCATATGGTATAGCGTTATAACGTATTACGTTATATGGTATCACGTTATAACGTATTACGTTATATGTCATAACGTTATAACGTATTACGTTATATGGTATTACGTTATAACGTATTACGATATATGGTATAACGTTATAACGTATTACGTTATATGGTGTAACGTTATAACGTATTACGTTATATGGTATAATGTTATATGGTATAACGTTATAACGTATTATGTTATATGGTATTACGTTATAACGTATTACGATATATGGTGTAACGTTATAACGTATTACGTTATATGGTATAATGTTATATGGTATAACGTTATAACGTATTACGTTATATGGTATAACATCAAATGGTATAACGTTATAATGTATTACGTCATATGGTATAACGTTATAACGTAATACGTTATATGGTATAACGTCATATGGTATAACGTTACAACGTATTACGTTATATGGTATTACGTCATAACGTATTACGTTATATGGTATATCGTTATAACGTAATACGTTATATGTTATAACGTAATATAGTATAACGTTATAACGTATTATGTTATATGGTATTACGTTATAACGTATTACGTTATATGGTATCACGTTATAACGTATTACGTCATATGGTATTACGTCATAACGTATTACGTTATATGGTATAACGTCATATGGTTAACGTTATGACGTATTACGTTATATGGTATTACGTTATAACGTATTACGTTATATGGTATAATGTTATATGGTATAACGTTATAACGTATTACGTTATATGGTATAACGTCAAATGGTATAACGTTATAATGTATTACGTCATATGGTATAACGTTATAACGTAATACGTTATATGGTATAACGTCATATGGTATAACGTTACAACGTATTACGTTATATGGTATTACGTCATAACGTATTACGTTATATGGTATTACGTTATAACGTATTACGTTATATGGTATAATGTTATATGGTATAACGTTATAACGTATTACGTTATATGGTATAACGTCATATGGTATAACGTTATAACGTATTACGTTATATGGTATCACGTTATAACGTATTACGTCATATGGTATTACGTCATAACGTATTACGTTATATGGTATAACGTCATATGGTTTAACGTTATGACGTATTACGTTATATGGTATTACGTTATAACGTATTACGTTATATGGTATAATGTTATATGGTATAACGTTATAACGTATTACGTTATATGGTATAACGTCAAATGGTATAACGTTATAATGTATTACGTCATATGGTATAACGTTATAACGTAATACGTTATATGGTATAACGTCATATGGTATAACGTTACAACGTATTACGTTATATGGTATTACGTCATAACGTATTACGTTATATGGTATAACGTTATAACGTATTAGGATATATGCTATAACGTCATATGGTATAACGTTATAATGTATTACGTCATACTGTATAACGTTAGAACGTAATACGTTATATGGTATAACGTCATATGGTATAACGTTATAACGTATTACGTTATATGCTATAACGTCATATGGTATAATGTTATAACGTACGACGTTATATGGTATAACGTTATAACGTATTACGTTATATGGTATAACGTTATATGGTATAATGTTATAACGTATTACATTATATAGTATAACGTCATATGGTATAACGTTATAACGTATTACGTTATATGGTATAACGTTATAACATATTACGTTATATGGCATAACGTCATATGGTATAACGTTATAACGTATTACGTTATATGGTATAACGTCATATGGTATAACGTTATAACGTATTACGTTATATGGTATAACGTTATGACGTATTACGTCATATGGTATAACGTTATAACGTATTACGTTATATGGTATCACGTTATAACGTATTACGTTATATGGCATAACGTTATAACGTATTACGTTATATGGTATTACGTTATAACGCATTACGATATATGGTATAACGTTATAACGTATTACGTAATATGGTATAACGTCAAATGGTATAACGTTATAATGTATTACGTCATATTGTATAACGTTATAACGTAATACGTTATATGGTATAACGTCATATGGTATAACGTTATAACGTATTACGTTATATGGTATTACGTTATAACGTATTACGTTATATGGTATAACGTTATAACGTATTACCTTATATGGTATAACGTCATATGGTATAACGTTATAACGTATTACGTTATATGGTATAACATTATAACGTATTACGTTATATGGTATTACGTCAAAACGTATTACGTTATATGGTATAATGTTATAACGTATTACGTTATATGGTATTACGTTATAACGTATTACGTTATATGGTATAACGTTATAACGTATTACGTTATATGGAATCACGTTATAACGTATTACGTTATATGGCATAACGCTTTAACGTATTACATTATATGGTATTACGTCATAACGTATTATGTTATATGGTATAATGTTATAACGTATTACGTTATATGGCATAACGTTATAACGTATTACATTATGTGGTATTACCTTATAACGTATTACGTTTTATGGTATAACGTTATAACGTATTACGTTATATGGTATAACGTCATACGGTATAACGTTATAACGCATTACGTTATATGGTATTACGTCATAACGTATTACGTTATATGGTATATCGTTATAACGTATTACGTTATATGTTATAACGTAATATAGTATAACGTTATAACGTATTATGTTATATGGTATTACGTTATAACGTTATAACGTATTACGTTATATGGTATAACGTTATATGGTATAACGTTATAACATATTACCTTATATGGTATAACGTCATATGGTATAACGTTATAACGCATTGCGTTATATGGTGTCACGTTATAACGTATTACGTCATATGGTATTACGTCATAACGTATTACGTTATATGGTATAACGTCATATGGCATAACGTTATGACGTATTACGTTATATGGTATTACGTCACAATGTATTACGTTATATGGTATAACGTCATATGGTAAAACGTTATAACGTATTACGTTATATGGTATTACGTTATAACGTATTACGTTATATGGTATTACGTTATAACGTATTACGTTATATGGTATTACGTCAAAACGTATTACGTTATGTTTCATAACGTTTTTAACGTATTACGTTATATGGTATTACGTCATAACGTAATACGTTATATGGTATAACGTTATAACGTATTACGTTATATGCTATAACGTCATATGGTATAACGTTATAACGTATTACGTTATATGGTATAACGTCATATGGTATAACGTTATAACGTATTACGTTATATGGTATCACGTTATAACGTATTACGTTATATGGCATAACGTTATAACGTATTACGTTATATGGTATTACGTTATAACGTATTACGATATATGGTATAACGTTATAACGTATTACGTTATATGGTATAACGTCAAATGGTATAACGTTATAATGTATTACGTCATATTGTATAACGATATAACGTAATACGTTATATGGTATAACGTCATATGGTATAACGTTATAACGTATTACGTTATATGGTATTACGTTATAACGTATTACGTTATATGGTATAACGTTATAACGTATTACCTTATATGGTATAACGTCATATGGTATAACGTTATAACGTATTACGTTATATGGTATCACGTTATAACGTATCACGTCATATGGTATTACGTCATAACGTATTACGTTATATGGTATAACGTTATAACGTATTACGTTATATGGTATAACGTTATAACGTATTACCTTATATAGTATAACGTCATATGTTATAACGTTATGACGAATTACGTTATATGGTATTACGTCATAACCTATTACATCATATGGTATAACGTTATAACGTATTACGTTATATGGTATTACGTCATAACGTATTATGTTATATGGTATATCCTTATAACGTATTACGTTAGATGCTATAACGTTTTAACGCATTACATTATATGGTATTACGTCATAACGTATTACGTTATATGGTATAACGTTATAACGTATTACGTTATATGGCATAACGTTATAACGTATTACATTATGTGGTATAACCTTATAACGTATTACGTTATATGGTATAACGTTATAACGTATTACGTTATATGGTATAACGTCATATGGTATAACGTCATAACGTATTACGTTATATGGTATTACGTCAAAACGTATTACGTTATGTTTCATAACGTTTTTAACGTATTACGTTATATGGTATTACGTCATAACGTAATACCTTATATGGTATAACGTAATAACGTATTACATTATATGCTATAACGTCATATGGTATAACGTTATAACGTGTTACGTTATATGGTATAACGTCATATGGTATAGCGTTATAACGTATTACGTTATATGGTATCACGTTATAACGTATTACGTTATATGTCATAACGTTATAACGTATTACGTTATATGGTATTACGTTATAACGTATTACGATATATGGTATAACGTTATAACGTATTACGTTATATGGTGTAACGTTATAACGTATTACGTTATATGGTATAATGTTATATGGTATAACGTTATAACGTATTATGTTATATGGTATTACGTTATAACGTATTACGTTATATGGTGTAACGTTATAACGTATTACGTTATATGGTATAATGTTATATGGTATAACGTTATAACGTATTACGTTATATGGTATAACGTCAAATGGTATAACGTTATAATGTATTACGTCATATGGTATAACGTTATAACGTAATACGTTATATGGTATAACGTCATATGGTATAACGTTACAACGTATTACGTTATATGGTATTACGTCATAACGTATTACGTTATATGGTATATCGTTATAACGTAATACGTTATATGTTATAACGTAATATAGTATAACGTTATAACGTATTATGTTATATGGTATTACGTTATAACGCATTACGTTATATGGTATCACGTTATAACGTATTACGTCATATGGTATTACGTCATAACGTATTACGTTATATGGTATAACGTCATATGGTTAACGTTATGACGTATTACGTTATATGGTATTACGTTATAACGTATTACGTTATATGGTATAATGTTATATGGTATAACGTTATAACGTATTACGTTATATGGTATAACGTCAAATGGTATAACGTTATAATGTATTACGTCATATGGTATAACGTTATAACGTAATACGTTATATGGTATAACGTCATATGGTATAACGTTACAACGTATTACGTTATATGGTATTACGTCATAACGTATTACGTTGTATGGTATTACGTTATAACGTATTACGTTATATGGTATAATGTTATATGGTATAACGTTATAACGTATTACGTTATATGGTATAACGTCATATGGTATAACGTTATAACGTATTACGTTATATGGTATCACGTTATAACGTATTACGTCATATGGTATTACGTCATAACGTATTACGTTATATGGTATAACGTCATATGGTTTAACGTTATGACGTATTACGTTATATGGTATTACGTTATAACGTATTACGTTATATGGTATAATGTTATATGGTATAACGTTATAACGTATTACGTTATATGGTATAACGTCAAATGGTATAACGTTATAATGTATTACGTCATATGGTATAACGTTATAACGTAATACGTTATATGGTATAACGTCATATGGTATAACGTTACAACGTATTACGTTATATGGTATTACGTCATAACGTATTACGTTATATGGTATAACGTTATAACGTATTAGGTTATATGCTATAACGTCATATGGTATAACGTTATAATGTATTACGTCATACTGTATAACGTTAGAACGTAATACGTTATATGGTATAACGTCATATGGTATAACGTTATAACGTATTACGTTATATGCTATAACGTCATATGGTATAATGTTATAACGTACGACGTTATATGGTATAACGTTATAACGTATTACGTTATATGGTATAACGTTATATGGTATAACGTTATAACGTATTACATTATATAGTATAACGTCATATGGTATAACGTTATAACGTATTACGTTATATGGTATAACGTTATAACATATTACGTTATATGGCATAACGTCATATGGTATAACGTTATAACGTATTACGTTATATGGTATAACGTCATATGGTATAACGTTATAACGTATTACGTTATATGGTATAACGTTATGACGTATTACGTCATATGGTATAACGTTATAACGTAGTACGTTATATGGTATCACGTTATAACGTATTACGTTATATGGCATAACGTTATAACGTATTACGTTATATGGTATTACGTTATAACGCATTACGATATATGGTATAACGTTATAACGTATTACGTAATATGGTATAACGTCAAATGGTATAACGTTATAATGTATTACGTCATATTGTATAACGTTATAACGTAATACGTTATATGGTATAACGTCATATGGTATAACGTTATAACGTATTACGTTATATGGTATTACGTTATAACGTATTACGTTATATGGTATAACGTTATAACGTATTACCTTATATGGTATAACGTCATATGGTATAACGTTATAACGTATTACGTTATATGGTATAACATTATAACGTATTACGTTATATGGTATTACGTCAAAACGTATTACGTTATATGGTATAATGTTATAACGTATTACGTTATATGGTATTACGTTATAACGTATTACGTTATATGGTATAACGTTATAACGTATTACGTTATATGGAATCACGTTATAACGTATTACGTTATATGGCATAACGCTTTAACGTATTACATTATATGGTATTACGTCATAACGTATTATGTTATATGGTATAATGTTATAACGTATTACGTTATATGGCATAACGTTATAACGTATTACATTATGTGGTATTACCTTATAACGTATTACGTTTTATGGTATAACGTTATAACGTATTACGTTATATGGTATAACGTCATACGGTATAACGTTATAACGCATTACGTTATATGGTATTACGTCATAACGTATTACGTTATATGGTATATCGTTATAACGTATTACGTTATATGTTATAACGTAATATAGTATAACGTTATAACGTATTATGTTATATGGTATTACGTTATAACGTTATAACGTATTACGTTATATGGTATAACGTTATATGGTATAACGTTATAACATATTACCTTATATGGTATAACGTCATATGGTATAACGTTATAACGCATTGCGTTATATGGTGTCACGTTATAACGTATTACGTCATATGGTATTACGTCATAACGTATTACGTTATATGGTATAACGTCATATGGCATAACGTTATGACGTATTACGTTATATGGTATTACGTCATAATGTATTACGTTATATGGTATAACGTCATATGGTAAAACGTTATAACGTATTACGTTATATGGTATTACGTTATAACGTATTACGTTATATGGTATTACGTTATAACGTATTACGTTATATGGTATTACGTCAAAACGTATTACGTTATGTTTCATAACGTTTTTAACGTATTACGTTATATGGTATTACGTCATAACGTAATACGTTATATGGTATAACGTTATAACGTATTACGTTATATGCTATAACGTCATATGGTATAACGTTATAACGTATTACGTTATATGGTATAACGTCATATGGTATAACGTTATAACGTATTACGTTATATGGTATCACGTTATAACGTATTACGTTATATGGCATAACGTTATAACGTATTACGTTATATGGTATTACGTTATAACGTATTACGATATATGGTATAACGTTATAACGTATTACGTTATATGGTATAACGTCAAATGGTATAACGTTATAATGTATTACGTCATATTGTATAACGATATAACGTAATACGTTATATGGTATAACGTCATATGGTATAACGTTATAACGTATTACGTTATATGGTATTACGTTATAACGTATTACGTTATATGGTATAACGTTATAACGTATTACCTTATATGGTATAACGTCATATGGTATAACGTTATAACGTATTACGTTATATGGTATAACATTATAACGTATTACGTTATATGGTATTACCTCAAAACGTATTACGCTATATGGTATAACGTTATAACGTATTACGTTATATGGTATTACGTTATAACGTATTACGTTATATGGTATAACGTTATAACGTATTACGTTATATGGAATCACGTTATAACATATTGCGTTATATGGCATAACGTTTTAACGTATTACATTATATGGTATTACGTCAAAACGTATTACGTTATGTTTCATAACGTTTTTAACGAATTACGTTATATGGTATTACGTCATAACGTAATACGTTATATGGTGTAACGTTATAACGTATTACGTTATATGGTATAACGTCAAATGGTATAACGTTATAACGTATTACGTTATATGGTATTACGTTATATCGCATTACGATATATGGTATAACGTTATAACGTATTACGTTATATGGTATAACGTCAAATGGTATAACGTTATAATGTATTACGTCATATTGTATAACGTTATAACGTAATACGTTATATGGTATAACGTCATATGGTATAACGTTATAACGTATTACGTTATATGGTATTACGTTATAACGTATTACGTTATATGGTATAACGTTATAACGTATTACCTTATATGGTATAACGCCATATGGTATAACGTTATAACGTATTACGTTATATGGTATAACATTATAACGTATTACGTTTTATGGTATTACGTCAAAACGTATAACGTTATATGGTATAGCGTTATAACGTATTACGTTATATCGTATTACGTTATAACGTATTACGTTATATGGTATAACGTTATAACGTATTACGTTATATGGAATCACGTTATAACGTATTACGTTATATGGCATAACGCTTTAACGTATTACATTATATGGTATTACATCATAACGTATTACGTTATATGGTATAACGTTATAACGTATTACGTTATATGGCATAACGTTATAACGTATTACATTATGTGGTATTACCTTATAACGTATTACGTTATATGGTATAACGTTATAACGTATTACGTTATGTGGTATAACGTCATATGGTATAACGTTATAACGTATTACGTTATATGGTATTACGTCATAACGTATTACGTTATGTGGTATATCGTTATAACGTATTAAATTATATGTTATAACGTAATATAGTATAACGTTATAACGTATTATGTTATATGGTATTACGTTATAACGTTATAGCGTATTACGTTATATGCTATAACGTAATATAGTATAACGTTATAACGTATTATGTTATATGGTATTACGTTATAACGTATTACGTCATATGGTATTACGTCATAACGTATTACGTTATATGGTATAACGTTATAACGTATTACGTTATATGGTATAACGTTATAACGTATTACTTTATATAGTATAACGTCATATGGTATAACGTTATGACGTATTACGTTATATGGTATTACGTCATAACGTATTACATCATATGGTATAACGTTATAACGTATTACGTTATATGGTATAACGTCATATGGTACAACGTTATGACGTATTACGTTATATGGTATTACGTCATAACGTATTACGTTATATGGTATAACGTCATATGGTATAACGTCATATGGTATAACGTTATAACGTATTACGTTATATGGTATAACGTCATATGGTATAACGTTATAACGTATTACGTTATATGGTATAACGTTATGACGTATTACGTCATATGGTATAACGTTATAACGTATTACGTTATATGGTATCACGTTATAACGTATTACGTTATATGGCATAACGTTATAACGTATTACGTTATATGGTATTACGTTATAACGCATTACGATATATGGTATAACGTTATAACGTATTACGTAATATGGTATAACGTCAAATGGTATAACGTTATAATGTATTACGTCATATTGTATAACGTTATAACGTAATACGTTATATGGTATAACGTCATATGGTATAACGTTATAACGTATTACGTTATATGGTATTACGTTATAACGTATTACGTTATATGGTATAACGTTATAACGTATTACCTTATATGGTATAACGTCATATGGTATAACGTTATAACGTATTACGTTATATGGTATAACATTATAACGTATTACGTTATATGGTATTACGTCAAAACGTATTACGTTATATGGTATAATGTTATAACGTATTACGTTATATGGTATTACGTTATAAAGTATTACGTTATATGGTATAACGTTATAACGTATTACGTTATATGGAATCACGTTATAACGTATTACGTTATATGGCATAACGCTTTAACGTATTACATTATATGGTATTACGTCATAACGTATTATGTTATATGGTATAATGTTATAACGTATTACGTTATATGGCATAACGTTATAACGTATTACGTTATATGGTATAACGTCAAATGGTATAACGTTATAATGTATTACGTCATATTGTATAACGTTATAACGTAATACGTTATATGGTATAACGTCATATGGTATAACGTTATAACGCATTACGTTATATGGTATTACGTCATAACGTATTACGTTATATGGTATATCGTTATAACGTATTACGTTATATGTTATAACGTAATATAGTATAATGTTATAACGTATTATGTTATATGGTATTACGTTATAACGTTATAACGTATTACGTTATATGGTATAACGTTATATGGTATAACGTTATAACATATTACCTTATATGGTATAACGTCATATGGTATAACGTTATAACGTATTGCGTTATATGGTATCACGTTATAACGTATTACGTCATATGGTATTACGTCATAACGTATTACGTTATATGGTATAACGTCATATGGCATAACGTTATGACGTATTACGTTATATGGTATTACGTCATAATGTATTACGTTATATGGTATAACGTCATATGGTATAACGTTATGAGGTATTACGTTATATGGTATTACGTCATAACGTATTACGTTATATGGTATTACGTCAAAACGTATTACGTTATGTTTCATAACGTTTTTAACGTATTACGTTATATGGTATTACGTCATAACGTAATACGTTATATGGTATAACGTTATAACGTATTACGTTATATGCTATAACGTCATATGGTATAACGTTATAACGTATTACGTTATATGGTATAACGTCATATGGTATAACGTTATAACGTATTACGTTATATGGTATCACGTTATAACGTATTACGTTATATGGCATAACGTTATAACGTATTACGTTATATGGTATTACGTTATAACGTATTACGATATATGGTATAACGTTATAACGTATTACGTTATATGGTATAACGTCAAATGGTATAACGTTATAATGTATTACGTCATATTGTATAACGTTATAACGTAATACGTTATATGGTATAACGTCATATGGTATAACGTTATAACGTATTACGTTATATGGTATTACGTTATAACGTATTACGTTATATGGTATAACGTTATAACGTATTACCTTATATGGTATAACGTCATATGGTGTAACGTTATAACGTATTACGTTATATGGTATAACGTTATAACGTATTACCTTATATGGTATAACGTCATATGGTGTAACGTTATAACGTATTACGTTATATGGTATAACATTATAACGTATTACGTTATATGGTATTACCTCAAAACGTATTACGCTATATGGTATAACGTTATAACGTATTACGTTATATGGTATTACGTTATAACGTATTACGTTATATGGTATAACGTTATAACGTATTACGTTATATGGAATCACGTTATAACATATTGCGTTATATGGCATAACGTTTTAACGTATTACATTATATGGTATTACGTCAAAACGTATTACGTTATGTTTCATAACGTTTTTAACGAATTACGTTATATGGTATTACGTCATAACGTAATACGTTATATGGTGTAACCTTATAACGTATTACGTTATATGGTATAACGTCAAATGGTATAACGTTATAACGTATTACGTTATATGGTATTACGTTATATCGCATTACGATATATGGTATAACGTTATAACGTATTACGTTATATGGTATAACGTCAAATGGTATAACGTTATAATGTATTACGTCATATTGTATAACGTTATAACGTAATACGTTATATGGTATAACGTCATATGGTATAACGTTATAACGTATTACGTTATATGGTATTACGTTATAACGTATTACGTTATATGGTATAACGTTATAACGTATTACCTTATATGGTATAACGCCATATGGTATAACGTTATAGCGTATTACGTTATATGGTATAACATTATAACGTATTACGTTTTATGGTATTACGTCAAAACGTATAACGTTATATGGTATAACGTTATAACGTATTACGTTATATGGTATTACGTTATAACGTATTACGTTATATGGTATAAGGTTATAACGTATTACGTTATATGGAATCACGTTATAACGTATTACGTTATATGGCATAACGCTTTAACGTATTACATTATATGGTATTACGTCATAACGTATTACGTTATATGGTATAACGTTATAACGTATTACGTTATATGGCATAACGTTATAACGTATTACATTATGTGGTATTACCTTATAACGTATTACGTTATATGGTATAACGTTATAACGTATTACGTTATGTGGTATAACGTCATATGGTATAACGTTATAACATATTACGTTATATGGTATTACGTCATAGCGTATTACGTTATGTGGTATATCGTTATAACGTATTAAATTATATGTTATAACGTAATATAGTATAACGTTATAACGTATTATGTTATATGGTATTACGTTATAACGTTATAGCGTATTACGTTATATGCTATAACGTAATATAGTATAACGTTATAACGTATTATGTTATATGGTATTACGTTATAACGTATTACGTCATATGGTATTACGTCATAACGTATTACGTTATATGGTATAACGTTATAACGTATTACGTTATATGGTATAACGTTATAACGTATTACTTTATATAGTATAACGTCATATGGTATAACGTTATGACGTATTACGTTATATGGTATTACGTCATAACGTATTACGTTATATGGTATAACGTCATATGGTATAACGTTATAACGTATTACGTTATATGGTATAACGTCATGTGGTACAACATTATGACGTATTACGTTATATGGTATTACGTCATAACGTATTACGTTATATGGTATAACGTTATAACGTATTACGTTATATGCTATAACGTCATATGGTATAACGTTATAATGTATTACGTCATATTGCATAACGTTATAACGTAATAAGTTATATGGTATAACGTCATATGGTATAACGTTATAACGTATTACCTTATATGGTATAACGTCATATGGTATAACGTTATAACGTATTACGTTATATGGTATTACGTCATAACGTATTACGTTATATGGTATATCGTTATAACGTATTACGTTATATGCTATAACGTAATATAGTATAACGTTATAACGTATTATGTTATATGGTATTACGTTATAACGTTATAACGTATTACGTTATATGGTATAACGTTATATGGTATAACGTTATAACGTATTACCTTATATGGTATAACGTCATATGGTATAACGTTATAACGTACTACGTTATATGGTATCACGTTATAACGTATTACGTCATATGGTATTACGTCATAACGTATTACGTTATATGGTATAACGTTATAACGTATTACGTTATATGGTATAACGTTATAACGTATTACCTTATATAGTATAACGTCATATGTTATAACGTTATGACGTATTACGTTATATGGTATTACGTCATAACCTATTACATCATATGGTATAACGTTATAAGGTATTACGTTATATGGTATTACGTCATAACGTATTACGTTATATGGTATATCGTTATAACGTATTACGTTATATGCTATAACGTATTATAGTATAACGTTATAACGTATTACGTTATATGGTATCACGTTATAACGTATTAAGTCATATGGTATTACGTCATAACGTATTACGTTATATGCTATAACGTCATATGGTATAACGTTATAACGTATTACGTTATATGGTATAACGTCATATTGTATAACGTTATAACGTATTACGTTATATGGTATCACGTCATAACGTATTACGTTATATGGTATAACGTCATATGGTATAACGGTATGACGTATTACGTTATATGGAGTTACGTCATAACGTATTACGTTATATGGTATAACGTTATAACGTATTACGTTATATGCTATAACGTCATATGGTATAACGTTATAACCTATTACGTCATATTGTATAACGTTATAACGTAATAAGTTATATGGTATAACGTCATATGGTATAACGTTATAACGTATTACGTTATATGGTATTACGTCAAAACGTAACACGTTATATGGTATAACGTTATAACGTATTACGTTATATGGTATTACGTTATAACGTAATACGTTATATGGTATAACGTTATAACGTATTACGTTATATGCTATAACGTCATATGGTATAACGTTATAACGTATTACGTTATATGGTATAACATTATAACGTATTACGTTATATGGTATTACGTCAAAACGTATTACGTTATATGGTATAACGTCAAATGGTATAACGTTATAATGTATTACGTCATATTGTATAACGTTATAACGTAATACGTTATATGGTATAACGTCATATGGTATAACGTTATAACGTATAACGTCATATGGTATAACGTTATAACGTATTACGTCATATTGTATAACGTTATAACGTAATAAGTTATATGGTATAACGTCATATGGTATAACGTTATAACGTATTACGTTATATGGTATTACGTCAAAACGTAACACGTTATATGGTATAACGTTATAACGTATTACGTTATATGGTATTACGTTATAACGTAATACGTTATATGGTATAACGTTATAACGTATTACGTTATATGCTATAACGTCATATGGTTTAACGTTATAACGTATTACGTTATATGGTATAACATTATAACGTATTACGTTATATGGTATTACGTCAAAACGTATTACGTTATATGGTATAACGTCAAATGGTATAACGTTATAATGTATTACTTCATATTGTATAACGTTATAACGTAATACGTTATATGGTATAACGTCATATGGTATAACGTTATAACGTATTACGTTATATGGTATCACGTTATAACGTATTACGTTATATGGCATAACGTTATAACGTATTACGTTATATGGTATTACGTTATAACGTATTACGATATATGGTATAACGTTATAACGTATTACGTTATATGGTATGACGTCAAATGGTATAACGTTATAATGTATTACGTCATATTGTATAACGTTATAACGTAATACGTTATATGGTATAACGTCATATGGTATAACGTTATAACGTATTACGTTATATGGTATTACGTTATAACGTATTACGTTATATGGTATAACGTTATAACGTATTACCTTATATGGTATAATGTCATATGGTATAACGTTATAACGTATTACGTTATATGGAATTACGTTATAACGTATTACGTTATAAGGTATTACGTCAAATCGTAACACGTTATATGGTATAACGTTATAACGTATTACGTTATATGGTATTACGTCATAACGTATTACGTTATATGGCATAACGTCATATGGTATAACGTTATGACGTATTACGTTATATGGAGTTACGTCATAACGTATTACGTTATATGGTATAACGTTATAACGTATTACGTTATATGCTATAACGTCATATGGTATAACGTTATAATGTATTACGTCATATTGTATAAAGTTATAACGTAATAAGTTATATGGTATAACGTCATATGGTATAACGTTATAACGTATTACGTTATATGGTATTACGTCAAAACGTAACACGTAATATGGTATAACGTTATAACGTATTACGTTATATGGTATTACGGTATAACGTAATACGTTATATGGTATAACGTTATAACGTATTACGTTATATGGTATTACGGTATAACGTAATACGTTATATGGTATAACGTTATAACGTATTACGTTATATGGTATCACGTTATAACGTATTAAGTCATATGGTATTACGTCATAACGTATTACGTTATATGCTATAACGTCATATGGTATAACGTTATAACGTATTACGTTATATGGTATAACGTCATATTGTATAACGTTATAACGTATTACGTTATATGGTATCACGTCATAACGTATTACGTTATATGGTATAACGTCATATGGTATAACGGTATGACGTATTACGTTATATGGAGTTACGTCATAACGTATTACGTTATATGGTATAACGTTATAACGTATTACGTTATATGCTATAACGTCATATGGTATAACGTTATAACCTATTACGTCATATTGTATAACGTTATAACGTAATAAGTTATATGGTATAACGTCATATGGTATAACGTTATAACGTATTACGTTATATGGTATTACGTCAAAACGTAACACGTTATATGGTATAACGTTATAACGTATTACGTTATATGGTATTACGTTATAGCGTAATACGTTATATGGTATAACGTTATAACGTATTACGTTATATGCTATAACGTCATATGGTATAACGTTATAACGTATTACGTTATATGGTATAACATTATAACGTATTACGTTATATGGTATTACGTCAAAACGTATTACGTTATATGGTATAACGTCAAATGGTATAACGTTATAATGTATTACGTCATATTGTATAACGTTATAACGTAATACGTTATATGGTATAACGTCATATGGTATAACGTTATAACGTATAACGTCATATGGTATAACGTTATAACGTATTACGTCATATTGTATAACGTTATAACGTAATAAGTTATATGGTATAACGTCATATGGTATAACGTTATATCGTATTACGTTATATGGTATTACGTCAAAACGTAACACGTTATATGGTATAACGTTATAACGTATTACGTTATATGGTATTACGTTATAACGTAATACGTTATATGGTATAACGTTATAACGTATTACGTTATATGCTATAACGTCATATGGTTTAACGTTATAACGTATTACGTTATATGGTATAACATTATAACGTATTACGTTATATGGTATTACGTCAAAACGTATTACGTTATATGGTATAACGTCAAATGGTATAACGTTATAATGTATTACTTCATATTGTATAACGTTATAACGTAATACGTTATATGGTATAACGTCATATGGTATAACGTTATAACGTATTACGTTATATGGTATCACGTTATAACGTATTACGTTATATGGCATAACGTTATAACGTATTACGTTATATGGTATTACGTTATAACGTATTACGATATATGGTATAACGTTATAACGTATTACGTTATATGGTATGACGTCAAATGGTATAACGTTATAATGTATTACGTCATATTGTATAACGTTATAACGTAATACGTTATATGGTATAACGTCATATGGTATAACGTTATAACGTATTACGTTATATGGTATTACGTTATAACGTATTACGTTATATGGTATAACGTTATAACGTATTACCTTATATGGTATAATGTCATATGGTATAACGTTATAACGTATTACGTTATATGGAATTACGTTATAACGTATTACGTTATAAGGTATTACGTCAAAACGTAACACGTTATATGGTATAACGTTATAACGTATTACGTTATATGGTATTACGTCATAACGTATTACGTTATATGGCATAACGTCATATGGTATAACGTTATGACGTATTACGTTATATGGAGTTACGTCATAACGTATTACGTTATATGGTATAACGTTATAACGTATTACGTTATATGCTATAACGTCATATGGTATAACGTTATAATGTATTACGTCATATTGTATAAAGTTATAACGTAATAAGTTATATGGTATAACGTCATATGGTATAACGTTATAACGTATTACGTTATATGGTATTACGTCAAAACGTAACACGTAATATGGTATAACGTTATAACGTATTACGTTATATGGTATTACGGTATAACGTAATACGTTATATGGTATAACGTTATAACGTATTACGTTATATGGTATTACGGTATAACGTAATACGTTATATGGTATAACGTTATAACGTATTACGTTATATGCTATAACGTCATATCGTATAACGTTATAACGTTATAACGTATTACGTTATATGGTATTACGTCAAAACGTATTACGTTATATGGTATAACGTCATATGGTATAACGTTATAACGTATTACGTTATATGGTATAACGTCATATGGTATAACGTTATAATGTATTACGTCATATTGTATAAGGTTATAACGTACTACGTTATATGGTATAACGTTATATGGTATAACGTTATAACGTATTACATTATATAGTATAACGTCATATGGTATAACGTTATAACGTATTACGTTATATGGTATAACGTCATATGGTATAACGTTATAACGTATTACGTTATATGGTATAACGTTATAACGTATTACGTTATATGGTATTACGTCATAACGTATTACGTTATATGGTATAACGTCATATGGTATAACGTTATGACGTATTACGTTATATGGTATTACGTCTTAACGTATTACGTTATATGGTATTACGTCAAAACGTATAACGTTATGTTTCATAACGTTTTTAACGTATTACGTTATACAGTATTACGTCATAATATGCTATAACGTCATATGGTATAACGTTATAACGTATTACGTTATATGATATAACGTTATAACGTATTACGTAATATGGTATAACGTTATATGGTATAAAGTTATAACGTATTACATTATATAGTATAACGTCATATGGTATAACGTTATAACGTATTACGTTATATGGTATAACGTTATAACGTATTACGTTATATGGTATAACGTCATATGGTATAACGTTATAACGTATTACGTTATATGGTATAACGTTATAACGTATTACGTTATATGGTATTACGTCATAACGTATTACGTTATATGGTATAACGTCATATGGTATAACGTTATAACGTATTACGTTATATGGTATAACGTTATAACGTATTACGTTATATGGTATAACGTCATATGGTATAACGTTATAACATATTACGTTATATGGTATAACGTTATAACGTATTACGTTATATGGTATTACGTCATAACGTATTACGTTATATGGTATAACGTCATATGGTATAACGTTATAACGTATTACGTTATATGGTATCACGTTATAACGTATTACGTTATATGGCATAACGTTATAACGTATTACGTTATATGGTATTACGTTATAACGCATTACGATATATGGTATAACGTTATAACGTATTACGATATGTGGTATAACGTCAAATGGTATAACGTTATAATGTATTACGTCATATTGTATAACGTTATAACGTAATACGTTATATGGTATAACGTCATATGGTATAACGTTATAACGTATTACGTTATATGGTATTACGTTATAACGTATTACGTTATATGGTATAACGTTATAACGTATTACCTTATATGGTATAACGTCATATGGTATAACGTTATAACGTATACGTTATATGGTATAACATTATAACGTATTACGTTATATGGTATTACGTCAAAACGTATTACGTTATATGGTATAATGTTATAACGTATTACGTTATATGGTATTACGTTATAACGTATTACGTTATATGGTATAACGTTATAACGTATTACGTTATATGGAATCACGTTATAACGTATTACGTTATATGGTATAACGTTATAACGTATTACGTTATATGGCATAACGTTATAACGTATTACATTATGTGGTATTACCTTATAACGTATTACGTTATATGGTATAACGTTATAACGTATTACGTTATATGGTATAACGTCATATGGTATAACGTTATAACGTATTACGTTATATGGTATTACGTCATAACGTATTACGTTATACGGTATATCGTTATAACGTATTACGTTATATGGTATTACGTTATAACGTATTACGTCATATGGTATTACGTCATAACGTATTACGTTATATGGTATAACGTCATATGGTTTAACGTTATGACGTATTACGTTATATGGTATTACGTCATAACGTATTACGATATATGGTATTACGTTATAACGTATTACGTTATATGGTATAATGTTATATGGTATAACGTTATAACGTATTACGTTATATGGTATAACATCAAATGGTATAACGTTATAATGTATTACGTCATATGGTATAACGTTATAACGTAATACGTTATATGGTATAACGTCATATGGTATAACGTTATAACGTATTACGTTATATGGTATCACGTTATAACGTATTAAGTTATATGGCATAACGTTATAACGTATTACGTTATATGGTATTACGTTATAACGTATTACGATATATGGTACAACGTTATAACGTATTACGTTATATGGTATAACGTTATAATGTATTACGTTATATGGTATTACGTCATAACGTATTACGTTATATGGTATAACGTTATAACGTATTACGTTATATGCTATAACGTCATATGGTATAACGTTATAATGTATTACGTCATATTGTATAACGTTAGAACGTATTACGCTATATGGTATAACGTTATAACATATTACGTTATATGGTATAACGTCATATGGTATAACGTTATAACGTATTACGTTATATTCTATAACGTCATATGGTATAACGTTATAACGTATTACGTTATATGGTATAACGTCATATGGTATAACGTCATATGGTATAACGTTATAACGTATTACGTTATATGGTATCACGTTATAGCGTATTACGTTATATGGCATAACGTTATAACGTATTACGTTATATGGTATTACGTTATATCGCATTACGATATATGGTATATCGTTATAACGTATTACGTTATATGGTATAACGTCAAATTTTATAACGTTATATTGTATTACGTCATATTGTATAACGTTATAACGTAATACGTTATATGGTATAACGTCAGATGGTATAACGTTATAACGTATTACGTTATATGGTATTACGTTATAACGTATTACGTTATATGGTATAACGTTATAACGTATTACCTTATATGGTATAACGTCATATGGTATAACGTTATAACGTATTACGTTATATGGTATAACATTATAACGTATTACGTTTTATGGTATTACGTCAAAACGTATAACGTTATATGGTATAACGTTATAACGTATTACGTTATATGGTATTACGTTATAACGTAATACGTTATATGGTATAACGTCATATGGTATAACGTTATAACGTATTACGTTATATGGTATTACGTTATAACGTATTACGTTATATGGTATAACGTTATAACGTATTACCTTATATGGTATAACGTCATATGGTATAACGTTATAACGTATTACGTTATATGGAATCACGTTATAACGTATTACGTTATATGGCATAACGCTTTAACGTATTACATTATATGGTATTACGTCATAACGTATTACGTTATATGGTATAACGTTATAACGTATTACGTTATATGGTATAACGTTATAACGTATTACGTTATATGGCATAACGTTATAACCTATTACATTATGTGGTATTACCTTATAACGTATTACGTTATATGGTATAACGTTATAACGTATTACGTTATGTGGTATAACGTCATATGGTATATCGTTATAACGTATTACGTTATATGGTATTACTTCATAACGTATTACGTTATGTGGTATATCGTTATAACGTATTACGTTATATGTTATAACGTAATATAGTATAACGTTATAACGTATTATGTTATATGGTATTACGTTATAACGTTATAACGTATTACGTTATATGCTATAACGTAATATAGTATAACGTTATAACGTATTATGTTATATGGTATTACGTTATAACGTATTACGTCATATGGTATTACGTCATAACGTATTACGTTATATGGTATAACGTTATAACGTATTACGTTATATGGTATAACGTTATAACGTATTACTTTATATAGTATAACGTCATATGGTATAACGTTATGACGTATTACGTTATATGGTATTACGTCATAACTTATTACATCGTATGGTATAACGTTATAACGTATTACGTTATATGGTATCACGTTATAACGTATTAAGTCATATGGTATTACGTCATAACGTATTACGTTATATGGTATAACGTTATAACGTATTACGTTATATGGTATAACGTTATAACGTATTACCTTATATAGTATAACGTCATATGGTATAACGTTATAACGTATTACGTTATATGGTATAGCGTTATAACGTATTACGTTATATGGTATCACGTTATAACGTATTAAGTTATATGGCATAACGTTATAACGTATTACGTTATATGGTATTACGTTATAACGTATTACGATATATGGTACAACGTTATAACGTATTACGTTATATGGTATAACGTTATAATGTATTACGTTATATGGTATTACGTCATAACGTATTACGTTATATGGTATAACGTTATAACGTATTACGTTATATGCTATAACGTCATATGGTATAACGTTATAATGTATTACGTCATATTGTATAACGTTAGAACGTATTACGCTATATGGTATAACGTTATAACATATTACGTTATATGGTATAACGTCATATGGTATAAAGTTATAACGTATTACGTTATATTCTATAACGTCATATGGTATAACGTTATAACGTATTACGTTATATGGTATAACGTCATATGGTATAACGTTATAACGTATTACGTTATATGGTATCACGTTATAGCGTATTACGTTATATGGCATAACGTTATAACGTATTACGTTATATGGTATTACGTTATATCGCATTACGATATATGGTATATCGTTATAACGTATTACGTTATATGGTATAACGTCAAATTTTATAACGTTATATTGAATTACGTCATATTGTATAACGTTATAACGTAATACGTTATATGGTATAACGTCATATGGTATAACGTTATAACGTATTACGTTATAGGGTATTACGTTATAACGTATTACGTTATATGGTATAACGTTATAACGTATTACCTTATATGGTATAACGTCATATGGTATAACGTTATAACGTATTACGTTATATGGTATAACATTATAACGTATTACGTTTTATGGTATTACGTCAAAACGTATAACGTTATATGGTATAACGTTATAACGTATTACGTTATATGGTATTACGTTATAACGTATTACGATATATGGTATTACGTTATAACGTATTACGTTATATGGTATAATGTTATATGGTATAACGTTATAACGTATTACGTTATATGGTATAACGTCAAATGGTATAACGTTATAATGTATTACGTCATATGGTATAACGTTATAACGTAATACGTTATATGGTATAACGTCATATGGTATAACGTTATAACGTATTACGTTATATGGTATCACGTTATAACGTATTAAGTTATATGGCATAACGTTATAACGTATTACGTTATATGGTATTACGTTATAACGTATTACGATATATGGTACAACGTTATAACGTATTACGTTATATGGTATAACGTTATAATGTATTACGTTATATGGTATTACGTCATAACGTATTACGTTATATGGTATAACGTTATAACGTATTACGTTATATGCTATAACGTCATATGGTATAACGTTATAATGTATTACGTCATATTGTATAACGTTAGAACGTATTACGCTATATGGTATAACGTTATAACATATTACGTTATATGGTATAACGTCATATGGTATAACGTTATAACGTATTACGTTATATTCTATAACGTCATATGGTATAACGTTATAACGTATTACGTTATATGGTATAACGTCATATGGTATAACGTTATAACGTATTACGTTATATGGTATCACGTTATAGCGTATTACGTTATATGGCATAACGTTATAACGTATTACGTTATATGGTATTACGTTATATCGCATTACGATATATGGTATATCGTTATAACGTATTACGTTATATGGTATAACGTCAAATTTTATAACGTTATATTGTATTACGTCATATTGTATAACGTTATAACGTAATACGTTATATGGTATAACGTCATATGGTATAACGTTATAACGTATTACGTTATATGGTATTACGTTATAACGTATTACGTTATATGGTATAACGTTATAACGTATTACCTTATATGGTATAACGTCATATGGTATAACGTTATAACGTATTACGTTATATGGTATAACATTATAACGTATTACGTTTTATGGTATTACGTCAAAACGTATAACGTTATATGGTATAACGTTATAACGTATTACGTTATATGGTATTACGTTATAACGTATTACGTTATATGGTATAACGTTATAACGTATTACGTTATATGGAATCACGTTATAACGTATTACGTTATATGGCATAACGCTTTAACGTATTACATTATATGGTATTACGTCATAACGTATTACGTTATATGGTATAACGTTATAACGTATTACGTTATATGGTATAACGTTATAACGTATTACGTTATATGGCATAACGTTATAACCTATTACATTATGTGGTATTACCTTATAACGTATTACGTTATATGGTATAACGTTATAACGTATTACGTTATGTGGTATAACGTCATATGGTATATCGTTATAACGTATTACGTTATATGGTATTACTTCATAACGTATTACGTTATGTGGTATATCGTTATAACGTATTACGTTATATGTTATAACGTAATATAGTATAACGTTATAACGTATTATGTTATATGGTATTACGTTATAACGTTATAACGTATTACGTTATATGCTATAACGTAATATAGTATAACGTTATAACGTATTATGTTATATGGTATTACGTTATAACGTATTACGTCATATGGTATAACGTCATAACGTATTACGTTATATGGTATAACGTTATAACGTATTACGTTATATGGTATAACGTTATAACGTATTACTTTATATAGTATAACGTCATATGGTATAACGTTATGACGTATTACGTTATATGGTATTACGTCATAACTTATTACATCGTATGGTATAACGTTATAACGTATTACGTTATATGGTATCACGTTATAACGTATTAAGTCATATGGTATTACGTCATAACGTATTACGTTATATGGTATAACGTTATAACGTATTACGTTATATGGTATAACGTTATAACGTATTACCTTATATAGTATAACGTCATATGGTATAACGTTATAACGTATTACGTTATATGGTATAGCGTTATAACGTATTACGTTATATGGTATCACGTTATAACGTATTAAGTTATATGGCATAACGTTATAACGTATTACGTTATATGGTATTACGTTATAACGTATTACGATATATGGTACAACGTTATAACGTATTACGTTATATGGTATAACGTTATAATGTATTACGTTATATGGTATTACGTCATAACGTATTACGTTATATGGTATAACGTTATAACGTATTACGTTATATGCTATAACGTCATATGGTATAACGTTATAATGTATTACGTCATATTGTATAACGTTAGAACGTATTACGCTATATGGTATAACGTTATAACATATTACGTTATATGGTATAACGTCATATGGTATAACGTTATAACGTATTACGTTATATTCTATAACGTCATATGGTATAACGTTATAACGTATTACGTTATATGGTATAACGTCATATGGTATAACGTTATAACGTATTACGTTATATGGTATCACGTTATAGCGTATTACGTTATATGGCATAACGTTATAACGTATTACGTTATATGGTATTACGTTATATCGCATTACGATATATGGTATATCGTTATAAAGTATTACGTTATATGGTATAACGTCAAATTTTATAACGTTATATTGTATTACGTCATATTGTATAACGTTATAACGTAATACGTTATATGGTATAACGTCATATGGTATAACGTTATAACGTATTACGTTATATGGTATTACGTTATAACGTATTACGTTATATGGTATAACGTTATAACGTATTACCTTATATGGTATAACGTCATATGGTATAACGTTATAACGTATTACGTTATATGGTATAACATTATAACGTATTACGTTTTATGGTATTACGTCAAAACGTATAACGTTATATGGTATAACGTTATAACGTATTACGTTATATGGTATTACGTTATAACGTATTACGTTATATGGTATAACGTTATAACGTATTACGTTATATGGAATCACGTTATAACGTATTACGTTATATGGCATAACGCTTTAACGTATTACATTATATGGTATTACGTCATAACGTATTACGTTATATGGTATAACGTTATAACGTATTACGTTATATGGTATAACGTTATAACGTATTACGTTATATGGCATAACGTTATAACCTATTACATTATGTGGTATTACCTTATAACGTATTACGTTATATGGTATAACGTTATAACGTATTACGTTATGTGGTATAACGTCATATGGTATATCGTTATAACGTATTACGTTATATGGTATTACTTCATAACGTATTACGTTATGTGGTATATCGTTATAACGTATTACGTTATATGTTATAACGTAATATAGTATAACGTTATAACGTATTATGTTATATGGTATTACGTTATAACGTTATAACGTATTACGTTATATGCTATAACGTAATATAGTATAACGTTATAACGTATTATGTTATATGGTATTACGTTATAACGTATTACGTCATATGGTATTACGTCATAACGTATTACGTTATATGGTATAACGTTATAACGTATTACGTTATATGGTATAACGTTATAACGTATTACTTTATATAGTATAACGTCATATGGTATAACGTTATGACGTATTACGTTATATGGTATTACGTCATAACTTATTACATCGTATGGTATAACGTTATAACGTATTACGTTATATGGTATCACGTTATAACGTATTAAGTCATATGGTATTACGTCATAACGTATTACGTTATATGGTATAACGTTATAACGTATTACGTTATATGGTATAACGTTATAACGTATTACCTTATATAGTATAACGTCATATGGTATAACGTTATAACGTATTACGTTATATGGTATAGCGTTATAACGTATTACGTTATATGGTATAACGTCATATGGTATAACGTTATAACGTATTACGTTATATGGTATAACGTCATATGTTACAACGTTATGACGTATTACATTATATGATATTACGTCATAACGTATTACGTTATATGGTATAACGTTATAACGTATTACGTTATATGCTATAACGTCATATGGTATAACGTTATAATGTATTACGTCATATTGCATAACGTTATAACGTAATAAGTTATATGGTATAACGTCATATGGTATAACGTTATAACGTATTACGTTGTATGGTATTACGTCAAAACGTAACACGTTATATGGTATAACGTTATAACGTATTACGTTATATGGTATTACGTTATAACGTAATACGTTATATGGTATAACGTTATAACGTATTACGTTATATGCTATAACGTCATATGGTATAACGTTATAACGTATTACGTTATATGGTATTACGTTATATCGCATTACGATATATGGTATATCGTTATAACGTATTACGTTATATGGTATTACGTCAAAACGTAACACTTCATATAGTATAACGTTATAACGTATTACGTTATATGGTATAACGTTATAACGTATTACCTTATATGGTATAACGTCATATGGTGTAACGTTATAACGTATTACGTTATATGGTATAACATTATAACGTATTACGTTATATGGTATTACCTCAAAACGTATTACGCTATATGGTATAACGTTATAACGTATTACGTTATATGGTATTACGTCATATGGTATAACGTTATAACGTATTACGTTATATGGTATTACGTCATAACGTATTTCGTTATATGGTATATCGTTATAACGTATTACGTTATATGCTATAACGTAATATAGTATAACGTTATAACGTAAGATGTTATATGGTATTACGTTATAACGTATTACGTTATATGGTATAACGTTATAACGTATTACGTTATATGGTATAACGTTATATGGTATAACGTTATAACGTATTACCTTATATGGTATAACGTCATATGGTATAACGTTATAACGTATTACGTTATATGGTATAACGTTATAACGTATTACATTATATAGTATAACGTCATATGGTGTAACGTTATGACGTATTACGTTATATAGTATTACGTCTTAACGTATTACGTTATATGGTATTATGTCAAAACGTAACACTTCATATAGTATAACGTTATAACGTATTACGTTATATGGTATAACGTTATAACGTATTACCTTATATGGTATAACGTCATATGGTGTAACGTTATAACGTATTACGTTATATGGTATAACATTATAACGTATTACGTTATATGGTATTACCTCAAAACGTATTACGCTATATGGTATAACGTTATAACGTATTACGTTATATGGTATTACGTCATATGGTATAACGTTATAACGTATTACGTTATATGGTATTACGTCATAACGTATTACGTTATATGGTATAACGTTATAACGTATTACGTTATATGGCATAACGTTATAACGTATTACATTATGTGGTATTACCTTATAACGTATTACGTTATATGGTATAACGTTATAACGTATTACGTTATGTGGTATAACGTCATATGGTATAACGTTATAACGTAATACGTTATATGGTATTACGTCATAACGTATTACGTTATGTGGTATATCGTTATAACGTATTACGTTATATGTTATAACGTAATATAGTATAACGTTATAACGTATTATGTTATATGGTATTACGTTATAACGTATTACGTCATATGGTATTACGTCATAACGTATTACGTTATATGGTATAACGTTATAACATATTACGTTATATGGTATAACGTTATAACGTATTACTTTATATAGTATAACGTCATATGGTATAACGTTATGACGTATTACGTTATATGGTATTACGTCATAACTTATTACATCATATGGTATAACGTTATAACGTATTACGTTATATGGTATCACGTTATAGCGTATTAAGTCATATGGTATTACGTCATAACGTATTACGTTATATGGTATAACGTTATAACGTATTACGTTATATGGTATAACTTTATAACGTATTACCTTATATAGTATAACGTCATATGGTATAACGTTATAACGTATTACGTTATATGGTATAGCGTTATAACGTATTACGTTATATGGTATAACGTCAAATGGTATAACGTTATAACGTATTACGTTATATGGTATAACGTCATATGGTACAACGTTATGACGTATTACGTTATATGGTATAACGTTATAACGTATTACGTTATATGCTATAACGTCATATGGTATAACGTTATAATGTATTACGTCATATTGCATAACGTTATAACGTAATAAGTTATATGGTATAACGTCATATGGTATAACGTTATAACGTATTACGTTATATGGTATTACGTCAAAACGTAACACGTTATATGGTATAACATTATAACGTATTACGTTATATGGTATTACGTTACAACGTAATACGTTATATGGTATAACGTTATAACGTATTACGTTATATGCTATAACGTCATATGGTATAACGTTATAACGTTATAACGTATTACGTTATATGGTATTACGTCAAAACGTATTACGTTATATGGTATAACGTTATAACGTATTACGTCAAAACGTATTACGTTATGTGGTATAACGTTATAACGTATTACGTTATATGGTATTACGTTATAACGTATTACGTTATATGGTATAACGTTATAACGTATTACGTTATATGGTATTACGTTATATCGCATTACGATATATGGTATATCGTTATAACGTATTACGTTATATGGTATAACGTCAAATGGTATAACGTTATAGTGTATTACGTCATATTGTATAACGTTATAACGTAATACGTTATATGGTATAACGTCATATGGTATAACGTTATAACGTATTACGTTATATGGTATTACGTTATAACGTATTACGTTATATGGTATAACGTTATAACGTATTACCTTATATGGTATAACGTCAAATGGTATAACGTTATAACGTATTACGTTATATGGTATAACATTATAACGTATTACGTTATATGGTATAACGTTATAACGTATTACCTTATATGGTATAACGTCATATGGTGTAACGTTATAACGTATTACGTTATATGGTATAACATTATAACGTATTACGTTATATGGTATTACCTCAAAACGTATTACGCTATATGGTATAACGTTATAACGTATTACGTTATATGGTATTACGTCATATGGTATAACGTTATAACGTATTACGTTATATGGTATTACGTCATAACGTATTTCGTTATATGGTATATCGTTATAACGTATTACGTTATATGCTATAACGTAATATAGTATAACGTTACAACGTAAGATGTTATATGGTATTACGTTATAACGTATTACGTTATATGGTATAACGTTATAACGTATTACGTTATATGGTATAACGTTATAACGTATTACCTTATATAGTATAACGTCATATGGTATAACGTTATAACGTATTACGTTATATGGTATAGCGTTATAACGTATTACGTTATATGGTATAACGTCATATGGTATAACGTTATAACGTATTACGTTATATGGTATAACGTCATATGTTACAACGTTATGACGTATTACGTTATATGATATTACGTCATAACGTATTACGTTATATGGTATAACGTTATAACGTATTACGTTATATGCTATACCGTCATATGGTATAACGTTATAATGTATTACGTCATATTGCATAACGTTATAACGTAATAAGTTATATGGTATAACGTCATATGGTATAACGTTATAACGTATTACGTTGTATGGTATTACGTCAAAACGTAACACGTTATATGGTATAACGTTATAACGTATTACGTTATATGGTATTACGTTATAACGTAATACGTTATATGGTATAACGTTATAACGTATTACGTTATATGCTATAACGTCATATGGTATAACGTTATAACGTATTACGTTATATGGTATTACGTTATATCGCATTACGATATATGGTATATCGTTATAACGTATTACGTTATATGGTATTACGTCAAAACGTAACACTTCATATAGTATAACGTTATAACGTATTACGTTATATGGTATAACGTTATAACGTATTACCTTATATGGTATAACGTCATATGGTGTAACGTTATAACGTATTACGTTATATGGTATAACATTATAACGTATTACGTTATATGGTATTACCTCAAAACGTATTACGCTATATGGTATAACGTTATAACGTATTACGTTATATGGTATTACGTCATATGGTATAACGTTATAACGTATTACGTTATATGGTATTACGTCATAACGTATTTCGTTATATGGTATATCGTTATAACGTATTACGTTATATGCTATAACGTAATATAGTATAACGTTATAACGTAAGATGTTATATGGTATTACGTTATAACGTATTACGTTATATGGTATAACGTTATAACGTATTACGTTATATGGTATAACGTTATATGGTATAACGTTATAACGTATTACCTTATATGGTATAACGTCATATGGTATAACGTTATAACGTATTACGTTATATGGTATAACGTTATAACGTATTACATTATATAGTATAACGTCATATGGTGTAACGTTATGACGTATTACGTTATATAGTATTACGTCTTAACGTATTACGTTATATGGTATTATGTCAAAACGTAACACTTCATATAGTATAACGTTATAACGTATTACGTTATATGGTATAACGTTATAACGTATTACCTTATATGGTATAACGTCATATGGTGTAACGTTATAACGTATTACGTTATATGGTATAACATTATAACGTATTACGTTATATGGTATTACCTCAAAACGTATTACGCTATATGGTATAACGTTATAACGTATTACGTTATATGGTATTACGTCATATGGTATAACGTTATAACGTATTACGTTATATGGTATTACGTCATAACGTATTACGTTATATGGTATAACGTTATAACGTATTACGTTATATGGCATAACGTTATAACGTATTACATTATGTGGTATTACCTTATAACGTATTACGTTATATGGTATAACGTTATAACGTATTACGTTATGTGGTATAACGTCATATGGTATAACGTTATAACGTAATACGTTATATGGTATTACGTCATAACGTATTACGTTATGTGGTATATCGTTATAACGTATTACGTTATATGTTATAACGTAATATAGTATAACGTTATAACGTATTATGTTATATGGTATTACGTTATAACGTATTACGTCATATGGTATTACGTCATAACGTATTACGTTATATGGTATAACGTTATAACATATTACGTTATATGGTATAACGTTATAACGTATTACTTTATATAGTATAACGTCATATGGTATAACGTTATGACGTATTACGTTATATGGTATTACGTCATAACTTATTACATCATATGGTATAACGTTATAACGTATTACGTTATATGGTATCACGTTATAGCGTATTAAGTCATATGGTATTACGTCATAACGTATTACGTTATATGGTATAACGTTATAACGTATTACGTTATATGGTATAACTTTATAACGTATTACCTTATATAGTATAACGTCATATGGTATAACGTTATAACGTATTACGTTATATGGTATAGCGTTATAACGTATTACGTTATATGGTATAACGTCAAATGGTATAACGTTATAACGTATTACGTTATATGGTATAACGTCATATGGTACAACGTTATGACGTATTACGTTATATGGTATAACGTTATAACGTATTACGTTATATGCTATAACGTCATATGGTATAACGTTATAATGTATTACGTCATATTGCATAACGTTATAACGTAATAAGTTATATGGTATAACGTCATATGGTATAACGTTATAACGTATTACGTTATATGGTATTACGTCAAAACGTAACACGTTATATGGTATAACATTATAACGTATTACGTTATATGGTATTACGTTACAACGTAATACGTTATATGGTATAACGTTATAACGTATTACGTTATATGCTATAACGTCATATGGTATAACGTTATAACGTTATAACGTATTACGTTATATGGTATTACGTCAAAACGTATTACGTTATATGGTATAACGTTATAACGTATTACGTCAAAACGTATTACGTTATGTGGTATAACGTTATAACGTATTACGTTATATGGTATAACGTCAAATGGTATAACGTTATAGTGTATTACGTCATATTGTATAACGTTATAACGTAATACGTTATATGGTATAACGTCATATGGTATAACGTTATAACGTATTACGTTATATGGTATTACGTTATAACGTATTACGTTATATGGTATAACGTTATAACGTATTACCTTATATGGTATAACGTCAAATGGTATAACGTTATAACGTATTACGTTATATGGTATAACATTATAACGTATTACGTTATATGGTATAACGTTATAACGTATTACCTTATATGGTATAACGTCATATGGTGTAACGTTATAACGTATTACGTTATATGGTATAACATTATAACGTATTACGTTATATGGTATTACCTCAAAACGTATTACGCTATATGGTATAACGTTATAACGTATTACGTTATATGGTATTACGTCATATGGTATAACGTTATAACGTATTACGTTATATGGTATTACGTCATAACGTATTTCGTTATATGGTATATCGTTATAACGTATTACGTTATATGCTATAACGTAATATAGTATAACGTTACAACGTAAGATGTTATATGGTATTACGTTATAACGTATTACGTTATATGGTATAACGTTATAACGTATTACGTTATATGGTATAACGTTATATGGTATAACGTTATAACGTATTACCTTATATGGTATAACGTCATATGGTATAACGTTATAACGTATTACGTTATATGATATTACGTCATAACGTATTACGTTATATGGTATAACGTTATAACGTATTACGTTATATGCTATAACGTCATATGGTATAACGTTATAATGTATTACGTCATATTGCATAACGTTATAACGTAATAAGTTATATGGTATAACGTCATATGGTATAACGTTATAACGTATTACGTTATATGGTATTACGTCAAAACGTAACACGTTATATGGTATAACATCATATGGTATAACGTTATGACGTATTACGTTATATAGTATTACGTCTTAACGTATTACGTTATATGGTATTACGTCAAAACGTATTACGTTATGTTTCATAACGTTTTTAACGAATTACGTTATATGGTATTACATCATAACGTAATACGTTATATGGTATAACGTTATAACGTATTACGTTATATGCTATAACGTCATATGGTATAACGTTATAACGTATTACGTTATATGGTATTACGTTATATCGCATTACGATATATGGTATATCGTTATAACGTATTACGTTATATGGTATAACGTCAAATGGTATAACGTTATATTGTATTACGTCATATTGTATAACGTTATAACGTAATAAGTTATATGGTATAACGTCATATGGTATAACGTAATAACGTATTACGTTATATGGTATTACGTTATAATGTATTACGTTATATGGTATAACGTTATAACGTATTACCTTATATGGTATAACGTCATATGGTATAACGTTATAACGTATTACGTTATATGGTATAACATTATAACGTATTACGTTTTATGGTATTACGTCAAAACGTATAACGTTATATGGTATAACGTTATAACGTATTACGTTATATGGAATCACGTTATAACGTATTACGTTATATGACATAACGCTTTCACGTATTACATTATATGGTATTACGTCATAACGTATTACGTTATGTGGTATAACGTTATAACGTATTACGTTATATGGCATAACGTTATAACGTATTACATTATGTGGTATTACCTTATAACGTATTACGTTATATGGTATAACGTTATAACGTATTACGTTATGTGGTATTACGTCATATGGTATAACGTTATAACGTAATACGTTATATGGTATTACGTCATAACGTATTACGTTATGTGGTATATCGTTGTAACGTATTACGTTATATGTTATAACGTAATATAGTATAACGTTATAACGTATTATGTTATATGGTATTACGTTATAACGTTATAACGTAGTACGTTATATGCTATAACGTATTACGTTATATGCTATAACGTAATATAGTATAACGTTATAACGTATTATGTTATATGGTATTACGTTATAACGTATTACGTCATATGGTATTACGTCATAACGTATTACGTTATATGGTATAACGTTATAACATATTACGTTATATGGTATAACGTTATAACGTATTACTTTATATAGTATAACGTCATATGGTATAACGTTATGACGTATTACGTTATATGGTATTACGTCATAACTTATTACATCATATGGTATAACGTTATAACGTATTACGTTATATGGTATCACGTTATAGCGTATTAAGTCATATGGTATTACGTCATAACGTATTACGTTATATGGTATAACGTTATAACGTATTACGTTATATGGTATAACGTTATAACGTATTACCTTATATAGTATAACGTCATATGGTATAACGTTATAACGTATTACGTTATATGGTATAGCGTTATAACGTATTACGTTATATGGTATAACGTCATATGGTATAACGTTATAACGTATTACGTTATATGGTATAACGTCATATGGTACAACGTTATGACGTATTACGTTATATGGTATAACGTTATAACGTATTACGTTATATGCTATAACGTCATATGGTATAACGTTATAATGTATTACGTCATATTGCATAACGTTATAACGTAATAAGTTATATGGTATAACGTCATATGGTATAACGTTATAACGTATTACGTTATATGGTATTACGTCAAAACGTATTACGTTATATGGTATAACGTTATAACTTATTACGTCAAAACGTATTACGTTATGTGGTATAACGTTATAACGTATTACGTTATATGGTATTACGTTATAACGTATTACGTTATATGGTATAACGTTATAACGTATTACCTTATATGGTATAACGTCATATGGTGTAACGTTATAACGTATTACGTTATATTGTATAACATTATAACGTATTACGTTATATGGTATTACCTCAAAACGTATTACGCTATATGGTATAATGTTATAACGTATTACGTTATATGGTATTACGTCATATGGTATAACGTTATAACGTATTACGTTATATGGTATTACGTCATAACGTATTTCGTTATATGGTATATCGTTATAACGTATTACGTTATATGCTATAACGTAATATAGTATAACGTTACAACGTAAGATGTTATATGGTATTACGTTATAACGTATTACGTTATATGGTATAACGTTATAACGTATTACGTTATATGGTATAACGTTATATGGTATAACGTTATAACGTATTACCTTATATGGTATAACGTCATATGGTATAACGTTATAACGTATTACGTTATATGGTGTAACGTTATAACGCATTACGTTATATGGTATAACGTTATAACGTATTACGTTATATGGTATAACGTCATATGGTATAACGTTATAACGTATTACGTTATATGGTATAACGTTATAACGTATTACGTTATATGGTATTACGTCATAACGTATTACGTTATATGGTATAACATCATATGGTATAACGTTATGACGTATTACGTTATATAGTATTACGTCTTAACGTATTACGTTATATGGTATTACGTCAAAACGTATTACGTTATGTTTCATAACGTTTTTAACGAATTACGTTATATGGTATTATATCATAACGTAATACGTTATATGGTATAACGTTATAACGTATTACGTTATATGCTATAACGTCATATGGTATAACGTTATAACGTATTACGTTATATGGTATTACGTTATATCGCATTACGATATATGGTATATCGTTATAACGTATTACGTTATATGGTATAACGTCAAATGGTATAACGTTATATTGTATTACGTCATATTGTATAACGTTATAACGTAATAAGTTATATGGTATAACGTCATATGGTATAACGTAATAACGTATTACGTTATATGGTATTACGTTATAATGTATTACGTTATATGGTATAACGTTATAACGTATTACCTTATATGGTATAACGTCATATGGTATAACGTTATAACGTATTACGTTATATGGTATAACATTATAACGTATTACGTTTTATGGTATTACGTCAAAACGTATAACGTTATATGGTATAACGTTATAACGTATTACGTTATATGGAATCACGTTATAACGTATTACGTTATATGGCATAACGCTTTCACGTATTACATTATATGGTATTACGACATAACGTATTACGTTATATGGTATAACGTTATAACGTATTACGTTATATGCTATAACGTCATATGGTATAACGTTATAACGTATTACGTTATATGCTATAACGTCATATGGTATAACGTTATAACGTATTACGTTATATGGTATTACGTCAGAACGTATTACGTTATATGGTATAACGTTATAACGTATTACGTTATATGGTATAACGTCAAATGGTATAACGTTATAGTGTATTACGTCATATTGTATAACGTTATAACGTAATACGTTATATGGTATAACGTCATATGGTATAACGTTATAACGTATTACGTTATATGGTATTACGTTATAACGTATTACGTTATATGGTATAACGTTATAACGTATTACCTTATATGGTATAACGTCATATGGTATAACGTTATAACGTATTACGTTATATGGTATAACATTATAACGTATTACGTTATATGGTATAACGTTATAACGTATTACGTTATATGGTATAACGTTATAACGTATTACCTTATATGGTATAACGTCATATGGTATAACGTTATAACGTATTACGTTATATGGTATAACATTATAACGTATTACGTTTTATGGTATTACGTCAAAACGTATAACGTTATATGGTATAACGTTATAACGTATTACGCTATATGGTATAACGTTATAACGTATTACGTTATATGGTATTACGTCATATGGTATAACGTTATAACGTATTACGTTATATGGTATTACGTCAAAACGTATTACGTTATATGGTATAACGTTATAACGTATTACGTCAAAACGTATTACGTTATGTGGTATAACGTTATAACGTATTACGTTATATGGTATTACGTTATAACGTATTACGTTATATGGTATAACGTTATAACGTATTACGTTATATGGTATTACGTCATAACGTAATACGTTATATGGTATAACGTTATAACGTATAACGTTATGTGGCATAACGTTATAACGTATTACATTATGTGGTATTACCTTATAACGTATTACGTTATATGGTATAACGTTATAACGTATTACGTTATATGGTATAACGTCATATGGTATAACGTTATAATGTATTACGTTATATGGTATTACGTCATAACGTATGACGTTATATGGTATATCGTTATAACGTATTACGTTATATGTTATAACGTAATATCGAAATAACATTATAACGTATTATGTTATATGGTATTACGTTATAACGTTATAACGTATTACGTTATATGGTATAACGTTATAACGTATTACCTTATATGGTATAACGTCATGTGGTATAACGTTATAACGTATTACGTTATATGGTATCACGTTATAACGTATTACGTCATATGGTATTACGTCATAACGTATTACGTTATATGGTATAACGTCATATGGTATAACGTTATGACGTATTACGTTATATGGTATTACGTCATAACGTATTACGTTATATGGTATAACGTCATATGGTATTACGTTATAACGTAATACGTTATATGGTATAACGTTATAACGTATTACGTTATATGGTATTACGTTATAACGTAATACGTTATATGGTATAACGTTATAACGTATTACGTTATATGCTATAACGTCATATGGTATAACGTTATAACGTATTACGTTATATGGTATTACGTTATATCGCATTACGATATATGGTATATCGTTATAACGTATTACGTTATATGGTATAACGTCAAATGGTATAACGTTATAGTGTATTACGTCATATTGTATAACGTTATAACGTAATACGTTATATGGTATAACGTCATATGGTATAACGTTATAACGTATTACGTTATATGGTATTACGTTATAACGTATTACGTTATATGGTATAACGTTATAACGTATTACCTTATATGGTATAACGTCATATGGTATAACGTTATAACGTATTACGTTATATGGTATAACATTATAACGTATTACGTTATATGGTATAACGTTATAACGTATTACCTTATATGGTATAACGTCATATGGTGTAACGTTATAACGTATTACGTTATATGGTATAACATTATAACGTATTACGTTATATGGTATTACGTCATAACGTATTTCGTTATATGGTATATCGTTATAACGTATTACGTTATATGCTATAACGTAATATAGTATAACGTTACAACGTAAGATGTTATATGGTATTACGTTATAACGTATTACGTTATATGGTATAACGTTATAACGTATTACGTTATATGGTATAACGTTATATGGTATAACGTTATAACGTATTACCTTATATGGTATAACGTCATATGGTATAACGTTATAACGTATTACGTTATATGATATTACGTCATAACGTATTACGTTATATGGTATAACGTTATAACGTATTACGTTATATGCTATAACGTCATATGGTATAACGTTATAATGTATTACGTCATATTGCATAACGTTATAACGTAATAAGTTATATGGTATAACGTCATATGGTATAACGTTATAACGTATTACGTTATATAGTATTACGTCTTAACGTATTACGTTATATGGTATTACGTCAAAACATGTTACGTTATGTTTCATAACGTTTTTAACGAATTACGTTATATGGTATTACATCATAACGTAATACGTTATATGGTATAACGTTATAACGTATTACGTTATATGCTATAACGTCATATGGTATAACGTTATAATGTATTACGTCATATTGCATAACGTTATAACGTAATAAGTTATATGGTATAACGTCATATGGTATAACGTTATAACGTATTACGTTATATGGTATTACGTCAAAACGTATTACGTTATATGGTATAACGTTATAACGTATTACGTCAAAACGTATTACGTTATGTGGTATAACGTTATAACGTATTACGTTATATGGTATTACGTTATAACGTATTACGTTATATGGTATAACGTTATAACGTATTACCTTATATGGTATAACGTCATATGGTGTAACGTTATAACGTATTACGTTATATGGTATAACGTCATATGGTATAACGTTATAACGTATTACGTTATATGGTATTACGTTATATCGCATTACGATATATGGTATATCGTTATAACGTATTACGTTATATGGTATAACGTCAAATGGTATAACGTTATATTGTATTACGTCATATTGTATAACGTTATAACGTAATAAGTTATATGGTATAACGTCATATGGTATAACGTAATAACGTATTACGTTATATGGTATTACGTTATAATGTATTACGTTATATGGTATAACGTTATAACGTATTACCTTATATGGTATAACGTCATATGGTATAACGTTATAACGTATTACGTTATATGGTATAACATTATAACGTATTACGTTTTATGGTATTACGTCAAAACGTATAACGTTATATGGTATAACGTTATAACGTATTACGTTATATGGAATCACGTTATAACGTATTACGTTATATGGCATAACGCTTTCACGTATTACATTATATGGTATTACGTCATAACGTATTACGTTATGTGGTATAACGTTATAACGTATTACGTTATATGGCATAACGTTATAACGTATTACATTATGTGGTATTACCTTATAACGTATTACGTTATATGGTATAACGTTATAACGTATTACGTTATGTGGTATTACGTCATATGGTATAACGTTATAACGTAATACGTTATATGGTATTACGTCATAACGTATTACGTTATGTGGTATATCGTTGTAACGTATTACGTTATATGTTATAACGTAATATAGTATAACGTTATAACGTATTATGTTATATGGTATTACGTTATAACGTTATAACGTAGTACGTTATATGCTATAACGTAATATAGTATAACGTTATAACGTATTATGTTATATGGTATTACGTTATAACGTATTACGTCATATGGTATTACGTCATAACGTATTACGTTATATGGTATAACGTTATAACATATTACGTTATATGGTATAACGTTATAACGTATTACTTTATATAGTATAACGTCATATGGTATAACGTTATGACGTATTACGTTATATGGTATTACGTCATAACTTATTACATCATATGGTATAACGTTATAACGTATTACGTTATATGGTATCACGTTATAGCGTATTAAGTCATATGGTATTACGTCATAACGTATTACGTTATATGGTATAACGTTATAACGTATTACGTTATATGGTATAACGTTATAACGTATTACCTTATATAGTATAACGTCATATGGTATAACGTTATAACGTATTACGTTATATGGTATAGCGTTATAACGTATTACGTTATATGGTATAACGTCATATGGTATAACGTTATAACGTATTACGTTATATGGTATAACGTCATATGGTACAACGTTATGACGTATTACGTTATATGGTATAACGTTATAACGTATTACGTTATATGCTATAACGTCATATGGTATAACGTTATAATGTATTACGTCATATTGCATAACGTTATAACGTAATAAGTTATATGGTATAACGTCATATGGTATAACGTTATAACGTATTACGTTATATGGTATTACGTCAAAACGTATTACGTTATATGGTATAACGTTATAACGTATTACGTCAAAACGTATTACGTTATGTGGTATAACGTTATAACGTATTACGTTATATGGTATTACGTTATAACGTATTACGTTATATGGTATAACGTTATAACGTATTACCTTATATGGTATAACGTCATATGGTGTAACGTTATAACGTATTACGTTATATGGTATAACATTATAACGTATTACGTTATATGGTATTACCTCAAAACGTATTACGCTATATGGTATAATGTTATAACGTATTACGTTATATGGTATTACGTCATATGGTATAACGTTATAACGTATTACGTTATATGGTATTACGTCATAACGTATTTCGTTATATGGTATATCGTTATAACGTATTACGTTATATGCTATAACGTAATATAGTATAACGTTACAACGTAAGATGTTATATGGTATTACGTTATAACGTATTACGTTATATGGTATAACGTTATAACGTATTACGTTATATGGTATAACGTTATATGGTATAACGTTATAACGTATTACCTTATATGGTATAACGTCATATGGTATAACGTTATAACGTATTACGTTATATGGTGTAACGTTATAACGCATTACGTTATATGGTATAACGTTATAACGTATTACGTTATATGGTATAACGTCATATGGTATAACGTTATAACGTATTACGTTATATGGTATAACGTTATAACGTATTAAGTTATATGGTATTACGTCATAACGTATTACGTTATATGGTATAACATCATATGGTATAACGTTATGACGTATTACGTTATATAGTATTACGTCTTAACGTATTACGTTATATGGTATTACGTCAAAACGTATTACGTTATGTTTCATAACGTTTTTAACGAATTACGTTATATGGTATTACATCATAACGTAATACGTTATATGGTATAACGTTATAACGTATTACGTTATATGCTATAACGTCATATGGTATAACGTTATAACGTATTACGTTATATGGTATTACGTTATATCGCATTACGATATATGGTATATCGTTATAACGTATTACGTTATATGGTATAACGTCAAATGGTATAACGTTATATTGTATTACGTCATATTGTATAACGTTATAACGTAATAAGTTATATGGTATAACGTCATATGGTATAACGTAATAACGTATTACGTTATATGGTATTACGTTATAATGTATTACGTTATATGGTATAACGTTATAACGTATTACCTTATATGGTATAACGTCATATGGTATAACGTTATAACGTATTACGTTATATGGTATAACATTATAACGTATTACGTTTTATGGTATTACGTCAAAACGTATAACGTTATATGGTATAACGTTATAACGTATTACGTTATATGGAATCACGTTATAACGTATTACGTTATATGGCATAACGCTTTCACGTATTACATTATATGGTATTACGACATAACGTATTACGTTATATGGTATAACGTTATAACGTATTACGTTATATGCTATAACGTCATATGGTATAACGTTATAACGTATTACGTTATATGCTATAACGTCATATGGTATAACGTTATAACGTATTACGTTATATGGTATTACGTCAAAACGTATTACGTTATATGGTATAACGTTATAACGTATTACGTTATATGGTATAACGTCAAATGGTATAACGTTATAGTGTATTACGTCATATTGTATAACGTTATAACGTAATACGTTATATGGTATAACGTCATATGGTATAACGTTATAACGTATTACGTTATATGGTATTACGTTATAACGTATTACGTTATATGGTATAACGTTATAACGTATTACCTTATATGGTATAACGTCATATGGTATAACGTTATAACGTATTACGTTATATGGTATAACATTATAACGTATTACGTTATATGGTATAACGTTATAACGTATTACCTTATATGGTATAACGTCATATGGTATAACGTTATAACGTATTACGTTATATGGAATCACGTTATAACGTATTACGTTATATGGCATAACGCTTTCACGTATTACATTATATGGTATTACGTTATAATGTATTACGTTATATGGTATAACGTTATAACGTATTACCTTATATGGTATAACGTCATATGGTATAACGTTATAACGTATTACGTTATATGGTATAACATTATAACGTATTACGTTTTATGGTATTACGTCAAAACGTATAACGTTATATGGTATAACGTTATAACGTATTACGCTATATGGTATAACGTTATAACGTATTACGTTATATGGTATTACGTCATATGGTATAACGTTATAACGTATTACGTTATATGGTATTACGTCAAAACGTATTACGTTATATGGTATAACGTTATAACGTATTACGTCAAAACGTATTACGTTATGTGGTATAACGTTATAACGTATTACGTTATATGGTATTACGTTATAACGTATTACGTTATATGGTATAACGTTATAACGTATTACGTTATATGGTATTACGTCATAACGTAATACGTTATATGGTATAACGTTATAACGTATAACGTTATGTGGCATAACGTTATAACGTATTACATTATGTGGTATTACCTTATAACGTATTACGTTATATGGTATAACGTTATAACGTATTACGTTATATGGTATAACGTCATATGGTATAACGTTATAATGTATTACGTTATATGGTATTACGTCATAACGTATGACGTTATATGGTATATCGTTATAACGTATTACGTTATATGTTATAACGTAATATCGAAATAACATTATAACGTATTATGTTGTATGGTATTACGTTATAACGTTATAACGTATTACGTTATATGGTATAACGTTATAACGTATTACCTTATATGGTATAACGTCATGTGGTATAACGTTATAACGTATTACGTTATATGGTATCACGTTATAACGTATTACGTCATATGGTATTACGTCATAACGTATTACGTTATATGGTATAACGTCATATGGTATAACGTTATGACGTATTACGTTATATGGTATTACGTCATAACGTATTACGTTATATGGTATAACGTCATATGGTATTACGTTATAACGTAATACGTTATATGGTATAACGTTATAACGTATTACGTTATATGGTATTACGTTATAACGTAATACGTTATATGGTATAACGTTATAACGTATTACGTTATATGCTATAACGTCATATGGTATAACGTTATAACGTATTACGTTATATGGTATTACGTTATATCGCATTACGATATATGGTATATCGTTATAACGTATTACGTTATATGGTATAACGTCAAATGGTATAACGTTATAGTGTATTACGTCATATTGTATAACGTTATAACGTAATACGTTATATGGTATAACGTCATATGGTATAACGTTATAACGTATTACGTTATATGGTATTACGTTATAACGTATTACGTTATATGGTATAACGTTATAACGTATTACCTTATATGGTATAACGTCATATGGTATAACGTTATAACGTATTACGTTATATGGTATAACATTATAACGTATTACGTTATATGGTATAACGTTATAACGTATTACCTTATATGGTATAACGTCATATGGTGTAACGTTATAACGTATTACGTTATATGGTATAACATTATAACGTATTACGTTATATGGTATTACGTCATAACGTATTTCGTTATATGGTATATCGTTATAACGTATTACGTTATATGCTATAACGTAATATAGTATAACGTTACAACGTAAGATGTTATATGGTATTACGTTATAACGTATTACGTTATATGGTATAACGTTATAACGTATTACGTTATATGGTATAACGTTATATGGTATAACGTTATAACGTATTACCTTATATGGTATAACGTCATATGGTATAACGTTATAACGTATTACGTTATATGATATTACGTCATAACGTATTACGTTATATGGTATAACGTTATAACGTATTACGTTATATGCTATAACGTCATATGGTATAACGTTATAATGTATTACGTCATATTGCATAACGTTATAACGTAATAAGTTATATGGTATAACGTCATATGGTATAACGTTATAACGTATTACGTTATATAGTATTACGTCTTAACGTATTACGTTATATGGTATTACGTCAAAACATGTTACGTTATGTTTCATAACGTTTTTAACGAATTACGTTATATGGTATTACATCATAACGTAATACGTTATATGGTATAACGTTATAACGTATTACGTTATATGCTATAACGTCATATGGTATAACGTTATAATGTATTACGTCATATTGCATAACGTTATAACGTAATAAGTTATATGGTATAACGTCATATGGTATAACGTTATAACGTATTACGTTATATGGTATTACGTCAAAACGTATTACGTTATATGGTATAACGTTATAACGTATTACGTCAAAACGTATTACGTTATGTGGTATAACGTTATAACGTATTACGTTATATGGTATTACGTTATAACGTATTACGTTATATGGTATAACGTTATAACGTATTACCTTATATGGTATAACGTCATATGGTGTAACGTTATAACGTATTACGTTATATGGTATAACATTATAACGTATTACGTTATATGGTATTACCTCAAAACGTATTACGCTATATGGTATAACGTTATAACGTATTACGTTATATGGTATTACGTCATATGGTATAACGTTATAACGTATTACGTTATATGGTATTACGTCATAACGTATTTCGTTATATGGTATAACGTCATATGGTGTAACGTTATAACGCATTACGTTATATGGTATAACGTTATAACGTATTACGTTATATGGTATAACGTCATATGGTATAACGTTATAACGTATTACGTTATATGGTATAACGTTATAACGTATTACGTTATATGCTATAACGTAATATAGTATAACGTTACAACGTAAGATGTTATATGGTATTACGTTATAACGTATTACGTTATATGGTATAACGTTATAACGTATTACGTTATATGGTATAACGTTATATGGTATAACGTTATAACGTATTACCTTATATGGTATAACGTCATATGGTATAACGTTATAACGTATTACGTTATATGGTATAACGTTATAACGTATTACATTATATAGTATAACGTCATATGGTGTAACGTTATAACGCATTACGTTATATGGTATAACGTTATAACGTATTACGTTATATGGTATAACGTCATATGGTATAACGTTATAACGTATTACGTTATATGGTATAACGTTATAACGTATTACGTTATATGGTATTACGTCATAACGTATTACGTTATATGGTATAACATCATATGGTATAACGTTATGACGTATTACGTTATATAGTATTACGTCTTAACGTATTACGTTATATGGTATTACGTCAAAACGTATTACGTTATGTTTCATAACGTTTTTAACGAATTACGTTATATGGTATTACATCATAACGTAATACGTTATATGGTATAACGTTATAACGTATTACGTTATATGCTATAACGTCATATGGTATAACGTTATAACGTATTACGTTATATGGTATTACGTTATATCGCATTACGATATATGGTATATCGTTATAACGTATTACGTTATATGGTATAACGTCAAATGGTATAACGTTATATTGTATTACGTCATATTGTATAACGTTATAACGTAATAAGTTATATGGTATAACGTCATATGGTATAACGTAATAACGTATTACGTTATATGGTATTACGTTATAATGTATTACGTTATATGGTATAACGTTATAACGTATTACCTTATATGGTATAACGTCATATGGTATAACGTTATAACGTATTACGTTATATGGTATAACATTATAACGTATTACGTTTTATGGTATTACGTCAAAACGTATAACGTTATATGGTATAACGTTATAACGTATTACGTTATATGGAATCACGTTATAACGTATTACGTTATATGGCATAACGCTTTCACGTATTACATTATATGGTATTACGTCATAACGTATTACGTTATATGGTATAACGTTATAACGTATTACGTTATATGCTATAACGTCATATGGTATAACGTTATAACGTATTACGTTATATGCTATAACGTCATATGGTATAACGTTATAACGTATTACGTTATATGGTATTACGTCAAAACGTATTACGTTATATGGTATAACGTTATAACGTATTACGTTATATGGTATAACGTCAAATGGTATAACGTTATAGTGTATTACGTCATATTGTATAACGTTATAACGTAATACGTTATATGGTATAACGTCATATGGTATAACGTTATAACGTATTACGTTATATGGTATTACGTTATAACGTATTACGTTATATGGTATAACGTTATAACGTATTACCTTATATGGTATAACGTCATATGGTATAACGTTATAACGTATTACGTTATATGGTATAACATTATAACGTATTACGTTATATGGTATAACGTTATAACGTATTACCTTATATGGTATAACGTCATATGGTATAACGTTATAACGTATTACGTTATATGGAATCACGTTATAACGTATTACGTTATATGGCATAACGCTTTCACGTATTACATTATATGGTATTACGTTATAATGTATTACGTTATATGGTATAACGTTATAACGTATTACCTTATATGGTATAACGTCATATGGTATAACGTTATAACGTATTACGTTATATGGTATAACATTATAACGTATTACGTTTTGTGGTATTACGTCAAAACGTATATCGTTATATGGTATAACGTTATAACGTATTACGCTATATGGTATAACGTTATAACGTATTACGTTATATGGTATTACGTCATATGGTATAACGTTATAACGTATTACGTTATATGGTATTACGTCAAAACGTATTACGTTATATGGTATAACGTTATAACGTATTACGTCAAAACGTATTACGTTATGTGGTATAACATTATAACGTATTACGTTATATGGTATTACGTTATAACGTATTACGTTATATGGTATAACGTTATAACGTATTACGTTATATGGTATTACGTCATAACGTAATACGTTATATGGTATAACGTTATAACGTATAACGTTATGTGGCATAACGTTATAACGTATTACATTATGTGGTATTACCTTATAACGTATTACGTTATATGGTATAACGTTATAACGTATTACGTTATATGGTATGACGTCATATGGTATAACGTTATAATGTATTACGTTATATGGTATTACGTCATAACGTATGACGTTATATGGTATATCGTTATAACGTATTACGTTATATGTTATAACGTAATATCGAAATAACATTATAACGTATTATGTTATATGGTATTACGTTATAACGTTATAACGTATTACGTTATATGGTATAACGTTATAACGTATTACCTTATATGGTATAACGTCATGTGGTATAACGTTATAACGTATTACGTTATATGGTATCACGTTATAACGTATTACGTCATATGGTATTACGTCATAACGTATTACGTTATATGGTATAACGTCATATGGTATAACGTTATGACGTATTACGTTATATGGTATTACGTCATAACGTATTACGTTATATGGTATAACGTCATATGGTATTACGTTATAACGTAATACGTTATATGGTATAACGTTATAACGTATTACGTTATATGGTATTACGTTATAACGTAATACGTTATATGGTATAACGTTATAACGTATTACGTTATATGCTATAACGTCATATGGTATAACGTTATAACGTATTACGTTATATGGTATTACGTTATATCGCATTACGATATATGGTATATCGTTATAACGTATTACGTTATATGGTATAACGTCAAATGGTATAACGTTATAGTGTATTACGTCATATTGTATAACGTTATAACGTAATACGTTATATGGTATAACGTCATATGGTATAACGTTATAACGTATTACGTTATATGGTATTACGTTATAACGTATTACGTTATATGGTATAACGTTATAACGTATTACCTTATATGGTATAACGTCATATGGTATAACGTTATAACGTATTACGTTATATGGTATAACATTATAACGTATTACGTTATATGGTATAACGTTATAACGTATTACCTTATATGGTATAACGTCATATGGTGTAACGTTATAACGTATTACGTTATATGGTATAACATTATAACGTATTACGTTATATGGTATTACCTCAAAACGTATTACGCTATATGGTATAACGTTATAACGTATTACGTTATATGGTATTTCGTCATATGGTATAACGTTATAACGTATTACGTTATATGGTATTACGTCATAACGTATTTCGTTATATGGTATATCGTTATAACGTATTACGTTATATGCTATAACGTAATATAGTATAACGTTACAACGTAAGATGTTATATGGTATTACGTTATAACGTATTACGTTATATGGTATAACGTTATAACGTATTACGTTATATGGTATAACGTTATATGGTATAACGTTATAACGTATTACCTTATATGGTATAACGTCATATGGTATAACGTTATAACGTATTACGTTATATGATATTACGTCATAACGTATTACGTTATATGGTATAACGTTATAACGTATTACGTTATATGCTATAACGTCATATGGTATAACGTTATAATGTATTTCGTCATATTGCATAACGTTATAACGTAATAAGTTATATGGTATAACGTCATATGGTATAACGTTATAACGTATTACGTTATATGGTATTACGTCAAAACGTAACACGTTATATGGTATAACATCATATGGTATAACGTTATGACGTATTACGTTATATAGTATTACGTCTTAACGTATTACGTTATATGGTATTACGTCAAAACGTATTACGTTATGTTTCATAACGTTTTTAACGAATTACGTTATATGGTATTACATCATAACGTAATACGTTATATGGTATAACGTTATAACGTATTACGTTATATGCTATAACGTCATATGGTATAACGTTATAACGTATTACGTTATATGGTATTACGTTATATCGCATTACGATATATGGTATATCGTTATAACGTATTACGTTATATGGTATAACGTCAAATGGTATAACGTTATATTGTATTACGTCATATTGTATAACGTTATAACGTAATAAGTTATATGGTATAACGTCATATGGTATAACGTAATAACGTATTACGTTATATGGTATTACGTTATAATGTATTACGTTATATGGTATAACGTTATAACGTATTACCTTATATGGTATAACGTCATATGGTATAACGTTATAACGTATTACGTTATATGGTATAACATTATAACGTATTACGTTTTATGGTATTACGTCAAAACGTATAACGTTATATGGTATAACGTTATAACGTATTACGTTATATGGAATCACGTTATAACGTATTACGTTATATGGCATAACGCTTTCACGTATTACATTATATGGTATTACGTCATAACGTATTACGTTATATGGTATAACGTTATAACGTATTACGTTATATGGCATAACGTTATAACGTATTACATTATGTGGTATTACCTTATAACGTATTACGTTATATGGTATAACGTTATAACGTATTACGTTATGTGGTATAACGTCATATGGTATAACGTTATAACGTAATACGTTATATGGTATTACGTCATAACGTATTACGTTATGTGGTATATCGTTGTAACGTATTACGTTATATGTTATAACGTAATATAGTATAACGTTATAACGTATTATGTTATATGGTATTACGTTATAACGTTATAACGTAGTACGTTATATGCTATAACGTATTACGTTATATGCTATAACGTATTACGTTATATGCTATAACGTAATATAGTATAACGTTATAACGTATTATGTTATATGGTATTACGTTATAACGTATTACGTCATATGGTATTACGTCATAACGTATTACGTTATATGGTATAACGTTATAACATATTACGTTATATGGTATAACGTTATAACGTATTACTTTATATAGTATAACGTCATATGGTATAACGTTATGACGTATTACGTTATATGGTATTACGTCATAACTTATTACATCATATGGTATAACGTTATAACGTATTACGTTATATGGTATCACGTTATAGCGTATTAAGTCATATGGTATTACGTCATAACGTATTACGCTATATGGTATAACGTTATAACGTATTACGTTATATGGTATAACGTTATAACGTATTACCTTATATAGTATAACGTCATATGGTATAACGTTATAACGTATTACGTTATATGGTATAGCGTTATGACGTATTACGTTATATGGTATAACGTCATATGGTATAACGTTATAACGTATTACGTTATATGGTATAACGTCATATGGTACAACGTTATGACGTATTACGTTATATGGTATAACGTTATAACGTATTACGTTATATGCTATAACGTCATATGGTATAACGTTATAATGTATTACGTCATATTGCATAACGTTATAACGTATTACGTTATATGGTCTAACGTTATAACGTATTACGTTATATGGCATAACGTTATAACGTATTACATTATGTGGTATAACCTTATAACGTATAACGTTATATGGTATAACGTTATAACGTATTACGTTATATGGTATAACGTCATATGGTATAACGTCATAACGTATTACGTTATAACGTATTACGTTATATGGTATAACGTCATATGGTACAACGTTATAACGTATTACGTTATATGGTATAACGTTATAACGTATTACGTTATATGCTATAACGTCATATGGTATAACGTTATAATGTATTACGTCATATTGCATAACGTTATAACGTAATAAGTTATATGGTATAACGTCATATGGTATAACGTTATAACGTATTACGTTATATGGTATTACGTCAAAACGTATTACGTTATATGGTATAACGTTATAACGTATTACGTCAAAACGTATTACGTTATGTGGTATAACGTTATAACGTATTACGTTATATGGTATTACGTTATAACGTATTACGTTATATGGTATAACGTTATAACGTATTACCTTATATGGTATAACGTCATATGGTGTAACGTTATAACGTATTACGTTATATGGTATAACATTATAACGTATTACGTTATATGGTATTACCTCAAAACGTATTACGCTATATGGTATAACGTTATAACGTATTACGTTATATGGTATTACGTCATATGGTATAACGTTATAACGTATTACGTTATATGGTATTACGTCATAACGTATTTCGTTATATGGTATATCGTTATAACGTATTACGTTATATGCTATAACGTAATATAGTATAACGTTACAACGTAAGATGTTATATGGTATTACGTTATAACGTATTACGTTATATGGTATAACGTTATAACGTATTACGTTATATGGTATAACGTTATATGGTATAACGTTATAACGTATTACCTTATATGGTATAACGTCAAATGGTATAACGTTATAACGTATTACGTTATATGGTATAACGTTATAACGCATTACATTATATAGTATAACGTCATATGGTGTAACATTATAACGCATTACGTTATATGGTATAACGTTATAACGTATTACGTTATATGGTATAACGTCATATGGTATAACGTTATAACGTATTACGTTATATGGTATAACGTTATAACGTATTACGTTATATGGTATTACGTCATAACATATTACGTTATATGGTATAACATCATATGGTATAACGTTATGACGTATTACGTTATATAGTATTACGTCTTAACGTATTACGTTATATGGTATTACGTCAAAACGTATTACGTTATGTTTCATAACGTTTTTAACGAATTACGTTATACGGTATTACATCATAACGTAATACGTTATATGGTATAACGTTATAACGTATTACGTTATATGCTATAACGTCATATGGTATAACGTTATAACGTATTACGTTATATGGTATTACGTTATAATGTATTACGTTATATGGTATAACGTTATAACGTATTACCTTATATGGTATAACGTCATATGGTATAACGTTATAACGTATTACGTTATATGGTATAACATTATAACGTATTACGTTATGTGGTATAACGTCATATGGTATAACGTTATAACGTAATACGTTATATGGTATTACGTCATAACGTATTACGTTATGTGGTATAACTTTATAACGTATTACGTTATATGGCATAACGTTATAACGTATTACATTATGTGGTATTACCTTATAACGTATTACGTTATATGGTATAACGTTATAACGTATTACGTTATGTGGTATTACCTTATAACGTATTACGTTATATGGAATCACGTTATAACGTATTACGTTATATGGCATATCGCTTTCACGTATTACATTATATGGTATTACGTCATAACGTATTACGTTATATGGTATAACTTTATAACGTATTACGTTATATGGCATAACGTTATAACGTATTACATTATGTGGTATTACCTTATAACGTATTACGTTATATGGTATAACGTTATAACGTATTACGTTATGTGGTATAACGTCATATGGTATAACGTTATAACGTAATACGTTATATGGTATTACGTCATAACGTATTACGTTATGTGGTATATCGTTATAACGTATTACGTTATATGTTATAACGTAATATAGTATAACGTTATAACGTATTATGTTATATGGTATTACGTTATAACGTTATAACGTAGTACGTTATATGCTATAACGTATTACGTTATATGCTATAACGTAATATAGTATAACGTTATAACGTATTATGTTATATGGTATTACGTTATAACGTATTACGTCATATGGTATTACGTCATAACGTATTACGTTATATGGTATAACGTTATAACATATTACGTTATATGGTATAACGTTATAACGTATTACTTTATATAGTATAACGTCATATGCTATAACGTTATGACGTATTACGTTATATGGTATTACGTCATAACTTATTACATCATATGGTATAACGTTATAACGTATTACGTTATATGGTATCACGTTATAGCGTATTAAGTCATATGGTATTACGTCATAACGTATTACGTTATATGGTGTAACGTTATAACGTATTACGTTATATGGTATAACGTTATAACGTATTACGTTATATGGCATAAAGTTATAACGTATTACATTAAGTGGTATTACCTTATAACGTATTACGTTATATGGTATAACGTTATAACGTGTTACGTTATATGGTATAACGTCATATGGTATAACGTCATAACGTATTACGTTATATGGTATTACGTCAAAACGTATTACGTTATGTTTCATAACGTTTTTAACGTATTACGTTATATGGTATTACGTCATAACGTAATACCTTATATGGTATAACGTAATAACGTATTACATTATATGCTATAACGTCATATGGTATAACGTTATAACGTGTTACGATATATGGTATAACGTCATATGGTATAACGTTATAACGTATTACGTTATATGGTATCACGTTATAACGTATTACGTTATATGGCATAACGTTATAACGTATTACGTTATATGGTATTACGTTATAACGTATTACGATATATGGCATACCGTTATAACGTATTACGTTATATGGTAAAACGTCAAATGGTATTACGTTATAACGTATTACGTTATATGGTATAACGTTATAACGTATTACCCTATATGGTATAACGTCATATGGTATAACGTTATAACGTATTACGTTATATGGTATAACATTACAACGTATTGCGTTATATGGTATTACGTCAAAACGTATTACGTTATATGGTATAACGTTATAACTTATTGCGTTATATGGTATTACGTTATAACGTATTACGTTATATGGTATTACGCCATAACGTATTACGTTATATGGTATAACGTTATAACGTATTACGTTATATGCTATAACGTAATATAGTATAACGTTATAACGTATTATGTTATATGGTATTACGTTATAACGTTATAACGTATTACGTTATATGGTATAACGTCATATGGTATAACGTTATAACGTATTACGTTATATGGTATTACGTTATAACGTATTACGTTATATGGTGTAACGTTATAACGTATTACCCTATATGGTATAACGTCATATGGTATAACGTTATAACGTATTACGTTATATGGTATAACATTACAACGTATTGCGTTATATGGTATTACGTCAAAACGTATTACGTTATATGGTATAACGTTATAACGTATTACGTTATATGGTATTACGTTATAACGTATTACGTTATATGGTATAACGTTATAACGTATTACGTTATATGGTATAACATTACAACGTATTGCGTTATATGGTATTACGTCAAAACGTATTACGTTATATGGTATAACGTTATAACGTATTACGTTATATGGTATAACGTAATAACGTATTACATTATATGCTATAACGTCATATGTTATAACGTTATAACGTGTTACGTTATATGGTATAACGTCATATGGTATAACGTTATAACGTATTACGTTATATGGTATCACGTTACAACGTATTACGTTATATGGCATAACGTTATAACGTATTACGTTATATGGTATAACGTTATAACGTATTACGTTATATGGTATTACGTTATAACGTATTACGTTATATGGTATAACGTTATAAAGTATTACGTTATATGCTATAACGTCATATGTTATAACGTTATAACGTAATACGTTATATAGTATAACGTCATATGGTATAACGTTATAACGTATTACGTTATATGGTATTACGTTATAACGTATTACGTTATATGGTATAACGTTATAACGTATTACCTTATATGGTATTACGTCAAAACGTAACACGTTATATGGTATAACGTTATAACGTATTACGTTATATGGTATTACGTTATAACGTAATACGTTATATGGTATAACGTTATAACGTATTACGTTATATGCTATAACGTCATATGGTATAACGTTATAACGTAATACGTTATATGGTATAACGTCATATGGTATAACGTTATAACGTATCACGTTATATGGTATTACGTTATAACGTATTACCTTATATGGTATAACGTTATAACGTATTACCTTATATGGTATAACGTCATATGGTATAACGTTATAACGTATTACGTTATATGGTACAACATTATAACGTATTACGTTATATGGTATTACGTCAAAACGTATTTCGCTATATGGTATAACGTTATAACGTATTACGTCAAAACGTATTACGTTATGTGGTATAACGTTTTTAACGTATTACGTTATATGGTGTTACGTCATAACGTAATACGTTATATGGTATAACGTTATAACGTATTACGTTATATGCTATAACGTCATTTGGTATAACGTTATAACGTATTACGTTATATGGTATTACGTCATAACGTATTACGTTATATGGTATAACGTCATATGATATAACGTTATGACGTATTACGTTATATGGTATTACGTCATAACGTATTACGTTATATGGTATAACGTTATAACATAATACGTTATATGGTATAACGTCATATGGTATAACGTTATAACGTATTACGTTATATGGTATTACGTCATAACGTAATACGTTATATGGTATTACGTCAAAACGTATTACGTTATGTTTCATAACGTTTTTAACGTATTGCGTTATATTGTATTACGTCATAACGTAATACGTTATATGGTATAACGTTATAACGTATTACGTTATATGGTATTACGTCAAAACATAATACGTTATATGGTATAACGTCATATGGTATAACGTTACAACGTATTACGTTATATGGTATTACGTCAAAACGTATTACGTTATATGGTATAACGTTATAACGTATTACGTTATATGGTATTACGTCATAACGTTATTACGTATTACGTTATATACTATAACGTCATATGGTATAACGTTATAACCTATTACGTTATATGGTATTACGTCATAACATATTACGTTATATGGTATAACGTCATATGGTATAACGTTATGACGTATTACGTTATATGGTATTACGTCATAACGTATTACGTTATATGGTATAACGTTATAACATAATACGTTATATGGTATAACGTCAAATGGTATAACGTTATAATGTATTACGTCATATTGTATAACGTTATAACGTAATACGTTATATGGTATAACGTCATATGGTATAACGTTATAACGTATTACGTTATATGGTATAACATTACAACGTATTGCGTTATATGGTATTACGTCAAAACGTATTACGTTATATGGTATAACGTTATAACGTATTACGTTATATGGTATTACGTTATAACGTATTACGTTATATGGTATAACGTTATAACGTATTACGTTATATGGCATAACGTTATAACGTATTACATTATGTGGTATTACCTTATAACGTATTACGTTATATGGTATAACATTATAACGTATTACGTTATATGTTATTACGTCAAAACGTATTACGTTATATGGTATAACGTTATAACGTATTACGTTATATGGTATTACGTTATAACGTATTACGTTATATGGTATAACGTTATAACGTATTACGTTATATGCTATAACGTCATATGTTATAACGTTATAACGTAATACGTTATATAGTATAACGTCATATGGTATAACGTTATAACGTATTACGTTATATGGTATTACGTTATAACGTATTACGTTATATGGTATAACGTTCTAACGTATTACCTTATATGGTATAACGTCATATGGTATAACGTTATAACGTATTAGGTTATATGGTATAACATTATAACGTATTACGTTATATGGTATAACGTTATAACGTATTACGTTATATGGTATTACGTTATAACGTATTACGTTATATGGTATTACGTCATAACGTATTACGTTATATGGTATAACGTTATAACGTATTACGTTATATGCTATAACGTCATATGGTATAACGTTATAATGTATCACGTCATATTGTATAACGTTATAACGTAATAAGTTATATGGTATAACGTCATATGGTATAACGTTAAAACGTATTACGTTATATGTTATTACGTCAAAACGTAACACGTTATATGGTATAACGTTATAACGTATTACGTTATATGGTATAACGTCATATGGTATAACGTTATGACGTATTACGTTATATGGTATTACGTCATAACGTATTACGTTATATGGTATAACGTTATAACGTATTACGTTATATGCTATAACGTCATATGGTATAACGTTATAATGTATCACGTCATATTGTATAACGTTATAACGTAATAAGTTATATGGTATAACGTCATATGGTATAACGTTATAACGTATTACGTTATATGGTATTACGTCAAAACGTAACACGTTATATGGTATAACGTTATAACGTATTACGTTATATGGTATTACGTTATAACGTAATACGTTATATGGTATAACGTTATAACGTATTACGTTATATGCTATAACGTCATATGGTATAACGTTATAACGTAATACGTTATATGGTATAACGTCATATGGTATAACGTTATAACGTATCACGTTATATGGTATTACGTTATAACGTATTACCTTATATGGTATAACGTTATAACGTATTACCTTATATGGTATAACGTCATATGGTATAACGTTATAACGTATTACGTTATATGGTATTACGTCATAACGTATTACGTTATATGGTATAACGTTATAACGTATTACGTTATATGCTATAACGTCATATGGTATAACGTTATAATGTATCACGTCATATTGTATAACGTTATAACGTAATAAGTTATATGGTATAACGTCATATGGTATAACGTTATAACGTATTACGTTATATGGTATTACGTCATAACGTATTACGTTATATGGTATAACGTTATAACGTATTACGTTATATGCTATAACGTCATATGGTATAACGTTATAATGTATCACGTCATATTGTATAACGTTATAACGTAATAAGTTATATGGTATAACGTCATATGGTATAACGTTATAACGTATTACGTTATATGGTATTACGTCAAAACGTAACACGTTATATGGTATAACGTTATAACGTATTACGTTATATGGTATTACGTTATAACGTAATACGTTATATGGTATAACGTTATAACGTATTACGTTATATGCTATAACGTCATATGGTATAACGTTATAACGTAATACGTTATATGGTATAACGTCATATGGTATAACGTTATAACGTATCACGTTATATGGTATTACGTTATAACGTATTACCTTATATGGTATAACGTTATAACGTATTACCTTATATGGTATAACGTCATATGGTATAACGTTATAACGTATTACGTTATATGGTATAACATTATAACGTATTACGTTATATGGTATTACGTCAAAACGTATTACGTTATATGGTATAACGTTATAACGTATTACGTCAAAACGTATTACGTTATGTGGTATAACGTTTTTAACGTATTACGTTATATGGTGTTACGTCATAACGTAATACGTTATATGGTATAACGTTATAACGTATTACGTTATATGCTATAACGTCATATGGTATAACGTTATAACGTATTACGTTATATGGTATTACGTCATAACGTATTACGTTATATGGTATAACGTCATATGATATAACGTTATGACGTATTACGTTATATGGTATAACGTCATATGGTATAACGTTATAACGTATTACGTTATATGGTATTACGTCATAACGTATTACGTTATATGGTATAACGTTATAACGTATTACGTTATATGCTATAACGTCATATGGTATAACGTTATAATGTATCACGTCATATTGTATAACGTTATAACGTAATAAGTTATATGGTATAACGTCATATGGTATAACGTCATATGGTATAACGTTAAAACGTATTATGTTATATGTTATTACGTCAAAACGTAACACGTTATATGGTATAACGTTATAACGTATTACGTTATATGGTATAACGTCATATGGTATAACGTTATGACGTATTACGTTATATGGTATTACGTCATAACGTATTACGTTATATGGTATAACGTTATAACGTATTACGTTATATGCTATAACGTCATATGGTATAACGTTATAATGTATCACGTCATATTGTATAACGTTATAACGTAATAAGTTATATGGTATAACGTCATATGGTATAACGTTATAACGTATTACGTTATATGGTATTACGTCATAACGTATTACGTTATATGGTATAACGTCATATGATATAACGTTATGACGTATTACGTTATATGGTATAACGTCATATGGTATAACGTTATAACGTATTACGTTATATGGTATTACGTCATAACGTATTACGTTATATGGTATAACGTTATAACGTATTACGTTATATGCTATAACGTCATATGGTATAACGTTATAATGTATCACGTCATATTGTATAACGTTATAACGTAATAAGTTATATGGTATAACGTCATATGGTATAACGTTAAAACGTATTATGTTATATGTTATTACGTCAAAACGTAACACGTTATATGGTATAACGTTATAACGTATTACGTTATATGGTATAACGTCATATGGTATAACGTTATGACGTATTACGTTATATGGTATTACGTCATAACGTATTACGTTATATGGTATAACGTTATAACGTATTACGTTATATGCTATAACGTCATATGGTATAACGTTATAATGTATCACGTCATATTGTATAACGTTATAACGTAATAAGTTATATGGTATAACGTCATATGGTATAACGTTATAACGTATTACGTTATATGGTATTACGTCAAAACGTAACACGTTATATGGTATAACGTTATAACGTATTACGTTATATGGTATTACGTTATAACGTAATACGTTATATGGTATAACGTTATAACGTATTACGTTATATGCTATAACGTCATATGGTATAACGTTATAACGTAATACGTTATATGGTATAACGTCATATGGTATAACGTTATAACGTATCACGTTATATGGTATTACGTTATAACGTATTACCTTATATGGTATAACGTTATAACGTATTACGTTATATGGTATAACATTATAACGTATTACGTTATATGGTATTACGTCAAAACGTATTACGTTATATGGTATAACGTTATAACGTATTACGTCAAAACGTATTACGTTATGTGGTATAACGTTTTTAACGTATTACGTTATATGGTGTTACGTCATAACGTAATACGTTATATGGTATAACGTTATAACGTATTACGTTATATGCTATAACGTCATATGGTATAACGTTATAACGTATTACGTTATATGGTATTACGTCATAACGTATTACGTTATATGGTATAACGTCATATGATATAACGTTATGACGTATTACGTTATATGGTATTACGTCATAACGTATTACGTTATATGGTATAACGTTATAACATAATACGTTATATGGTATAACGTCATATGGTATAACGTTATAACGTATTACGTTATATGGTATTACGTCATAACGTAATACGTTATATGGTATTACGTCAAAACGTATTACGTTATGTTTCATAACGTTTTTAACGTATTGCGTTATATTGTATTACGTCATAACGTAATACGTTATATGGTATAACGTTATAACGTATTACGTTATATGGTATTACGTCAAAACATAATACGTTATATGGTATAACGTCATATGGTATAACGTTACAACGTATTACGTTATATGGTATTACGTCAAAACGTATTACGTTATATGGTATAACGTTATAACGTATTACGTTATATGCTATAACGTCATATGTTATAACGTTATAACGTAATACGTTATATAGTATAACGTCATATGGTATAACGTTATAACGTATTACGTTATATGGTATTACGTTATAACGTATTACGTTATATGGTATAACGTTCTAACGTATTACCTTATATGGTATAACGTCATATGGTATAACGTTATAACGTATTAGGTTATATGGTATAACATTATAACGTATTACGTTATATGGTATAACGTTATAACGTATTACGTTATATGGTATCACGTTATAACGTATTACGTTATATGGCATAACGTTATAACGTATTACGTTATATGGTATTACGTTATAACGTATTACGATATATGGTATAACGATATAACGTATTACGTTATATGGTATAACGTCAAATGGTATAACGTTATAATGTATTACGTCATATTGTATAACGTTATAACGTAATACGTTATATGGTATAACGTCATATGGTATAACGTTATAACGTATTACGTTATATGGCATAACGTTATAACGTATTACATTATGTGGTATTACCTTATAACGTATTACGTTATATGGTATAACATTATAACGTATTACGTTATATGTTATTACGTCAAAACGTATTACGTTATATGGTATAACGTTATAACGTATTACGTTATATGGTATTACGTTATAACGTATTACGTTATATGGTATAACGTTATAACGTATTACGTTATATGCTATAACGTCATATGTTATAACGTTATAACGTAATACGTTATATAGTATAACGTCATATGGTATAACGTTATAACGTATTACGTTATATGGTATTACGTTATAACGTATTACGTTATATGGTATAACGTTATAACGTATTACCTTATATGGTATAACGTCATATGGTATAACGTTATAACGTATTACGTTATATGGAATAACATTATAACGTATTACGTTGTATGGTATAACGTTATAACGTATTACGTTATATGGTATTACGTTATAACGTATTACGTTATATGGTATTACGTCATAACGTATTACGATATATGGTATAACGTTATAACGTATTACGTTATATGCTATAACGTCATATGGTATAACGTTATAATGTATCACGTCATATTGTATAACGTTATAACGTAATAAGTTATATGGTATAACGTCATATGGTATAACGTTAAAACGTATTACGTTATATGTTATTACGTCAAAACGTAACACGTTATATGGTATAACGTTATAACGTATTACGTTATATGGTATAACGTCATATGGTATAACGTTATGACGTATTATGTTATATGGTATTACGTCATAACGTATTACGTTATATGGTATAACGTTATAACGTATTACGTTATATGCTATAACGTCATATGGTATAACGTTATAATGTATCACGTCATATTGTATAACGTTATAACGTAATAAGTTATATGGTATAACGTCATATGGTATAACGTTATAACGTATTACGTTATATGGTATTACGTCAAAACGTAACACGTTATATGGTATAACGTTATAACGTATTACGTTATATGGTATTACGTTATAACGTAATACGTTATATGGTATAACGTTATAACGTATTACGTTATATGCTATAACGTCATATGGTATAACGTTATAACGTAATACGTTATATGGTATAACGTCATATGGTATAACGTTATAACGTATCACGTTATATGGTATTACGTTATAACGTATTACCTTATATGGTATAACGTTATAACGTATTACCTTATATGGTATAACGTCATATGGTATAACGTTATAACGTATTACGTTATATGGTATAACATTATAACGTATTACGTTATATGGTATTACGTCAAAAAGTATTACGTTATATGGTATAACGTTATAACGTATTACGTCAAAACGTATTACGTTATGTGGTATAACGTTTTTAACGTATTACGTTATATGGTGTTATGTCATAACGTAATACGTTATATGGTATAACGTTATAACGTATTACGTTATATGCTATAACGTCATATGGTATAACGTTATAACGTATTACGTTATATGGTATTACGTCATAACGTATTACGTTATATGGTATAACGTCATATGATATAACGTTATGACGTATTACGTTATATGGTATTACGTCATAACGTATTACGTTATATGGTATAACGTTATAACATAATACGTTATATGGTATAACGTCATATGGTATAACGTTATAACGTATTACGTTATATGGTATTAAGTCATAACGTAATACGTTATATGGTATTACGTCAAAACGTATTACGTTATGTTTCATAACGTTTTTAACGTATTGCGTTATATTGTATTACGTCATAACGTAATTCGTTATATGGTATAACGTTATAACGTATTACGTTATATGGTATTACGTCAAAACATAATACGTTATATGGTATAACGTCATATGGTATAACGTTACAACGTATTACGTTATATGGTATTACGTCAAAACGTATTACGTTATATGGTATAACGTTATAACGTATTACGTTATATGGTATTACGTCATAACGTTATTACGTATTACGTTATATACTATAACGTCATATGGTATAACGTTATAACCTATTACGTTATATGGTATTACGTCATAACATATTACGTTATATGGTATAACGTCATATGGTATAACGTTATGACGTATTACGTTATATGGTATTACGTCATAACGTATTACGTTATATGGTATAACGTTATAACATAATACGTTATATGGTATAACGTCAAATGGTATAACGTTATAATGAATTACGTCATATTGTATAACGTTATAACGTAATACGTTATATGGTATAACGTCATATGGTATAACGTTATAACGTATTACGTTATATGGTATTACGTTATAACGTATTACGTTATATGGTGTAACGTTATAACGTATTACCCTATATGGTATAACGTCATATGGTATAACGTTATAACGTATTACGTTATATGGTATAACATTACAACGTATTGCGTTATATGGTATTACGTCAAAACGTATTACGTTATATGGTATAACGTTATAACGTATTACGTTATATGGTATTACGTTATAACGTATTACGTTATATGGTATAACGTTATAACGTATTACGTTATATGGCATAACGTTATAACGTATTACATTATGTGGTATTACCTTATAACGTATTACGTTATATGGTATAACATTATAACGTATTACGTTATATGTTATTACGTCAAAACGTATTACGTTATATGGTATAACGTTATAACGTATTACGTTATATGGTATTACGTTATAACGTATTACGTTATATGGTATAACGTTATAACGTATTACGTTATATGCTATAACGTCATATGTTATAACGTTATAACGTAATACGTTATACAGTATAACGTCATATGGTATAACGTTATAACGTATTACGTTATATGGTATTACGTTATAACGTATTACGTTATATGGTATAACGTTCTAACGTATTACCTTATATGGTATAACGTCATATGGTATAACGTTATAACGTATTACGTTATATGGTATAACATTATAACGTATTACGTTATATGGTATTACGTTATAACGTATTACGTTATATGGTGTAACGTTATAACGTATTACCCTATATGGTATAACGTCATATGGTATAACGTTATAACGTATTACGTTATATGGCATAACGTTATAACGTATTACATTATGTGGTATTACCTTATAACGTATTACGTTATATGGTATAACATTATAACGTATTACGTTATATGTTATTACGTCAAAACGTATTACGTTATATGGTATAACGTTATAACGTATTACGTTATATGGTATTACGTTATAACGTATTACGTTATATGGTATAACGTTATAACGTATTACGTTATATGCTATAACGTCATATGTTATAACGTTATAACGTAATACGTTATACAGTATAACGTCATATGGTATAACGTTATAACGTATTACGTTATATGGTATTACGTTATAACGTATTACGTTATATGGTATAACGTTCTAACGTATTACCTTATATGGTATAACGTCATATGGTATAACGTTATAACGTATTACGTTATATGGTATAACATTATAACGTATTACGTTATATGGTATAACGTTATAACGTATTACGTTATATGGTATTACGTTATAACGTATTACGTTATATGGTATTACGTCATAACGTATTACGTTATATGGTATAACGTTATAACGTATTACGTTATATGCTATAACGTCATATGGTATAACGTTATAATGTATCACGTCATATTGTATAACGTTATAACGTAATAAGTTATATGGTATAACGTCATATGGTATAACGTTAAAACGTATTACGTTATATGTTATTACGTCAAAACGTAACACGTTATATGGTATAACGTTATAACGTATTACGTTATATGGTATAACGTCATATGGTATAACGTTATGACGTATTACGTTATATGGTATTACGTCATAACGTATTACGCTATATGGTATAACGTTATAACGTATTACGTTATATGCTATAACGTCATATGGTATAACGTTATAATGTATCACGTCATATTGTATAACGTTATAACGTAATAAGTTATATGGTATAACGTCATATGGTATAACGTTATAACGTATTACGTTATATGGTATAACGTCAAAACGTAACACGTTATATGGTATAACGTTATAACGTATTACGTTATATGGTATTACGTTATAACGTAATACGTTATATGGTATAACGTTATAACGTATTACGTTATATGCTATAACGTCATATGGTATAACGTTATAACGTAATACGTTATATGGTATAACGTCATATGGTATAACGTTATAACGTATCACGTTATATGGTATTACGTTATAACGTATTACCTTATATGGTATAACGTTATAACGTATTACCTTATATGGTATAACGTCATATGGTATAACGTTATAACGTATTACGTTATATGGTATAACATTATAACGTATTACGTTATATGGTATTACGTCAAAACGTATTACGTTATATGGTATAACGTTATAACGTATTACGTCAAAACGTATTACGTTATGTGGTATAACGTTTTTAACGTATTACGTTATATGGTGTTACGTCATAACGTAATACGTTATATGGTATAACGTTATAACGTATTACGTTATATGCTATAACGTCATATGGTATAACGTTATAACGTATTACGTTATATGGTATTACGTCATAACGTATTACGTTATATGGTATAACGTCATATGATATAACGTTATGATGTATTACGTTATATGGTATAACGTCATATGGTATAACGTTATAACGTATTACGTTATATGGTATCACGTTATAACGTATTACGTTATATGGCATAACGTTATAACGTATTACGTTATATGGTATTACGTTATAACGTATTACGATATATGGTATAACGATATAACGTATTACGTTATATGGTATAACGTCAAATGGTATAACGTTATAATGTATTACGTCATATTGTATAACGTTATAACGTAATACGTTATATGGTATAACGTCATATGGTATAACGTTATAACGTATTACGTTATATGGTATTACGTTATAACGTATTACGTTATATGGTGTAACGTTATAACGTATTACCCTATATGGTATAACGTCATATGGTATGACGTTATAACGTGTTACGTTATATGGTATAACATTACAACGTATTGCGTTATATGGTATTACGTCAAAACGTATTACGTTATATGGTATGACGTTATAACGTATTACGTTATATGGTATTACGTTATAACGTATTACGTTATATGGTATAACGTTATAACGTATTACGTTATATGGCATAACGTTATAACGTATTACATTATGTGGTATTACCTTATAACGTATTTCGTTATATGGTATAACATTATAACGTATTACGTTATATGTTATTACGTCAAAACGTATTACGTTATATGGTATAACGTTATAACGTATTACGTTATATGGTATTACGTTATAACGTATTACGTTATATGGTATAACGTTATAACGTATTACGTTATATGCTATAACGTCATATGTTATAACGTTATAATGTAATACGTTATATAGTATAACGTCATATGGTATAACGTTATAACGTATTACGTTATATGGTATTACGTTATAACGTATTACGTTATATGGTATAACGTTATAACGTATTACCTTATATGGTATAACGTCATATGGTATAACGTTATAACGTATTAGGTTATATGGTATAACATTATAACGTATTACGTTATATGGTATAACGTTATAACGTATTACGTTATATGGTATTACGTTATAACGTATTACGTTATATGGTATTACGTCATAACGTATTACGTTATATGGTATAACGTTATAACGTATTACGTTATATGCTATAACGTCATATGGTATAACGTTATAATGTATCACGTCATATTGTATAACGTTATAACGTAATAAGTTATATGGTATAACGTCATATGGTATAACGTTAAAACGTATTACGTTATATGTTATTACGTCAAAACGTAACACGTTATATGGTATAACGTTATAACGTATTACGTTATATGGTATAACGTCATATGGTATAACGTTATGACGTATTACGTTATATGGTATTACGTCATAACGTATTACGTTATATGGTATAACGTTATAACGTATTACGTTATATGCTATAACGTCATATGGTATAACGTTATAATGTATCACGTCATATTGTATAACGTTATAACGTAATAAGTTATATGGTATAACGTCATATGGTATAACGTTATAACGTATTACGTTATATGGTATTACGTCAAAACGTAACACGTTATATGGTATAACGTTATAACGTATTACGTTATATGGTATTACGTTATAACGTAATACGTTATATGGTATAACGTTATAACGTATTACGTTATATGCTATAACGTCATATGGTATAACGTTATAACGTAATACGTTATATGGTATAACGTCATATGGTATAACGTTATAACGTATCACGTTATATGGTATTACGTTATAACGTATTACCTTATATGGTATAACGTTATAACGTATTACCTTATATGGTATAACGTCATATGGTATAACGTTATAACGTATTACGTTATATGGTATAACATTATAACGTATTACGTTATATGTTATTACGACAAAACGTATTACGTTATATGGTATAACGTTATAACGTATTACGTCAAAACGTATTACGTTATGTGGTATAACGTTTTTAACGTATTACGTTATATGGTGTTACGTCATAACGTAATACGTTATATGGTATAACGTTATAACGTATTACGTTATATGCTATAACGTCATATGGTATAACGTTATAACGTATTACGTTATATGGTATTACGTCATAACGTATTACGTTATATGGTATAACGTCATATGATATAACGTTATGACGTATTACGTTATATGGTATTACGTCATAACGCATTACGTTATATGGTATAACGTTATAACATAATACGTTATATGGTATAACGTCATATGGTATAACGCTATAACGTATTACGTTATATGGTATTACGTCATAACGTAATACGTTATATGGTATTACGTCAAAACGTATTACGTTATGTTTCATAACGTTTTTAACGTATTGCGTTATATTGTATTACGTCATAGCGTAATACGTTATATGGTATAACGTTATAACGTATTACGTTATATGGTATTACGTCAAAACGTAATACGTTATATGGTATAACGTTATAACGTATTACGTTATATGCTATAACGTCATATGGTATAACGTTATAACGTTACAACGTATTACGTTATATGGTATTACGTCAAAACGTATTACGTTATATGGTATAACGTTATAACGTATTACGTTATATGGTATTACGTCATAACGTAATACGTTATATGGTATAACGTTATTACGTATTACGTTATATACTATAACGTCATATGGTATAACGTTATAACCTATTACGTTATATGGTATTACGTCATAACATATTACGTTATATGGTATAACGTCATATGGTATAACGTTATGACGTATTACGTTATATGGTATTACGTCATAACTTAATACGTTATATGGTATTACGTCAAAACGTATTACGCTATGTTTCATAACGTTTTTAACGTATTACGTTATATTGTATTACGTCATAACGTAATACGTTATATGGTATAACGTTATAACGTATTACGTTATATGCTATAACGTCATATGGTATAACGTTATAACGTATTACGTTATATGGTATAACGTCATATTGTATAACGTTATAACGTAATACGTTATATGGTATAACGTCATATGGTATAACGTTATAACGTATTACGTTATATGGTATTACGTTATAACGTATTACGTTATATGGTATAACGTTATAACGTATTACCCTATATGGTATAACGTCATATGGTATAACGTTATAGCGTATTACGTTATATGCTATAACGTCATATGGTATAACGTTATAACGTATTACGTTATATGGTATAACGTCATATTGTATAACGTTATAACGTAATACGTTATATGGTATAACGTCATATGGTATAACATTACAACGTATTGCGTTATATGGTATTACGTCAAAACGTATTACGTTATATGGTATAACGTTATAACGTATTACGTTATATGGTATTACGTTATAACGTATTACGTTATATGGTATAACGTTATAACGTATTACGTTATATGGAATCACGTTATAACGTATTACGTTATACGGCATAACGTTTTAACGTATTACATTATATGGTATTACGCCATAACGTATTACGTTATATGGTATAACGTTATAACGTATTACGTTATATGCTATAACGTAATATAGTATAACGTTATAACGTATTATGTTATATGGTATTACGTTATAACGTTATAACGTATTACGTTATATGGTATAACGTTATAACGTATTACATTATGTGGTATTACCTTATAACGTATTACGTTATATGGTATTACGTTATAACGTATTACCTAATATGGTATAACGTTATAACGTATTACCTTATATGGTATAACGTCATATGGTATAACGTTATAACGTATTACGTTATATGGTATAACATTATAACGTATTACGTTATATGTTATTACGACAAAACGTATTACGTTATATGGTATAACGTTATAACGTATTACGTCAAAACGTATTACGTTATGTGGTATAACGTTTTTAACGTATTACGTTATATGGTGTTACGTCATAACGTAATACGTTATATGGTATAACGTTATAACGTATTACGTTATATGCTATAACGTCATATGGTATAACGTTATAACGTATTACGTTATATGGTATTACGTCACAACGTATTACGTTATATGGTATAACGTCATATGATATAACGTTATGACGTATTACGTTATATGGTATTACGTCATAACGCATTACGTTATATGGTATAACGTTATAACATAATACGTTATATGGTATAACGTCATATGGTATAACGTTATAACGTATTACGTTATATGGTATTACGTCATAACGTAATACGTTATATGGTATTACGTCAAAACGTATTACGTTATGTTTCATAACGTTTTTAACGTATTGCGTTATATTGTATTACGTCATAGCGTAATACGTTATATGGTATAACGTTATAACGTATTACGTTATATGGTATTACGTCAAAACGTAATACGTTATATGGTATAACGTTATAACGTATTACGTTATATGCTATAACGTCATGTGGTATAACGTTATAACGTTACAACGTATTACGTTATATGGTATTACGTCAAAACGTATTACGTTATATGGTATAACGTTATAACGTATTACGTTATATGGTATTACGTCAAAACGTATTACGTTATGTTTCATAACGTTTTTAACGTATTGCGTTATATTGTATTACGTCATAGCGTAATACGTTATATGGTATAACGTTATAACGTATTACGTTATATGGTATTACGTCAAAACGTAATACGTTATATGGTATAACGTTATAACGTATTACGTTATATGCTATAACGTCATATGGTATAACGTTATAACGTTACAACGTATTACGTTATATGGTATTACGTCAAAACGTATTACGTTATATGGTATAACGTTATAACGTATTACGTTATATGGTATTACGTCATAACGTAATACGTTATATGGTATAACGTTATTACGTATTACGTTATATACTATAACGTCATATGGTATAACGTTATAACCTATTACGTTATATGGTATTACGCCATAACATATTACGTTATATGGTATAACGTCATATGGTATAACGTTATGACGTATTACGTTATATGGTATTACGTCATAACTTAATACGTTATATGGTATTACGTCAAAACGTATTACGTTATGTTTCATAACGTTTTTAACGTATTACGTTATATTGTATTACGTCATAACGTAATACGTTATATGGTATAACGTTATAACGTATTACGTTATATGCTATAACGTCATATGGTATAACGTTATAACGTATTACGTTATATGGTATAACGTCATATTGTATAACGTTATAACGTAATACGTTATATGGTATAACGTCATATGGTATAACGTTATAACGTATTACGTTATATGGTATTACGTTATAACGTATTACGTTATATGGTATAACGTTATAACGTATTACCCTATATGGTATAACGTCATATGGTATAACGTTATAGCGTATTACGTTATATGCTATAACGTCATATGGTATAACGTTATAACGTATTACGTTATATGGTATAACGTCATATTGTATAACGTTATAACGTAATACGTTATATGGTATAACGTCATATGGTATAACATTACAACGTATTGCGTTATATGGTATTACGTCAAAACGTATTACGTTATATGGTATAACGTTATAACGTATTACGTTATATGGTATTACGTTATAACGTATTACGTTATATGGTATAACGTTATAACGTATTACGTTATATGGAATCACGTTATAACGTATTACGTTATACGGCATAACGTTTTAACGTATTACATTATATGGTATTACGCCATAACGTATTACGTTATATGGTATAACGTTATAATGTATTACGTTATATGCTATAACGTAATATAGTATAACGTTATAACGTATTATGTTATATGGTATTACGTTATAACGTTATAACGTATTACGTTATATGGTATAACGTTATAACGTATTACATTATGTGGTATTACCTTATAACGTATTACGTTATATGGTATAACGTTATAACGTATTACGTTATATGGTATAACGTCATATGGTATAACGTTATAACGTATAACGTTATATGGTATCACGTTATAACGTATTACGTTATATGGCATAACGTTATAACGTATTACGTTATATGGTATTACGTCATAACGTAATATCTTATATGGTATAACGTAATAACGTATTACATTATATGCTATAACGTCATATGGTATAACGTTATAACGTGTTACGTTATATGGTATAACGTCATATGGTATAACGTTATAACGTATTACGTTATATGGTATCACGTTATAACGTATTACGTTATATGGCATAACGTTATAACGTATTACGTTATATGGTATTACGTTATAACGTATTACGATATATGGTATAACGTTATAACGTATTACGTTATATGGTATAACGTCAAATGGTATTACGTTATAACGTATTACGTTATATGGTATAACGTTATAACGTATTACCCTATATGGTATAACGTCATATGGTATAACGTTATAACGTATTACGTTATATGGTATAACATTACAGCGTATTGCGTTATATGGTATTACGTCAAAACGTATTACGTTATATGGTATAACGTTATAACGTATTATGTTATATGGTATTACGTTATAACGTATTACGTTATATGGTATAACGTTATAACGTATTACGTTATATGGAATCACGTTATAACGTATTACGTTATATGGCATAACGTTTTAAAGTATTACATTATATGGTATTACGCCATAACGTATTACGTTATATGGTATAACGTTATAACGTATTACGTTATATGCTATAACGTAATATAGTATAACGTTATAACGTATTATGTTATATGGTATTACGTTATAACGTTATAACGTATTACGTTATATGGTATAACGTTATAACGTATTACGTTATGTGGTATTACCTTATAACGTATTACGTTATATGGTATAACGTTATAACGTATTACGTTATATGGTATAACGTTATAACGTATTACGTTATATGGTATAACGTCATATGGTATAACGTTATAACGTATAACGTTATATGGTATTACGTCATAACGTATTACGTTATATGGTATATCGTTGTAACGTATTACGTTATATGCTATAACGTAATATAGTATAACGTTATAACGTATTATGTTATATGGTATTACGTTATAACGTTATAACGTATTACGTTATATGGTATAACGTTATATGGTATAACGTTATAACGTATTACCTTATATGGTATAACGTCATATGGTATAACGTTATAACGTATTACGTTATATGGTATCACGTTATAACGTATTACGTCATATGGTATTACGTCATAACGTATTACGTTATATGGTATAACGTTATAACGTATTACGTTATATGGTATAACGTTATAACGTATTACCTTATATAGTATAACGTCATATGTTATAACGTTATGACGAATTACGTTATATGGTATTACGTCATAACCTATTACATCATATGGTATAACGTTATAACGTATTACGTTATATGGTATCACGTTATAACGTATTACGTTATATGGTATAACGTTATAACGTATTACCTTATATGGTATAACGTCATATGGTATAACGTTATAACGTATTACGTTATATGGTATCACGTTATAACGTATTACGTTATATGGCATAACGTTATAACGTATTACGTTATATGGTATTACGTTATAACGTATTACGTTATATGGTATAACGTTATAACGTATTACGTTATATGGTATAACGTCATATGGTATAACGTCATAACGTATTACGTTATATGGTATTACGTCAAAACGTATTACGTTATGTTTCATAACGTTTTTAACGTATTACGTTATATGGTATTACGTCATAACGTAATACCTTATATGGTATAACGTAATAACGTATTACATTATATGCTATAACGTCATATGGTATAACGTTATAACGTGTTACGTTATATGGTATAACGTCATATGGAATAACGTTATAACGTATTACGTTATATGGTATCACGTTATAACGTATTACGTTATATGGCATAACGTTATAACGTATTACGTTATGTGGTATAACGTCATATGGTATAACGTTATAACGTATTACGTTATATGGTATATCCTTATAACGTATTACGTTAGATGCTATAACGTTTTAACGCATTACATTATATGGTATTACGTCATAACGTATTACGTTATGTGGTATAACGTTATAACGTATTACGTTATATGGCATAACGTTATAACGTATTACATTATGTGGTATTACCTTATAACGTATTACGTTATATGGTATAACGTTATAACGTATTACGTTATATGGTATAACGTCATATGGTATAACGTCATAATGTATTACGTTATATGGTATTACGTCAAAACGTATTACGTTATGTTTCATAACGTTTTTAACGTATGACGTCATATGGTATTACGTCATAATGTATTACGTTATATGGTATAACGTTATAACGTATTACGTTATATGGTATAACGTTATAACGTATTACCTTATATAGTATAACGTCATATTTTATAACGTTATGACGTATTTCGTTATATGGTACTACGTCATAACCTATTACCATACGTTATACCATTTGACGTTATAGCATATAACGTAATACGTTATAACGTTATACCATATAACGTATTACGTTATAACGTAATACAATATAACGTAATACGTTATAACGTTATACCATATAACGTGTTACGTTTTGACGTAATACCATATAACGTAATACGTTATAACGTTATACCATATGACGTTATACCATATAACTTATTACGTTATAACGTTATACAATATGACGTAATACATTATAACGTTATACCATATGACGTTATAGAATATAACGTAATACGTTATAACGTTATACCATATAACGTAATACGTTATGACGTAACTCCATATAACGTAATACGTCATAACGTTATACCATATGACGTTATACCATATAACGTAATACGTTATAACGTTAAACCATATAACGTAATACGTTATGACGTAATACCATATGACTTAATACGTTATAACGTGATACCATATAACGTAATACGTCATAACGTTATACCATATGACGTTATACCATATAACGTATTACGTTATAACGTAATACAATATAACGTAATACGTTATAACGTTATACCATATAACGTGTTACGTTTTGACGTAATACCATATAACGTAATACGTTATAACGTTATACCATATGACGTTATACCATATAACTTATTACGTTATAACGTTATACAATATGACGTAATACATTATAACGTTATACCATATGACGTTATAGCATATAACGTAATACGTTATAACGTTATACCATATAACGTAATACGTTATGACGTAACTCCATATAACGTAATACGTCATAACGTTATACCATATAACGTTATACCATATAACGTAATACGTTATAACGTTATACCATATAACGTAATACGTTATAACGTAATACCATATAACATAATACGTTATAACGTTATACTATATTACGTTATAGCATATAACGTAATACGTTATAACGATATACCATATAACGTAATACGTTATGACGTAATACCAAATAACGTAATACGTTATATGGTATAACGTTATAACGTATTACCTTATATGGTATAATGTCATATGGTATAACGTTATTACGTATTACGTTATATGGTATAACATTATAACTTATTACGTTATATGGTATTACGTCAAAACGTATTACGTTATATGGTATAACGTTATAACGTATTACGTTATATGGTATTACGTTAAAACGTATTACGTTATATGGTATAACGTTATAACGTATTACGTTATATGGAATCACGTTATAACGTATTACGTTATATGGCATAACGTTTTAACGTATTGTATTATATGGTATTACGTCATAACGTATTACGTTATATGGTATAACGTTATAACGTATTACGTTATATGGCATAACGTTATAACGTATTACATTATGTGGTATTACCTTATAACGTATTACGTTATATGGTATAACGTTATAACGTATTACGTTATATGGTATAACGTCATATGGTATAACGTTATAACGTATTACGTTGTATGGTATTACGTCATAAAATATTACGTTATATGGTATATCGTTATAACGTATTACGTTATATGCTATAACGTAATATAGTATAACGTTATAACGTATTATGTTATATGGTATTACGTTATAACGTTATAACGTATTACGTTATATGGTATAACGTTATAACGTATTACCTTATATGGTATAACGTCATATGGTATAACGTTATACAATATGACGTAATACATTATAACGTTATTCCATTTGACGTTATACCATATAACGTAATACGTTTTGACGTAATACCATATAACGTAATACGTTATAATGTTATACCATATAACGTAATACGTTATAACGTTATACCATATAACGTAATACGTTATAACGTGATACCATATAACGTATTACGTTATAAGGGTATTACGTCAAAACGTATTACGTTATATGGTATAACGTTATAACGTATTACGTCAAAACGTATTACGTTATGTGGTATAACGTTTTTAACGTATTACGTTATATGGTTTTACGTCATAACGTAATACGTCATATGGTATAACGTTATAACGTATTAAGTTATATGTTATAACGTCATATGGTATAACGTTATAACGTATTACGTTATATGGTATCACGTTATAACGTATTACGTTATATGGTATTACGTCAAAACGTATTACGTTATGTTTCATAACATTTTTAACGTATTACGTTATATGGTATTACGTCATAACGTAATACGTTATATGGTATAACGTTATAAGGTATTACGTTATATGCTATAACGTCATATGGCATAACGTTATAACGTATTACGATATATGGTATAACGTCATATTGTATAACGTTATAACGTATTACGTTATATGGTATCACGTTATAACGTATTACGTTATATGGTATAACGTTATAACGTATTACCTTACATGGTATAACGTCATATGGTATAACGTTATAAAGTATTACGTTATATGGTATAACATTATAACGTATTACGTTATATGGTATTACGTCAAAACGTATTACGTTATATGGTATAACGTTATAACGTATTACGTTATATGGTATTACGTAATAACGTATTACGTTATATGGTATAACGTTAAAACGTATTACGTTATATGGAATCACGTTATAACGTATTACGTTATATGACATAACGTTATAACGTAATACGTTATATGGTATAACGTCATATGGTATAGCGTTATAACGTATTACGTTATTTGGCATAACGTTATAACGTATTGCATTAAGTGGAATTACCTTATAACGTATTACGTTATATGGTATAACGTTATAACGTATTATGTTATATGGTATTACGTTATAACGTTATAACGTATTACCTTATATGGTATAACGTCATATGGTATAACGTTATAACGTATTACGTTATATGGTATCACGTTATAACGTATTACGTCATATGGTATTACGTCATAACGTATTACGTTATATGGTATAACGTTATAACGTATTACGTTATATGGTATAACGTTATAACGTATTACCTTATATAGTATAACGTCATATGTTATAACGTTATGACGTATTACGTTATATGGTATTACGTCATAACCTATTACATCATATGGTATAACGTTATAACGTATTACCTTATATGGTATAATGTCATATGGTATAACGTTATTACGTATTACGTTATATGGTATAACATTATAACTTATTACGTTATATGGTATTACGTCAAAACGTATTACGTTATATGGTATAACGTTATAACGTATTACGTTATATGGTATGACGTTAAAACGTATTACGTTATATGGTATAACGTTATAACGTATTACGTTATATGGAATCACGTTATAACGTATTACGTTATATGGCATAACGTTTTAACGTATTACATTATATGGTATTACGTCATAACGTATTACGTTATATGGTATAACGTTATAACGTATTACGTTATATGGCATAACGTTATAACGTATTACATTATGTGGTATTACCTTATAACGTATTACGTTATATGGTATAACTTTATAACGTATTACGTTATATGGTATAACGTCATATGGTATAACGTTATAACGTATTTCGTTGTATGGTATTACGTCATAACGTATTACGTTATGTGGTATAACGTTTTTAACGTATTACGTTATATGGTTTTACGTCATAACGTAATACGTCATATGGTATAACGTTATAACGTATTAAGTTATACGTTATAACGTCATATGGTATAACGTTATAACGTATTACGTTATATGTTATTACGTTATAACGTATTACGTTATATGGTATAACGTTATAACGTATTACGTTATATGGTATTACGTCATAACGTAATACGTTATATGGTATAACGTTATAACGTATTACGTTATATGCTATAACGTCATATGGTATAACGTTATAACGTATTACGTTATATGGTATCACGTTATAACGTATTACGTTATATGGTATTACGTCAAAACGTATTACGTTATAACGTATTACGTTATATGGTATAACGTCAAATGGTATAACGTTATAATGTATTACGTCATATTGTATAACGTTATAACGTAATACGTTATATGGTATAACGTCATATGGTATAACGTTATAACGTATTACGTTATATGGTATTACGATATAACGTATTACGTTATATGGTATAACGTTATAACGTATTACCTTATATGGTATAACGTCATATGGTATAACGTTATAAAGTATTACGTTATATGGTATAACATTATAACGTATTACGTTATATGGTATTACGTCAAAACGTATTACGTTATATGGTATAACGTTATAACGTATTACGTTATATGGTATTACGTAATAACGTATTACGTTATATGGTATAACGTTATAACGTATTACGTTATATGGAGTCACGTTATAACGTATTACGTTATATGGCATAACGCTTTAACGTATTACATTATATGGTATTACGTCATAACGTATTACGTTATATGGTATAACGTTATAACGTATTACGTTATATGGCATAACGTTATAACGTATTACATTATGTGGTATTACCTTATAACGTACTACGTTATATGGTATAACGTTATAACGTATTACGTTATATGGTGTAACGTTATAACGTATTACGTTATATGGTATAACGTCATATGGTATAACGTTATAACGTATTACGTTATATGGTATCACGTTATAACGTATTACGTCATATGGTATTACATCATAACGTATTACGTTATATGGTATAACTTCATATGGTATAACGTTATGACGTATTACGTTATATGGTATTACGTCATAACGTATTACGTTATATGGTATTACGTTATAACGTATTACGTTATATGCTATAACGTCATATGGTATAACGTCAAATGGTATAACGTTATAATGTATTACGTCATATTGTATAACGTTATAACGTATTACCTTATATGGTATAACGTCATATGGTATAACGTTATAACGTATTACGTTATATGGAATAACGTTATATGGTATAACGTTATAACGTATTACCTTGTATGGTATTACGTCATATGGTATAACGTTATAACGTATTCCGTTATATGGTATCACGTTATAACGTATTACGTCATATGGTATTACGTCATAACGTATTACGTTATATGGTATAACGTTATAACGTATTACGTTATATGGTATAACGTTATAACGTATTACCTTATATGGTATAACGTCATATGGTATAACGTTATAACGTATTACGTTATATGGAATAACGTTATATGGTATAACGTTATAACGTATTACCTTGTATGGTATTACGTCATATGGTATAACGTTATAACGTATTCCGTTATATGGTATCACGTTATAACGTATTACGTCATATGGTATTACGTCATAACGTATTACGTTATATGGTATTACGTTATAACGTATTACGTTATATGCTATAACGTCATATGGTATAACGTCAAATGGTATAACGTTATAATGTATTACGTCATATTGTATAACGTTATAACGTATTACCTTATATGGTATAACGTCATATGGTATAACGTTATAACGTATTACGTTATATGGAATAACGTTATATGGTATAACGTTATAACGTATTACCTTGTATGGTATTACGTCATATGGTATAACGTTATAACGTATTACGTTATATGGTATAACGTCATATGGTATAACGTTATAACGTATTACGTTATATGGTATTACGTTATAACGTATTACGTTATATGGTATTACGTCATAACGTATTACGTTATATGGTATAACGTCATATGGTATAACGTTATGACGTATTACGTTATATGGAGTTACGTCATAACGTATTACGTTATATGGTATAACGTTATAACGTATTACGTTATATGCTATAACGTCATATGGTATAACGTAATAATGTATTACGTCATATTGTATAACGTTATAACGTAATAAGTTATATGGTATAACGTCATATGGTATAACGTTATAACGTATTACGTTATATGGTATTACGTCAAAACGTAACACGTTATATGGTATAACGTTATAACGTATTACGTTATATGGTATAACGTTATAACGTATTACGTCAAAACGTATTACGTTATGTGGTATAACGTTTTTAACGTATTACGTTATATGGTTTTACGCCATAACGTAATACGTTATATGGTATAACGTTATAACGTATTAAGTTATATGCTATAACGTCATATGGTATAACGTTATAACGTATTACGTTATATGGTATTACGTTATAACGTATTACGTTATATGGTATAACGATATAACGTATTACGTTATATGGTATTACGTCATAACGTAATACGTTATATGGTATAACGTTATAACGTATTTCGTTATATGCTATAACGTCATATGGTATAGCGTTATAACGTATTACGTTATATTGTATTACGTCATAACGTATTACGTTATATGGTATAACGTCATATGGTATAACGTTATGACGTATTACGTTATGTGGTATTACGTCGTAACGTATTACTTTATATGGTATAACGTTATAACGTAATACGTTATATGGTATTACGTCAAAACGTATTACGTTATGTTTCATAACGTTTTTAACGTATTACGTTATATGGTATTACGTCATAACGTAATACGTTATAAGGTATAACGTTATAAGGTATTACGTTATATGCTATAACGTCATATGTTATCACGTTATAACGTATTACGTTATATGGTATAACGTCAAATGGTATAACGTTATAATATATTACGTCATATTGTATAACGTTATAACGTAATACGTTATATGGTATAACGTCATATGGAATAACGTTATAACGTATTACGTTATATGGTATAACGTTATAACGTATTACCTTATATGGTATAACGTCATATGGTATAACGTTATAAAGTATTACGTTATATGGTATAACATTATAACGTATTACGTTATATGGTATTACGTCAAAACGTATTACGTTATATGGTATAACGTTATAACGTATTACGTTATATGGTATTACGTAATAACGTATTACGTTATATGCTATAACGTCATATGGTATTACGTTATAACGTATTACGTTATATGGTATAACGTCATATGGTATAACGTTATGACGTATTACGTTATATGGAGTTACGTCATAACGTATTACGTTATATGGTATAACGTTATAACGTATTACGTTATATGCTATAACGTCATATGGTATAACGTTATAATGTATTACGTCATATTGTATAACGTTATAACGTAATAAGTTATATGGTATAACGTCATATGGTATAACGTTATAACGTATTACGTTATATGGTATTACGTCAAAACGTAACACGTTATATGGTATAACGTTATAACGTATTACGTTATATGGTATAACGTTATAACGTATTACATCAAAACGTATTACGTTATGTGGTATAACGTTTTTAACGTATTACGTTATATGGTTCTACGCCATAACGTAATACGTTATATGGTATAACGTTATAACGTATTAAGTTATATGCTATAACGTCATATGGTATAACGTTATAACGTATTACGTTATATGGTATTACGTTATAACGTATTACGTTATATGGTATAACGATATAACGTATTACGTTATATGGTATTACGTCATAACGTAATACGTTATATGGTATAACGTTATAACGTATTACGTTATATGCTATAACGTCATATGGTATAGCGTTATAACGTATTACGTTATATTGTATTACGTCATAACGTATTACGTTATTCGGTATAACGTCATATGGTATAACGTTATGACGTATTACGTTATGTGGTATTACGTCATAACGTATTACTTTATATGGTATAACGTTATAACGTAATACGTTATATGGTATTACGTCAAAACGTATTACGTTATGTTTCATAACGTTTTTAACGTATTACGTTATATGGTATTACGTCATAACGTAATACGTTATAAGGTATAACGTTATAAGGTATTACGTTATATGCTATAACGTCATATGGTATCACGTTATAACGTATTACGTTATATGGTATAACGTCAAATGGTATAACGTTATAATATATTACGTCATATTGTATAACGTTATAACGTAATACGTTATATGGTATAACGTCATATGGTATAACGTTATAAAGTATTACGTTATATGGCATAACATTATAACGTATTACGTTATATGGTATTACGTCAAAACGTATTACGTTATATGGTATAACGTTATAACGTATTACGTTATATGGTATTACGTAATAACGTATTACGTTATATGGTATAACGTTATAACGTATTACGTTATATGGCATAACGTTATAACCTATTACATTATGTGGTATTACCTTATAACGTACTACGTTATATGGTATAACGTTATAACGTATTACGTTATATGGTGTAACGTTATAACGTATTACGTTATATGGTATAACGTCATATGGTATAACGTTATAACGTATTACGTTATATGGTATCACGTTATAACGTATTACGTCATATGGTATTACATCATAACGTATTACGTTATATGGTATAACTTCATATGGTATAACGTTATGACGTATTACATTATGTCGTATTACCTTATAACGTATTACGTTATATGATATAACGTTATAACGAATTACGTTATATGGTATAACGTTATATGGTATAACGTTATAACGGATTACCTTATATGGTATAACGTCATATGGTATAACGTTATAACGTATTACGTTATATGGTATCACGTCATAACGTATTACATCATATGGTATAACGTTATAACGTATTACGTTATATGGTATTACGTCATAACGTATTACGTTATATGGTATAACGTTATAACGTATTACTTTATATAGTATAACGTCATATGGTATAACGTTATGACGTATTACGTTATATGGTATTACGTCATAACGTATTACATCATATGGTATAACGTTATAACGTATTACTTTATATAGTATAACGTCATATGGTATAACGTTATGACGTATTACGTTATATGGTATTACGTCATAACGTATTACATCATATGGTATAACGTTATAACGTATTACGTTATATGGTATTACGTCATAACGTATTACGTTATATGGTATAACGTTATAACGTATTACGTTATATGGTATAACGTTATAACGTATTACCTTATATAGTATAACGTCATATGGTATAACGTTATAACGTATTACGTTATATGGTATAACGTTATAACGTATTACGTTATATGGTATAACGTCATATGGTATAACGTTATAACGTATTACGTTATATGGTATAACGTTATAACGTATTACGTTATATGGTATAACGTTATAACGTATTACTTTATATAGTATAACGTCATATGGTATAACGTTATGACGTATTACGTTATATGGTATTACGTCATAACGTATTACATCATATGGTATAACGTTATAACGTATTACGTTATATGGTATTACGTCATAACGTATTACGTTATATGGTATAACGTTATAACGTATTACGTTATATGGTATAACGTTATAACGTATTACGTTATATGGTATAACGTTATAACGTATTACCTTATATAGTATAACGTCATATGGTATAACGTTATAACGTATTACGTTATATGGTATAACGTTATAACGTATTACGTTATATGGTATAACGTCATATGGTATAACGTTATAACGTATTACGTTATATGGTATAACGTTATAACGTATTACGTTATATGGTATAACGTTATAACGTATTACTTTATATAGTATAACGTCATATGGTATAACGTTATGACGTATTACGTTATATGGTATTACGTCATAACGTATTACATCATATGGTATAACGTTATAACGTATTACGTTATATGGTATTACGTCATAACGTATTACGTTATATGGTATAACGTTATAACGTATTACGTTATATGGTATAACGTTATAACGTATTACTTTATATAGTATAACGTCATATGGTATAACGTTATGACGTATTACGTTATATGGTATTACGTCATAACGTATTACATCATATGGTATAACGTTATAACGTATTACGTTATATGGTATTACGTCATAACGTATTACGTTATATGGTATAACGTTATAACGTATTACGTTATATGGTATAACGTTATAACGTATTACCTTATATAGTATAACGTCATATGGTATAACGTTATAACGTATTACGTTATATGGTATAACGTTATAACGTATTACGTTATATGGTATAACGTCATATGGTATAACGTTATAACGTATTACGTTATATGGTATAACGTTATAACGTATTACGTTATATGGTATAACGTTATAACGTATTACCTTATATAGTATAACGTCATATGGTATAACGTTATAACGTATTACGTTATATGGTATAACGTTATAACGTATTACGTTATATGGTATAACGTCATATGGTATAACGTTATAACGTATTACGTTATATGGTATAACGTTATGACGTATTACGTTATATGGTATTACGACATAACGTATTACGTTATATGGTATAACGTTATAACGTAATACGATACATGGTATAACGTCATATGGTATAACGTTATAACGTATTACGTTATATGGTATTACGTCATAACGTAATACGTTATATGGTATAACGTTATAACGTATTACGTTATATGGTATTACGTTATAACGTATTACGTTATATGGTATAACGTTATAACGTATTACCTTATATGGTATAGCGTCATATGGTATAACGTTATAACGTATTACGTTATATGGTATAACGTTATAACGTATTACGTTATATGGTATTACGTCAAAACGTCTTACGTTATGTGGCATAACGTTTTTAACGTATTACGTTATATGGTATTACGTCATAACGTAATACATTATATGGTATAACGTTATAACGTATTACGTTATATGCTATAACGTCATATGGTGTAACGTTATAACGTATTACGTTATATGGTATTACGTTATAACGCATTACGTTATATGGTATAACGTTATAACGTATTACGTTATATTGTATTACGTCATAACGTATTACGTTATATGGTATAACGTCATATGGTATAACGTTATGACGTATTACGTCATGTGGTATTACGTCATAACGTATTACGTTATATGGTATAACGTTGTAACGTAATACGTTATATGGTATAACGTCATATGGTATAACGTTATAACGTATTACGTTATATGGTATTACGTCATAACGTAATACGTTATATGGTATTACGTCAAAACGTATTACGTTATGTTTCATAACGTTTTTAACGTATTACGTTATATGGTATTACGTCATAACGTAATACGTTATAAGGTATAACGTTATAATCTATTACGTTATATGCTATAACGTCATATGGTATAACGTTATAACGTATTACGTTATATGGTATAACGTCATATTGTATAACGTTATAACGTATTACGTTATATGGTATCACGTTATAACGTATTACGTTATATGGTATAACGTCAAATGGTATAACGTTATAATATATTACGTCATATTGTATAACGTTATAACGTAATACGTTATATGGTATAACGTCATATGGAATAACGTTATAACGTATTACGTTATATGGTATAACGTTATAACGTATTACCTTAAATGGTATAACGTCATATGGTATAACGTTATAAAGTATTACGTTATATGGTATAACATTATAACGTATTACGTTATATGGTATTACGTCAAAACGTATTACGTCATATGGTATAACGTTATAACTTATTACGTTATATGGTATTACGTAATAACGTATAACGTTATATGCTATAACGTCATATGGTATTACGTTATGACGTATTACGTTATATGGTATAACGTTATAACGTATTACCTTATATGGTATAACGTCATATGGTATAACGTTATAAAGTATTACGTTATATGGTATAACATTATAACGTATTACGTTATATGGTATTACGTCAAAACGTATTACGTTATACGGTATTACGTCAAAACGTATTACGTTATATGGTATAACGTTATAACGTATTACGTTATATGGTATTACGTAATAACGTATTACGTTATATGCTATAACGTCATATGGTATTACGTTATAACGTATTACGTTATATGGTATAACGTTATAACGTATTACCTTATATGGTATAACGTCATATGGTATTACGTTATAACGTATTACGTTATATGGTATGACGTTATAACGTATTACGTTATATGGAATCACGTTATAACGTATTACGTTATATGGCATAACGTTTTAACGTATTACATTATGTGGTATTACCTTATAACGTACTACGTTATATGGTATAACGTTATAACGTATTACGTTATATGGTATAACGTTATAACGTATTACGTTATATGGTATAACGTCATATGGTATAACGTTATAACGTATTACGTTATATGGTATCACGTTATAACGTATTACGTCATATGGTATTACGTCATAACGTATTACGTTATATGGTATAACGTTATAACATAATACGTTATATGGTATAACGTCATATGGTATAACGTTATAACGTATTACGTTATATGGTATTACGTCAAAACGTATTACGTTATATGGTATAACGTTATAACGTATTACGTTATATGGTATAACGTTATAACGTATTACGTTATATGGTATAACGTCATATGGTATAACGTTATAACGTATTACGTTATATGGTATAACGTTATGTCGTATTACGTTATATGGTATTACGTCATAACGTATTACGTTATATGGTATTACGTCAAAACGTATTACGTTATGTTTCATAACGTTTTTAACGTATTACGTTATATTGTATTACGTCATAACGTAATACGTTATATGATATAACGTTATAACGTATTACGTTATATGGTATTACGTCATAACGTATTACGTTATATGGTATAACGTTATAACATAATACGTTATATGGTATAACGTCATATGGTATAACGTTATAACGTATTACGTTATATGGTATTACGTCAAAACGTATTACGTTATATGGTATAACGTTATAACGTATTACGTTATATGGTATTACGTTATAACGTATTACGTTATATGGTATAACGTTATAACGTATTACCTTATATGGTATAACGTCATATGGTATAACGTTATAAAGTATTACGTTATATGGCATAACGTTATAACGTATTACATTATGTGGTATTACCTTATAACGTACTACGTTATATGGTATAACGTTATAACGTATTACGTTATATGGTATAACGTCATATGGTATAACGTTATAACGTATTACGTTATATGGTATCACGTTATAACGTATTACGTCATATGGTATTACGTCATAACGTATTACGTTATATGGTATAACTTCATATGGTATAACGTTATGTCGTATTACGTTATATGGTATTACGTCATAACGTATTACGTTATATGGTATAACGTCATATTGTATAACGTTATGACGTATTACATTATATGATATAACGTCATAACGTATTACGTTATATGGTATAACGTTATAACGTATTACGTTATATGGCATAACGTTATAACGTATTACATTATGTGGTATTACCTTATAACGTACTACGTTATATGGTATAACGTTATAACGTATTACGTTATATGGTATAACGTTATAACGTATTACGTTATATGGTATAACGTCATATGGTATAACGTCAAATGGTATAACGTTATAATGTATTACGTCATATTGTATAACATTATAACGTAACACGTTATATGGTATAACGTCATAAGGTATTACGTTATAACGTATTACGTTATATGGTATTACGTTATAACGTATTACGTTATATGGTATAACGTTATAACGTATTACCTTATATGGTATAACGTCATATGGTATAACGTTATAACGTATTACGTTATATGGTATAACATTATAACGTATTACGTTATATGGTATTACGTCAAAACGTATTACGTTATATGGTATAACGTTATAACGTATTACGTTATATGGTATTACGTTATAACGTATTACGTTATATGGTATAAGGTCATATTGTATAACGTTATAACGTATTACGTTATATGGTATCACGTTATAACGTATTACGTTATATGGTATAACGTCAAATGGTATAACGTTATAATATATTACGTCATATTGTATAACGATATAACGTAATACGTTATATGGTATAACGTCATATGGAATAACGTTATAACGTATTACGTTATATGGTATAACGTTATAACGTATTACGTTATACGGTATAACGTCATATGGTATAACGTTATAACGTATTACGTTATATGGTATAACGTTATAACGTATTACGTTATACGGTATAACGTCATATGGTATAACGTTATAACGTATTACGTTATATGGTATCACGTTATAACGTATTACGTCATATGGTATTACGTCATAACGTATTACGTTATATGGTATAACTTCATATGGTATAACGTTATGACGTATTACGTTATATGGTATTACGTAATAACGTATTACGTTATATGGTATAACGTTATAACGTATTACGATATATGGTATAACGTCATATGGTATATCGTTATAACGTATTACGTTATATGGTATCACGTTATAACGTATTACGTCATATGGTATTACGTCATAACGTATTACGTTATATGGTATAACTTCATATGGTATAACGTTATGACGTATTACGTTATATGGTATTACGTCATAACGTATTACGTTATATGGTATAACGTCATATTGTATAACGTTATGACGTATTACGTTATATGGTATTACGTCATAACTTATTACGTTATATGGTATTACGTTATAACGTATTACGTTATATGCTATAACGTCATATGGTATAACGTTATAACGTATTACGTTATATGGTATAACGTCATATGGTATAACGTCAAATGGTATAACGTTATAATGTATTACGTCATATTGTATAACGTTATAACGTAACACGTTGTATGGTATAACGTCATATGGTATTACGTTATAACGTATTACGTCTTATGGTATTACGTTATAACGTATTACGTTATATGGTATAACGTTATAACGTATTACCTTATATGGTATAACGTCATATGGTATAACGTTATAACGTATTACGTTATATGGTATAACATTATAACGTATTACGTTATATGGTATTACCTCAAAACGTATTACGTTATATGGTATAACGTTATAACGTATTACGTTATATGGTATTACGTTATAACGTATTACGTTATATGGTATAACGTTATAACGTATTACGTTATATGGTATAACGTTATAACGTATTACGTTATATGGTATAACGTTATAACGTATTACCTTATATAGTATAACGTCATATGGTATAACGTTATAACGTATTACGTTATATGGTATAACGTTATATGCTATAACGTCATATGGTATAACGTTATAACGTATTACGTTATATGGTATTACGTTATAACGTACTACGTTATATGGTATAACGTTATAACGTATTACGTTATATGGTATAACGTTATAACGTATTACGTTATATGGTATAACGTCATATGGTATAACGTTATAACGTATTACGTTATATGGTATTACGTTATAACGTACTACGTTATATGGTATAACGTTATAACGTATTACGTTATATGGTATAACGTTATAACGTATTACGTTATATGGTATAACGTCATATGGTATAACGTTATAACGTATTACGTTATATGGTATCACGTTATAACGTATTACGTTATATGGTATTACGTCAAAACGTATTACGTTATATGGTATAACGTTATAACGTATTACGTTATATGGTATTACGTTATAACGTATTACGTTATATGGTATAACGTCATATGGTATAACGTTATAACGTATTACGTTATATGGTATTACGTTATAACGTACTACGTTATATGGTATAACGTTATAACGTATTACGTTATATGGTATAACGTTATAACGTATTACGTTATATGGTATAACGTCATATGGTATAACGTTATAACGTATTACGTTATATGGTATCACGTTATAACGTATTACGTCATATGGTATTACGTCATAACGTATTACGTTATATGGTATAACGTCATATTGTATAACGTTATGACGTATTACATTATATGATATTACGTCATAACGTATTACGTTATATGGTATAACGTTATAACGTATTACGTTATATGGCATAACGTTATAACGTATTACATTATGTGGTATTACCTTATAACGTACTACGTTATATGGTATAACGTTATAACGTATTACGTTATATGGTATAACGTTATAACGTATTACGTTATATGGTATAACGTCATATGGTATAACGTCAAATGGTATAACGTTATAATGTATTACGTCATATTGTATAACGTTATAACGTAACACGTTATATGGTATAACGTCATAAGGTATTACGTTATAACGTATTACGTTATATGGTATTACGTTATAACGTATTACGTTATATGGTATAACGTTATAACGTATTACCTTATATGGTATAACGTCATATGGTATAACGTTATAACGTATTACGTTATATGGTATAACATTATAACGTATTACGTTATATGGTATTACGTCAAAACGTATTACGTTATATGGTATAACGTTATAACGTATTACGTTATATGTTATTACGTTATAACGTATTACGTTATATGGTATAACGTCATATTGTATAACGTTATAACGTATTACGTTATATGGTATCACGTTATAACGTATTACGTTATATGGTATAACGTCAAATGGTATAACGTTATAATATATTACGTCATATTGTATAACGATATAACGTAATACGTTATATGGTATAACGTCATATGGAATAACGTTATAACGTATTACGTTATATGGTATAACGTTATAACGTATTACCTTATATGGTATAACGTCATATGGTATAACGTTATAAAGTATTACGTTATATGGCATAACGTTATAACGTATTACATTATGTGGTATTACCTTATAACGTACTACGTTATATGGTATAACGTTATAACGTATTACGTTATATGGTATAACGTCATATGGTATAACGTTATAACGTATTACGTTATATGGTATCACGTTATAACGTATTACGTCATATGGTATTACGTCATAACGTATTACGTTATATGGTATAACTTCATATGGTATAACGTTATGTCGTATTACGTTATATGGTATTACGTCATAACGTATTACGTTATATGGTATAACGTCATATTGTATAACGTTATGACGTATTACATTATATGGTATTACGTTATAACGTATTACGTTATATGGTATAACGTTGTAACGTATTACCTTATATGGTATAACGTCATATGGTATAACGTTATAACGTATTACGTTATATGGTATAACATTATAACGTATTACGTTATATGGTATTACGTCAAAACGTATTACGTTATATGGTATAACGTTATAACGTATTACGTTATATGGTATTACGTTATAACGTATTACATTATGTGGTATTACCTTATAACGTACTACGTTATATGGTATAACGTTATAACGTATTACGTTATATGGTATAACGTTATAACGTATTACGTTATATGGTATAACTTCATATGGTATAACGTCAAATGGTATAACGTTATAATGTATTACGTCATATTGTATAACGTTATAACGTAACACGTTATATGGTATAACGTCAAAACGTATTACGTTATATGGTATAACGTTATAACATTTTACGTTATATGGTATTACGTTATAACGTATTACGTTATATGGTATAACGTCATATTGTATAACGTTATAACGTATTACGTTATATGGTATAACGTTATAACGTATTACGTTATATGGTATTACGTTATAACGTATTACGTTATATGGTATAACGTCATATTGTATAACGTTATAACGTATTACGTTATATGGTATAACGTCAAATGGTATAACGTTATAATATATTACGTCATATTGTATAACGATATAACGTAATACGTTATATGGTATAACGTCATATGTAATAACGTTATAACGTATTACGTTATATGGTATAACGTTATAACGTATTACCTTATATGGTATAACGTCATATGGTATAACGTTATAAAGTATTACGTTATATGGCATAACGTTATAACGTATTACATTATGTGGTATTACCTTATAACGTACTACGTTATATGGTATAACGTTATAACGTATTACGTTATATGGTATAACGTCATATGGTATAACGTTATAACGTATTACGTTATATGGTATCACGTTATAACGTATTACGTCATATGGTATTACGTCATAACGTATTACGTTATATGGTATAACTTCATATGGTATAACGTTATGTCGTATTACGTTATATGGTATTACGTCATAACGTATTACGTTATATGGTATAACGTCATATTGTATAACGTTATGACGTATTACATTATATGATATAACGTCATAACGTATTACGTTATATGGTATAACGTTATAACGTATTACGTTATATGGCATAACGTTATAACGTATTACATTATGTGGTATTACCTTATAACGTACTACGTTATATGGTATAACGTTATAACGTATTACGTTATATGGTATAACGTTATAACGTATTACGTTATATGGTATAACGTCATATGGTATAACGTCAAATGGTATAACGTTATAATGTATTACGTCATATTGTATAACGTTATAACGTAACACGTTATATGGTATAACGTCATAAGGTATTACGTTATAACGTATTACGTTATATGGTATTACGTTATAACGTATTACGTTATATGGTATAACGTTATAACGTATTACCTTATATGGTATAACGTCATATGGTATAACGTTATAACGTATTACGTTATATGGTATAACATTATAACGTATTACGTTATATGGTATTACGTCAAAACGTATTACGTTATATGGTATAACGTTATAACGTATTACGTTATATGGTATTACGTTATAACGTATTACGTTATATGGTATAAGGTCATATTGTATAACGTTATAACGTATTACGTTATATGGTATCACGTTATAACGTATTACGTTATATGGTATAACGTCAAATGGTATAACGTTATAATATATTACGTCATATTGTATAACGATATAACGTAATACGTTATATGGTATAACGTCATATGGAATAACGTTATAACGTATTACGTTATATGGTATAACGTTATAACGTATTACGTTATACGGTATAACGTCATATGGTATAACGTTATAACGTATTACGTTATATGGTATAACGTTATAACGTATTACGTTATACGGTATAACGTCATATGGTATAACGTTATAACGTATTACGTTATATGGTATCACGTTATAACGTATTACGTCATATGGTATTACGTCATAACGTATTACGTTATATGGTATAACTTCATATGGTATAACGTTATGACGTATTACGTTATATGGTATTACGTAATAACGTATTACGTTATATGGTATAACGTTATAACGTATTACGATATATGGTATAACGTCATATGGTATATCGTTATAACGTATTACGTTATATGGTATCACGTTATAACGTATTACGTCATATGGTATTACGTCATAACGTATTACGTTATATGGTATAACTTCATATGGTATAACGTTATGACGTATTACGTTATATGGTATTACGTCATAACGTATTACGTTATATGGTATAACGTCATATTGTATAACGTTATGACGTATTACGTTATATGGTATTACGTCATAACTTATTACGTTATATGGTATTACGTTATAACGTATTACGTTATATGCTATAACGTCATATGGTATAACGTTATAACGTATTACGTTATATGGTATAACGTCATATGGTATAACGTCAAATGGTATAACGTTATAATGTATTACGTCATATTGTATAACGTTATAACGTAACACGTTGTATGGTATAACGTCATATGGTATTACGTTATAACGTATTACGTCTTATGGTATTACGTTATAACGTATTACGTTATATGGTATAACGTTATAACGTATTACCTTATATGGTATAACGTCATATGGTATAACGTTATAACGTATTACGTTATATGGTATAACATTATAACGTATTACGTTATATGGTATTACCTCAAAACGTATTACGTTATATGGTATAACGTTATAACGTATTACGTTATATGGTATTACGTTATAACGTATTACGTTATATGGTATAACGTTATAACGTATTACGTTATATGGTATAACGTTATAACGTATTACGTTATATGGTATAACGTTATAACGTATTACCTTATATAGTATAACGTCATATGGTATAACGTTATAACGTATTACGTTATATGGTATAACGTTATATGCTATAACGTCATATGGTATAACGTTATAACGTATTACGTTATATGGTATTACGTTATAACGTACTACGTTATATGGTATAACGTTATAACGTATTACGTTATATGGTATAACGTTATAACGTATTACGTTATATGGTATAGCGTCATATGGTATAACGTTATAACGTATTACGTTATATGGTATTACGTTATAACGTACTACGTTATATGGTATAACGTTATAACGTATTACGTTATATGGTATAACGTTATAACGTATTACGTTATATGGTATAACGTCATATGGTATAACGTTATAACGTATTACGTTATATGGTATCACGTTATAACGTATTACGTTATATGGTATTACGTCAAAACGTATTACGTTATATGGTATAACGTTATAACGTATTACGTTATATGGTATTACGTTATAACGTATTACGTTATATGGTATAACGTCATATTGTATAACGTTATAACGTATTACGTTATATGGTATCACGTTATAACGTATTACGTTATAAGGTATTACGTCATAACGTATTACGTTATATGGTATTACGTCAAAACGTAACACGTTATATGGTATAACGTTATAATGTATTACGTTATATGCTATAACGTCATATGGTATAACGTTATAACGTATTACGTTATATGGTATTACGTTATAACGTACTACGTTATATGGTATAACGTTATAACGTATTACGTTATATGGTATAACGTTATAACGTATTACGTTATATGGTATAACGTCATATGGTATAACGTTATAACGTATTACGTTATATGGTATCACGTTATAACGTATTACGTCATATGGTATTACGTCATAACGTATTACGTTATATGGTATAACGTCATATTGTATAACGTTATGACGTATTACATTATATGATATTACGTCATAACGTATTACGTTATATGGTATAACGTTATAACGTATTACGTTATATGGCATAACGTTATAACGTATTACATTATGTGGTATTACCTTATAACGTACTACGTTATATGGTATAACGTTATAACGTATTACGTTATATGGTATAACGTTATAACGTATTACGTTATATGGTATAACGTCATATGGTATAACGTCAAATGGTATAACGTTATAATGTATTACGTCATATTGTATAACGTTATAACGTAACACGTTATATGGTATAACGTCATAAGGTATTACGTTATAACGTATTACGTTATATGGTATTACGTTATAACGTATTACGTTATATGGTATAACGTTATAACGTATTACCTTATATGGTATAACGTCATATGGTATAACGTTATAACGTATTACGTTATATGGTATAACATTATAACGTATTACGTTATATGGTATTACGTCAAAACGTATTACGTTATATGGTATAACGTTATAACGTATTACGTTATATGGTATTACGTTATAACGTATTACGTTATATGGTATAACGTCATATTGTATAACGTTATAACGTATTACGTTATATGGTATCACGTTATAACGTATTACGTTATATGGTATAACGTCAAATGGTATAACGTTATAATATATTACGTCATATTGTATAACGATATAACGTAATACGTTATATGGTATAACGTCATATGGAATAACGTTATAACGTATTACGTTATATGGTATAACGTTATAACGTATTACCTTATATGGTATAACGTCATATGGTATAACGTTATAAAGTATTACGTTATATGGCATAACGTTATAACGTATTACATTATGTGGTATTACCTTATAACGTACTACGTTATATGGTATAACGTTATAACGTATTACGTTATATGGTATAACGTCATATGGTATAACGTTATAACGTATTACGTTATATGGTATCACGTTATAACGTATTACGTCATATGGTATTACGTCATAACGTATTACGTTATATGGTATAACTTCATATGGTATAACGTTATGTCGTATTACGTTATATGGTATTACGTCATAACGTATTACGTTATATGGTATAACGTCATATTGTATAACGTTATGACGTATTACATTATATGGTATTACGTTATAACGTATTACGTTATATGGTATAACGTTATAACGTATTACCTTATATGGTATAACGTCATATGGTATAACGTTATAACGTATTACGTTATATGGTATAACATTATAACGTATTACGTTATATGGTATTACGTCAAAACGTATTACGTTATATGGTATAACGTTATAACGTATTACGTTATATGGTATTACGTTATAACGTATTACATTATGTGGTATTACCTTATAACGTACTACGTTATATGGTATAACGTTATAACGTATTACGTTATATGGTATAACGTTATAACGTATTACGTTATATGGTATAACTTCATATGGTATAACGTCAAATGGTATAACGTTATAATGTATTACGTCATATTGTATAACGTTATAACGTAACACGTTATATGGTATAACGTCAAAACGTATTACGTTATATGGTATAACGTTATAACATTTTACGTTATATGGTATTACGTTATAACGTATTACGTTATATGGTATAACGTCATATTGTATAACGTTATAACGTATTACGTTATATGGTATCACGTTATAACGTATTACGTTATATGGTATAACGTCAAATGGTATAACGTTATAATATATTACGTCATATTGTATAACGATATAACGTAATACGTTATATGGTATAACGTCATATGGAATAACGTTATAACGTATTACGTTATATGGTATAACGTTATAACGTATTACGTTATATGGTATAACGTCATATGGTATAACGTCAAATGGTATAACGTTATAATGTATTACGTCATATTGTATAACGTTATGACGTAACACGTTATATGGTATAACGTCAAAACGTATTACGTTATATGGTATTACGTTATAACGTATTACGTTATATGGTATTACGTTATAACGTATTACGTTATATGGTATAACGTTATAACGTATTACCTTATATGGTATAAAGTCATATGGTATAACGTTATAACGTATTACGTTATATGGTATAACATTATAACGTATTACGTTATATGGTATTACGTCAAAACGTATTACGTTATATGGTATAACGTTATAACGTATTACGTTATATGGTATTACGTTATAACGTATTACGTTATATGGTATAACGTCATATTGTATAACGTTATAACGTATTACGTTATATGGTATAACGTCATATGGTATAACGTTATAAAGTATTACGTTATATGGCATAACGTTATAACGTATTACATTATGTGGTATTACCTTATAACGTACTACGTTATATGGTATAACGTTATAACGTATTAAGTTATATGGTATAACGTTATAACGTATTACGTTATATGGTATAACGTCATATGGTATAACGTTATAACGTATTACGTTATATGTTATAACGTTATAACGTATTACGTTATATGGTATAACGTCATATGGTATAACGTTATGACGTATTACGTTATATGGTATTACGTCATAACGTATTACGTTATATGGTATAACGTTATAACGTAATACGATATATGGTATAACGTCATATGGTATAACGTTATAACGTATTACGTTATATGGTATTACGTCATAACGTAATACGTTATATGGTATAACGTTATAACGTATTACGTTATATGGTATAACGTCATATGGTATAACGTTATGACGTATTACGTTATATGGTATTACGTCATAACGTATTACGTTATATGGTATAACGTTATAACGTATTACGTTATATGGTATTACGTTATAACGTATTACGTTATATGGTATAACGTTAAAACGTATTACGTTATATGGCATAACGTTATAACGTATTACATTATGTGGTATTACCTTATAACGTATTACGTTATATGGTATAACGTTATAACGAATTACGTTATATGGTATAACGTTGTATGGTATAACGTTATAACGGATTACCTTATATGGTATAACGTCATATGGTATAACGTTATAACGTATTACGTTATATGGTATCACGTCATAACGTATTACATCATATGGTATAACGTTATAACGTATTACGTTATATGGTATTACGTCATAACGTATTACGTTATATGGTATATCGTTATAACGTATTACGTTATATGCTATAACGTAATATAGTATAACGTTATAACGTATTATGTTATATGGTATTACGTTGTAACGTATTACGTCATATGGTATTACGTCATAACGTATTACGTTATATGGTATAACGTTATAACGTATTACGTTATATGGTATAACGTTATAACGTATTACTTTATATAGTATAACGTCATATGGTATAACGTTATGACGTATTACGTTATATGGTATTACGTCATAACGTATTACATCATATGGTATAACGTTATAACGTATAACGTTATATGGTATTACGTCATAACGTATTACGTTATATGGTATAACGTTATAACGTATTACGTTATATGGTATAACGTTATAACGTATTACCTTATATAGTATAACGTCATATGGTATAACGTTATAACGTATTACGTTATATGGTATAACGTTATAACGTATTACGTTATATGGTATAACGTTATAACGTAATACGATATATGGTATAACGTCATATGGTATAACGTTATAACGTATTACGTTATATGGTATTACGTCATAACGTAATACGTTATATGGTATAACGTTATAACGTATTACGTTATATGGTATTACGTTATAACGTATTACGTTATATGGTATAACGTTATAACGTATTACCTTATATGGTATAGCGTCATATGGTATAACGTTATAACGTATTACGTTATATGGTATAACGTTATAACGTATTACGTTATATGGTATTACGTCAAAACGTCTTACGTTATGTGGCATAACGTTTTTAACGTATTACGTTATATGGTATTACGTCATAACGTAATACATTATATGGTATAACGTTATAACGTATTACGTTATATGCTATAACGTCATATGGTGTAACGTTATAACGTATTACGTTATATGGTATTACGTTATAACGCATTACGTTATATGGTATAACGTTATAACGTATTACGTTATATTGTATTACGTCATAACGTATTACGTTATATGGTATAACGTCATATGGTATAACGTTATGACGTATTACGTTATGTGGTATTACGTCATAACGTATTACGTTATATGGTATAACGTTATAACGTAATACGTTATATGGTATAACGTCATATGGTATAACGTTATAACGTATTACGTTATATGGTATTACGTCATAACGTAATACGTTATATGGTATTACGTCAAAACGTATTACGTTATGTTTCATAACGTTTTTAACGTATTACGTTATATGGTATTACGTCATAACGTAATACGTTATAAGGTATAACGTTATAAGGTATTACGTTATATGCTATAACGTCATATGGTATAACGTTATAACGTATTACGTTATATGGTATAACGTCATATTGTATAACGTTATAACGTATTACGTTATATGGTATCACGTTATAACGTATTACGTTATATGGTATAACGTCAAATGGTATAACGTTATAATATATTACGTCATATTGTATAACGTTATAACGTAATACGTTATATGGTATAACGTCATATGGAATAACGTTATAACGTATTACGTTATATGGTATAACGTTATAACGTATTACCTTAAATGGTATAACGTCATATGGTATAACGTTATAAAGTATTACGTTATATGGTATAACATTATAACGTATTACGTTATATGGTATTACGACAAAACGTATTACGTTATATGGTATAACGTTATAACGTATTACGTTATATGGTATTACGTAATAACGTATTACGTTATATGCTATAACGTCATATGGTATTACGTTATAACGTATTACGTTATATGGTATAACGTTATAACGTATTACCTTATATGGTATAACGTCATATGGTATAACGTTATAAAGTATTACGTTATATGGTATAACATTATAACGTATTACGTTATATGGTATTACGTCAAAACGTATTACGTTATATGGTATTACGTCAAAACGTATTACGTTATATGGTATAACGTTATAACGTATTACGTTATATGGTATTACGTAATAACGTATTACGTTATATGCTATAACGTCATATGGTATTACGTTATAACGTATTACGTTATATGGTATAACGTTATAACGTATTACCTTATATGGTATAACGTCATATGGTATTACGTTATAACGTATTACGTTATAGGGTATAACGTTATAACGTATTACGTTATATGGAATCACGTTATAACGTATTACGTTATATGGCATAAAGTTTTAACGTATTACATTATGTGGTATTACCTTATAACGTACTACGTTATATGGTATAACGTTATAACGTATTACGTTATATGGTATAACGTTATAACGTATTACGTTATATGGTATAACGTCATATGGTATAACGTTATAACGTATTACGTTATGTGGTATCACGTTATAACGTATTAGGTCATATGGTATTACGTCATAACGTATTACGTTATATGGTATAACTTCATATGGTATAACGTTATGTCGTATTACGTTATATGGTATTACGTCATAACGTATTACGTTATATGGTATTAAGTCAAAACGTATTACGTTATGTTTCATAACGTTTTTAACGTATTACGTTATATTGTATTACGTCATAACGTAATACGTTATATGGTATAACGTTATAACGTATTACGTTATATGGTATAACGTTATAACGTATTACGTTATATGGTATTACGTTATAACGTATTACGTTATATGGTATAACGTCATATTGTATAACGTTATAACGTATTACGTTATATGATATCACGTTATAACGTATTACGTTATATGGTATAACGTCAAATGGTATAACGTTATAATATATTACGTCATATTGTATAACGATATAACGTAATACGTTATATGGTATAACGTCATATGGAATAACGTTATAACGTATTACGTTATATGGTATAACGTTATAACGTATTACCTTATATGGTATAACGTCATATGGTATAACGTTATAAAGTATTACGTTATATGGCATAACGTTATAACGTATTACATTATGTGGTATTACCTTATAACGTACTACGTTATATGGTATAACGTTATAACGTATTACGTTATATGGTATAACGTCATATGGTATAACGTTATAACGTATTACGTTATATGGTATCACGTTATAACGTATTACGTCATATGGTATTACGTCATAACGTATTACGTTATATGGTATAACTTCATATGGTATAACGTTATGTCGTATTACGTTATATGGTATTACGTCATAACGTATTACGTTATATGGTATAACGTCATATTGTATAACGTTATGACGTACTACGTTATATGATATAACGTCATAACGTATTACGTTATATGGTATAACGTTATAACGTATTACCTTATATAGTATAACGTCATATGGTATAACGTTATAACGTATTACGTTATATGGTATAACGTTATAACGTATTACGTTATATGGTATAACGTCATATGGTATAACGTTATAACGTATTACGTTATATGGTATAACGTTATAACGTATTACGTTATATGGTATAACGTTATAACGTATTACCTTATATAGTATAACGTCATATGGTATAACGTTATAACGTATTACGTTATATGGTATAACGTTATAACGTATTACGTTATATGGTATTACGTCATAACGTAATACGTTATATGGTATAACGGTATAACGTATTACGTTATATGGTATTACGTTATAACGTATTACGTTATATGGTATAACGTTATAACGTATTACCTTATATGGTATAGCGTCATATGGTATAACGTTATAACGTATTACGTTATATGGTATAACGTTATAACGTATTACGTTATATGGTATTACGTCAAAACGTCTTACGTTATGTGGCATAACGTTTTTAACGTATTACGTTATATGGTATTACGTCATAACGTAATACATTATATGGTATAACGTTATAACGTATTACGTTATATGCTATAACGTCATATGGTGTAACGTTATAACGTATTACGTTATATGGTATTACGTTATAACGCATTACGTTATATGGTATAACGTTATAACGTATTACGTTATATTGTATTACGTCATAACGTATTACGTTATATGGTATAACGTCATATGGTATAACGTTATGACGTATTACGTTATGTGGTATTACGTCATAACGTATTACGTTATATGGTATAACGTTATAACGTAATACGTTATATGGTATAACGTCATATGGTATAACGTTATAACGTATTACGTTATATGGTATTACGTCATAACGTAATACGTTATATGGTATTACGTCAAAACGTATTACGTTATGTTTCATAACGTTTTTAACGTATTACGTTATATGGTATTACGTCATAACGTAATACGTTATAAGGTATAACGTTATAAGGTATTACGTTATATGCTATAACGTCATATGGTATAACGTTATAACGTATTACGTTATATGGTATAACGTCATATTGTATAACGTTATAACGTATTACGTTATATGGTATCACGTTATAACGTATTACGTTATATGGTATAACGTCAAATGGTATAACGTTATAATATATTACGTCATATTGTATAACGTTATAACGTAATACGTTATATGGTATAGCGTCATATGGAATAACGTTATAACGTAATACGTTATAAGGTATAACGTTATAAGGTATTACGTTATATGCTATAACGTCATATGGTATAACGTTATAACGTATTACGTTATATGCTATAACGTCATATGGTATTACGTTATAACGTATTACGTTATATGGTATAACGTTATAACGTATTACCTTATATGGTATAACGTCATATGGTATAACGTTATAAAGTATTACGTTATATGGTATAACATTATAACGTATTACGTTATATGGTATTACGTCAAAACGTATTACGTTATATGGTATTACGTCAAAACGTATTACGTTATATGGTATAACGTTATAACGTATTACGTTATATGGTATTACGTAATAACGTATTACTTTATATGCTATAGCGTCATATGGTATTACGTTATAACGTATTACGTTATATGGTATAACGTTATAACGTATTACCTTATATGGTATAACGTCATATGGTATTACGTTATAACGTATTACGTTATATGGTATAACGTTATAACGTATTACGTTATATGGAATCACGTTATAACGTATTACGTTATATGGCATAACGTTTTAACGTATTACATTATGTGGTATTACCTTATAACGTACTACGTTATATGGTATAACGTTATAACGTATTACGTTATATGGTATAACGTTATAACGTGTTACGTTATATGGTATAACGTCATATGGTATAACGTTATAACGTATTACGTTATATGGTATCACGTTATAACGTATTACGTCATATGGTATTACGTCATAACGTATTACGTTATATGGTATAACTTCATATGGTATAACGTTATGTCGTATTACGTTATATGGTATTACGTCATAACGTATTACGTTATATGGTATTACGTCAAAACGTATTACGTTATGTTTCATAACGTTTTTAACGTATTACGTTATATTGTATTACGTCATAACGTAATACGTTATATGGTATAACGTTATAACGTATTACGTTATATGGTATTACGTCATAACGTATTACGTTATATGGTATAACGTTATAACATAATACGTTATATGGTATAACGTCATATGGTATAACGTTATAACGTATTACGTTATATGGTATTACGTCAAAACGTATTACGTTATATGGTATAACGTTATAACGTATTACGTTATATGGTATTACGTTATAACGTATTACGTTATATGGTATAACGTCATATTGTATAACGTTATAACGTATTACGTTATATGGTATCACGTTATAACGTATTACGTTATATCGTATAACGTCAAATGGTATAACGTTATAATATATTACGTCATATTGTATAACGATATAACGTAATACGTTATATGGTATAACGTCATATGGAATAACGTTATAACGTATTACGTTATATGGTATAACGTTATAACGTATTACCTTATATGGTATAACGTCATATGGTATAACGTTATAAAGTGTTACGTTATATGGCATAACGTTATAACGTATTACATTATGTGGTATTACCTTATAACGTACTACGTTATATGGTATAACGTTATAACGTATTACGTTATATGGTATAACGTCATATGGTATAACGTTATAACGTATTACGTTATATGGTATCACGTTATAACGTATTACGTCATATGGTATTACGTCATAACGTATTACGTTATATGGTATAACTTCATATGGTATAACGTTATGTCGTATTACGTTATATGGTATTACGTCATAACGTATTACGTTATATGGTATAACGTCATATTGTATAACGTTATGACGTATTACATTATATGATATAACGTCATAACGTATTACGTTATATGGTATAACGTTATAACGTATTACGTTATATGGCATAACGTTATAACGTATTACATTATGTGGTATTACCTTATAACGTACTACGTTATATGGTATAACGTTATAACGTATTACGTTATATGGTATAACGTTATAACGTATTACGTTATATGGTATAACGTCATATGGTATAACGTCAAATGGTATAACGTTATAATGTATTACGTCATATTGTATAACGTTATACCGTAACACGTTATATGGTATAACGTCATAAGGTATTACGTTATAACGTATTACGTTATATGGTATTACGTTATAACGTATTACGTTATATGGTATAACGTTATAACGTATTACCTTATATGGTATAACGTCATATGGTATAACGTTATAACGTATTACGTTATATGGTATAACATTATAACGTATTACGTTATATGGTATTACGTCAAAACGTATTACGTTATATGGTATAACGTTATAACGTATTACGTTATATGGTATTACGTTATAACGTATTACGTTATATGGTATAACGTCATATTGTATAACGTTATAACGTATTACGTTATATGGTATCACGTTATAACGTATTACGTTATATGGTATAACGTCAAATGGTATAACGTTATAATATATTACGTCATATTGTATAACGATATAACGTAATACGTTATATGGTATAACGTCATATGGAATAACGTTATAACGTATTACGTTATATGGTATAACGTTATAACGTATTACCTTATATGGTATAACGTCATATGGTATAACGTTATAAAGTATTACGTTATAAGGCATAACGTTATAACGTATTACATTATGTGGTATTACCTTATAACGTACTACGTTATATGGTATAACGTTATAACGTATTACGTTATATGGTATAACGTTATAACGTATTACGTTATACGGTATAACGTCATATGGTATAACGTTATAACGTATTACGTTATATGGTATCACGTTATAACGTATTACGTCATATGGTATTACGTCATAACGTATTACGTTATATGGTATAACTTCATAAGGTATAACGGTATGACGTATTACGTTATATGGTATTACGTAATAACGTATTACGTTATATGGTATAACGTTATAACGTATTACGTTATATGGTATAACGTCATATGGTATATCGTTATAACGTATTACGTTATATGGTATCACGTTATAACGTATTACGTCATATGGTATTACGTCATAACGTATTACGTTATATGGTATATCTTCATATGGTATAACGTTATGACGTATTACGTTATATGGTATTATGTCATAACGTATTACGTTATATGGTATAACGTCATATTGTATAACGTTATGACGTATTACGTTATATGGTATTACGTCATAACTTATTACGTTATATGGTATTACGTTATAACGTATTACGTTATATGCTATAACGTCATACGGTATAACGTTATAACGCATTACGTTATATGGTATAACGTCATATTGTATAACGTTATGACGTACTACGTTATATGATATAACGTCATAACGTATTACGTTATATGGTATAACGTTATAACGTATTACCTTATATAGTATAACGTCATATGGTATAACGTTATAACGTATTACGTTATATGGTATAACGTTATAACGTATTACGTTATATGGTATAACGTCATATGGTATAACGTTATAACGTATTACGTTATATGGTATAACGTTATAACGTATTACGTTATATGGTATAACGTTATAACGTATTACCTTATATAGTATAACGTCATATGGTATAACGTTATAACGTATTACGTTATATGGTATAACGTTATAACGTATTACGTTATATGGTATTACGTCATAACGTAATACGTTATATGGTATAACGGTATAACGTATTACGTTATATGGTATTACGTTATAACGTATTACGTTATATGGTATAACGTTATAACGTATTACCTTATATGGTATAGCGTCATATGGTATAACGTTATAACGTATTACGTTATATGGTATAACGTTATAACGTATTACGTTATATGGTATTACGTCAAAACGTCTTACGTTATGTGGCATAACGTTTTTAACGTATTACGTTATATGGTATTACGTCATAACGTAATACATTATATGGTATAACGTTATAACGTATTACGTTATATGCTATAACGTCATATGGTGTAACGTTATAACGTATTACGTTATATGGTATTACGTTATAACGCATTACGTTATATGGTATAACGTTATAACGTATTACGTTATATTGTATTACGTCATAACGTATTACGTTATATGGTATAACGTCATATGGTATAACGTTATGACGTATTACGTTATGTGGTATTACGTCATAACGTATTACGTTATATGGTATAACGTTATAACGTAATACGTTATATGGTATAACGTCATATGGTATAACGTTATAACGTATTACGTTATATGGTATTACGTCATAACGTAATACGTTATATGGTATTACGTCAAAACGTATTACGTTATGTTTCATAACGTTTTTAACGTATTACGTTATATGGTATTACGTCATAACGTAATACGTTATAAGGTATAACGTTATAAGGTATTACGTTATATGCTATAACGTCATATGGTATAACGTTATAACGTATTACGTTATATGGTATAACGTCATATTGTATAACGTTATAACGTATTACGTTATATGGTATCACGTTATAACGTATTACGTTATATGGTATAACGTCAAATGGTATAACGTTATAATATATTACGTCATATTGTATAACGTTATAACGTAATACGTTATATGGTATAGCGTCATATGGAATAACGTTATAACGTAATACGTTATAAGGTATAACGTTATAAGGTATTACGTTATATGCTATAACGTCATATGGTATAACGTTATAACGTATTACGTTATATGCTATAACGTCATATGGTATTACGTTATAACGTATTACGTTATATGGTATAACGTTATAACGTATTACCTTATATGGTATAACGTCATATGGTATAACGTTATAAAGTATTACGTTATATGGTATAACATTATAACGTATTACGTTATATGGTATTACGTCAAAACGTATTACGTTATATGGTATTACGTCAAAACGTATTACGTTATATGGTATAACGTTATAACGTATTACGTTATATGGTATTACGTAATAACGTATTACTTTATATGCTATAGCGTCATATGGTATTACGTTATAACGTATTACGTTATATGGTATAACGTTATAACGTATTACCTTATATGGTATAACGTCATATGGTATTACGTTATAACGTATTACGTTATATGGTATAACGTTATAACGTATTACGTTATATGGAATCACGTTATAACGTATTACGTTATATGGCATAACGTTTTAACGTATTACATTATGTGGTATTACCTTATAACGTACTACGTTATATGGTATAACGTTATAACGTATTACGTTATATGGTATAACGTTATAACGTGTTACGTTATATGGTATAACGTCATATGGTATAACGTTATAACGTATTACGTTATATGGTATCACGTTATAACGTATTACGTCATATGGTATTACGTCATAACGTATTACGTTATATGGTATAACTTCATATGGTATAACGTTATGTCGTATTACGTTATATGGTATTACGTCATAACGTATTACGTTATATGGTATTACGTCAAAACGTATTACGTTATGTTTCATAACGTTTTTAACGTATTACGTTATATTGTATTACGTCATAACGTAATACGTTATATGGTATAACGTTATAACGTATTACGTTATATGGTATTACGTCATAACGTATTACGTTATATGGTATAACGTTATAACATAATACGTTATATGGTATAACGTCATATGGTATAACGTTATAACGTATTACGTTATATGGTATTACGTCAAAACGTATTACGTTATATGGTATAACGTTATAACGTATTACGTTATATGGTATTACGTTATAACGTATTACGTTATATGGTATAACGTCATATTGTATAACGTTATAACGTATTACGTTATATGGTATCACGTTATAACGTATTACGTTATATCGTATAACGTCAAATGGTATAACGTTATAATATATTACGTCATATTGTATAACGATATAACGTAATACGTTATATGGTATAACGTCATATGGAATAACGTTATAACGTATTACGTTATATGGTATAACGTTATAACGTATTACCTTATATGGTATAACGTCATATGGTATAACGTTATAAAGTGTTACGTTATATGGCATAACGTTATAACGTATTACATTATGTGGTATTACCTTATAACGTACTACGTTATATGGTATAACGTTATAACGTATTACGTTATATGGTATAACGTCATATGGTATAACGTTATAACGTATTACGTTATATGGTATCACGTTATAACGTATTACGTCATATGGTATTACGTCATAACGTATTACGTTATATGGTATAACTTCATATGGTATAACGTTATGTCGTATTACGTTATATGGTATTACGTCATAACGTATTACGTTATATGGTATAACGTCATATTGTATAACGTTATGACGTATTACATTATATGATATAACGTCATAACGTATTACGTTATATGGTATAACGTTATAACGTATTACGTTATATGGCATAACGTTATAACGTATTACATTATGTGGTATTACCTTATAACGTACTACGTTATATGGTATAACGTTATAACGTATTACGTTATATGGTATAACGTTATAACGTATTACGTTATATGGTATAACGTCATATGGTATAACGTCAAATGGTATAACGTTATAATGTATTACGTCATATTGTATAACGTTATACCGTAACACGTTATATGGTATAACGTCATAAGGTATTACGTTATAACGTATTACGTTATATGGTATTACGTTATAACGTATTACGTTATATGGTATAACGTTATAACGTATTACCTTATATGGTATAACGTCATATGGTATAACGTTATAACGTATTACGTTATATGGTATAACATTATAACGTATTACGTTATATGGTATTACGTCAAAACGTATTACGTTATATGGTATAACGTTATAACGTATTACGTTATATGGTATTACGTTATAACGTATTACGTTATATGGTATAACGTCATATTGTATAACGTTATAACGTATTACGTTATATGGTATCACGTTATAACGTATTACGTTATATGGTATAACGTCAAATGGTATAACGTTATAATATATTACGTCATATTGTATAACGATATAACGTAATACGTTATATGGTATAACGTCATATGGAATAACGTTATAACGTATTACGTTATATGGTATAACGTTATAACGTATTACCTTATATGGTATAACGTCATATGGTATAACGTTATAAAGTATTACGTTATAAGGCATAACGTTATAACGTATTACATTATGTGGTATTACCTTATAACGTACTACGTTATATGGTATAACGTTATAACGTATTACGTTATATGGTATAACGTTATAACGTATTACGTTATACGGTATAACGTCATATGGTATAACGTTATAACGTATTACGTTATATGGTATCACGTTATAACGTATTACGTCATATGGTATTACGTCATAACGTATTACGTTATATGGTATAACTTCATAAGGTATAACGGTATGACGTATTACGTTATATGGTATTACGTAATAACGTATTACGTTATATGGTATAACGTTATAACGTATTACGTTATATGGTATAACGTCATATGGTATATCGTTATAACGTATTACGTTATATGGTATCACGTTATAACGTATTACGTCATATGGTATTACGTCATAACGTATTACGTTATATGGTATATCTTCATATGGTATAACGTTATGACGTATTACGTTATATGGTATTATGTCATAACGTATTACGTTATATGGTATAACGTCATATTGTATAACGTTATGACGTATTACGTTATATGGTATTACGTCATAACTTATTACGTTATATGGTATTACGTTATAACGTATTACGTTATATGCTATAACGTCATACGGTATAACGTTATAACGCATTACGTTATATGGTATAACGTCATATGGTGTAACGTCAAATGGTATAACGTTATAATGTATTACGTCATATTGTATAACGTTATAACGTAACACGTTATATGGTATAACGTCATATGGTATTACGTTATAACGTATTACGTCATATGGTATTACGTTATAACGTATTACGTTATATGGTATAACGTTATAACGTATTACCTTATATGGTATAACGTCATATGGTATAACGTTATAACGTATTACGTTATATGGTATAACATTATAACGTATTACGTTATATGGTATTACCTCAAAACGTATTACGTTATATGGTATAACGTTATAACGTATTACGTTATATGGTATTACGTTATAACGTATTACGTTATATGGTATAACGTTATAACGTATTACGTTATATGGCATAACGTTATAACGTATTACATTATGTGGTATTACCTTATAACGTATTACGTTATATGGTATAACGTTATAACGAATTACGTTATATGGTATAACGTTATATGGTATAACGTTATAACGGATTACCTTATATGGTATAACGTCATATGGTATAACGTTATAACGTATTACGTTATATGGTATCACGTTACAACGTATTACGTCATATGGTATTACGTCATAACGTATTACGTTATATGGTATAACGTTATAACGTATTACGTTATATGGTATAACGTTATAACGTATTACCTTATATAGTATAACGTCATATGGTATAACGTTATGACGTATTACGTTATATGGTATTACGTCATAACGTATTACATCATATGGTATAACGTTATAACGTATTACGTTATATGGTATTACGTCATAACGTATTACGTTATATGGTATAACGTTATAATGTATTACGTTATATGCTATAACGTCATATGGTATAACGTTATAACGTATTACGTTATATGGTATTACGTTATAACGTATTACGTTATATGGTATAACGTTATAACGTATTACGTTATATGGTATTACGTCATAACGTATTACGTTATATGGTATAACGTCATATGGTATAACGTTATGACGTATTACGTTATATGGTATTACGTCATAACGTATTACGTTATATGGTATAACGTTATAACGTAATACGATATATGGTATAACGTCATATGGTATAACGTTATAACGTATTACGTTATATGGTATTACGTCATAACGTAATACGTTATATGGTATAACGTTATAACGTATTACGTTATATGGTATTACGTTACAACGTATTACGTTATATGGTATAACGTTATAACGTATTACGTTATATGGCATAACGTTTTAACGTATTACATTATATGGTATTACGTCATAACGTATTACGTTATATGGTATAACGTTCTAACGTATTACGTTATATGGCATAACGTTATAACGTATTACATTATGTGGTATTACCTTATAACGTACTACGTTATATGGTATAACGTTATAACGTATTACGTTATATGGTATAACGTTATAACGTATTACGTTATATGGTATAACGTCATATGGTATAACGTTATAACGTATTACGTTATATGGTATCACGTTATAACGTATTACGTCATATGGTATTACGTCATAACGTATTACGTTATATGGTATAACGTCATATGGTATAACGTTATGACGTATTACGTTATATGGTATTACGTCATAACGTATTACGTTATATGGTATAACGTTATAACGTAATACGATATATGGTATAACGTCATATGGTATAACGTTATAACGTATTACGTTATATGGTATTACGTCATAACGTAATACGTTATATGGTATAACGTTATAACGTATTACGTTATATGGTATAACGTTATAACGTATTACGTTATATGGCATAACGTTATAACGTATTACATTATGTGGTATTACCTTATAACGTACTACGTTATATGGTATAACGTTATAACGTATTACGTTATATGGTATAACGTTATAACGTATTACGTTATATGGTATAACGTCATATGGTATAACGTCAAATGGTATAACGTTATAATGTATTACGTCATATTGTATAACGTTATAACGTAACACGTTATATGGTATAACGTCATAAGGTATTACGTTATAACGTATTACGTTATATGGTATTACGTTATAACGTATTACGTTATATGGTATAACGTTATAACGTATTACCTTATATGGTATAACGTCATATGGTATAACGTTATAACGTATTACGTTATATGGTATAACACTATAACGTATTACGTTATATGGTATTACGTCAAAACGTATTACGTTATATGGTATAACGTTATAACGTATTACGTTATATGGTATTACGTTATAACGTATTACGTTATGTGGTATAACGTCATATTGTATAACGTTATAACGTATTACGTTATATGGTATCACGTTATAACGTATTACGTTATATGGTATAACGTCAAATGGTATAACGTTATAATATATTACGTCATATTGTATAACGATATAACGTAATACGTTATATGGTATAACGTCATATGGAATAACGTTATAACGTATTACGTTATATGGTATAACGTTATAACGTATTACCTTATATGGTATAACGTCATATGGTATAACGTTATAAAGTATTACGTTATATGGCATAACGTTATAACGTATTACATTATGTGGTATTACCTTATAACGTACTACGTTATATAGTATAACGTTATAACGTATTACGTTATATGGTATAACGTCATATGGTATAACGTTATAACGTATTACGTTATATGGTATCACGTTATAACGTATTACGTCATATGGTATTACGTCATAACGTATTACGTTATATGGTATAACTTCATATGGTATAACGTTATGTCGTATTACGTTATATGGTATTACGTCATAACGTATTACGTTATATGGTATAACGTCATATTGTATAACGTTATGACGTATTACATTATATGGTATTACGTTATAACGTATTACGTTATATGGTATAACGTTATAACGTATTACCTTATATGGTATAACGTCATATGGTATAACGTTATAACGTATTACGTTATATGGTATAACATTATAACGTATTACGTTATATGGTATTACGTCAAAACGTATTACGTTATATGGTATAACGTCATATGGTATAACGTCAAATGGTATAACGTTTTAATGTATTACGTCATATTGTATAACGTTATAACGTAACACGTTATATGGTATAACGTCAAAACGTATTACGTTATATGGTATAACGTTATAACGTATTACGTTATATGGTATTACGTTATAACGTATTACGTTATATGGTATAACGTCATATTGTATAACGTTATAACGTATTACGTTATATGGTATCACGTTATAACGTATTACGTTATATGGTATAACGTCAAATGGTATAACGTTATAATATATTACGTCATATTGTATAACGATATAACGTATTACGTTATATGGTATTACGTTATAACGTATTACATTATGTGGTATTACCTTATAACGTACTACGTTATATGGTATAACGTTATAACGTATTACGTTATATGGTATAACGTTATAACGTATTACGTTATATGGTATAACGTCATATGGTATAACGTCAAATGGTATAACGTTTTAATGTATTACGTCATATTGTATAACGTTATAACGTAACACGTTATATGGTATAACGTCAAAACGTATTACGTTATATGGTATAACGTTATAACGTATTACGTTATATGGTATTACGTTATAACGTATTACGTTATATGGTATAACGTCATATTGTATAACGTTATAACGTATTACGTTATATGGTATCACGTTATAACGTATTACGTTATATGGTATAACGTCAAATGGTATAACGTTATAATATATTACGTCATATTGTATAACGATATAACGTAATACGTTATATGGTATAACGTCATATGGAATAACGTTATAACGTATTACGTTATATGGTATAACGTTATAACGTATTACGTTATATGGTATAACGTCATATGGTATAACGTCAAATGGTATAACGTTATAATGTATTACGTCATATTGTATAACGTTATAACGTAACACGTTATATGGTATAACGTCAAAACGTATTACGTTATATGGTATTACGTTATAACGTATTACGTTATATGGTATAACGTCATATTGTATAACGTTATAACGTATTACGTTATATGGTATAACGTCATATGGTATAACGTTATAAAGTATTACGTTATATGGCATAACGTTATAACGTATTACATTATGTGGTATTACCTTATAACGTACTACGTTATATGGTATAACGTTATAACGTATTACGTTATATGGTATAACGTTATAACGTATTACGTTATATGGTATAACGTCATATGGTATAACGTTATAACGTATTACGTTATATGTTATAACGTTATAACGTATTACGTTATATGGTATAACGTCATATGGTATAACGTTATGACGTATTACGTTATATGGTATTACGTCATAACGTATTACGTTATATGGTATAACGTTATAACGTAATACGATATATGGTATAACGTCATATGGTATAACGTTATAACCTATTACGTTATATGGTATTACGTCATAACGTAATACGTTATATGGTATAACGTTATAACGTATTACGTTATATGGTATTACGTTATAACGTATTACGTTATATGGTATAACGTTATAACGTATTACGTTATATGGCATAACGTTTTAACGTATTACATTATATGGTATTACGTCATAACGTATTACGTTATATGGTATAACGTTCTAACGTATTACGTTATATGGCATAACGTCATATGGTATAACGTTATAACGTATTACGTTATATGGTATCACGTTACAACGTATTACGCCATATGGTATTACGTCATAACGTATTACGTTATATGGTATAACGTTATAACGTATTACGTTATATGGTATAACGTTATAACGTATTACCTTATATAGTATAACGTCATATGGTATAACGTTATGACGTATTACGTTATATGGTATTACGTCATAACGTATTACATCATATGGTATAACGTTATAACGTATTACGTTATATGGTATTACGTCATAACGTATTACGTTATATGGTATATCGTTATAACGTATTACGTTATATGCTATAACGTAATATAGTATAACGTTATAACGTATTATGTTATATGGTATTACGTTATAACGTATTACGTTATATGGTATAACGTTATAACGTATTACGTTATATGGTATAACGTTATAACGTATTACCTTATATAGTATAACGTCATATGGTATAACGTTATAACGTATTACGTTATATGGTATAACGTTATAACATATTACGTTATATGGTATAACGTCATATGGTATAACGTTATAACGTATTACGTTATATGGTATAACGTTATAACGTATTACGTTATATGGTATTACGACATAACGTATTACGTTATATGGCATAACGTCATATGGTATAACGTTATGACGTATTACGTTATAAGGTATTACGTCATAACGTATTACGTTATATGGTATTACGTCAAAACGTAACACGTTATATGGTATAACGTTATAATGTATTACGTTATATGCTATAACGTCATATGGTATAACGTTATAACGTATTACGTTATATGGTATTACGTCATAACGTATTACGTTATATGGTATAACGTCATATGGTATAACGTTATGACGTATTACGTTATATGGTATTACGTCATAACGTATTACGTTATATGGTATAACGTTATAACGTAATACGATATATGGTATAACGTCATATGGTATAACGTTATAACGTATTACGTTATATGGTATTACGTCATAACGTAATACGTTATATGGTATAACGTTATAACGTATTACGTTATATGGTATTACGTTATAACGTATTACGTTATATGGTATAACGTTATAACGTATTACGTTATATGGCATAACGTTTTAACGTATTACATTATATGGTATATCGTCATAACGTATTACGTTATATGGTATAACGTTCTAACGTATTACGTTATATGGCATAACGTTATAACGTATTACATTATGTGGTATTACCTTATAACGTACTACGTTATATGGTATAACGTTATAACGTATTACGTTATATGGTATAACGTTATAACGTATTACGTTATATGGTATAACGTCATATGGCATAACGTTATAACGTATTACATTATGTGGTATTACCTTATAACGTATTACGTTATATGGTATAACGTCATATGGTATAACGTTATGACGTATTACGTTATATGGTATTACGTCATAACGTATTACGTTATATGGTATAACGTTATAACGTAATACGATATATGGTATAACGTCATATGGTATAACGTTATAACGTATTACGTTATATGGTATTACGTCATAACGTAATACGTTATATGGTATAACGTTATAACGTATTACGTTATATGGTATAACGTTATAACGTATTACGTTATATGGCATAACGTTATAACGTATTACATTATGTGGTATTACCTTATAACGTACTACGTTATATGGTATAACGTTATAACGTATTACGTTATATGGTATAACGTTATAACGTATTACGTTATATGGTATAACGTCATATGGTATAACGTCAAATGGTATAACGTTATAATGTATTACGTCATATTGTATGACGTTATAACGTAACACGTTATATGGTATAACGTCATAAGGTATTACGTTATAACGTATTACGTTATATGGTATTACGTTATAACGTATTACGTTATATGGTATAACGTTATAACGTATTACCTTATATGGTATAACGTCATATGGTATAACGTTATAACGTATTACGTTATATGGTATAACATTATAACGTATTATGTTATATGGTATTACGTCAAAACGTATTACGTTATATGGTATAACGTTATAACGTATTACGTTATATGGTATTACGTTATAACGTATTACGTTATGTGGTATAACGTCATATTGTATAACGTTATAACGTATTACGTTATATGGTATCACGTTATAACGTATTACGTTATATGGTATAACGTCAAATGGTATAACGTTATGACGTATTACATTATATGGTATTACGTTATAACGTATTACGTTATATGGTATAACGTTATAACGTATTACCTTATATGGTATAACGTCATATGGTATAACGTTATAACGTATTACGTTATATGGTATCACGTTATAACGTATTACCTTATATGGTATAACGTCATATGGTATAACGTTATAACGTATTACGTTATATGGTATAACATTATAACGTATTACGTTATATGGTATTACGTCAAAACGTATTACGTTATATGGTATAACGTTATAACGTATTACGTTATATGGTATTACGTTATAACGTATTACATTATGTGGTATTACCTTATAACGTACTACGTTATATGGTATAACGTTATAACGTATTACGTTATATGGTATAACGTCATATGGTATAACGTTATAACGTATTACGTTATATGGTATCACGTTATAACGTATTACGTCATATGGTATAACGTTATAACGTATTACGTTATATGGTATAACATTATAACGTATTACGTTATATGGTATTACGTCAAAACGTATTACGTTATATGGTATAACGTTATAACGTATTACGTTATATGGTATTACGTTATAACGTATTACGTTATATGGTATAACGTCATATTGTATAACGTTATAACGTATTACGTTATATGGTATAACGTCATATGGTATAACGTTATAAAGTATTACGTTATATGGCATAACGTTATAACGTATTACATTATGTGGTATTACCTTATAACGTACTACGTTATATGGTATAACGTTATAACGTATTACGTTATATGGTATAACGTTATAACGTATTACGTTATATGGTATAACGTCATATGGTATAACGTTGTAACGTATTACGTTATATGTTATAACGTTATAACGTATTACGTTATATGGTATAACGTCATATGGTATAACGTTATGACGTATTACGTTATATGGTATTACGTCATAACGTATTACGTTATATGGTATAACGTTATAACGTAATACGATATATGGTATAACGTCATATGGTATAACGTTATAACGTATTACGTTATATGGTATTACGTCATAACGTAATACGTTATATGGTATAACGTTATAACGTATTACGTTATATGGTATTACGTTATAACGTATTACGTTATATGGTATAACGTTATAACGTATTACGTTATATGGCATAACGTTTTAACGTATTACATTATATGGTATTACGTCATAACGTATTACGTTATATGGTATAACGTTCTAACGTATTACGTTATATGGCATAACGTTATAACGTATTACATTATGTGGTATTACCTTATAACGTACTACGTTATATGGTATAACGTTATAACGTATTACGTTATATGGTATAACGTTATAACGTATTACGTTATATGGTATAACGTCATATGGTATAACGTTATAACGTATTACATTATGTGGTATTACCTTATAACGTACTACGTTATATGGTATAACGTTATAACGTATTACGTTATATGGTATAACGTTATAACGTATTACGTTATATGGTATAACGTCATATGGTATAACGTCAAATGGTATAACGTTATAATGTATTACGTCATATTGTATAACGTTATAACGTAACACGTTATATGGTATAACGTCAAAACGTATTACGTTATATGGTATAACGTTATAACGTATTACGTTATATGGTATTACGTTATAACGTATTACGTTATATGGTATAACGTCATATTGTATAACGTTATAACGTATTACGTTATATGGTATCACGTTATAACGTATTACGTTATATGGTATCACGTTATAACGTATTACGTTATATGGTATAACGTCAAATGGTATAACGTTATAATATATTACGTCATATTGTATAACGATATAACGTAATACGTTATATGGTATAACGTCATATGGAATAACGTTATAACGTATTACGTTATATGGTATAACGTTATAACGTATTACGTTATATGGTATAACGTCATATGGTATAACGTCAAATGGTATAACGTTATAATGTATTACGTCATATTGTATAACGATATAACGTAACACGTTATATGGTATAACGTCAAAACGTATTACGTTATATGGTATTACGTTATAACGTATTACGTTATATGGTATTACGTTATAACGTATTACGTTATATGGTATAACGTTATAACGTATTACCTTATATGGTATAACGTCATATGGTATAACGTTATAACGTATTACGTTATATGGTATAACATTATAACGTATTACGTTATATGGTATTACGTCAAAACGTATTACGTTATATGGTATAACGTTATAACGTATTACGTTATATGGTATTACGTTATAACGTATTACGTTATATGGTATAACGTCATATTGTATAACGTTATAACGTATTACGTTATATGGTATAACGTCATATGGTATAACGTTATAAAGTATTACGTTATATGGCATAACGTTATAACGTATTACATTATGTGGTATTACCTTATAACGTACTACGTTATATGGTATAACGTTATAACGTATTACGTTATATGGTATAACGTTATAACGTATTACGTTATATGGTATAACGTCATATGGTATAACGTTATAACGTATTACGTTATATGTTATAACGTTATAACGTATTACGTTATATGGTATCACGTTATAACGTATTACGATATATGGCATAACGTTATAACGTATTACGTTATATGGTATTACGTTATAACGTATTACGATATATGGTATAACGTTATAACGTATTACGTTATATGGTATAACGTCAAATGGTATAACGTTATAATGTATTATGTCATATGGTATAACGTTATAACGTAATACGTTATATGGTATAACGTCATATGGTATAACGTTATAACGTATTACGATGTATGGTGTAACGTTATAACGTATTAGGTTATATGGTATTACGTAATAACTTATTACGTTATATGGTATAACGTTATAACGTATTACGTTATATGAGATTACGTCAAAACGTATTACGTTATATGGTATAACGTTATAACGTATTACGTTATATGGTATTACGTTATAACGTATTACGTTATATGGTATAACGTCATATTGTATAACGTTATAACGTATTACGTTATATGGTATAACGTTATAACGTATTACCTTATATGGTATAACGTCATATGGTATAACGTTATAACGTATTACGTTATATGGTATAACATTATAACGTATTACGTTATATGGTATTACCTCAAAACGTATTACGTTATATGGTATAACGTAATAACGTATTACGTTATATGGTATTACGTTATAACGTATTACGTTATATGGTATAACGTTATAACGTATTACGTTATATGGCATAACGTTATAACGTATTACATTATGTGGTATTATCTTATAACGTATTACGTTATATGGTATAACGTTATAACGAATTACGTTATATGGTATAACGTTATATGGTATAACGTTATAACGGATTACCTTATATGGTATAACGTCATATGGTATAACGTTATAACGTATTACGTTATATGGTATAACGTTATAACGTATTACGTTATATGGTATTACGTCATAACGTATTACGTTATATGGTATATCGTTATAACGTATTACGTTATAGGCTATAACGTAATATAGTATAACGTTATAACGTATTATGTTATATGGTATTACGTTATAACGTATTACGTTATATGGTATAACGTTATAACGTATTACGTTATATGGTATAACGTTATAACGTATTACCTTATATAGTATAACGTCATATTGTATAACGTTATAACGTAACACGTTATATGGTATAACGTCATATGGTATTACGTTATAACGTATTACGTTATATGGTATTACGTTATAACGTATTACGTTATATGGTATAACGTTATAACGTATTACCTTATATGGTATAACGTCATATGGTATAACGTTATAACGTATTACGTAATATGGTATAACATTATAACGTATTACGTTATATGGTATTACCTCAAAACGAATTACGTTATATGGTATAACGTTATAACGTATTACGTTATATGGTATTACGTAATAACGTATTACGTTATATGGTATAACGTTATAACGTATTACGTTATATGGTATCACGTTATAACGTATTACGTCATATGGTATTACGTCATAACGTATTACGTTATATGGTATAACTTCATATGGTATAACGTTATGACGTATTACGTTATATGGTATTACGTCATAACGTATTACGTTATATGGTATAACGTCATATTGTATAACGTTATGACGTATTACGTCATATGGTATAACGTTATAACGTATTACGTTATATGGTATTACGTTATAACGTATTACGTTACATGGTATAACGTTATAACGTATTACGTTATATGGTATAACGTCAAATGGTATAACGTTATAATGTATTGCGTCATATTGTATAACGTTATAACGTAATACGTTATATGCTATAACGTCATATGGTATAACGTTATAACGTAATACGTTATATGTTATAACGTTATAACTTATTACGTTATATGCTATATCGTCATATGGTATAACGTTATAACGTATTACGTTATATGGTATTACGTTACAACGTATTACGTTATATGGTATAACGTTTTAACGTATTACATTATATGGTATAACGTTATAACGTATTACGTTATATGGTATAACGTTATAACGTATTACCTTATATAGTATAACGTCATATGGTATAACGTTATGACGTATTACGTTATATGGTATTACGTCACAACGTATTACATCATATGGTATAACGTTATAACGTATTACGTTATATGGTATTACGTCATAACGTATTACGTTATATGGTATATCGTTATAACGTATTACGTTATATGCTATAACGTAACATAGTATAACGTTATAACGTATTATGTTATATGGTATTACGTTATAACGTATTATGTTATATGGTATAACGTTATAACGTATTACGTTATATGGTATAACGTTATAACGTATTACCTTATATAGTATAACGTCATATGGTATAACGTTATAACGTATTACGTTATATGGTATAACGTTATAACATATTACATTATATGGTATAACGTCATATGGTATAACGTTATAACGTATTACGTTATATGGTATAACGTTATAACGTATTACGTTATATGGTATTACGTCAAAACGTATTACGTTATGTGGCATAACGTTTTTAACGCATTACGTTATATGGTATTACGTCATAACGTAATACATTATATGGTATAACGTTATAACGTATTACGTTATATGCTATAACGTCATATGGTGTAACGTTATAACGTATTACGTTATATGGTATTACGTTATAACGCATTACGTTATATGGTATAACGTTATAACGTATTACGTTATATGGTATTACGTTATAACGTATTACGTTATATGGTACAACGTCATATGGTATAACGTTATAACGTATTACGTTATATGGTATTACGTTATAACGTATTACGTTATATGGTATAACGTTATAACGTATTACGTTATATGGTATTACGTCATAACGTATTACGTTATATGGTATAACGTTATAACGTATTACGTTATATGGTATAACGTCATATTGTATAACGTTATAACGTATTACGATATATGGAATCACGTTATAACGTAATACGTTATATGGTATAACGTCATATGGTATAACGTTATAACGTATTACGATGTATGGTGTAACGTTATAACGTATTAGGTTATATGGTATTACGTAATAACTTATTACGTTATATGGTATAACGTTATAACGTATTACGTTATATGAGATTACGTCAAAACGTATTACGTTATATGGTATAACGTTATAACGTATTACGTTATATGGTATTACGTTATAACGTATTACGTTATATGGTATAACGTCATATTGTATAACGTTATAACGTATTACGTTATATGGAATCACGTTATAACGTATTACGTTATATGGTATAACGTCAAATGGTATAACGTTATAATATATTACGTCATATTGTATAACGATATAACGTAATACGTTATATGGTATAACGTCATATGGAATAACGTTATAACGTATTACGTTATATGGTATAACGTTATAACGTATTACCTTATATGGTATAACGTCATATGGTATAACGTTATAAAGTATTACGTTATATGGTATAACATTATAACGTATTACGTTATATGGTATTACGTCAAAACCTATTACGTTATATGGTATAACGTTATAACGTATTACGTTATATGGTATTACGTAATAACGTATTACGTTATATGGTATAACGTTATAACGTATTACGTTATATGGAATCACGTTATAACGTATTACGTTATATGGCATAACGTTTTAACGTATTACATTATATGGTATTACGTCATAACGTATTACGTTATATGGTATAACGTTATAACGTATTACGTTATATGGCATAACGTTATAACGTATTACATTATGTGGTATTACCTTATAACGTACTACGTTATATGGTATAACGTTATAACGTATTACGTTATATGGTATAACGTTATAACGTATTACGTTATATGGTATAACGTCATATGGTATAACGTTATAACGTATTACGTTATATGGTATCACGTTATAACGTATTACGTCATATGGTATTACGTCATAACGTATTACGTTATATGGTATAACTTCATATGGTATAACGTTATGACGTATTACGTTATATGGTATTACGTCATAACGTATTACGTTATATGGTATAACGTCGTATTGTATAACGTTATGACGTATTACGTTATATGGTATTACGTCATAACTTATTACGTTATATGGTATTACGTTATAACGTATTACGTTATATGCTATAACGTCATATGGTATAACGTTATAACGTATTACGTTATATGGTATAACGTCATATGGTATAACGTCTAATGGTATAACGTTATAATGTATTACGTCATATTGTATAACGTTATAACGTAACACGTTATATGGTATAACGTCATATGGTATTACGTTATAACGTATTACGTTATATGGTATTACGTTATAACGTATTACGTTATATGGTATAACGTTATAACGTATTACCTTATATGGTATAACGTCATATGGTATAACGTTATAACGTATTACGTTATATGGTATAACATTATAACGTATTACGTTATATGGTATTACCTCAAAACGTATTACGTTATATGGTATAACGTAATAACGTATTACGTTATATGGTATTACGTTATAACGTATTACGTTATATGGTATAACGTTATAACGTATTACGTTATATGGCATAACGTTATAACGTATTACATTATGTGGTATTATCTTATAACGTATTACGTTATATGTTATAACGTTATAACGAATTACGTTATATGGTATAACGTTATATGGTATAACGTTATAACGGATTACCTTATATGGTATAACGTCATATGGTATAACGTTATAACGTATTACGTTATATGGTATCACGTTATAACGTATTACGTCATATGGTATTACGTCATAACGTATTACGTTATATGGTATAACGTTATAACGTATTACGTTATATGGTATAACGTTATAACGTATTACGTTATATGGTATTACGTCATAACGTATTACGTTATATGGTATATCGTTATAACGTATTACGTTATAGGCTATAACGTAATATAGTATAACGTTATAACGTATTATGTTATATGGTATTACGTTATAACGTATTACGTTATATGGTATAACGTTATAACGTATTACGTTATATGGTATAACGTTATAACGTATTACCTTATATAGTATAACGTCATATGGTATAACGTTATAACGTATTACGTTATATGGTATAACGTTATAACATATTACGTTATATGGTATAACGTTATAACGTATTACCTTATATGGTATAACGTCATATGGTATAACGTTATAACGTATTACGTTATATGGTATAACATTATAACGTATTACGTTATATGGTATTACCTCAAAACGAATTACGTTATATGGTATAACGTTATAACGTATTACGTTATATGGTATTACGTAATAACGTATTACGTTATATGGTATAACGTTATAACGTATTACGTTATATGGTATCACGTTATAACGTATTACGTCATATGGTATTACGTCATAACGTATTACGTTATATGGTATAACTTCATATGGTATAACGTTATGACGTATTACGTTATATGGTATTACGTCATAACGTATTACGTTATATGGTATAACGTCATATTGTATAACGTTATGACGTATTACGTCATATGGCATAACGTTATAACGTATTACGTTATATGGTATTACGTTATAACGTATTACGTTACATGGTATAACGTTATAACGTATTACGTTATATGGTATAACGTCAAATGGTATAACGTTATAATGTATTGCGTCATATTGTATAACGTTATAACGTAATACGTTATATGCTATAACGTCATATGGTATAACGTTATAACGTAATACGTTATATGTTATAACGTTATAACTTATTACATTATATGCTATAACGTCATATGGTATAACGTTATAACGTATTACGTTATATGGTATTACGTTACAACGTATTACGTTATATGGTATAACGTTTTAACGTATTACATTATATGGTATAACGTTATAACGTATTACGTTATATGGTATAACGTTATAACGTATTACCTTATATAGTATAACGTCATATGGTATAACGTTATAACGTATTACGTTATATGGTATAACGTTATAACATATTACGTTATATGGTATAACGTCATATGGTATAACGTTATAACGTATTACGTTATATGGTATAACGTTATAACGTATTACGTTATATGGTATTACGTCATAACGTATTACGTTATATGGTATTACGTAATAACGTATTACGTTATATGGTATAACGTTATAACGTATTACGTTATATGGAATCACGTTATAACGTATTACGTTATATGGCATAACGTTTTAACGTATTACATTATATGGTATTACGTCATAACGTATTACGTTATATGGTATAACGTTATAACGTATTACGTTATATGGTATTACGTTATAACGTATTACGTTATATGGTATAACGTTATAACGTATTACGTTATATGGTATTACGTCATAACGTATTACGTTATATGGTATTACGTAATAACGTATTACGTTATATGGTATAACGTTATAACGTATTACGTTATATGGAATCACGTTATAACGTATTACGTTATATGGCATAACGTTTTAACGTATTACATTATATGGTATTACGTCATAACGTATTACGTTATATGGTATAACGTTATAACGTATTACGTTATATGGCATAACGTTATAACGTATTACATTATGTGGTATTACCTTATAACGTACTACGTTATATGGTATAACGTTATAACGTATTACGTTATATGGTATAACGTTATAACGTATTACGTTATATGGTATAACGTCATATGGTATAACGTTATAACGTATTACGTTATATGGTATCACGTTATAACGTATTACGTCATATGGTATTACGTCATAACGTATTACGTTATATGGTATAACTTCATATGGTATAACGTTATGACGTATTACGTTATATGGTATTACGTCATAACGTATTACGTTATATGGTATAACGTCATATTGTATAACGTTATGACGTATTACGTTATATGGTATTACGTCATAACTTATTACGTTATATGGTATTACGTTATAACGTATTACGTTATATGCTATAACGTCATATGGTATAACGTTATAACGTATTACGTTATATGGTATAACGTCATATGGTATAACGTCTAATGGTATAACGTTATAATGTATTACGTCATATTGTATAACGTTATAACGTAACACGTTATATGGTATAACGTCATATGGTATTACGTTATAACGTATTACGTTATATGGTATTACGTTATAACGTATTACGTTATATGGTATAACGTTATAACGTATTACCTTATATGGTATAACGTCATATGGTATAACGTTATAACGTATTACGTTATATGGTATAACATTATAACGTATTACGTTATATGGTATTACCTCAAAACGTATTACGTTATATGGTATAACGTAATAACGTATTACGTTATATGGTATTACGTTATAACGTATTACGTTATATGGTATAACGTTATAACGTATTACGTTATATGGCATAACGTTATAACGTATTACATTATGTGGTATTATCTTATAACGTATTACGTTATATGGTATAACGTTATAACGAATTACGTTATATGGTATAACGTTATATGGTATAACGTTATAACGGATTACCTTATATGGTATAACGTCATATGGTATAACGTTATAACGTATTACGTTATATGGTATCACGTTATAACGTATTACGTCATATGGTATTACGTCATAACGTATTACGTTATATGGTATAACGTTATAACGTATTACGTTATATGGTATAACGTTATAACGTATTACGTTATATGGTATTACGTCATAACGTATTACGTTATATGGTATATCGTTATAACGTATTACGTTATAGGCTATAACGTAATATAGTATAACGTTATAACGTATTATGTTATATGGTATTACGTTATAACGTATTACGTTATATGGTATAACGTTATAACGTATTACGTTATATGGTATTACGTCATAACGTATTACGTTATATGGTATATCGTTATAACGTATTACGTTATAGGCTATAACGTAATATAGTATAACGTTATAACGTATTATGTTATATGGTATTACGTTATAACGTATTACGTTATATGGTATAACGTTATAACGTATTACGTTATATGGTATAACGTTATAACGTATTACCTTATATAGTATAACGTCATATTGTATAACGTTATAACGTAACACGTTATATGGTATAACGTCATATGGTCTTACGTTATAACGTATTACGTTATATGGTATTACGTTATAACGTATTACGTTATATGGTATAACGTTATAACGTATTACCTTATATGGTATAACGTCATATGGTATAACGTTATAACGTATTACGTTATATGGTATAACATTATAACGTATTACGTTATATGGTATTACCTCAAAACGAATTACGTTATATGGTATAACGTTATAACGTATTACGTTATATGGTATTACGTAATAACGTAGTACGTTATATGGTATAACGTTATAACGTATTACGTTATATGGTATCACGTTATAACGTATTACGTCATATGGTATTACGTCATAACGTATTACGTTATATGGTATAACTTCATATGGTATAACGTTATGACGTATTACGTTATATGGTATTACGTCATAACGTATTACGTTATATGGTATAACGTCATATTGTATAACGTTATGACGTATTACGTCATATGGTATAACGTTATAACGTATTACGTTATATGGTATTACGTTATAACGTATTACGTTACATGGTATAACGTTATAACGTATTACGTTATATGGTATAACGTCAAATGGTATAACGTTATAATGTATTGCGTCATATTGTATAACGTTATAACGTAATACGTTATATGCTATAACGTCATATGGTATAACGTTATAACGTAATACGTTATATGTTATAACGTTATAACTTATTACGTTATATGCTATAACGTCATATGGTATAACGTTATAACGTATTACGTTATATGGTATTACGTTACAACGTATTACGTTATATGGTATAACGTTTTAACGTATTACATTATATGGTATAACGTTATAACGTATTACGTTATATGGTATAACGTTATAACGTATTACCTTATATAGTATAACGTCATATGGTATAACGTTATGACGTATTACGTTATATGGTATTACGTCACAACGTATTACATCATATGGTATAACGTTATAACGTATTACGTTATATGGTATTACGTCATAACGTATTACGTTATATGGTATATCGTTATAACGTATTACGTTATATGCTATAACGTAACATAGTATAACGTTATAACGTATTATGTTATATGGTATTACGTTATAACGTATTATGTTATATGGTATAACGTTATAACGTATTACGTTATATGGTATAACGTTATAACGTATTACCTTATATAGTATAACGTCATATGGTATAACGTTATAACGTATTACGTTATATGGTATAACGTTATAACATATTACGTTATATGGTATAACGTCATATGGTATAACGTTATAACGTATTACGTTATATGGTATAACGTTATAACGTATTACGTTATATGGTATTACGACATAACGTATTACGTTATATGGCATAACGTCATATGGTATAACGTTATGACGTATTACGTTATAAGGTATTACGTCATAACGTATTACGTTATATGGTATTACGTCAAAACGTAACACGTTATATGGTATAACGTTATAATGTATTACGTTATATGCTATAACGTCATATGGTATAACGTTATAACGTATTACGTTATATGGTATTACGTTATAACGTATTACGTTATATGGTATAACGTTATAACGTATTACGTTATATGGTATTACGTCATAACGTATTACGTTATATGGTATAACGTCATATGGTATAGCGTTATAACGTATTACGTTATATGGTATTACGTTATAACGTATTACGTTTAATGGTATAACGTTATAACGTATTACATTATATGGTATAACGTCATATGGTATAACGTTATAACGTATTACGTTATATGGTATAACGTTATAACGTATTACGTTATATGGTATTACGTCAAAACGTATTACGTTATGTGGCATAACGTTTTTAACGCATTACGTTATATGGTATTACGTCATAACGTAATACATTATATGGTATAACGTTATAACGTATTACGTTATATGCTATAACGTCATATGGTGTAACGTTATAACGTATTACGTTATATGGTATTACGTTATAACGCATTACGTTATATGGTATAACGTTATAACGTATTACGTTATATGGTATTACGTTATAACGTATTACGTTATATGGTACAACGTCATATGGTATAACGTTATAACGTATTACGTTATATGGTATTACGTTATAACATATTACGTTATATGGTATAACGTTATAACGTATTACGTTATATGGTATTACGTCATAACGTATTACGTTATATGGTATAACGTTATAACGTATTACGTTATATGGTATAACGTCATATTGTATAACGTTATAACGTATTACGTTATATGGAATCACGTTATAACGTAATACGTTATATGGTATAACGTCATATGGTATAACGTTATAACGTATTACGATGTATGGTGTAACGTTATAACGTATTAGGTTATATGGTATTACGTAATAACTTATTACGTTATATGGTATAACGTTATAACGTATTACGTTATATGAGATTACGTCAAAACGTATTACGTTATATGGTATAACGTTATAACGTATTACGTTATATGGTATTACGTTATAACGTATTACGTTATATGGTATAACGTCATATTGTATAACGTTATAACGTATTACGTTATATGGAATCACGTTATAACGTATTACGTTATATGGTATAACGTCAAATGGTATAACGTTATAATATATTACGTCATATTGTATAACGATATAACGTAATACGTTATATGGTATAACGTCATATGGAATAACGTTATAACGTATTACGTTATATGGTATAACGTTATAACGTATTACCTTATATGGTATAACGTCATATGGTATAACGTTATAAAGTATTACGTTATATGGTATAACATTATAACGTATTACGTTATATGGTATTACGTCAAAACGTATTACGTTATATGGTATAACGTTATAACGTATTACGTTATATGGTATTACGTAATAACGTATTACGTTATATGGTATAACGTTATAACGTATTACGTTATATGGAATCACGTTATAACGTATTACGTTATATGGCATAACGTTTTAACGTATTACATTATATGGTATTACGTCATAACGTATTACGTTATATGGTATAACGTTATAACGTATTACGTTATATGGCATAACGTTATAACGTATTACATTATGTGGTATTACCTTATAACGTACTACGTTATATGGTATAACGTTATAACGTATTACGTTATATGGTATAACGTTATAACGTATTACGTTATATGGTATAACGTCATATGGTATAACGTTATAACGTATTACGTTATATGGTATCACGTTATAACGTATTACGTCATATGGTATTACGTCATAACGTATTACGTTATATGGTATAACTTCATATGGTATAACGTTATGACGTATTACGTTATATGGTATTACGTCATAACGTATTACGTTATATGGTATAACGTCATATTGTATAACGTTATGACGTATTACGTTATATGGTATTACGTCATAACTTATTACGTTATATGGTATTACGTTATAACGTATTACGTTATATGCTATAACGTCATATGGTATAACGTTATAACGTATTACGTTATATGGTATAACGTCATATGGTATAACGTCTAATGGTATAACGTTATAATGTATTACGTCATATTGTATAACGTTATAACGTAACACGTTATATGGTATAACGTCATATGGTATTACGTTATAACGTATTACGTTATATGGTATTACGTTATAACGTATTACGTTATATGGTATAACGTTATAACGTATTACCTTATATGGTATAACGTCATATGGTATAACGTTATAACGTATTACGTTATATGGTATAACATTATAACGTATTACGTTATATGGTATTACCTCAAAACGTATTACGTTATATGGTATAACGTAATAACGTATTACGTTATATGGTATTACGTTATAACGTATTACGTTATATGGTATAACGTTATAACGTATTACGTTATATGGCATAACGTTATAACGTATTACATTATGTGGTATTATCTTATAACGTATTACGTTATATGGTATAACGTTATAACGAATTACGTTATATGGTATAACGTCATATTGTATAACGTTATGACGTATTACGTCATATGGTATAACGTTATAACGTATTACGTTATATGGTATTACGTTATAACGTATTACGTTACATGGTATAACGTTATAACGTATTACGTTATATGGTATAACGTCAAATGGTATAACGTTATAATGTATTGCGTCATATTGTATAACGTTATAACGTAATACGTTATATGCTATAACGTCATATGGTATAACGTTATAACGTAATACGTTATATGTTATAACGTTATAACTTATTACGTTATATGCTATAACGTCATATGGTATAACGTTATAACGTATTACGTTATATGGTATTACGTTACAACGTATTACGTTATATGGTATAACGTTTTAACGTATTACATTATATGGTATAACGTTATAACGTATTACGTTATATGGTATAACGTTATAACGTATTACCTTATATAGTATAACGTCATATGGTATAACGTTATGACGTATTACGTTATATGGTATTACGTCACAACGTATTACATCATATGGTATAACGTTATAACGTATTACGTTATATGGTATTACGTCATAACGTATTACGTTATATGGTATATCGTTATAACGTATTACGTTATATGCTATAACGTAACATAGTATAACGTTATAACGTATTATGTTATATGGTATTACGTTATAACGTATTATGTTATATGGTATAACGTTATAACGTATTACGTTATATGGTATAACGTTATAACGTATTACCTTATATAGTATAACGTCATATGGTATAACGTTATAACGTATTACGTTATATGGTATAACGTTATAACATATTACGTTATATGGTATAACGTCATATGGTATAACGTTATAACGTATTACGTTATATGGTATAACGTTATAACGTATTACGTTATATGGTATTACGACATAACGTATTACGTTATATGGCATAACGTCATATGGTATAACGTTATGACGTATTACGTTATAAGGTATTACGTCATAACGTATTACGTTATATGGTATTACGTCAAAACGTAACACGTTATATGGTATAACGTTATAATGTATTACGTTATATGCTATAACGTCATATGGTATAACGTTATAACGTATTACGTTATATGGTATTACGTTATAACGTATTACGTTATATGGTATAACGTTATAACGTATTACGTTATATGGTATTACGTCATAACGTATTACGTTATATGGTATAACGTCATATGGTATAGCGTTATAACGTATTACGTTATATGGTATTACGTTATAACGTATTACGTTATATGGTATAACGTTATAACGTATTACATTATATGGTATAACGTCATATGGTATAACGTTATAACGTATTACGTTATATGGTATAACGTTATAACGTATTACGTTATATGGTATTACGTCAAAACGTATTACGTTATGTGGCATAACGTTTTTAACGCATTACGTTATATGGTATTACGTCATAACGTAATACATTATATGGTATAACGTTATAACGTATTACGTTATATGCTATAACGTCATATGGTGTAACGTTATAACGTATTACGTTATATGGTATTACGTTATAACGCATTACGTTATATGGTATAACGTTATAACGTATTACGTTATATGGTATTACGTTATAACGTATTACGTTATATGGTACAACGTCATATGGTATAACGTTATAACGTATTACGTTATATGGTATTACGTTATAACGTATTACGTTATATGGTATAACGTTATAACGTATTACGTTATATGGTATTACGTCATAACGTATTACGTTATATGGTATAACGTTATAACGTATTACGTTATATGGTATAACGTCATATTGTATAACGTTATAACGTATTACGTTATATGGAATCACGTTATAACGTAATACGTTATATGGTATAACGTCATATGGTATAACGTTATAACGTATTACGATGTATGGTGTAACGTTATAACGTATTAGGTTATATGGTATTACGTAATAACTTATTACGTTATATGGTATAACGTTATAACGTATTACGTTATATGAGATTACGTCAAAACGTATTACGTTATATGGTATAACGTTATAACGTATTACGTTATATGGTATTACGTTATAACGTATTACGTTATATGGTATAACGTCATATTGTATAACGTTATAACGTATTACGTTATATGGAATCACGTTATAACGTATTACGTTATATGGTATAACGTCAAATGGTATAACGTTATAATATATTACGTCATATTGTATAACGATATAACGTAATACGTTATATGGTATAACGTCATATGGAATAACGTTATAACGTATTACGTTATATGGTATAACGTTATAACGTATTACCTTATATGGTATAACGTCATATGGTATAACGTTATAAAGTATTACGTTATATGGTATAACATTATAACGTATTACGTTATATGGTATTACGTCAAAACGTATTACGTTATATGGTATAACGTTATAACGTATTACGTTATATGGTATTACGTAATAACGTATTACGTTATATGGTATAACGTTATAACGTATTACGTTATATGGAATCACGTTATAACGTATTACGTTATATGGCATAACGTTTTAACGTATTACATTATATGGTATTACGTCATAACGTATTACGTTATATGGTATAACGTTATAACGTATTACGTTATATGGCATAACGTTATAACGTATTACATTATGTGGTATTACCTTATAACGTACTACGTTATATGGTATAACGTTATAACGTATTACGTTATATGGTATAACGTTATAACGTATTACGTTATATGGTATAACGTCATATGGTATAACGTTATAACGTATTACGTTATATGGTATCACGTTATAACGTATTACGTCATATGGTATTACGTCATAACGTATTACGTTATATGGTATAACTTCATATGGTATAACGTTATGACGTATTACGTTATATGGTATTACGTCATAACGTATTACGTTATATGGTATAACGTCATATTGTATAACGTTATGACGTATTACGTTATATGGTATTACGTCATAACTTATTACGTTATATGGTATTACGTTATAACGTATTACGTTATATGCTATAACGTCATATGGTATAACGTTATAACGTATTACGTTATATGGTATAACGTCATATGGTATAACGTCTAATGGTATAACGTTATAATGTATTACGTCATATTGTATAACGTTATAACGTAACACGTTATATGGTATAACGTCATATGGTATTACGTTATAACGTATTACGTTATATGGTATTACGTTATAACGTATTACGTTATATGGTATAACGTTATAACGTATTACCTTATATGGTATAACGTCATATGGTATAACGTTATAACGTATTACGTTATATGGTATAACATTATAACGTATTACGTTATATGGTATTACCTCAAAACGTATTACGTTATGTGGTATAACGTAATAACGTATTACGTTATATGGTATTACGTTATAACGTATTACGTTATATGGTATAACGTTATAACGTATTACGTTATATGGCATAACGTTATAACGTATTACATTATGTGGTATTATCTTATAACGTATTACGTTATATGGTATAACGTTATAACGAATTACGTTATATGGTATAACGTTATATGGTATAACGTTATAACGGATTACCTTATATGGTATAACGTCATATGGTATAACGTTATAACGTATTACGTTATATGGTATTACGTTATAACGTATTACGTTATATGGTATAACGTCATATTGTATAACGTTATAACGTATTACGTTATATGGAATCACGTTATAACGTATTACGTTATATGGTATAACGTCAAATGGTATAACGTTATAATATATTACGTCATATTGTATAACGATATAACGTAATACGTTATATGGTATAACGTCATATGGAATAACGTTATAACGTATTACGTTATATGGTATAACGTTATAACGTATTACCTTATATGGTATAACGTCATATGGTATAACGTTATAAAGTATTACGTTATATGGTATAACATTATAACGTATTACGTTATATGGTATTACGTCAAAACGTATTACGTTATATGGTATAACGTTATAACGTATTACGTTATATGGTATTACGTAATAACGTATTACGTTATATGGTATAACGTTATAACGTATTACGTTATATGGAATCACGTTATAACGTATTACGTTATATGGCATAACGTTTTAACGTATTACATTATATGGTATTACGTCATAACGTATTACGTTATATGGTATAACGTTATAACGTATTACGTTATATGGCATAACGTTATAACGTACTACATTATGTGGTATTACCTTATAACGTACTACGTTATATGGTATAACGTTATAACGTATTACGTTATATGGTATAACGTTATAACGTATTACGTTATATGGTATAACGTCATATGGTATAACGTTATAACGTATTACGTTATATGGTATCACGTTATAACGTATTACGTCATATGGTATTACGTCATAACGTATTACGTTATATGGTATAACTTCATATGGTATAACGTTATGACGTATTACGTTATATGGTATTACGTCATAACGTATTACGTTATATGGTATAACGTCATATTGTATAACGTTATGACGTATTACGTTATATGGTATTACGTCATAACTTATTACGTTATATGGTATTACGTTATAACGTATTACGTTATATGCTATAACGTCATATGGTATAACGTTATAACGTATTACGTTATATGGTATAACGTCATATGGTATAACGTCTAATGGTATAACGTTATAATGTATTACGTCATATTGTATAACGTTATAACGTAACACGTTATATGGTATAACGTCATATGGTATTACGTTATAACGTATTACGTTATATGGTATTACGTTATAACGTATTACGTTATATGGTATAACGTTATAACGTATTACCTTATATGGTATAACGTCATATGGTATAACGTTATAACGTATTACGTTATATGGTATAACATTATAACGTATTACGTTATATGGTATTACCTCAAAACGTATTACGTTATATGGTATAACGTAATAACGTATTACGTTATATGGTATTACGTTATAACGTATTACGTTATATGGTATAACGTTATAACGTATTACGTTATATGGCATAACGTTATAACGTATTACATTATGTGGTATTATCTTATAACGTATTACGTTATATGGTATAACGTTATAACGAATTACGTTATATGGTATAACGTTATATGGTATAACGTTATAACGGATTACCTTATATGGTATAACGTCATATGGTATAACGTTATAACGTATTACGTTATATGGTATCACGTTATAACGTATTACGTCATATGGTATTACGTCATAACGTATTACGTTATATGGTATAACGTTATAACGTATTACGTTATATGGTATAACGTTATAACGTATTACGTTATATGGTATTACGTCATAACGTATTACGTTATATGGTATATCGTTATAACGTATTACGTTATAGGCTATAACGTAATATAGTATAACGTTATAACGTATTATGTTATATGGTATTACGTTATAACGTATTACGTTATATGGTATAACGTTATAACGTATTACGTTATATGGTATAACGTTATAACGTATTACCTTATATAGTATAACGTCATATGGTATAACGTTATAACGTATTACGTTATATGGTATAACGTTATAACATATTACGTTATATGGTATAACGTTATAACGTATTACCTTATATGGTATAACGTCATATGGTATAACGTTATAACGTATTACGTTATATGGTATAACATTATAACGTATTACGTTATATGGTATTACCTCAAAACGAATTACGTTATATGGTATAACGTTATAACGTATTACGTTATATGGTATTACGTAATAACGTATTACGTTATATGGTATAACGTTATAACGTATTACGTTATATGGTATCACGTTATAACGTATTACGTCATATGGTATTACGTCATAACGTATTACGTTATATGGTATAACTTCATATGGTATAACGTTATGATGTATTACGTTATATGGTATTACGTCATAACGTATTACGTTATATGGTATAACGTCATATTGTATAACGTTATGACGTATTACGTCATATGGCATAACGTTATAACGTATTACGTTATATGGTATTACGTTATAACGTATTACGTTACATGGTATAACGTTATAACGTATTACGTTATATGGTATAACGTCAAATGGTATAACGTTATAATGTATTGCGTCATATTGTATAACGTTATAACGTAATACGTTATATGCTATAACGTCATATGGTATAACGTTATAACGTATTACGTTATATGGTATTACGTTACAACGTATTACGTTATATGGTATAACGTTTTAACGTATTACATTATATGGTATAACGTTATAACGTATTACGTTATATGGTATAACGTTATAACGTATAACCTTATATAGTATAACGTCATATGGTATAACGTTATGACGTATTACGTTATATGGTATTACGTCACAACGTATTACATCATATGGTATAACGTTATAACGTATTACGTTATATGGTATTACGTCATAACGTATTACGTTATATGGTATATCGTTATAACGTATTACGTTATATGCTATAACGTAACATAGTATAACGTTATAACGTATTATGTTATATGGTATTACGTTATAACGTATTATGTTATATGGTATAACGTTATAACGTATTACGTTATATGGTATAACGTTATAACGTATTACCTTATATTGTATAACGTCATATGGTATAACGTTATAACGTATTACGTTATATGGTATAACGTTATAACATATTACGTTATATGGTATAACGTCATATGGTATAACGTTATAACGTATTACGTTATATGGTATAACGTTATAACGTATTACGTTATATGGTATTACGACATAACGTATTACGTTATATGGCATAACGTCATATGGTATAACGTTATGACGTATTACGTTATAAGGTATTACGTCATAACGTATTACGTTATATGGTATTACGTCAAAACGTAACACGTTATATGGTATAACGTTATAATGTATTACGTTATATGCTATAACGTCATATGGTATAACGTTATAACGTATTACGTTATATGGTATTACGTTATAACGTATTACGTTATATGGTATAACGTTATAACGTATTACGTTATATGGTATTACGTCATAACGTATTACGTTATATGGTATAACGTCATATGGTATAGCGTTATAACGTATTACGTTATATGGTATTACGTTATAACGTATTACGTTATATGGTATAACGTTATAACGTATTACATTATATGGTATAACGTCATATGGTATAACGTTATAATGTATTACGTTATATGCTATAACGTCATATGGTATAACGTTATAACGTATTACGTTATATGGTATTACGTTATAACGTATTACGTTATATGGTATTACGTTATAACGTATTACGTTATATGGTATAACGTTATAACGTATTACGTTATATGGTATTACGTCGTAACGTATTACGTTATATGGTATAACGTCATATGGTATAGCGTTATAACGTATTACGTTATATGGTATTACGTCAAAACGTATTACGTTATGTGGCATAACGTTTTTAACGCATTACGTTATATGGTATTACGTCATAACGTAATACATTATATGGTATAACGTTATAACGTATTACGTTATATGCTATAACGTCATATGGTGTAACGTTATAACGTATTACGTTATATGGTATTACGTTATAACGCATTACGTTATATGGTATAACGTTATAACGTATTACGTTATATGGTATTACGTTATAACGTATTACGTTATATGGTATAACGTCATATGGTATAACGTTATAACGTATTACGTTATATGGTATCACGTTATAACGTATTACGTTATATGGTATAACGTTATAACGTATTACGTTATATGGTATTACGTTATAACGTATTACGATATATGGTATAACGTTATAACGTATTACGTTATATGGTATAACGTCATATGGTATAACGTTATAACGTATTACGTTATATGGTATCACGTTATAACGTATTACGTTATATGGTATAACGTTATAACGTATTACGTTATATGGTATTACGTTATAACGTATTACGATATATGGTATAACGTTATAACGTATTACGTTATATGGTGTAACGTCATATGGTATAACGTTATAACGTATTACGTTATATGGTATCACGTTATAACGTATTACGTTATATGGTATAACGTTATAACGTATTACGATATATGGTGTAACGTTATAACGTATTAGGTTATATGGTATTACGTAATAACTTATTACGTTATATGGTATAACTTTATAACGTATTACGTTATATGGTATAACGTCAAATGGTATAACGTTATAATGTATTACGTCATATGGTATAACGTTATAACGTAATACGTTATATGGTATAACGTTATAACGCATTACGTTATATGGTATTACGTTATAACGTATTACGTTATATGGTATAACGTTATAACGTATTACGTTATATGTTATTACGTTATAACGTATTACGTTATATGGTATCACGTTATAACGTATTACGTTATATGGCATAACGTTATAACGTATTACGTTATATGGTATTACGTTATAACGTATTACGTTATATGCTATAACGTCATATGGTGTAACGTTATAACGTATTACGTTATATGGTATTACGTTATAACGCATTACGTCATATGGTATAACGTTATAACGTATTACGTTATATGGTATCACGTTATAACGTATTACGTTATATGGTATAACGTTATATCGTATTACGTTATATGGTATAACGTCAAATGGTATAACGTTATAATGTATTACGTCATATGGTATAACGTTATAACGTAATACGTTATATGGTATAACGTTATAACGCATTACGTTATATGGTATTACGTTATAACGTATTACGTTATATGGTATAACGTTATAACGTATTACGTTATATGTTATTACGTTATAACGTATTACGTTATATGGTATCACGTTATAACGTATTACGTTATATGACATAACGTTATAACGTATTACGTTATATGGTATTACGTTATAACGTATTACGATACATGGTATAACGTTATAACGTATTACGTTATATGGTATAACGTCATATTGTATAACGTTATAACGTATTACGTTATATGGTATCACGTTATAACGTATTACGTTATATGGTATAACGTCAAATGGTATAACGTTATAATATATTACGTCATATTGTATAACGATATAACGTAATACGTTATATGGTATAACGTCATATGGTATAACGTTATAACGTATTACGTTATATGGTATTACGTAATAACGTATTACGTTATATGCTATAACGTCATATGGTATTACGTTATAACGTATTACGTTATATGGTATAACGTTATAACGTATTACCTTATATGGTATAACGTCATACGGTATAACGTTATAAAGTATTACGTTATATGGTATAACATTATAACGTATTACGTTATATGGTATTACGTCAAAACGTATTACGTTATATGGTATAACGCTATAACGTATTAAGTTATATGGTATTACGTAATAACGTATTACGTTATATGGTATAACGTTATAACGTATTACGTTATATGGAATAACGTTATAACGTATTACGTTATATGGCATAACGTTTTAACGTATTACATTATATGGTATTACGTCATAACGTATTACGTTATATGGTATAACGTTATAACGTATTACGTTATATGGTATTACGTCATAACGTATTACGTTATATGGTATATCGTTATAACGTATTACGTTATAGGCTATAACGTAATATAGTATAACGTTATAACGTATTATGTTATATGGTATTACGTTATAACGTATTACGTTATATGGTATAACGTTATAACGTATTACGTTATATGGTATAACGTTATAACGTATTACCTTATATAGTATAACGTCATATTGTATAACGTTATAACGTAACACGTTATATGGTATAACGTCATATGGTATTACGTTATAACGTATTACGTTATATGGTATTACGTTATAACGTATTACGTTATATGGTATAACGTTATAACGTATTACCTTATATGGTATAACGTCATATGGTATAACGTTATAACGTATTACGTTATATGGTATAACATTATAACGTATTACGTTATATGGTATTACCTCAAAACGTATTACGTTATATGGTATAACGTTATAACGTATTACGTTATATGGTATTACGTAATAACGTATTACGTTATATGGTATAACGTTATAACGTATTACGTTATATGGTATCACGTTATAACGTATTACGTCATATGGTATTACGTCATAACGTATTACGTTATATGGTATAACTTCATATGGTATAACGTTATGACGTATTACGTTATATGGTATTACGTCATAACGTATTACGTTATATGGTATTACGTCATATTGTATAACGTTATGACGTATTACGTCATATGGTATAACGTTATAACGTATTACGTTATATGGTATTACGTTATAACGTATTACGTTATATGGTATAACGTTATAACGTATTACGTTATATGGTATAACGTCAAATGGTATAACGTTATAATGTATTGCGTCATATTGTATAACGTTATAACGTAATACGTTATATGCTATAACGTCATATGGTATAACGTTATAACGTAATACGTTATATGTTATATCGTTATAACTTATTACGTTATATGCTATAACGTCATATGGTATAACGTTATAACGTATTACGTTATATGGTATTACGTTACAACGTATTACGTTATATGGTATAACGTTTTAACGTATTACGTTATATGGTATAACGTTATAACGTATTACGTTATATGGTATAACGTTATAACGTATTACCTTATATAGTATAACGTCATATGGTATAACGTTATGACGTATTACGTTATATGGTATTACGTCACAACGTATTACATCATATGGTATAACGTTATAACGTATTACGTTATATGGTATTACGTCATAACGTATTACGTTATATGGTATATCGTTATAACGTATTACGTTATATGCTATAACGTTATAACGTATTACCTTATATAGTATAACGTCATATGGTATAACGTTATAACGTATTACGTTATATGGTATAACGTTATAACATATTACGTTATATGGTATAACGTCATATGGTATAACGTTATAACGTATTACGTTATATGGTATAACGTTATAACGTATTACGTTATATGGTATTACCTCAAAACGAATTACGTTATATGGTATAACGTTATAACGTATTACGTTATATGGTATTACGTAATAACGTATTACGTTATATGGTATAACGTTATAACGTATTACGTTATATGGTATCACGTTATAACGTATTACGTCATATGGTATTACGTCATAACGTATTACGTTATATGGTATAACTTCATATGGTATAACGTTATGACGTATTACGTTATATGGTATTACGTCATAACGTATTACGTTATATGGTATAACGTCATATTGTATAACGTTATGACGTATTACGTCATATGGCATAACGTTATAACGTATTACGTTATATGGTATTACGTTATAACGTATTACGTTACATGGTATAACGTTATAACGTATTACGTTATATGGTATAACGTTATAACATATTACGTTATATGGTATAACGTCATATGGTATAACGTTATAACGTATTACGTTATATGGTATTACGTCATAACGTATTACGTTATATGGTATATCGTTATAACGTATTACGTTATAGGCTATAACGTAATATAGTATAACGTTATAACGTATTATGTTATATGGTATTACGTTATAACGTATTACGTTATATGGTATAACGTTATAACGTATTACGTTATATGGTATAACGTTATAACGTATTACCTTATATAGTATAACGTCATATTGTATAACGTTATAACGTAACACGTTATATGGTATAACGTCATATGGTATTACGTTATAACGTATTACGTTATATGGTATTAAGTTATAACGTATTACGTTATATGGTATAACGTTATAACGTATTACCTTATATGGTATAACGTCATATGGTATAACGTTATAACGTATTACGTTATATGGTATAACATTATAACGTATTACGTTATATGGTATTACCTCAAAACGAATTACGTTATATGGTATAACGTTATAACGTATTACGTTATATGGTATTACGTAATAACGTATTACGTTATATGGTATAACGTTATAACGTATTACGTTATATGGTATCACGTTATAACGTATTACGTCATATGGTATTACGTCATAACGTATTACGTTATATGGTATAACTTCATATGGTATAACGTTATGACGTATTACGTTATATGGTATTACGTCATAACGTATTACGTTATATGGTATAACGTCATATTGTATAACGTTATGACGTATTACGTCATATGGCATAACGTTATAACGTATTACGTTATATGGTATTACGTTATAACGTATTACGTTACATGGTATAACGTTATAACGTATTACGTTATATGGTATAACGTCAAATGGTATAACGTTATAATGTATTGCGTCATATTGTATAACGTTATAACGTTATACGTTATATGCTATAACGTCATATGGTATAACGTTATAACGTAATACGTTATATGTTATAACGTTATAACTTATTACGTTATATGCTATAACGTCATATGGTATAACGTTATAACGTATTACGTTATATGGTATTACGTTACAACGTATTACGTTATATGGTATAACGTTTTAACGTATTACATTATATGGTATAACGTTATAACGTATTACGTTATATGGTATAACGTTATAACGTATTACCTTATATAGTATAACGTCATATGGTATAACGTTATGACGTATTACGTTATATGGTATTACGTCACAACGTATTACATCATATGGTATAACGTTATAACGTATTACGTTATATGGTATTACGTCATAACGTATTACGTTATATGGTATATCGTTATAACGTATTACGTTATATGCTATAACGTAACATAGTATAACGTTATAACGTATTATGTTATATGGTATTACGTTATAACGTATTATGTTATATGGTATAACGTTATAACGTATTACGTTATATGGTATAACGTTATAACGTATTACCTTATATAGTATAACGTCATATGGTATAACGTTATAACGTATTACGTTATATGGTATAACGTTATAACATATTACGTTATATGGTATAACGTCATATGGTATAACGTTATAACGTATTACGTTATATGGTATAACGTTATAACGTATTACGTTATATGGTATTACGACATAACGTATGACGTTATATGGCATAACGTCATATGGTATAACGTTATGACGTATTACGTTATAAGGTATTACGTCATAACGTATTACGTTATATGGTATTACGTCAAAACGTAACACGTTATATGGTATAACGTTATAATGTATTACGTTATATGCTATAACGTCATATGGTATAACGTTATAACGTATTACGTTATATGGTATTACGTTATAACGTATTACGTTATATGGTATAACGTTATAACGTATTACGTTATATGGTATTACGTCATAACGTATTACGTTATATGGTATAACGTCATATGGTATAGCGTTATAACGTATTACGTTATATGGTATTACGTTATAACGTATTACGTTATATGGTATAACGTTATAACGTATTACATTATATGGTATAACGTCATATGGTATAACGTTATAACGTATTACGTTATATGGTATAACGTTATAACGTATTACGTTATATGGTATTACGTCAAAACGTATTACGTTATGTGGCATAACGTTTTTAACGCATTACGTTATATGGTATTACGTCATAACGTAATACATTATATGGTATAACGTTATAACGTATTACGTTATATGCTATAACGTCATATGGTGTAACGTTATAACGTATTACGTTATATGGTATTACGTTATAACGCATTACGTTATATGGTATAACGTTATAACGTATTACGTTATATGGTATTACGTTATAACGTATTACGATATATGGTATAACGTTATAACGTATTACGTTATATGGTATAACGTCATATGGTATAACGTTATAACGTATTACGTTATATGGTATCACGTTATAACGTATTACGTTATATGGTATAACGTTATAACGTATTACGATATATGGTGTAACGTTATAACGTATTAGGTTATATGGTATTACGTAATAACTTATTACGTTATATGGTATAAGTTTATAACGTATTACGTTATATAGTATTACGTTATAACGTATTACGTTATATGGTATAACGTTATATCGTATTACGTTATATGGTATAACGTCAAATGGTATAACGTTATAATGTATTACGTCATATGGTATAACGTTATAACGTAATACGTTATATGGTATAACGTTATAACGCATTACGTTATATGGTATTACGTTATAACGTATTACGTTATATGGTATAACGTTATAACGTATTACGTTATATGTTATTACGTTATAACGTATTACGTTATATGGTATCACGTTATAACGTATTACGTTATATGGCATAACGTTATAACGTATTACGTTATATGGTATTACGTTATAACGTATTACGATACATGGTATAACGTTATAACGTATTACGTTATATGGTATAACGTCATATTGTATAACGTTATAACGTATTACGTTATATGGTATCACGTTATAAAGTATTACGTTATATGGTATAACGTCAAATGGTATAACGTTATAATATATTACGTCATATTGTATAACGATATAACGTAATACGTTATATGGTATAACGTCATATGGTATAACGTTATAACGTATTACGTTATATGGTATTACGTAATAACGTATTACGTTATATGCTATAACGTCATATGGTATTACGTTATAACGTATTACGTTATATGGTATAACGTTATAACGTATTACCTTATATGGTATAACGTCATACGGTATAACGTTATAAAGTATTACGTTATATGGTATAACATTATAACGTATTACGTTATATGGTATTACGTCAAAACGTATTACGTTATATGGTATAACGCTATAACGTATTAAGTTATATGGTATTACGTAATAACGTATTACGTTATATGGTATAACGTTATAACGTATTACGTTATATGGAATCACGTTATAACGTATTACGTTATATGGCATAACGTTTTAACGTATTACATTATATGGTATTACGTCATAACGTATTACGTTATATGGTATAACGTTATAACGTATTACGTTATATGGTATTACGTCATAACGTATTACGTTATATGGTATATCGTTATAACGTATTACGTTATAGGCTATAACGTAATATAGTATAACGTTATAACGTATTATGTTATATGGTATTACGTTATAACGTATTACGTTATATGGTATAACGTTATAACGTATTACGTTATATGGTATAACGTTATAACGTATTACCTTATATAGTATAACGTCATATTGTATAACGTTATAACGTAACACGTTATATGGTATAACGTCATATGGTATTACGTTATAACGTATTACGTTATATGGTATTACGTTATAACGTATTACGTTATATGGTATAACGTTATAACGTATTACCTTATATGGTATAACGTCATATGGTATAACGTTATAACGTATTACGTTATATGGTATAACATTATAACGTATTACGTTATATGGTATTACCTCAAAACGTATTACGTTATATGGTATAACGTTATAACGTATTACGTTATATGGTATTACGTAATAACGTATTACGTTATATGGTATAACGTTATAACGTATTACGTTATATGGTATCACGTTATAACGTATTACGTCATATGGTATTACGTCATAACGTATTACGTTATATGGTATAACTTCATATGGTATAACGTTATGACGTATTACGTTATATGGTATTACGTCATAACGTATTACGTTATATGGTATAACGTCATATTGTATAACGTTATGACGTATTACGTCATATGGTATAACGTTATAACGTATTACGTTATATGGTATTACGTTATAACGTATTACGTTATATGGTATAACGTTATAACGTATTACGTTATATGGTATAACGTCAAATGGTATAACGTTATAATGTATTGCGTCATATCGTATAACGTTATAACGTAATACGTTATATGCTATAACGTCATATGGTATAACGTTATAACGTAATACGTTATATGTTATAACGTTATAACTTATTACGTTATATGCTATAACGTCATATGGTATAACGTTATAACGTATTACGTTATATGGTATTACGTTACAACGTATTACGTTATATGGTATAACGCTATAACGTATTAAGTTATATGGTATTACGTAATAACGTATTACGTTATATGGTATAACGTTATAACGTATTACGTCATATGGTATTACGTCATAACGTATTACGTTATATGGTATAACTTCATATGGTATAACGTTATGACGTATTACGTTATATGGTATTACGTCATAACGTATTACGTTATATGGTATAACGTCATATTGTATAACGTTATGACGTATTACGTCATATGGTATAACGTTATAACGTATTACGTTATATGGTATTACGTTATAACGTATTACGTTATATGGTATAACGTTATAACGTATTACGTTATATGGTATAACGTCAAATGGTATAACGTTATAATGTATTGCGTCATATTGTATAACGTTATAACGTAATACGTTATATGCTATAACGTCATATGGTATAACGTTATAACGTAATACGTTATATGTTATAACGTTATAACTTATTACGTTATATGCTATAACGTCATATGGTATAACGTTATAACGTATTACGTTATATGGTATTACGTTACAACGTATTACGTTATATGGTATAACGTTTTAACGTATTACGTTATATGGAATAACGTTATAACGTATTACGTTATATGGTATAACGTTATAACGTATTACCTTATATAGTATAACGTCATATGGTATAACGTTATGACGTATTACGTTATATGGTATTACGTCACAACGTATTACATCATATGGTATAACGTTATAACGTATTACGTTATATGGTATTACGTCATAACGTATTACGTTATATGGTATATCGTTATAACGTATTACGTTATATGCTATAACGTAACATAGTATAACGTTATAACGTATTATGTTATATGGTATTACGTTATAACGTATTATGTTATATGGTATAACGTTATAACGTATTACGTTATATGGTATAACGTTATAACGTATTACCTTATATAGTATAACGTCATATGGTATAACGTTATAACGTATTACGTTATATGGTATAACGTTATAACATATTACGTTATATGGTATAACGTCATATGGTATAACGTTATAACGTATTACGTTATATGGTATAACGTTATAACGTATTACGTTATATGGTATTACGACATAACGTATTACGTTATATGGCATAACGTCATATGGTATAACGTTATGACGTATTACGTTATAAGGTATTACGTCATAACGTATTACGTTATATGGTATTACGTCAAAACGTAACACGTTATATGGTATAACGTTATAATGTATTACGTTATATGCTATAACGTCATATGGTATAACGTTATAACGTATTACGTTATATGGTATTACGTTATAACGTATTACGTTATATGGTATAACGTTATAACGTATTACGTTATATGGTATTACGTCAAAACGTATTACGTTATGTGGCATAACGTTTTTAACGCATTACGTTATATGGTATTACGTCATAACGTAATACATTATATGGTATAACGTTATAACGTATTACGTTATATGCTATAACGTCATATGGTGTAACGTTATAACGTATTACGTTATATGGTATTACGTTATAACGCATTACGTTATATGGTATAACGTTATAACGTATTACGTTATATGGTATTACGTTATAACGTATTACGTTATATGGTATAACGTCATATGGTATAACGTTATGACGTATTACGTTATAAGGTATTACGTCATAACGTATTACGTTATATGGTATTACGTCAAAACGTAACACGTTATATGGTATAACGTTATAACGTATTACGTTATATGCTATAACGTCATATGGTGTAACGTTATAACGTATTACGTTATATGGTATCACGTTATAACGTATTACGTTATATGGTATAACGTTATAACGTATTACGTTATATGGTATTACGTTATAACGTATTACGATATATGGTATAACGTTATAACGTATTACGTTATATGGTATAACGTCATATGGTATAACGTTATAACGTATTACGTTATATGGTATCACGTTATAACGTATTACGTTATATGGTATAACGTTATAACGTATTACGATATATGGTGTAACGTTATAACGTATTAGGTTATATGGTATTACGTAATAACTTATTACGTTATATGGTATAACTTTATAACGTATTACGTTATATAGTATTACGTTATAACGTATTACGTTATATGGTATAACGTTATATCGTATTACGTTATATGGTATAACGTCAAATGGTATAACGTTATAATTTATTACGTCATATGGTATAACGTTATAACGTAATACGTTATATGGTATAACGTTATAACGCATTACGTTATATGGTATTACGTTATAACGTATTACGTTATATGGTATAACGTTATAACGTATTACGTTATATGGTATTACGTCATAACGTATTACGTTATATGGTATAACTTCATATGGTATAACGTTATAACGTATTACGTTATATGGTATAACGTTATAACGTATTACCTTATATGGTATAACGTCATACGGTATAACGTTATAAAGTATTACGTTATATGGTATAACATTATAACGTATTACGTTATATGGTATTACGTCAAAACGTATTACGTTATATGGTATAACGCTATAACGTATTAAGTTATATGGTATTACGTAATAACGTATTACGTTATATGGTATAACGTTATAACGTATTACGTTATATGGAATCACGTTATAACGTATTACGTTATATGGCATAACGTTTTAACGTATTACATTATATGGTATTACGTCATAACGTATTACGTTATATGGTATAACGTTATAACGTGTTACGTTATATGGCATAACGTTATAACGTATTACATTATGTAGTATTACCTTATAACGTACTACGTTATATGGTATAACGTTATAACGTATTACGTTATATGGTATAACGTTATAACGTATTACGTTATATGGTATAACGTCATATGGTATAACGTTATAACGTATTACGTTATATGGTATCACGTTACAACGTATTACGTCATATGGTATTACGTCATAACGTATTACGTTATATGGTATAACTTCATATGGTATAACGTTATGACGTATTACGTTATATGGTATTACGTCATAACGTATTACGTTATATGGTATAACGTCATATTGTATAACGTTATGACGTATTACGTTATATGGTATTACGTCATAACTTATTACGTTATATGGTATTACGTTATAACGTATTACGTTATATGCTATAACGTCATATGGTATAACGTTATAACGTATTACGTTATATGGTATAACGTCATATGGTATAACGTCAAATGGTATAACGTTATAATGTATTACGTCATATTGTATAACGTTATAACGTAACACGTTATATGGTATAGCGTCATATGGTATTACGTTATAACGTATTACGTTATATGGTATTACGTTATAACGTATTACGTTATATGGTATAACGTTATAACGTATTACCTTATATGGTATAACGTCATAAGGTATAACGTTGTAACGTATTACGTTATATGGTATAACATTATAACGTATTACGTTATATGGTATTACCTCAAAACGTATTACGTTATATGGTATAACGTAATAACGTATTACGTTATATGGTATTACGTTATAACGTATTACGTTATATGGTATAACGTTATAACGTATTACGTTATATGGCATAACGTTATAACGTATTACATTATGTGGTATTATCTTATAACGTATTACGTTATATGGTATAACGTTATAACGAATTACGTTATATGGTATAACGTTATATGGTATAACGTTATAACGGATTACCTTATATGGTATAACGTCATATGGTATAACGTTATAACGTATTACGTTATATGGTATCACGTTATAACGTATTACGTCATATGGTATTACGTCATAACGTATTACGTTATATGGTATAACGTTATAACGTATTACGTTATATGGTATAACGTTATAACGTATTACGTTATATGGTATTACGTCATAACGTATTACGTTATATGGTATATCGTTATAACGTATTACGTTATAGGCAATAACGTAATATAGTATAACGTTATAACGTATTATGTTATATGGTATTACGTTATAACGTATTACGTTATATGGTATAACGTTATAACGTATTACGTTATATGGTATAACGTTATAACGTATTACCTTATATAGTATAACGTCATATTGTATAACGTTATAACGTAACACGTTATATGGTATAACGTCATATGGTATTACGTTATAACGTATTACGTTATATGGTATTACGTTATAACGTATTACGTTATATGGTATAACGTTATAACGTATTACCTTATATGGTATAACGTCATATGGTATAACGTTATAACGTATTACGTTATATGGTATAACATTATAACGTATTACGTTATATGGAATTACCTCAAAACGTATTACGTTATATGGTATAACGTTATAACGTATTACGTTATATGGTATTACGTAATAACGTATTACGTTATATGGTATAACGTTATAACGTATTACGTTATATGGTATCACGTTATAACGTATTACGTCATATGGTATTACGTCATAACGTATTACGTTATATGGTATAACTTCATATGGTATAACGTTATGACGTATTACGTTATATGGTATTACGTCATAACGTATTACGTTATATGGTATAACGTCATATTGTATAACGTTATGACGTATTACGTCATATGGTATAACGTTATAACGTATTACGTTATATGGTATTACGTTATAACGTATTACGTTATATGGTATAACGTTATAACGTATTACGTTATATGGTATAACGTCAAATGGTATAACGTTATAATGTATTGCGTCATATTGTATAACGTTATAACGTAATACGTTATATGCTATAACGTCATATGGTATAACGTTATAACGTAATACGTTATATGTTATAACGTTATAACTTATTACGTTATATGCTATAACGTCATATGGTATAACGTTATAACGTATTACGTTATATGGTATTACGTTACAACGTATTACGTTATATGGTATAACGTTTTAACGTATTACGTTATATGGTATAACGTTATAACGTATTACGTTATATGGTATAACGTTATAACGTATTACCTTATATAGTATAACGTCATATGGTATAACGTTATGACGTATTACGTTATATGGTATTACGTCACAACGTATTACATCATATGGTATAACGTTATAACGTATTACGTTATATGGTATTACGTCATAACGTATTACGTTATATGGTATATCGTTATAACGTATTACGTTATATGCTATAACGTAATATAGTATAACGTTATAACGTATTATGTTATATGGTATTACGTTATAACGTATTATGTTATATGGTATAACGTTATAACGTATTACGTTATATGGTATAACGTTATAACGTATTACCTTATATAGTATAACGTCATATGGTATAACGTTATAACGTATTACGTTATATGGTATAACGTTATAACATATTACGTTATATGGTATAACGTCATATGGTATAACGTTATAACGTATTACGTTATATGGTATAACGTCATATGGTATAACGTTATAACGTATTACGTTATATGGTATCACGTTACAACGTATTACGTCATATGGTATTACGTCATAACGTATTACGTTATATGGTATAACTTCATATGGTATAACGTTATGACGTATTACGTTATATGGTATAACGTCATATGGTATAACGTCAAATGGTATAACGTTATAATGTATTACGTCATATTGTATAACGTTATAACGTAACACGTTATATGGTATAACGTCATATGGTATTACGTTATAACGTATTACGTTATATGGTATTACGTTATAACGTATTACGTTATATGGTATAACGTTATAACGTATTACCTTATATGGTATAACGTCATATGGTATAACGTTATAACGTATTACGTTATATGGTATAACATTATAACGTATTACGTTATATGGTATTACCTCAAAACGTATTACGTTATATGGTATAACGTAATAACATATTACGTTATATGGTATTACGTTATAACGTATTACGTTATATGGTATAACGTTATAACGTATTACGTTATATGGCATAACGTTATAACGTATTACATTATGTGGTATTATCTTATAACGTATTACGTTATATGGTATAACGTTATAACGAATTACGTTATATGGTATAACGTTATATGGTATAACGTTATAACGGATTACCTTATATGGTATAACGTCATATGGTATAACGTTATAACGTATTACGTTATATGGTATCACGTTATAACGTATTACGTCATATGGTATTACGTCATAACGTATTACGTTATATGGTATAACGTTATAACGTATTACGTTATATGGTATAACGTTATAACGTATTACGTTATATGGTATTACGTCATAACGTATTACGTTATATGGTATATCGTTATAACGTATTACGTTATAGGCTATAACGTAATATAGTATAACGTTATAACGTATTATGTTATATGGTATTACGTTATAACGTATTACGTTATATGGTATAACGTTATAACGTATTACGTTATATGGTATAACGTTATAACGTATTACCTTATATAGTATAACGTCATATTGTATAACGTTATAACGTAACACGTTATATGGTATAACGTCATATGGTATTACGTTATAACGTATTACGTTATATGGTATTACGTTATAACGTATTAAGTTATATGGTATAACGTTATAACGTATTACCTTATATGGTATAACGTCATATGGTATAACGTTATAACGTATTACGTTATATGGTATAACATTATAACGTATTACGTTATACGGAATTACCTCAAAACGTATTACGTTATATGGTATAACGTTATAACGTATTACGTTATATGGTATTACGTAATAACGTATTACGTTATATGGTATAACGTTATAACGTATTACGTTATATGGTATCACGTTATAACGTATTATGTCATATGGTATAACGTTATAACGTATTACGTTATATGGTATAACGTCAAATGGTATAACGTTATAATGTATTGCGTCATATTGTATAACGTTATAACGTAATACGTTATATGCTATTACGTCATATGGTATAACGTTATAACGTAAGACGTTATATGTTATAACGTTATAACTTATTACGTTATATGATATAACGTCATATGGTATAACGTTATAACGTATTACGTTATATGGTATTACGTTACAACGTATTACCTTATATGGTATAACGTCATATGGTATAACGTTATGACGTATTACGTTAGATGGTATTACGTCATAACGTATTACGTTATATGGTATAACGTCATATTGTATAACGTTATGACGTATTACGTCATATGGTATAACGTTATAACGTATTACGTTATATGGTATTACGTTATAACGTATTACGTTATATGGTATAACGTTATAACGTATTACGTTATATGGTATAACGTCAAATGGTATAACGTTATAATGTATTGCGTCATATTGTATAACGTTATAACGTAATACGTTATATGCTATAACGTCATATGGTATAACGTTATAACGTAATACGTTATATGTTATAACGTTATAACTTATTACGTTATATGCTATAACGTCATATGGTATAACGTTATAACGTATTACGTTATATGGTATTACGTTACAACGTATTACGTTATATGGTATAACGTTTTAACGTATTACGTTATATGGTATAACGTTATAACGTATTACGTTATATGGTATAACGTTATAACGTATTACCTTATATAGTATAACGTCATATGGTATAACGTTATGACGTATTACGTTATATGGTATTACGTCACAACGTATTGCATCATATGGTATAACGTTATAACGAATTACGTTATATGGTATTACGTCATAACGTATTACGTTATATGGTATATCGTTATAACGTATTACGTTATATGCTATAACGTAATATAGTATAACGTTATAACGTATTATGTTATATGGTATTACGTTATAACGTATTATGTTATATGGTATAACGTTATAACGTATTACGTTATATGGTATAACGTTATAACGTATTACCTTATATAGTATAACGTCATATGGTATAATGTTATAACGTATTACGTTATATGGTATAACGTTATAACATATTACGTTATATGGTATAACGTCATATGGTATAACGTTATAACGTATTACGTTATATGGTATAACGTCATATGGTATAACGTTATAACGTATTACGTTATATGGTATCACGTTACAACGTATTACGTCATATGGTATTACGTCATAACGTATTACGTTATATGGTATAACTTCATATGGTATAACGTTATGACGTATTACGTTATATGGTATTACGTCATAACGTATTACGTTATATGGTATAACGTCATATTGTATAACGTTATGACGTATTACGTTATATGGTATTACGTCATAACTTATTACGTTATATGGTATTACGTTATAACGTATTACGTTATATGCTATAACGTCATATGGTATAACGTTATAACGTATTACGTTATATGGTATAACGTCATATGGTATAACGTCAAATGGTATAACGTTATAATGTATTACGTCATATTGTATAACGTTATAACGTAACACGTTATATGGTATAACGTCATATGGTATTACGTTATAACGTATTACGTTATATGGTATTACGTTATAACGTATTACGTTATATGGTATAACGTTATAACGTATTACCTTATATGGTATAACGTCATATGGTATAACGTTATAACGTATTACGTTATATGGTATAACATTATAACGTATTACGTTATATGGTATTACCTCAAAACGTATTACGTTATATGGTATTACGTTATAACGTATTACGTTATATGGTATAACGTTATAACGTATTACGTTATATGGCATAACGTTATAACGTATTACATTATGTGGTATTATCTTATAACGTATTACGTTATATGGTATAACGTTATAACGAATTACGTTATATGGTATAACGTTATATGGTATAACGTTATAACGCATTACCTTATATGGTATAACGTCATATGGTATAACGTTATAACGTATTACGTTATATGGTATCACGTTATAACGTATTACGTCATATGGTATTACGTCATAACGTATTACGTTATATGGTATAACGTTATAACGTATTACGTTATATGGTATAAGGTTATAACGTATTACGTTATATGGTATTACGTCATAACGTATTACGTTATATGGTATATCGTTATAACGTATTACGTTATAGGCTATAACGTAATATAGTATAACGTTATAACGTATTATGTTATATGGTATTACGTTATAACGTATTACGTTATATGGTATAACGTTATAACGTATTACGTTATATGGTATAACGTTATAACGTATTACCTTATATAGTATAACGTCATATTGTATAACGTTATAACGTAACACGTTATATGGTATAACGTCATATGGTATTACGTTATAACGTATTACGTTATATGGTATTACGTTATAACGTATTACGTTATATGGTATAACGTTATAACGTATTACCTTATATGGTATAACGTCATATGGTATAACGTTATAACGTATTACGTTATATGGTATAACATTATAACGTATTACGTTATATGGTATTACCTCAAAACGTATTACGTTATATGGTATAACGTTATAACGTATTACGTTATATGGTATTACGTAATAACGTATTACGTTATATGGTATAACGTTATAACGTATTACGTTATATGGTATCACGTTATAACGTATTACGTCATATGGTATTACGTCATAACGTATTACGTTATATGGTATAACTTCATATGGTATAACGTTATGACGTATTACGTTAAATGGTATTACGTCATAACGTACTACGTTATATGGTATAACGTCATATTGTACAACGTTATGACGTATTACGTCATATGGTATAACGTTATAACGTATTACGTTATATGGTATTACGTTATAACGTATTACGTTATATGGTATAACGTTATAACGTATTACGTTATATGGTATAACGTCAAATGGTATAACGTTATAATGTATTCCGTCATATTGTATAACGTTATAACGTAATACGTTATATGCTATAACGTCATATGGTATAACGTTATAACGTAATACGTTATATGTTATAACGTTATAACTTATTACGTTATATGCTATAACGTCATATGGTATAACGTTATAACGTATTACGTTATATGGTATTACGTTACAACGTATTACGTTATATGGTATAACGTTTTAACGTATTACGTTATATGGTATAACGTTATAACGTATTACGTTATATGGTATAACGTTATAACGTATTACCTTATATAGTATAACGTCATATGGTATAACGTTATGACGTATTACGTTATATGGTATTACGTCACAACGTATTACATCATATGGTATAACGTTATAACGTATTACGTTATATGGTATTACGTCATAACGTATTACGTTATATGGTATATCGTTATAACGTATTACGTTATATGCTATAACGTAATATAGTATAACGTTATAACGTATTATGTTATATGGTATTACGTTATAACGTATTATGTTATATGGTATAACGTTATAACGTATTACGTTATATGGTATAACGTTATAACGTATTACCTTATATAGTATAACGTCATATGGTATAACGTTATAACGTATTACGTTATATGGTATAACGTTATAACATATTACGTTATATGGTATAACGTCATATGGTATAACGTTATAACGTATTACGTTATATGGTATAACGTTATAACGTATTACGTTATATGGTATTACGACATAACGTATTACGTTATATGGCATAACGTCATATGGTATAACGTTATGACGTATTACGTTATAAGGTATTACGTCATAACGTATTACGTTATATGGTATTACGTCAAAACGTAACACGTTATATGGTATAACGTTATAATGTATTACGTTATATGCTATAACGTCATATGGTATAACGTTATAACGTATTACGTTATATGGTATTACGTTATAACGTATTACGTTATATGGTATAACGTTATAACGTATTACGTTATATGGTATTACGTCATAACGTATTACGTTATATGGTATAACGTCATATGGTATAGCGTTATAACGTATTACGTTATATGGTATTACGTTATAACGTATTACGTTATATGGTATAACGTTATAACGTATTACATTATATGGTATAACGTCATATGGTATAACGTTATAACGTATTACGTTATATGGTATAACGTTATAACGTATTACGTTATATGGTATTACGTCAAAACGTATTACGTTATGTGGCATAACGTTTTTAACGCATTACGTTATATGGTATTACGTCATAACGTAATACATTATATGGTATAACGTTATAACGTATTACGTTATATGCTATAACGTCATATGGTGTAACGTTATAACGTATTACGTTATATGGTATTACGTTATAACGCATTACGTTATATGGTATAACGTTATAACGTATTACGTTATATGGTATTACGTTATAACGTATTACGTTATATGGTATAACGTCATATGGTATAACGTTATAACGTATTACGTTATATGGTATCACGTTATAACGTATTACGTTATATGGTATAACGTTATAACGTATTACGTTATATGGTATTACGTTATAACGCATTACGATATATGGTATAACGTTATAACGTATTACGTTATATGGTATAACGTCATATGGTATAACGTTATAACGTATTACGTTATATGGTATCACGTTATAACTTATTACGTTATATGGTATAACGTTATAACGTATTACGATATATGGTATAACGTTATAACGTATTAGGTTATATGGTATTACGTAATAACTTATTACGTTATATGGTATAACTTTATAACGTATTACGTTATATGGTATTACGTTATAACGTATTACGTTATATGGTATAACGTTATATCGTATTACGTTATATGGTATAACGTCAAATGGTATAACGTTATAATGTATTACGTCATATGGTATAACGTTATAACGTAATACGTTATATGGTATAACGTTATAACGCATTACGTTATATGGTATTACGTTATAACGTATTACGTTATATGGTATAACGTTATAACGTATTACGTTATATGGTATTACGTTATAACGTATTACGTTATATGGTATCACGTTATAACGTATTACGTTATATGGCATAACGTTATAACGTATTACGTTATATGGTATTACGTTATAACGTATTACGATACATGGTATAACGTTATAACGTATTACGTTATATGGTATAACGTCAAATGCTATAACGTTATAATGTATTACGTCATATTGTATAACGTTATAACGTAATACCTTATATGGTATAACGTCATATGGTATAACGTTATAACGTATTGCGTTATATGGTATTACGTTATAACGTATTACGTTATATGGTATAACGTTATAACGTATTACCTTATATGGTATAACGTCATATGGTATAACGTTATAACGTATTACGTTATATGGTATAACGTTATAACGTATTACGTTATATGGTATAACGTTATAACGTATTACGTTATATGGTATAACGTTATAACGTATTACCTTATATGGTATAACGTCATATGGTATAACGTTATAACGTATTACGTTATATGGCATAACGTTATAACGTATTACGTTATATGGTATTACGTTATAACGTATTACGATACATGGTATAACGTTATAACGTATTACGTCATATGGTATTACGTCATAACGTATTACGTTATATGGTATAACTTCATATGGTATAACGTTATGACGTATTACGTTATATGGTATTACGTCATAACGTATTACGTTATATGGTATAACGTCATATTGTATAACGTTATGACGTATTACGTTATATGGTATTACGTCATAACTTATTACGTTATATGGTATTACGTTATAACGTATTACGTTATATGCTATAACGTCATATGGTATAACGTTATAACGTATTACGTTATATGGTATAACGTCAAATGGTATAAAGTTATAATGTATTACGTCATATTGTATAACGTTATAACGTAACACGTTATATGGTATAACGTCATATGGTATTACGTTATAACGTATTACGTTATATGGTATAACATTATAACGTATTACGTTATATGGTATTACCTCAAAACGTATTACGTTATATGGTATATCGTTATAACGTATTACGTTATATGCTATAACGTAATATAGTATAACGTTATAACGTATTATGTTATATGGTATTACGTTATAACGTATTACGTTATATGGTATAACGTTATAACGTATTACGTTATATGGTATAACGTCATATGGTATAACGTTATAACGTATTACTTTATATGGTATTACGTCATAACGTAATACGTTATATGGTATAACGTTATAACGTATTACGTTATATGGTATTACGTCATAACGTATTACGTTATATGGTATAACGTTATAACGTATTACGTTATATGGTATAACGTTATAACGTATTACCTTATATAGTATAACGTCATATGGTATAACGTTATGACGTATTACGTTATATGGTATTACGTCATAACGTATTACGTTATATGGTATAACATTATAACGTATTACGTTATATGGTATTACGTCATAACGTATTACGTTATATGGTATATCGTTATAACGTATTACGTTATATGCTATAACGTAATATAGTATAACGTTATAACGTATTATGTTATATGGTATTACGTTATAACGTATTACGTTATATGGTATAACGTTATAACGTATTACGTTATATGGTATAACGTTATAACGTATTACCTTATATAGTATAACGTCATATGGTATAACGTTATAACGTATTACGTTATATGGTATAACGTTATAACGTATTACGTTATATGGTATAAAGTCATATGGTATAACGTTATAACGTATTACGTTATATGGTATAACGACATAACGTATTACGTTATATGGCATAACGTCATATGGTATAACGTTATGACGTATTACGTTATATGGTATTACGTCATAACGTATTACGTTATATGGTATTACGTCATAACGTATTACGCTATATGGTATAACGATATAACGTAATACGTTATATGGTACAACGTCATATGGTATGACGTTATAACGTATTACGTTGTATGGTATTACGTCATAACGTAATACGTTGTATGGTATAAAGTTATAACGTATTACGTTATATGGTATAACGTTATAACGTATTACGTTATATGGTATTACGTCAAAACGTATTACGTTATGTGGTATAACGTTTTTAACGTATTACGTTATATGGTATTACGTCATAACATAATACGTTATATGGTATAACCTTATAACGTATTAAGTTACATGCTGCAACGTCATATGGTATAACGTTAAAACGTATTACGTTATCTGGTATAACGTCATATGGTATAACGTTATGACGTATTACGTTATATGCTATAACGTATTACGTTATGTGGTATGACGTTATAACGTGTTACGTTATATGGTATAACGTCATATGGTATAACGTTATAATGTATTACGTCATATTGTTTAACGTTATAACGTATTCAGTTATATGGTATAACGTCATACGGTATAACGTTATAACGTATTACGTTATATGGTATAACGTTATAATGTATTACGTTATATGGTATTACGTCAAAACGTATTACGTTATGTGGTATAACGTTTTTAACCTATTACGTTATATGGTATTACGTCATAACATAATACGTTATATGGTAAAACCTTATAACGTATTAAGTTACATGCTGCAACGTCATATGGTATAACGTTATAACGTATTACGTTATATGGTATTACGTCATAACTTAATACGTTATATGGTATAACGTTATAACCTATTACGTTATATGCTATAACGTCATATGGTATAACGTTATAACGTATTACGATATATGGTATTACGTTATAACGTATTTTGTTATATGGTATAACATTATAACGTATTACGTTATATGGTATTACTTCATAACGTATTACGTTATATGGTATAACTTCATATGGCATAACGTTATGACGTATTACGTTATATGGTACTACGTCATAACGTATTACGTTATATGGTATAACGTTATAACGTATTACGTTATATGCTATAACGTCATATGGTATAACGTTATAATGTATTACGTCATATTGTATATCGTTATAACGTAATACGTTATATGGTATAACGTCATAACGTATTACGTTATATGGTATTACGTTATAATGTATTACGTTATATGGTATAACGTTATAACGTATTACCTTATATGGTATAACGTCATATGGTATAACGTTATAACGTATTACGTTATATGGTATTACGTCATAACGTAATACGTTATATGGTATAACGTTATAACGTATTACGTTATATGCTATGACGTCGTATGGTATAACGTTATAATGTATTACGTCATATTTTATAACGTTATAACGTAATACGTTATATGGTATAACGTCATATGGTATAACGTTATAACGTTATAACGTATTACCTTATATGGTATAACGTCATATGGTATAAAGTTATAACGTATTACGTTATATGATATTACGTTATAACGTATTACATTATGTGGTATTACGTTATAACGTATTACGTTATATGGTATAACGTTATAACGTATTACGTTATATGGTATTACGTCAGAACATAATACGTTATATGGTATAACCTTATAACGTATTAAGTTACATGCTGCAACGTCATATGGTATAACGTTATAACGTATTACGTTATCTGGTATAACGTTATAACGTATTACGTTATCTGGTATAACGTCATACGGTATAACGTTATGACGTATTACGTTATATGGTATAACGTATTACGTTATGTGTTATGACGTTATAACGTGTTACGTTATATGATATAACGTCATATGGTATAACGTTACAACGTATTACGTTATATGGTATAACGTGATAACGTATTACGTTATATGCTATAAGGTCATATGGTATAACGTTATAATGTATTACGTCATATTGCTTAACGTTATAACGTAATCAGTTATATGGTATAACGTCATATGGTATAACGTTATAACGTATTACGTTATATGGTATTACGTCATAACGTAATACGTTATATGGTGTAACGTTATAACGTATTACGTTATATGGTATTACGTCATATGGTATAACGTTATAACGTATTACGTTATATGGTATAACGTTATAACGCATTACGTTATATGGTATTACGTCAAAACTTATTACGTTATGTGGTATAACGTTTTTAAAGTATTACGTTATATGGTACTACGTCATAACATAATACGTTATATGGTATAACCTTATAACGTATTAAGTTACATGCTGCAACGTCATATGGTATAACGTTATAACGTATTACGTTATATGGTATTACGTCATAACGTAATACGTTATATGGTATAACGTTATAACGTATTACGTTATATGCTATAACGTCATATGGTATAACGTTATAACGTATTACGTTATATGGTATTACGTTATAACGTATTTTGTTATGTGGTATAACGTTATAACGTATTATGTTATATGGTATTACGTTATAACGTATTACGTTATATGGTATAACGTTATAACGTATTACGTTATATGGTATAACGTTATAACGTATTACCTTATATAGTATAACGTCATATGGTATAACGTTATAACGTATTACGTTATATGGTATAACGTTATAACATATTACGTTATATGGTATAACGTCATATGGTATAACGTTATAAAGTATTACGTTATATGGTATAACGTTATAACGTATTACGTTATATGGTATTACGACATAACGTATTACGTTATATGGCATAACGTCATATGGTATAACGTTATGACGTATTACGTTATAAGGTATTACGTCATAACGTATTACGTTATATGGTATTACGTCAAAACGTAACACGTTATATGGTATAATGTTATAATGTATTACGTTATATGCTATAACGTCATATGGTATAACGTTATAACGTATTACGTTATATGGTATTACGTTATAACGTATTACGTTATATGGTATAACGTTATAACGTATTACGTTATATGGTATTACGTTATAACGTATTACGTTATATGGTATAACGTTATAACGTAATACGTTATATGGTATAACGTCATATGGTATAACGTTATAACGTATTACGTTATATGGTATTACGTCATAACGTAATACGTTATATGGTATAACGTTATAACGTATTACGTTATATGGTATTACGTTATAACGTATTACGTTATATGGTATAACGTTATAACGTATTACGTTATATGGTATTACGACATAACGTATTACGTTATATGGCATAACGTCATATGGTATAACGTTATGACGTATTACGTTATAAGGTATTACGTCATAACGTATTACGTTATATGGTATTACGTCAAAACGTAACACGTTATATGGTATAATGTTATAATGTATTACGTTATATGCTATAACGTCATATGGTATAACGTTATAACGTATTACGTTATATGGTATTACGTTATAACGTATTACGTTATATGGTATAACGTTATAACGTATTACGTTATATGGTATAACGTTATAACGTATTACCTTATATAGTATAACGTCATATGGTATAACGTTATAACGTATTACGTTATATGGTATAACGTTATAACATATTACGTTATATGGTATAACGTCATATGGTATAACGTTATAAAGTATTACGTTATATGGTATAACGTTATAACGTATTACGTTATATGGTATTACGACATAACGTATTACGTTATATGGCATAACGTCATATGGTATAACGTTATGACGTATTACGTTATAAGGTATTACGTCATAACGTATTACGTTATATGGTATTACGTCAAAACGTAACACGTTATATGGTATAATGTTATAATGTATTACGTTATATGCTATAACGTCATATGGTATAACGTTATAACGTATTACGTTATATGGTATTACGTTATAACGTATTACGTTATATGGTATAACGTTATAACGTATTACGTTATATGGTATTACGTTATAACGTATTACGTTATATGGTATAACGTTATAACGTAATACGTTATATGGTATAACGTCATATGGTATAACGTTATAACGTATTACGTTATATGGTATTACGTCATAACGTAATACGTTATATGGTATAACGTTATAACGTATTACGTTATATGGTATTACGTTATAACGTATTACGTTATATGGTATAACGTTATAACGTATTACGTTATATGGTATAACGTCAAATGGTGTAACGTTATAATGTATTACGTCATATGGTATAACGTTATAACGTAATACGTTATATGGTATAACGTCATATGGTATAACGTTATAACGTATTGCGTTATATGGTATTACGTTATAACGTATTACGTTATATGGTATAACGTTATAACGTATTACGTTATATGGTATTACGTTATAACGTATTACGTTATATGGTATCACGCTATAACGTATTACGTTATATGGCATAACGTTATAACGTATTACGTTATATGGTATTACGTTATAACGTACTACGATACATGGTATAACGTTATAACGTATTACGTTATATGGTATTACGTCATAACGTATTACGTTATATGGTATAACGTTATAACGTATTACGTTATATGGTATAACGTTATAACGTATTACCTTATATAGTATAACGTCATCTGGTATAACGTTATGACGTATTACGTTATATGGTATTACGTCATAACGTATTACGTTATATGGTATAACATTATAACGTATTACGTTATATGGTATTACGTCATAACGTATTACGTTATATGGTATAACGTTATAACGTATTACGTTATATGGTATAACGTTATAACGTATTACCTTATATAGTATAACGTCATATGGTATAACGTTATGACGTATTACGTTATATGGTATTACGTCATAACGTATTACATCATATGGTATAGCGTTATAACGTATTACGTTATATGGTATTACGTCATAACGTATTACGTTGTATGGTATATCGTTATAACGTATTACGTTATATGCTATAACGTAATATAGTATAACGTTATAACGTATTATGTTATATGGTATTACGTTATAACGTATTACGTTATATGGTATAACGTTATAACGTATTACGTTATATGGTATAACGTTATAACGTATTACCTTATATAGTATAACGTCATATGGTATAACGTTATAACGTATTACGTTATATGGTATAACGTTATAACGTATTACGTTATATGGTATAAAGTCATATGGTATAACGTTATAACGTATTACGTTATATGGTATAACGACATAACGTATTACGTTATATGGCATAACGTCATATGGTATAACGTTATGACGTATTACGTTATATGGTATTACGTCATAACGTATTACGTTATCTGGTATTACGTCATAACGTATTACGTTATATGGTATAACGATATAACGTAATACGTTATATGGTACAACGTCATATGGTATGACGTTATAACGTATTACGTTGTATGGTATTACGTCATAACGTAATACGTTGTATGGTATAAAGTTATAACGTATTACGTTATATGGTATAACGTTATAACGTATTACGTTATATGGTATTACGTCAAAACGTATTACGTTATGTGGTATAACGTTTTTAACGTATTACGTTATATGGTATTACGTCATAACATAATACGTTATATGGTATAACCTTATAACGTATTAAGTTACATGCTGCAACGTCATATGGTATAACGTTAAAACGTATTACGTTATCTGGTATAACGTCATATGGTATAACGTTATGACGTATTACGTTATATGCTATAACGTATTACGTTATGTGGTATGACGTTATAACGTGTTACGTTATATGGTATAACGTCATATGGTATAACGTTATAACGTATTACGTTATATGGTATAACGTTATAACGTATTACGTTATATGCTATAACGTCATATGGTATAACGTTATAATGTATTACGTCATATTGTTTAACGTTATAACGTATTCAGTTATATGGTATAACGTCATATGGTATAACGTTATAACGTATTACGTTATATGGTATTACGTCAAAACGTATTACGTTATGTGGTATAACGTTTTTAACCTATTACGTTATATGGTATTACGTCATAACATAATACGTTATATGGTAAAACCTTATAACGTATTAAGTTACATGCTGCAACGTCATATGGTATAACGTTATAACGTATTACGTTATATGGTATTACGTCATAACGTAATACGTTATATGGTATAACGTTATAACCTATTACGTTATATGCTATAACGTCATATGGTATAACGTTATAACGTATTACGATATATGGTATTACGTTATAACGTATTTTGTTATATGGTATAACATTATAACGTATTACGTTATATGGTATTACTTCATAACGTATTACGTTATATGGTATAACTTCATATGGTATAACGTTATGACGTATTACGTTATATGGTATTACGTCATAACGTATTACGTTATATGGTATAACGTTATAATGTATTACGTCATATTGTATATCGTTATAACGTAATACGTTATATGGTATAACGTCATAACGTATTACGTTATATGGTATTACGTTATAATGTATTACGTTATATGGTATAACGTTATAACGTATTACCTTATATGGTATAACGTCATATGGTATAAAGTTATAACGTATTACGTTATATGGTATTACGTCATAACGTAATACGTTATATGGTATAACGTTATAACGTATTACGTTGTATGCTATAACGTCGTATGGTATAACGTTATAATGTATTACGTCATATTGTATATCGTTATAACGTTATACGTTATATGGTATAACGTCATAACGTATTACGTTATATGGTATTACGTTATAATGTATTACGTTATATGGTATAAAGTTATAACGTATTACGTTATATGGTATAACGTTATAACGTATTACGTTATATGGTATTACGTCAGAACATAATACGTTATATGGTATAACCTTATAACGTATTAAGTTACATGCTGCAACGTCATATGGTATAACGTTATAACGTATTACGTTATCTGGTATAACGTCATATGGTATAACGTTATGACGTATTACGTTATATGGTATAACGTATTACGTTATGTGGTATGACGTTATAACGTGTTACGTTATATGATATAACGTCATATGGTATAACGTTACAACGTATTACGTTATATGGTATAACGTGATAACGTGTTACGTTATATGCTATAAGGTCATATGGTATAACGTTATAATGTATTACGTCATATTGCTTAACGTTATAACGTAATCAGTTATATGGTATAACGTCATATGGTATAACGTTATAACGTATTACGTTATATGGTATTACGTCATAACGTAATACGTTATATGGTGTAACGTTATAACGTATTACGTTATATGGTATTACGTCATATGGTATAACGTTATAACGTATTACGTTATATGGTATAACGTTATAACGCATTACGTTATATGGTATTACGTCAAAACTTATTACGTTATGTGGTATAACGTTTTTAACGTATTACGTTATATGGTACTACGTCATAACATAATACGTTATATGGTATAACCTTATAACGTATTAAGTTACATGCTGCAACGTCATATGGTATAACGTTATAACGTATTACGTTATATGGTATTACGTCATAACGTAATACGTTATATGGTATAACGTTATAACGTATTACGTTATATGCTATAACGTCATATGGTATAACGTTATAACGTATTACGTTATATGGTATTACGTTATAACGTATTTTGTTATGTGGTATAACGTTATAACGTATTACGTTATATGGTATTACGTCATAACGTATTACGTTATATGGTATAACTTCATATGGTATAACGTTATAACGTATTACGTTATATGGTATTACGTTATAACGTATTTTGTTATGTGGTATAACGTTATAACGTATTATGTTATATGGTATTACGTTATAACGTATTACGTTATATGGTATAACGTTATAACGTATTACGTTATATGGTATAACGTTATAACGTATTACCTTATATAGTATAACGTCATATGGTATAACGTTATAACGTATTACGTTATATGGTATAACGTTGTAACATATTACGTTATATGGTATAACGTCATATGGTATAACGTTATAAAGTATTACGTTATATGGTATAACGTTATAACGTATTACGTTATATGGTATTACGACATAACGTATTACGTTATATGGCATAACGTCATATGGTATAACGTTATGACGTATTACGTTATAAGGTATTACGTCATAACGTATTACGTTATATGGTATTACGTCAAAACGTAACACGTTATATGGTATAATGTTATAATGTATTACGTTATATGCTATAACGTCATATGGTATAACGTTATAACGTATTACGTTATATGGTATTACGTTATAACGTATTACGTTATATGGTATAACGTTATAACGTATTACGTTATATGGTATTACGTTATAACGTATTACGTTATATGGTATAACGTTATAGCGTAATACGTTATATGGTATAACGTCATATGGTATAACGTTATAACGTATTACGTTATATGGTATTACGTCATAACGTAATACGTTATATGGTATAACGTTATAACGTATTACGTTATATGGTATTACGTTATAACGTATTACGTTATATGGTATAACGTTATAACGTATTACGTTATATGGTATAACGTCAAATGGTATAACGTTATAATGTATTACGTCATATGGTATAACGTTATAACGTAATACGTTATATGGTATAACGTCATATGGTATAACGTTATAACGTATTGCGTTATATGGTATTACGTTATAACGTATTACGTTATATGGTATAACGTTATAACGTATTACGTTATATGGTATTACGTTATAACGTATTACGTTATATGGTATCACGCTATAACGTATTACGTTATATGGCATAACGTTATAACGTATTACGTTATATGGTATTACGTTATAACGTATTACGATACATGGTATAACGTTATAACGTATTACGTTATATGGTATTACGTCATAACGTATTACGTTATATGGTATAACGTTATAACGTATTACGTTATATGGTATAACGTTATAACGTATTACCTTATATAGTATAACGTCATATGGTATAACGTTATGACGTATTACGTTATATGGTATTACGTCATAACGTATTACGTTATATGGTATAACATTATAACGTATTACGTTATATGGTATTACGTCATAACGTATTACGTTATATGGTATAACGTTATAACGTATTACGTTATATGGTATAACGTTATAACGTATTACCTTATATAGTATAACGTCATATGGTATAACGTTATGACGTATTACGTTATATGGTATTACGTCATAACGTATTACATCATATGGTATAGCGTTATAACGTATTACGTTATATGGTATTACGTCATAACGTATTACGTTATATGGTATATCGTTATAACGTATTACGTTATATGCTATAACGTAATATAGTATAACGTTATAACGTATTATGTTATATGGTATTACGTTATAACGTATTACGTTATATGGTATAACGTTATAACGTATTACGTTATATGGTATAACGTTATAACGTATTACCTTATATAGTATAACGTCATATGGTATAACGTTATAACGTATTACGTTATATGGTATAACGTTATAACGTATTACGTTATATGGTATAAAGTCATATGGTATAACGTTATAACGTATTACGTTATATGGTATAACGACATAACGTATTACGTTATATGGCATAACGTCATATGGTATAACGTTATGACGTATTACGTTATATGGTATTACGTCATAACGTATTACGTTATATGGTATTACGTCATAACGTATTACGTTATATGGTATAACGATATAACGTAATACGTTATATGGTACAACGTCATATGGTATGACGTTATAACGTATTACGTTGTATGGTATTACGTCATAACGTAATACGTTGTATGGTATAAAGTTATAACGTATTACGTTATATGGTATAACGTTATAACGTATTACGTTATATGGTATTACGTCAAAACGTATTACGTTATGTGGTATAACCTTATAACGTATTACGTTATATGCTATAACGTCATATGGTATAACGTTATAACGTATTACGTTATATGGTATTACTTCATAACGTATTACGTTATATGGTATAACTTCATATGGTATAACGTTATGACGTATTACGTTATATGGTATTACGTCATAACGTATTACGTTATATGGTATAACGTTATAACGTATTACGTTATATGCTATAACGTCATATGGTATAACGTTATAATGTATTACGTCATATTGTATAACGTTATAACGTAATACGTTATATGGTATAACGTCATAACGTATTACGTTATATGGTATTACGTTATAATGTATTACGTTATATGGTATAACGTTATAACGTATTACCTTATATGGTATAACGTCATATGGTATAACGTTATAACGTATTACGTTATATGGTATTACGTCATAACGTAATACGTTATATGGTATAACGTTATAACGTATTACGTTATATGCTATAACGTCGTATGGTATAACGTTATAATGCATTACGTCATATTTTATAACGTTATAACGTAATACGTTATATGGTATAACGTCATATGGTATAACGTTATAACGTTATAACGTATTACCTTATATGGTATAACGTCATATGGTATAAAGTTATAACGTATTACGTTATATGATATTACGTTATAACGTATTACATTATGTGGTATTACGTTATAACGTATTACGTTATATGGTATAACGTTATAACGTATTACGTTATATGGTATAACGTCTCATGGTATAACGTTATAACGTATTACGTTATATGGTATAACGTTATAACGTATTACGTTATATGGTATTACGTTATAACGTATTACGTTATATGGTGTAACGTTATAACGTATTACCTTATATGGTACAACGTCATATGGTATAACGTTATAACGTATTACGTTATATGGTATAACGTTATAACGTATTACGTTATATGGTATTACGTCAAATCGTATTACGTTATGTGGTATAACGTTTTTAACGTATTACGTTATATGGTATTACGTCAGAACATAATACGTTATATGGTATAACCTTATAACGTATTAAGTTACATGCTGCAACGTCATATGGTATAACGTTATAACGTATTACGTTATCTGGTATAACGTCATATGGTATAACGTTATGACGTATTACGTTATATGGTATAACGTATTACGTTATGTGGTATGACGTTATAACGTGTTACGTTATATGGTATAACGTCATATGGTATAACGTTACAACGTATTACGTTATATGGTATAACGTGATAACGTATTACGTTATATGCTATAAGGTCATATGGTATAACGTTATAATGTATTACGTCATATTGCTTAACGTTATAACGTAATCAGTTATATGGTATAACGTCATATGGTATAACGTTATAACGTATTACGTTATATGGTATTACGTCATAACGTAATACGTTATATGGTGTAACGTTATAACGTATTACGTTATATGGTATTACGTCATATGGTATAACGTTATAACGTATTACGTTATATGGTATAACGTTATAACGCATTACGTTATATGGTATTACGTCAAAACTTATTACGTTATGTGGTATAACGTTTTTAACGTATTACGTTATATGGTACTACGTCATAACATAATACGTTATATGGTATTACCTTATAACGTATTAAGTTACATGCTGCAACGTCATATGGTATAACGTTATAACGTATTACGTTATATGGTATTACGTCATAACGTAATACGTTATATGGTATAACGTTATAACGTATTACGTTATATGCTATAACGTCATATGGTATAACGTTATAACGTATTACGTTATATGGTATTACGTTATAACGTATTTTGTTATGTGGTATAACGTTATAACGTATTACGTTATATGGTATTACGTCATAACGTTATACGTTATATGGTATAACTTCATATGGTATAACGTTATGACGTATTACGTTATATGGTATTACGTCATAACGTATTACGTTATATGGTATAACGTTATAACGTATTACGTTATATGCTATAACGTCTTTTGGTATAACGTTATAATGTATTACGTCATATTTTATAACGTTATAACGTAATACGTTATATGGTATAACGTCATATGGTATAACGTTATAACGTTATAACGTATTACCTTATATGGTATAACGTCATATGGTATAACGTTATAATGTATTACGTCATATTGTTTAACGTTATAACGTAATAAGTTATATGGCATAACGTCATATGGTATAACGTTATAACGTATTACGTTATATGGTATTACGTCATAACGTAATACGTTATATGGTGTAACGTTATAACGTATTAGGTTATATGGTATTACGTTATAACGTATTACGATATATGGTATAACGTTATAACGTATTACCTTATATGGTATAACGTCATATGGTATAACGTTATAACGTATTACGTTATATGGTATAACGTTATAACGTATTACGTTATATGGTATTACGTCAAAACGTATTACGTTATGTGGTATAACGTTTTTAACGTATTACGTTATATGGCATAACGTTATAACGTATTACATTATGTGGTATTACGTTATAACGTATTACGTTATATGGTATAACGTTATAACGTATTACCTCATATGGTATAACGTCATATGGTATAACGTTATAACGTATTACGTTATAACGTATTACGTTATATGGTATAACGTTATAACGTATTACCTCATATGGTATAACGTCATATGGTATAACGTTATAACGTATTACGTTATAACGTATTACGTTATATGGTATAACGTTATAACGTATTACCTCATATGGTATAACGTCATATGGTATAACGTTATAACGTATTACGTTATATGGTGTATCGTTATATGATATTACGTCATAACGTATTACGTTATATGCTATAACGTCATATGGTATAACGTTATAATGTATTACGTCATATTGTTTAACGTTATAACGTAATAAGTTATATGGCATATCGTCATATGGTATAACGTTATAACGTATTACGTTATATGGTATAACGTTATAACGTATTACCTTATATGGTATTACGTCATATGGTATAACGTTATAACGTATTACGTTATATGGTATCACGTTATAACGTATTACGTTATATGATATTACGTCATAACGTATTACGTTATATGGTATAGCGTTATAACGTATTACATTATGTGGTATTACGTTATAACGTATTACGTTATATGGTATAACGTTATAACGTATTACATTATATGGCATAACGTTATAACGTATTACATTATGTGGTATTACGTTATAACGTATTACGTTATATGGTATTACGTTATAACGTATTACGTTATATGGTATAACGTTATAACGTATTACCTCATATGGTATAACGTCATATGGTATAACGTTATAACGTATTACGTTATATGGTGTAACGTTATATGGTATAACGTTATAACGTATTACCTTATATGGTATTACGTCATATGGTATAACGTTATAACGTATTACGTTATATGCTATAACGTCATATGGTATAACGTTATAATGTATTACGTCATATTGTTTAACGTTATAACGTAATAAGTTATATGGCACAACGTCATATGGTATAACGTTATAACGTATTACGTTATATGGTATTACGTCATAACGTAATACGTTATATGGTGTAACGTTATAACGTATTACGTTATATGGTATTACGTTATAACGTATTACGATATATGGTATAACGTTATAACGTATTACCTTATATGGTATAACGTCATATGGTATAACGTTATAACGTATTACGTTATATGGTATAACGTTATAACGTATTACGTTATATGGTATTACGTCAAAACGTATTACGTTATGTGGTATAACGTTTTTAACGTATTACGTTATATGGCATAACGTTATAACGTATTACATTATGTGGTATTACGTTATAACGTATTACGTTATATGGTATAACGTTATAACGTATTACATTATGTGGTATTACGTTATAACTTATTACGTTATATGGTATTACGTCATAACGTATTACGATATATGGTATAACGTTATAACGTATTACCTTATATGGTATAACGTCATATGGTATAACGTTATAACGTATTACGTTATATGGTATAACGTTATAACGTATTACGTTATATGGTATTACGTCAAAACGTATTACGTTATGTGGTATAACGTTTTTAACGTATTACGTTATATGGCATAACGTTATAACGTATTACATTATGTGGTATTACGTTATAACGTATTACGTTATATGGTATAACGTCAAAACGTATTACGTTATATGGTATTACGTCAAAACGTATTACGTTATGTGGTATAACGTTTTTAATGTATTACGTTATATGGCATAACGTTATAACGTATTACATTATGTGGTATTACGTTATAACGTATTACGTTATATGGTATAACGTTATAACGTATTACCTCATATGGTATAACGTCATATGGTATAACGTTATAACGTATTACGTTATATGGTATAACGTTATAACGTATTACCTTATATGGTATTACGTCATATGGTATAACGTTATAACGTATTACGTTATATGGTATCACGTTATAACGTATTACGTTATATGATATTACGTCATAACGTATTACGTTATATGCTATAACGTCATATGGTATAACGTTATAATGTATTACGTCATTTTGTTTAACGTTATAACGTAATAAGTTATATGGCATAACGTCATATGGTATAACGTTATAACGTATTACGTTATATGGTATAACGTTATAACGTATTACCTTATATGGTATAACGTCATATGGTATAACGTTATAACATATTACGTTATATGGTGTAACGTTATATGGTATAACGTTATAACGTATTACCTTATATGGTATTACGTCATATCGTATAACGTTATAACGTATTACGTTATATGGTATAACGTCATATGGTATAACGTTATAATGTATTACGTTATATGGTATAACATTATAACGTATTACGTTATATGGTATTACGTCAAAACGTATTACGTTATATGGTATAACATTATAACGTATTACGTTATATGGTATTACGTAATAACGTATTACGTTATATGGTATAACGTTATAACGTATTACGTTATATGGAATCACGTTATAACGTATTACGTTATATGGCATAACGTTTTAACGTATTACATTATATGGTATTACGTCATAACGTATTACGTTATATGGTATAACGTTATAACGTATTAAGTTATATGGCATAACGTCATATGGTATAACGTCAAATGGTATAACGTTATAATGTATTACGTCATATTGTATAACGTTATAACGTAACACGTTATATGGTATAACGTCATATGGTATTACGTTATAACGTATTACGTCATATGGTATTACGTTATAACGTATTACGTTATATGGTATAACGTTATAACGTATTACGTTATATGGTATAATGTTATAACGTATTACGTTATATGGTATAACGTCATATGGTATAACGTTATAACGTATTACCTTATATGGTATCACGTCATAACGTATTACGTTATATGGTATATCGTTATAACGTATTACGTTATATGCTATAACGTATTACGTCATATGGTATTACGTCATAACGTATTACGTTATATGGTATAACTTCATATGGTATAACGTTATGACGTATTACGTTATATGGTATTACGTCATAACGTATTACGTTATATGGTATTACGTTATAATGTATTACGTTATATGCTATAACGTCATATGGTATAACGTTATAACGTATTACGTTATATGGTATAACGTCATATGGTATAACGTCAAATGGTATAACGTTATAATGTATTACGTCATATTGTATAACGTTATAACGTAACACGTTATATGGTATAACGTCATATGGTATTACGTTATAACGTATTACGTCATATGGTATTACGTTATAACGTATTACGTTATATGGTATAACGTTATAACGTATTACCTTATATGGTATAACGTCATATGGTATAACGTTATAACGTATTACGTTATATGGTATAACGTCATATGGTATAACGTCAAATGGTATAACGTTATAATGTATTACGTCATATTGTATAACGTTATAACGTAACACGTTATATGGTATAACGTCATATGGTATTACGTTATAACGTATTACGTTATATGGTATAACGTTATAACGTATTACGTTATATGGCATAACGTTATAACGTATTACATTATGTGGTATTACCTTATAACGTATTACGTTATATGGTATAACGTTATAACGAATTACGTTATATGGTATAACGTTATATGGTATAACGTTATAACGGATTACCTTATATGGTATAACGTCATATGGTATAACGTTATAACGTATTACGTTATATGTTATCACGTTATAACGTATTACGTCATATGGTATTACGTCATAACGTATTACGTTATATGGTATAACGTTATAACGTATTACGTTATATGGTATAACGTTATAACGTATTACCTTATATAGTATAACGTCATGTGGTATAACGTTATGACGTATTACGTTATATGGTATTACGTCATAACGTATTACATCATATGGTATAACGTTATAACGTATTACGTTATATGGTATTACGTCATAACGTATTACGTTATATGGTATATCGTTATAACGTATTACGTTATATGCTATAACGTAATATAGTATAACGTTATAACGTATTATGTTATATGGTATAACGTCATAACGTATTACGTTATATGGTATAACGTTATAACGTATTACGTTATATGGTATAACGTTATAACGTATTACCTTATATAGTATTACGTTATATGGTATTACGTCATAACGTATTACGTTATATGGTATTACGTCAAAACGTATTACGTTATGTGGCATAACGTTTTTAACGTATTACGTTATATGGTATTACGTCATAACGTAATACATTATATGGTATAACGTTATAACGTATTACGTTATATGCTATAACGTCATATGGTGTAACGTTATAACGTATTACGTTATATGGTATTACGTTGTAACGCATTACGTTATATGGTATAACGTTATAACGTATTACGTTATATGGTATTACGTTATAACGTATTACGTTATATGGTATAACATCATATGGTATAACGTTATAACGTATTACGTTATATGGTATCACGTTATAACGTATTACGTTATATGGCATAACGTTATAACGTATTACGTTATATGGTATTACGTTATAACGTATTACGATATATGGTATAACGTTATAACGTATTACGTTATATGGTATAACGTCAAATGGTATAACGTTATAATGTATTATGTCATATGGTATAACGCTATAACGTAATACGTTATATGGTATAACGTCATACGGTATAACGTTATAACGTATTACGATATATGGTGTAACGTTATAACGTATTAGGTTATATGGTATTACGTAATAACTTATTACGTTATATGGTATAACGTTATAACGTATTACGTTATATGGTATTACGTTATAACGTATTACGTTATATGGTATAACGTTATATCGTATTACGTTATATGGTATAACGTCAAATGGTATAACGTTATAATGTATTACGTCATATGGTATAACGTTATAACGTAATACGTTATATGGTATAACGTTATAACGCATTACGTTATATGGTATTACGTTATAACGTATTACGTTATATGGTATAACGTTATAACGTATTACGTTATATGGTATTACGTTAAAACGTATTACGTTATATGGTATCACGTTATAACGTATTACGTTATATGGCATAACGTTATAACGTATTACGTTATATGGTATTACGTTATAACGTATTACGATACATGGTATAACGTTATAACGTATTACGTTATATGGTATAATGTCAAATGCTATAACGTTATAATGTATTACGTCATATTGTATAACGTTATAACGTAATACGTTATATGGTATAACGTCATACGGTATAACGTTATAACGTATTGCGTTATATGGTATTACGTTATAACGTATTACGTTATATGGTATAACGTTATATCGTATTACCTTATATGGTATAACGTTATATGGTATTACGTTATAACGTATTACGATATATGGTATAACGTTATAACGTATTACCTTATATGGTATAACGTCATATGGTATAACGTTATAACGTATTACGTTATATGGTATAACGTTATAACGTATTACGTTATATGGTATTACGTCAAAACGTATTACGTTATGTGGTATAACGTTTTTAACGTATTACGTTATATGGCATAACGTTATAACGTATTACATTATGTGGTATTACGTTATAACGTATTACGTTATATGGTATAACGTTATAACGTATTACATTATGTGGTATTACGTTATAACTTATTACGTTATATGGTATTACGTTATAACGTATTACGATATATGGTATAACGTTATAACGTATTACCTTATATGGTATAACGTCATATGGTATAACGTTATAACGTATTACGTTATATGGTATAACGTTATAACGTATTACGTTATATGGTATTACGTCAAAACGTATTACGTTATGTGGTATAACGTTGTTAACGTATTACGTTATATGGCATAACGTTATAACGTATTACATTATGTGGTATTACGTTATAACGTATTACGTTATATGGTATAACGTCAAAACGTATTACGTTATATGGTATTACGTCAAAACGTATTACGTTATGTGGTATAACGTTTTTAATGTATTACGTTATATGGCATAACGTTATAACGTATTACATTATGTGGTATTACGTTATAACGTATTACGTTATATGGTATAACGTTATAACGTATTACCTCATATGGTATAACGTCATATGGTATAACGTTATAACGTATTACGTTATATGGTATAACGTTATAACGTATTACCTTATATGGTATTACGTCATATGGTATAACGTTATAACGTATTACGTTATATGGTATCACGTTATAACGTATTACGTTATATGATATTACGTCATAACGTATTACGTTATATGCTACAACGTCATATGGTATAACGTTATAATGTATTACGTCATTTTGTTTAACGTTATAACGTAATAAGTTATATGGCATAACGTCATATGGTATAACGTTATAACGTATTACGTTATATGGTATAACGTTATAACGTATTACCTTATATGGTATAACGTCATATGGTATAACGTTATAACATATTACGTTATATGGTGTAACGTTATATGGTATAACGTTATAACGTATTACCTTATATGGTATTACGTCATATCGTATAACGTTATAACGTATTACGTTATATGGTATAACGTCATATGGTATAACGTTATAATGTATTACGTTATATGGTATAACATTATAACGTATTACGTTATATGGTATTACGTCAAAACGTATTACGTTATATGGTATAACGTTATAACGTATTACGTTATATGGTATTACGTAATAACGTATTACGTTATATGGTATAACGTTATAACGTATTACGTTATATGGAATCACGTTATAACGTATTACGTTATATGGCATAACGTTTTAACGTATTACATTATATGGTATTACGTCATAACGTATTACGTTATATGGTATAACGTTATAACGTATTAAGTTATATGGCATAACGTTATAACGTATTACATTATGTGGTATTACCTTATAACGTACTACGTTATATGGTATAACGTTATAACGTATTACGTTATATGGTATAATGTTATAACGTATTACGTTATATGGTATAACGTCATATGGTATAACGTTATAACGTATTACCTTATATGGTATCACGTCATAACGTATTACGTTATATGGTATATCGTTATAACGTATTACGTTATATGCTATAACGTATTACGTCATATGGTATTACGTAATAACGTATTACGTTATATGGTATAACTTCATATGGTATTACGTTATAACGTATTACGTCATATGGTATTACGTTATAACGTATTACGTTATATGGTATAACGTTATAACGTATTACCTTATATGGTATAACGTCATATGGTATAACGTTATAACGTATTACGTTATATGGTATAACGTCATATGGTATAACGTCAAATGGTATAACGTTATAATGTATTACGTCATATTGTATAACGTTATAACGTAACACGTTATATGGTATAACGTCATATGGTATTACGTTATAACGTATTACGTCATATGGTATTACGTTATAACGTATTACGTTATATGGTATAACGTTATAACGTATTACCTTATATGGTATAACGTCATATGGTATAACGTTATAACGTATTACGTTATATGGTATAACATTATAACGTATTACGTTATATGGTATTACGTCAAAACGTATTACGTTATATGGTATAACGTTATAACGTATTACGTTATATGGTATTACGTTATAACGTATTACGTTATATGGTATAACGTTATAACGTATTACGTTATATGGCATAACGTTATAACGTATTACATTATGTGGTATTACCTTATAACGTATTACGTTATATGGTATAACGTTATAACGAATTACGTTATATGGTATAACGTTATATGGTATAACGTTATAACGGATTACCTTATATGGTATAACGTCATATGGTATAACGTTATAACGTATTACGTTATATGTTATCACGTTATAACGTATTACGTCATATGGTATTACGTCATAACGTATTACGTTATATGGTATAACGTTATAACGTATTACGTTATATGGTATAACGTTATAACGTATTACCTTATATAGTATAACGTCATGTGGTATAACGTTATGACGTATTACGTTATATGGTATTACGTCATAACGTATTACATCATATGGTATAACGTTATAACGTATTACGTTATATGGTATAACGTTATAACGTATTACGTTATATGGTATTACGTAATAACGTATTACGTTATATGGTATAACGTTATAACGTATTACGTTATATGGAATCACGTTATAACGTATTACGTTATATGGCATAACGTTATAACGTATTACATTATGTGGTATTACGTTATAACTTATTACGTTATATGGTATAACGTTATAACGTATTACCTCATATGGTATAACGTCATATGGTATAACGTTATAACGTATTACGTTATATGGTATAACGTTATAACGTATTACCTTATATGGTATTACGTCATATGGTATAACGTTATAACGTATTACGTTATATGGTATCACGTTATAACGTATTACGTTATATGATATTACGTCATAACGTATTACGTTATATGCTACAACGTCATATGGTATAACGTTATAATGTATTACGTCATTTTGTTTAACGTTATAACGTAATAAGTTATATGGCATAACGTCATATGGTATAACGTTATAACGTATTACGTTATATGGTATAACGTTATAACGTATTACCTTATATGGTATAACGTCATATGGTATAACGTTATAACATATTACGTTATATGGTGTAACGTTATATGGTATAACGTTATAACGTATTACCTTATATGGTATTACGTCATATCGTATAACGTTATAACGTATTACGTTATATGGTATAACGTCATATGGTATAACGTTATAATGTATTACGTTATATGGTATAACATTATAACGTATTACGTTATATGGTATTACGTCAAAACGTATTACGTTATATGGTATAACGTTATAACGTATTACGTTATATGGTATTACGTAATAACGTATTACGTTATATGGTATAACGTTATAACGTATTACGTTATATGGAATCACGTTATAACGTATTACGTTATATGGCATAACGTTTTAACGTATTACATTATATGGTATTACGTCATAACGTATTACGTTATATGGTATAACGTTATAACGTATTAAGTTATATGGCATAACGTTATAACGTATTACATTATGTGGTATTACCTTATAACGTACTACGTTATATGGTATAACGTTATAACGTATTACGTTATATGGTATAATGTTATAACGTATTACGTTATATGGTATAACGTCATATGGTATAACGTTATAACGTATTACCTTATATGGTATCACGTCATAACGTATTACGTTATATGGTATATCGTTATAACGTATTACGTTATATGCTATAACGTATTACGTCATATGGTATTACGTAATAACGTATTACGTTATATGGTATAACTTCATATGGTATTACGTTATAACGTATTACGTCATATGGTATTACGTTATAACGTATTACGTTATATGGTATAACGTTATAACGTATTACCTTATATGGTATAACGTCATATGGTATAACGTTATAACGTATTACGTTATATGGTATAACGTTATAACGTATTACCTTATATGGTATTACGTCATATGGTATAACGTTATAACGTATTACGTTATATGGTATCACGTTATAACGTATTACGTTATATGATATTACGTCATAACGTATTACGTTATATGCTACAACGTCATATGGTATAACGTTATAATGTATTACGTCATTTTGTTTAACGTTATAACGTAATAAGTTATATGGCATAACGTCATATGGTATAACGTTATAACGTATTACGTTATATGGTATAACGTTATAACGTATTACCTTATATGGTATAACGTCATATGGTATAACGTTATAACATATTACGTTATATGGTGTAACGTTATATGGTATAACGTTATAACGTATTACCTTATATGGTATTACGTCATATCGTATAACGTTATAACGTATTACGTTATATGGTATAACGTCATATGGTATAACGTTATAATGTATTACGTTATATGGTATAACATTATAACGTATTACGTTATATGGTATTACGTCAAAACGTATTACGTTATATGGTATAACGTTATAACGTATTACGTTATATGGTATTACGTAATAACGTATTACGTTATATGGTATAACGTTATAACGTATTACGTTATATGGAATCACGTTATAACGTATTACGTTATATGGCATAACGTTTTAACGTATTACATTATATGGTATTACGTCATAACGTATTACGTTATATGGTATAACGTTATAACGTATTAAGTTATATGGCATAACGTTATAACGTATTACATTATGTGGTATTACCTTATAACGTACTACGTTATATGGTATAACGTTATAACGTATTACGTTATATGGTATAATGTTATAACGTATTACGTTATATGGTATAACGTCATATGGTATAACGTTATAACGTATTACCTTATATGGTATCACGTCATAACGTATTACGTTATATGGTATATCGTTATAACGTATTACGTTATATGCTATAACGTATTACGTCATATGGTATTACGTAATAACGTATTACGTTATATGGTATAACTTCATATGGTATTACGTTATAACGTATTACGTCATATGGTATTACGTTATAACGTATTACGTTATATGGTATAACGTTATAACGTATTACCTTATATGGTATAACGTCATATGGTATAACGTTATAACGTATTACGTTATATGGTATAACGTCATATGGTATAACGTCAAATGGTATAACGTTATAATGTATTACGTCATATTGTATAACGTTATAACGTAACACGTTATATGGTATAACGTCATATGGTATTACGTTATAACGTATTACGTCATATGGTATTACGTTATAACGTATTACGTTATATGGTATAACGTTATAACGTATTACCTTATATGGTATAACGTCATATGGTATAACGTTATAACGTATTACGTTATATGGTATAACATTATAACGTATTACGTTATATGGTATTACGTCAAAACGTATTACGTTATATGGTATAACGTTATAACGTATTACGTTATATGGTATTACGTTATAACGTATTACGTTATATGGTATAACGTTATAACGTATTACGTTATATGGCATAACGTTATAACGTATTACATTATGTGGTATTACCTTATAACGTATTACGTTATATGGTATAACGTTATAACGAATTACGTTATATGGTATAACGTTATATGGTATAACGTTATAACGGATTACCTTATATGGTATAACGTCATATGGTATAACGTTATAACGTATTACGTTATATGTTATCACGTTATAACGTATTACGTCATATGGTATTACGTCATAACGTATTACGTTATATGGTATAACGTTATAACGTATTACGTTATATGGTATAACGTTATAACGTATTACCTTATATAGTATAACGTCATGTGGTATAACGTTATGACGTATTACGTTATATGGTATTACGTCATAACGTATTACATCATATGGTATAACGTTATAACGTATTACGTTATATGGTATTACGTCATAACGTATTACGTTATATGGTATATCGTTATAACGTATTACGTTATATGCTATAACGTAATATAGTATAACGTTATAACGTATTATGTTATATGGTATAACGTCATAACGTATTACGTTATATGGTATAACGTTATAACGTATTACGTTATATGGTATAACGTTATAACGTATTACCTTATATAGTATTACGTTATATGGTATTACGTCATAACGTAATACATTATATGGTATAACGGTATAACGCATTACATTATATGCTATAACGTCATATGGTGTAACGTTATAACGTATTACGTTATATGGTATTACGTTGTAACGCATTACGTTATATGGTATAACGTTATAACGTATTACGTTATATGGTATTACGTTATAACGTATTACGTTATATGGTATAACATCATATGGTATAACGTTATAACGTATTACGTTATATGGTATCACGTTATAACGTATTACGTTATATGGCATAACGTTATAACGTATTACGTTATATGGTATTACGTTATAACGTATTACGATATATGGTATAACGTTATAACGTATTACGTTATATGGTATAACGTCAAATGGTATAACGTTATAATGTATTATGTCATATGATATAACGTTATAACGTAATACGTTATATGGTATAACGTCATACGGTATAACGTTATAACGTATTACGATATATGGTGTAACGTTATAACGTATTAGGTTATATGGTATTACGTAATAACTTATTACGTTATATGGTATAACGTTATAACGTATTACGTTATATGGTATTACGTTATAACGTATTACGTTATATGGTATAACGTTATATCGTATTACGTTATATGGTATAACGTCAAATGGTATAACGTTATAATGTATTACGTCATATGGTATAACGTTATAACGTAATACGTTATATGGTATAACGTTATAACGCATTACGTTATATGGTATTACGTTATAACGTATTATGTCATATGGTATTACGTCATAACGTATTACGTTATATGGTATATCGTTATAACGTATTACGTTATATGCTATAACGTATTACGTCATATGGTATTACGTCATAACGTATTACGTTATATGGTATAACTTCATATGGTATAACGTTATGACGTATTACGTTATATGGTATTACGTCATAACGTATTACGTTATATGGTATTACGTTATAATGTATTACGTTATATGCTATAACGTCATATGGTATAACGTTATAACGTATTACGTTATATGGTATAACGTCATATGGTATAACGTCAAATGGTATAACGTTATAATGTATTACGTCATATTGTATAACGTTATAACGTAACACGTTATATGGTATAACGTCATATGGTATTACGTTATAACGTATTACGTCATATGGTATTACGTTATAACGTATTACGTTATATGGTATAACGTTATAACGTATTACCTTATATGGTATAACGTCATATGGTATAACGTTATAACGTATTACGTTATATGGTATAACGTCATATGGTATAACGTCAAATGGTATAACGTTATAATGTATTACGTCATATTGTATAACGTTATAACGTAACACGTTATATGGTATAACGTCATATGGTATTACGTTATAACGTATTACGTTATATGGTATAACGTTATAACGTAACACGTTATATGGTATAACGTCATATGGTATAACGTTATAACGTATTACGTTATATGTTATCACGTTATAACGTATTACGTCATATGGTATTACGTCATAACGTATTACGTTATATGGTATAACGTTATAACGTATTACGTTATATGGTATAACGTTATAACGTATTACCTTATATAGTATAACGTCATGTGGTATAACGTTATGACGTATTACGTTATATGGTATTACGTCATAACGTATTACATCATATGGTATAACGTTATAACGTATTACGTTATATGGTATTACGTCATAACGTATTACGTTATATGGTATATCGTTATAACGTATTACGTTATATGCTATAACGTAATATAGTATAACGTTATAACGTATTATGTTATATGGTATAACGTCATAACGTATTACGTTATATGGTATAACGTTATAACGTATTACGTTATATGGTATAACGTTATAACGTATTACCTTATATAGTATTACGTTATATGGTATTACGTCATAAGGTATTACGTTATATGGTATTACGTCAAAACGTATTACGTTATGTGGCATAACGTTTTTAACGTATTACGTTATATGGTATTACGTCATAACGTAATACATTATATGGTATAACGTTATAACGTATTACGTTATATGCTATAACGTCATATGGTGTAACGTTATAACGTATTACGTTATATGGTATTACGTTGTAACGCATTACGTTATATGGTATAACGTTATAACGTATTACGTTATATGGTATTACGTTATAACGTATTACGTTATATGGTATAACATCATATGGTATAACGTTATAACGTATTACGTTATATGGTATCACGTTATAACGTATTACGTTATATGGCATAACGTTATAACGTATTACGTTATATGGTATTACGTTATAACGTATTACGATATATGGTATAACGTTATAACGTATTACGTTATATGGTATAACGTCAAATGGTATAACGTTATAATGTATTATGTCATATGGTATACCGCTATAACGTAATACGTTATATGGTATAACGTCATACGGTATAACGTTATAACGTATTACGATATATGGTGTAACGTTATAACGTATTAGGTTATATGGTATTACGTAATAACTTATTACGTTATATGGTATAACGTTATAACGTATTACGTTATATGGTATTACGTTATAACGTATTACGTTATATGGTATAACGTTATATCGTATTACGTTATATGGTATAACGTCAAATGGTATAACGTTATAATGTATTACGTCATATGGTATAACGTTATAACGTAATACGTTATATGGTATAACGTTATAACGCATTACGTTATATGGTATTACGTTATAACGTATTACGTTATATGGTATAACGTTATAACGTATTACGTTATATGGTATTACGTTAAAACGTATTACGTTATATGGTATCACGTTATAACGTATTACGTTATATGGCATAACGTTATAACGTATTACGTTATATGGTATTACGTTATAACGTATTACGATACATGGTATAACGTTATAACGTATTACGTTATATGGTATAATGTCAAATGCTATAACGTTATAATGTATTACGTCATATTGTATAACGTTATAACGTAATACGTTATATGGTATAACGTCATACGGTATAACGTTATAACGTATTGCGTTATATGGTATTACGTTATAACGTATTACGTTATATGGTATAACGTTATATCGTATTACCTTATATGGTATAACGTTATATGGTATTACGTTATAACGTATTACGATATATGGTATAACGTTATAACGTATTACCTTATATGGTATAACGTCATATGGTATAACGTTATAACGTATTACGTTATATGGTATAACGTTATAACGTATTACGTTATATGGTATTACGTCAAAACGTATTACGTTATGTGGTATAACGTTTTTAACGTATTACGTTATATGGCATAACGTTATAACGTATTACATTATGTGGTATTACGTTATAACGTATTACGTTATATGGTATAACGTTATAACGTATTACATTATGTGGTATTACGTTATAACTTATTACGTTATATGGTATTACGTTATAACGTATTACGATATATGGTATAACGTTATAACGTATTACCTTATATGGTATAACGTCATATGGTATAACGTTATAACGTATTACGTTATATGGTATAACGTTATAACGTATTACGTTATATGGTATTACGTCAAAACGTATTACGTTATGTGGTATAACGTTGTTAACGTATTACGTTATATGGCATAACGTTATAACGTATTACATTATGTGGTATTACGTTATAACGTATTACGTTATATGGTATAACGTCAAAACGTATTACGTTATATGGTATTACGTCAAAACGTATTACGTTATGTGGTATAACGTTTTTAATGTATTACGTTATATGGCATAACGTTATAACGTATTACATTATGTGGTATTACGTTATAACGTATTACGTTATATGGTATAACGTTATAACGTATTACCTCATATGGTATAACGTCATATGGTATAACGTTATAACGTATTACGTTATATGGTATAACGTTATAACGTATTACCTTATATGGTATTACGTCATATGGTATAACGTTATAACGTATTACGTTATATGGTATCACGTTATAACGTATTACGTTATATGATATTACGTCATAACGTATTACGTTATATGCTACAACGTCATATGGTATAACGTTATAATGTATTACGTCATTTTGTTTAACGTTATAACGTAATAAGTTATATGGCATAACGTCATATGGTATAACGTTATAACGTATTACGTTATATGGTATAACGTTATAACGTATTACCTTATATGGTATAACGTCATATGGTATAACGTTATAACATATTACGTTATATGGTGTAACGTTATATGGTATAACGTTATAACGTATTACCTTATATGGTATTACGTCATATCGTATAACGTTATAACGTATTACGTTATATGGTATAACGTCATATGGTATAACGTTATAATGTATTACGTTATATGGTATAACATTATAACGTATTACGTTATATGGTATTACGTCAAAACGTATTACGTTATATGGTATAACGTTATATCGTATTACGTTATATGGTATTACGTAATAACGTATTACGTTATATGGTATAACGTTATAACGTATTACGTTATATGGAATCACGTTATAACGTATTACGTTATATGGCATAACGTTTTAGCGTATTACATTATATGGTATTACGTCATAACGTATTACGTTATATGGTATAACGTTATAACGTATTAAGTTATATGGCATAACGTTATAACGTATTACATTATGTGGTATTACCTTATAACGTACTACGTTATATGGTATAACGTTATAACGTATTACGTTATATGGTATAATGTTATAACGTATTACGTTATATGGTATAACGTCATATGGTATAACGTTATAACGTATTACCTTATATGGTATCACGTCATAACGTATTACGTTATATGGTATATCGTTATAACGTATTACGTTATATGCTATAACGTATTACGTCATATGGTATTACGTAATAACGTATTACGTTATATGGTATAACTTCATATGGTATTACGTTATAACGTATTACGTCATATGGTATTACGTTATAACGTATTACGTTATATGGTATAACGTTATAACGTATTACCTTATATGGTATAACGTCATATGGTATAACGTTATAACGTATTACGTTATATGGTATAACGTCATATGGTATAACGTCAAATGGTATAACGTTATAATGTATTACGTCATATTGTATAACGTTATAACGTAACACGTTATATGGTATAACGTCATATGGTATTACGTTATAACGTATTACGTCATATGGTATTACGTTATAACGTATTACGTTATATGGTATAACGTTATAACGTATTACCTTATATGGTATAACGTCATATGGTATAACGTTATAACGTATTACGTTATATGGTATAACATTATAACGTATTACGTTATATGGTATTACGTCAAAACGTATTACGTTATATGGTATAACGTTATAACGTATTACGTTATATGGTATTACGTTATAACGTATTACGTTATATGGTATAACGTTATAACGTATTACGTTATATGGCATAACGTTATAACGTATTACATTATGTGGTATTACCTTATAACGTATTACGTTATATGGTATAACGTTATAACGAATTACGTTATATGGTATAACGTTATATGGTATAACGTTATAACGGATTACCTTATATGGTATAACGTCATATGGTATAACGTTATAACGTATTACGTTATATGTTATCACGTTATAACGTATTACGTCATATGGTATTACGTCATAACGTATTACGTTATATGGTATAACGTTATAACGTATTACGTTATATGGTATAACGTTATAACGTATTACCTTATATAGTATAACGTCATGTGGTATAACGTTATGACGTATTACGTTATATGGTATTACGTCATAACGTATTACATCATATGGTATAACGTTATAACGTATTACGTTATATGGTATTACGTCATAACGTATTACGTTATATGGTATATCGTTATAACGTATTACGTTATATGCTATAACGTAATATAGTATAACGTTATAACGTATTATGTTATATGGTATAACGTCATAACGTATTACGTTATATGGTATAACGTTATAACGTATTACGTTATATGGTATAACGTTATAACGTATTACCTTATATAGTATTACGTTATATGGTATTACGTCATAACGTAATACATTATATGGTATAACGGTATAACGTATTACGTTATATGCTATAACGTCATATGGTGTAACGTTATAACGTATTACGTTATATGGTATTACGTTGTAACGCATTACGTTATATGGTATAACGTTATAACGTATTACGTTATATGGTATTACGTTATAACGTATTACGTTATATGGTATAACATCATATGGTATAACGTTATAACGTATTACGTTATATGGTATCACGTTATAACGTATTACGTTATATGGCATAACGTTATATCGTATTACGTTATATGGTATTACGTTATAACGTATTACGATATATGGTATAACGTTATAACGTATTACGTTATATGGTATAACGTCAGATGGTATAACGTTATAATGTATTATGTCATATGGTATAACGTTATAACGTAATACGTTATATGGTATAACGTCATACGGTATAACGTTATAACGTATTACGATATATGGTGTAACGTTATAACGTATTAGGTTATATGGTATTACGTAATAACTTATTACGTTATATGGTATAACGTTATAACGTATTACGTTATATGGTATTACGTTATAACGTATTACGTTATATGGTATAACGTTATATCGTATTACGTTATATGGTATAACGTCAAATGGTATAACGTTATAATGTATTACGTCATATGGTATAACGTTATAACGTAATACGTTATATGGTATAACGTTATAACGCATTACGTTATATGGTATTACGTTATAACGTATTACGTCATATGGTATTACGTCATAACGTATTACGTTATATGGTATAACGTTATAACGTATTACGTTATATGGTATAACGTTATAACGTATTACCTTATATAGTATAACGTCATGTGGTATAACGTTATGACGTATTACGTTATATGGTATTACGTCATAACGTATTACATCATATGGTATAACGTTATAACGTATTACGTTATATGGTATTACGTCATAACGTATTACGTTATATGGTATATCGTTATAACGTATTACGTTATATGCTATAACGTAATATAGTATAACGTTATAACGTATTATGTTATATGGTATAACGTCATAACGTATTACGTTATATGGTATAACGTTATAACGTATTACGTTATATGGTATAACGTTATAACGTATTACCTTATATAGTATTACGTTATATGGTATTACGTCATAACGTAATACATTATATGGTATAACGTTATAACGTATTACGTTATATGCTATAACGTCATATGGTGTAACGTTATAACGTATTACGTTATATGGTATTACGTTGTAACGCATTACGTTATATGGTATAACGTTATAACGTATTACGTTATATGGTATTACGTTATAACGTATTACGTTATATGGTATAACATCATATGGTATAACGTTATAACGTATTACGTTATATGGTATCACGTTATAACGTATTACGTTATATGGCATAACGTTATAACGTATTACGTTATATGGTATTACGTTATAACGTATTACGATATATGGTATAACGTTATAACGTATTACGTTATATGGTATAACGTCAAATGGTATAACGTTATAATGTATTATGTCATATGGTATAACGTTATAACGTAATACGTTATATGGTATAACGTCATACGGTATAACGTTATAACGTATTACGATATATGGTGTAACGTTATAACGTATTAGGTTATATGGTATTACGTAATAACTTATTACGTTATATGGTATAACGTTATAACGTATTACGTTATATGGTATTACGTTATAACGTATTACGTTATATGGTATAACGTTATAACGTATTACGTTATATGGTATTACGTTAAAACGTATTACGTTATATGGTATCACGTTATAACGTATTACGTTATATGGCATAACGTTATAACGTATTACGTTATATGGTATTACGTTATAACGTATTACGATACATGGTATAACGTTATAACGTATTACGTTATATGGTATAATGTCAAATGCTATAACGTTATAATGTATTACGTCATATTTTATAACGTTATAACGTAATACGTTATATGGTATAACGTCATACGGTATAACGTTATAACGTATTGCGTTATATGGTATTACGTTATAACGTATTACGTTATATGGTATAACGTTATATCGTATTACCTTATATGGTATAACGTCATATGGTATAACGTTATAACGTATTACGTTATATGATATAACATTATAACGTATTACGCTATATGGTATTACGTCATAACGTATTACGTTATATGGTATTACGTCATAACGTATTACGTTATATGCTATATCGTTATAACGTATTACGTTATATGCTATAACGTAATATAGTATAACGTTATAACGTATTATGTTATATGGTATTACGTTATAACGTATTACGTTATATGGTATAACGTTATAACGTATTACATTATATGGTATAACGTTATAACGTATTACCTTATATAGTATAACGTCATATGGTATAACGTTATAACGTTATAACGTATTACGTTATATGGTATAAAGTCATATGGTATAACGTTATAACGTATTACGTTATATGGTATAACGTTATAACGTATTACGTTATATGGTATTACGACATAACGTATTACGTTATATGGCATAACGTCATATGGTATAACGTTATGACGTATTACGTTATATGGTATTACGTCATAACGTATTACGTTATATGGTATAACGTTATAACGTAATACGTTATATGGTATAACGTCATATGGTATGACGTTATAACGTATTACGTTATATGGTATTACGTCATAACGTAATACGTTGTATGGTATAACGTTATAACGTATTACGTTATATGGAATACCGTTATATCGTATTACGTTATATGGTATTACGTCAAAAGTATTACGTTATGTGGCCTAACGTTTTTAACGTATTACGTTATATGGTATTACGTCATAACGTAATACATTATATGGTATAACGTTATAACGTATTAAGTTATATGCTATAACGTCATATGGTGTAACGTTATAACGTATAACGTTATATGGTATTACGTTATAACGCATTACGTTATATGGTACAACGTTATAACGTATTACGTTATATGGTATTACGTTATAACGTATAACGTTATATGGTATAACGTCATATGGTATAACGTTATAACGTATTACCTTATATGGTATAACGTCATATGGTATAACGTTATAACGTATTACGTTATACGGTATTACGTCAACACGTATTACGTTATATGGTATAACGTTATATGGTATAACGTTATAACGTATTACCTTATATGGTATTACGTCATATGGTATAACGTTATAACGTATTACGTTATATGGTATCACGTTATAACGTATTACGTTATATGATATTACGTCATAACGTATTACGTTATATGGTATTACGTTATAATGTATTACGTTATATGCTATAACGTCATATGGTATAACGTTATAACGTATTACGTTATATGGTATAACGTCATATGGTATAACGTCAAATGGTATAACGTTATAAGGTATTACGTCATATTGTATAACGTTATAACGTAACACGTTATATGGTATAACGTCATATGGTATTACGTTATAACGTATTACGTCATATGGTATTACGTTATAACGTATTACGTTATATGGTATAACGTTATAACGTATTACGTTATATGGTATAACGTTATATGGTATAACGTTATAACGGATTACCTTATATGGTATAACGTCATATGGTATAACGTTATAACGTATTACGTTATATGTTATCACGTTATAACGTATTACGTCATATGGTATTACGTCATAACGTATTACGTTATATGGTATAACGTTATAACGTATTACGTTATATGGTATAACGTTATAACGTATTACCTTATATAGTATAACGTCATGTGGTATAACGTTATGACGTATTACGTTATATGGTATTACGTCATAACGTATTACATCATATGGTATAACGTTATAACGTATTACGTTATATGGTATAACGTTATAACGTATTACGTTATATGGTATAACGTCATATGGTATAACGTTATAACGTATTACGTTATATGGTATAACGTTATAACGTATTACGTTATATGGTATTACGTCATAACGTATTACGTTATATGGTATAACGTCATATGGTATAACGTTATGACGTATTACGTTATATGGTATTACGTCATAACGTATTACGTTATATGGTATAACGTTATAACGTATTACGTTATATGGTATAACGTTATAACGTATTACGTTATATGGTATTACGACATAACGTATTACGTTATATGGCATAACGTCATATGGTATAACGTTATGACGTATTACGTTATATGGTATTACGTCATAACGTATTACGTTATATGGTATTACGTCAAAACGTATTACGTTATGTGGCATAACGTTTTTAACGTATTACGTTATATGGTATTACGTCATAACGTAATACATTATATGGTATAACGTTATAACGTATTACGTTATGTGCTATAACGTCATATGGTGTAACGTTATAACGTATTACGTTATATGGTATTACGTTGTAACGCATTACGTTATATGGTATAACGTTATAACGTATTACGTTATATGGTATTACGTTATAACGTATTACGTTATATGGTATAACTTCATATGGTATAACGTTATAACGTATTACGTTATATGGTATCACGTTATAACGTATTACGTTATATGGCATAACGTTATAACGTATTACGTTATATGGTATTACGTTATAACGTATTACGATATATGGTATAACGTTATAACGTATTACGTTATATGGTATAACGTCAAATGGTATAACGTTATAATGTATTATGTCATATGGTATAACGTTATAACGTAATACGTTATATGGTATAACGTCATACGGTTTAACGTTATAACGTATTACGATATATGGTGTAACGTTATAACGTATTAGGTTATATGGTATTACGTAATAACTTATTACGTTATATGGTATAACGTTATAACGTATTACGTTATATGGTATTACGTTATAACGTATTACGTTATATGGTATAACGTTATATCGTATTACGTTATATGGTATAACGTCAAATGGTATAACGTTATAATGTATTACGTCATATGGTATAACGTTATAACGTAATACGTTATATGGTATAACGTTATAACGCATTACGTTATATGGTATTACGTTATAACGTATTACGTTATATGGTATAACGTTATAACGTATTACGTTATATGGTATTACGTTAAAACGTATTACGTTATATGGTATCACGTTATAACGTATTACGTTATATGGCATAACGTTATAACGTATTACGTTATATGGTATTACGTTATAACGTATTACGATACATGGTATAACGTTATAACGTATTACGTTATATGGTATAATGTCAAATGCTATAACGTTATAATGTATTACGTCATATTGTATAACGTTATAACGTAATACGTTATATGGTATAACGTCATACGGTATAACGTTATAACGTATTGCGTTATATGGTATTACGTTATAACGTATTACGTTATATGGTATAACGTTATATCGTATTACCTTATATGGTATAACGTCATATGGTATAACGTTATAACGTATTACGTTATATGATATAACATTATAACGTATTACGTTATATGGTATTACGTCATAACGTATTACGTTATATGGTATTACGTCATAACGTATTACGTTATATGCTATATCGTTATAACGTATTACGTTATATGCTATAACGTAATATAGTATAACGTTATAACGTATTATGTTATATGGTATTACGTTATAACGTATTACGTTATATGGTATAACGTTATAACGTATTACATTATATGGTATAACGTTATAACGTATTACCTTATATAGTATAACGTCATATGGTATAACGTTATAACGTTATAACGTATTACGTTATATGGTATAAAGTCATATGGTATAACGTTATAACGTATTACGTTATATGGTATAACGTTATAACGTATTACGTTATATGGTATTACGACATAACGTATTACGTTATATGGCATAACGTCATATGGTATAACGTTATGACGTATTACGTTATATGGTATTACGTCATAACGTATTACGTTATATGGTATAACGTTATAACGTAATACGTTATATGGTATAACGTCATATGGTATGACGTTATAACGTATTACGTTATATGGTATTACGTCATAACGTAATACGTTGTATGGTATAACGTTATAACGTATTACGTTATATGGTATTACGTTATAACTTATTACCTTATATGGTATAACGTTATAACGTATTACCTTATATGGTATAACGTCATATGGTATAACGTTATAACGTATTACGTTATATGGAATAACGTTATAACGTATTACGTTATATGGTATTACGTCAAAAGTATTACGTTATGTGGCATAACGTTTTTAACGTATTACGTTATATGGTATTACGTCATAACGTAATACATTATATGGTATAACGTTATAACGTATTAAGTTATATGCTATAACGTCATATGGTGTAACGTTATAACGTATAACGTTATATGGTATTACGTTATAACGCATTACGTTATATGGTACAACGTTATAACGTATTACGTTATATGGTATTACGTTATAACGTATTACGTTATATGGTATAACGTCATATGGTATAACGTTATAACGTATTACCTTATATGGTATAACGTCATATGGTATAACGTTATAACGTATTACGTTATACGGTATTACGTCAACACGTATTACGTTATATGGTATAACGTTATATGGTATAACGTTATAACGTATTACCTTATATGGTATTACGTCATATGGTATAACGTTATAACGTATTACGTTATATGGTATCACGTTATAACGTATTACGTTATATGATATTACGTCATAACGTATTACGTTATATGGTATTACGTTATAATGTATTACGTTATATGCTATAACGTCATATGGTATAACGTTATAACGTATTACGTTATATGGTATAGCGTCATATGGTATAACGTCAAATGGTATAACGTTATAATGTATTACGTCATATTGTATAACGTTATAACGTAACACGTTATATGGTATAACGTCATATGGTATTACGTTATAACGTATTACGTCATATGGTATTACGTTATAACGTATTACGTTATATGGTATAACGTTATAACGTATTACGTTATATGGTATAACGTTATATGGTATAACGTTATAACGGATTACCTTATATGGTATAACGTCATATGGTATAACGTTATAACGTATTACGTTATATGTTATCACGTTATAACGTATTACGTCATATGGTATTACGTCATAACGTATTACGTTATATGGTATAACGTTATAACGTATTACGTTATATGGTATAACGTTATAACGTATTACGTTATATGGTATAACGTTATAACGTATTACCTTATATAGTATAACGTCATGTGGTATAACGTTATGACGTATTACGTTATATGGTATTACGTCATAACGTATTACATCATATGGTATAACGTTATAACGTATTACGTTATATGGTATTACGTCATAACGTATTACGTTATATGGTATATCGTTATAACGTATTACGTTATATGCTATAACGTAATATAGTATAACGTTATAACGTATTATGTTATATGGTATTACGTTATAACGTATTACGTTATATGTTATAACGTTATAACGTATTACGTTATATGGTATAACGTTATAACGTATTACCTTATATAGTATAACGACATATGGTATAACGTTAAAACGTATTACGTTATATGGTATAACGTTATAACGTATTACGTTATATGGTATAACGTCATATGGTATAACGTTATAACGTATTACGTTATATGGTATAACGTTATAACGTATTACGTTATATGGTATTACGTCATAACGTATTACGTTATATGGTATAACGTCATATGGTATAACGTTATGACGTATTACGTTATATGGTATTACGTCATAACGTATTACGTTATATGGTATAACGTTATAACGTATTACGTTATATGGTATAACGTTATAACGTATTACGTTATATGGTATTACGACATAACGTATTACGTTATATGGCATAACGTCATATGGTATAACGTTATGACGTATTACGTTATATGGTATTACGTCATAACGTATTACGTTATATGGTATTACGTCAAAACGTATTACGTTATGTGGCATAACGTTTTTAACGTATTACGTTATATGGTATTACGTCATAACGTAATACATTATATGGTATAACGTTATAACGTATTACGTTATATGCTATAACGTCATATGGTGTAACGTTATAACGTATTACGTTATATGGTATTACGTTGTAACGCATTACGTTATATGGTATAACGTTATAACGTATTACGTTATATGGTATTACGTTATAACGTATTACGTTATAACGTATTACGTTATATGGTATAACATCATATGGTATAACGTTATAACGTATTACGTTATATGGTATCACGTTATAACGTATTACGTTATATGGCATAACGTTATAACGTATTACGTTATATGGTATTACGTTATAACGTATTACGATATATGGTATAACGTTATAACGTATTACGTTATATGGTATAACGTCAAATGGTATAACGTTATAATGTATTATGTCATATGGTATAACGTTATAACGTAATACGTTATATGGTATAACGTCATACGGTATAACGTTATAACGTATTACGATATATGGTGTAACGTTATAACGTATTAGGTTATATGGTATTACGTAATAACTTATTACGTTATATGGTATAACGTTATAACGTATTACGTTATATGGTATTACGTTATAACGTATTACGTTATATGGTATAACGTTATATCGTATTACGTTATATGGTATAACGTCAAATGGTATAACGTTATAATGTATTACGTCATATGGTATAATGTTATAACGTAATACGTTATATGGTATAACGTTATAACGGATTACGTTATATGGTATTACGTTATAACGTATTACGTTATATGGTATAACGTTATAACGTATTACGTTATATGGTATTACGTTAAAACGTATTACGTTATATGGTATCACGTTATAACGTATTACGTTATATGGCATAACGTTATAACGTATTACGTTATATGGTATTACGTTATAACGTATTACGATACATGGTATAACGTTATAACGTATTACGTTATATGGTATAATGTCAAATGCTATAACGTTATAATGTATTACGTCATATTGTATAACGTTATAACGTAATACGTTATATGGTATAACGTCATACGGTATAACGTTATAACGTATTGTGTTATATGGTATTACGTTATAACGTATTACGTTATATGGTATAACGTTATATCGTATTACCTTATATGGTATAACGTCATATGGTATAACGTTATAACGTATTACGTTATATGATATAACATTATAACGTATTACGTTATATGGTATTACGTCATAACGTATTACGTTATATGGTATTACGTCATAACGTATTACGTTATATGCTATATCGTTATAACGTATTACGTTATATGCTATAACGTAATATAGTATAACGTTATAACGTATTATGTTATATGGTATTACGTTATAACGTATTACGTTATATGGTATAACGTTATAACGTATTACATTATATGGTATAACGTTATAACGTATTACCTTATATAGTATAACGTCATATGGTATAACGTTGTAACGTTATAACGTATTACGTTATATGGTATAAAGTCATATGGTATAACGTTATAACGTATTACGTTATATGGTATAACGTTATAACGTATTGCGTTATATGGTATTACGACATAACGTATTACGTTATATGGCATAACGTCATATGGTATAACGTTATGACGTATTACGTTATATGGTATTACGTCATAACGTATTACGTTATATGGTATAACGTTATAACGTAATACGTTATATGGTATAACGTCATATGGTATGACGTTATAACGTATTACGTTATATGGTATTACGTCATAACGTAATACGTTGTATGGTATAACGTTATAACGTATTACGTTATATGGTATTACGTTATAACTTATTACGTTATATGGCATAACGTTATAACGTATTACGTTATATGGTATTACGTTATAACGTATTACGATACATGGTATAACGTTATAACGTATTACGTTATATGGTATAATGTCAAATGCTATAACGTTATAATGTATTACGTCATATTGTATAACGTTATGACGTAATACGTTATATGGTATAACGTCATACGGTATAACGTTATAACGTATTGCGTTATATGGTATTACGTTATAACGTATTACGTTATATGGTATGACGTTATATCGTATTACCTTATATGGTATAACGTCATATGGTATAACGTTATAACGTATTACGTTATATGATATAACATTATAACGTATTACGTTATATGGTATTACGTCATAACGTATTACGTTATATGGTATTACGTCATAACGTATTACGTTATATGCTATATCGTTATAACGTATTACGTTATATGCTATAACGTAATATAGTATAACGTTATAACGTATTATGTTATATGGTATTACGTCATAACGTATTACGTTATATGGTATAACGTTATAACGTATTACGTTATATGGTATAACGTTATAACGTATTACCTTATATAGTATAACGTCATGTGGTATAACGTTATGACGTATTACGTTATATGGTATTACGTCATAACGTATTACATCATATGGTATAACGTTATAACGTATTACGTTATATGGTATTACGTCATAACGTATTACGTTATATGGTATATCGTTATAACGTATTACGTTATATGCTATAACGTAATATAGTATAACGTTATAACGTATTATCTTATATGGTATTACGTTATAACGTATTACGTTATATGGTATTACGTTATAACGTATTACGTTATATGGTATAACGTTATAACGTATTACGTTATATGGTATAACGTTATAACGTATTACCTTATATAGTATAACGACATATGGTATAACGTTAAAACGTATTACGTTATATGGTATAACGTTATAACGTATTACGTTATATGGTATAACGTCATATGGTATAACGTTATAACGTATTACGTTATATGGTATAACGTTATAACGTATTACGTTATATGGTATTACGTCATAACGTATTACGTTATATGGTATAACGTCATATGGTATAACGTTATGACGTATTACGTTATATGGTATTACGTCATAACGTATTACGTTATATGGTATAACGTTATAACGTATTACGTTATATGGTATAACGTTATAACGTATTACGTTATATGGTATTACGACATAACGTATTACGTTATACGGCATAACGTCATATGGTATAACGTTATGACGTATTACGTTATATGGTATGACGTCATAACGTATTACGTTATATGGTATTACGTCAAAACGTATTACGTTATGTGGCATAACGTTTTTAACGTATTACGTTATATGGTATTACGTCATAACGTAATACATTATATGGTATAACGTTATAACGTATTACGTTATATGCTATAACGTCATATGGTGTAACGTTATAACGTATTACGTTATATGGTATTACGTTGTAACGCATTACGTTATATGGTATAACGTTATAACGTATTACGTTATATGGTATTACGTTATAACGTATTACGTTATATGGTATAACATCATATGGTATAACGTTATAACGTATTACGTTATATGGTATCACGTTATAACGTATTACGTTATATGGCATAACGTTATAACGTATTACGTTATATGGTATTACGTTATAACGTATTACGATATATGGTATAACGTTATAACGTATTACGTTATATGGTATAACGTCAAATGGTATAACGTTATAATGTATTATGTCATATGGTATAACGTTATAACGTAATACGTTATATGGTATAACGTCATACGGTATAACGTTATAACGTATTACGATATATGGTGTAACGTTATAACGTATTAGGTTATATGGTATTACGTAATAACTTATTACGTTATATGGTATAACGTTATAACGTATTACGTTATATGGTATTACGTTATAACGTATTACGTTATATGGTATAACGTTATATCGTATTACGTTATATGGTATAACGTCAAATGGTATAACGTTATAATGTATTACGTCATATGGTATAACGTTATAACGTAATACGTTATATGGTATAACGTTATAACGCATTACGTTATATGGTATTACGTTATAACGTATTACGTTATATGGTATAACGTTATAACGTATTACGTTATATGGTATTACGTTAAAATGTATTACGTTATATGGTATCACGTTATAACGTATTACGTTATATGGCATAACGTTATAACGTATTACGTTATATGGTATTACGTTATAACGTATTACGATACATGGTATAACGTTATAACGTATTACGTTATATGGTATAATGTCAAATGCTATAACGTTATAATGTATTACGTCATATTGTATAACGTTATAACGTAATACGTTATATGGTATAACGTCATACGGTATAACGTTATAACGTATTACGTTATATGGTATTACGTCATAACGTATTACGTTATATGGTATAACGTTATAACGTATTACGTTATATGGTATAACGTTATAACGTATTAAGTTATATGGTATTACGACATAACGTATTACGTTATATGGCATAACGTCATATGGTATAACGTTATGACGTATTACGTTATATGGTATTACGTCATAACGTATTACGTTATATGGTATTACGTCAAAACGTATTACGTTATGTGGCATAACGTTTTTAACGTATTACGTTATATGGTATTACGTCATAACGTAATACATTATATGGTATAACGTTATAACGTATTACGTTATATGCTATAACGTCATATGGTGTAACGTTATAACGTATTACGTTATATGGTATTACGTTGTAACGCATTACGTTATATGGTATAACGTTATAACGTATTACGTTATATGGTATTACGTTATAACGTATTACGTTATATGGTATAACATCATATGGTATAACGTTATAACGTATTACGTTATATGGTATCACGTTATAACGTATTACGTTATATGGCATAACGTTATAACGTATTACGTTATATGGTATTACGTTATAACGTATTACGATATATGGTATAACGTTATAACGTATTACGTTATATGGTATAACGTCAAATGGTATAACGTTATAATGTATTATGTCATATGGTATAACGTTATAACGTAATACGTTATATGGTATAACGTCATACGGTATAACGTTATAACGTATTACGATATATGGTGTAACGTTATAACGTATTAGGTTATATGGTATTACGTAATAACTTATTACGTTATATGGTATAACGTTATAACGTATTACGTTATATGGTATTACGTTATAACGTATTACGTTATATGGTATAACGTTATATCGTATTACGTTATATGGTATAACGTCAAATGGTATAACGTTATAAGGTATTACGTCATATGGTATAACGTTATAACGTAATACGTTATATGGTATAACGTTATAACGCATTACGTTATATGGTATTACGTTATAACGTATTACGTTATATGGTATAACGTTATAACGTATTACGTTATATGGTATTACGTTATAACGTATTACGTTATATGGTATCACGTTATAACGTATTACGTTATATGGCATAACGTTATAACGTATTACGTTATATGTTATTACGTTATAACGTATTACGTTATATGGTATAATGTCAAATGCTATAACGTTATAATGTATTACGTCATATTGTATAACGTTATAACGTAATATGTTATATGGTATAACGTCATACGGTATAACGTTATAACGTATTGCGTTATATGGTATTACGTTATAACGTATTACGTTATATGGTATAACGTTATATCGTATTACCTTATATGGTATAACGTCATATGGTATAACGTTATAACGTATTACGTTATATGGTATAACATTATAACGTATTACGTTATATGGTATTACGTCATAACGTATTACGTTATATGGTATTACGTCATAACGTATTACGTTATATGCTATATCGTTATAACGTATTACGTTATATGCTATAACGGAATATAGTATAACGTTATAACGTATTATGTTATATGGTATTACGTTATAACGTATTACGTTATATGGTATAACGTTATAACGTATTACATTATATGGTATAACGTTATAACGTATTACCTTATATAGTATAACGTCATATGGTATAACGTTATAACGTTATACCGTATTACGTTATATGGTATAAAGTCATATGGTATAACGTTATAACGTATTACGTTATATGGTATAACGTTATAACGTATTACGTTATATGGTATTACGACATAACGTATTACGTTATATGGCATAACGTCATATGGTATAACGTTATGACGTATTACGGTATATGGTATTACGTCATAACGTATTACGTTATATGGTATAACGTTATAACGTAATACGTTATATGGTATAACGTCATATGGTATGACGTTATAACGTATTACGTTATATGGTATTACGTCATAACGTAATACGTTGTATGGTATAACGTTATAACGTATTACGTTATATGGTATTACGTTATAACTTATTACGTTATATGGTATAACGTTATAACGTATTACCTTATATGGTATAACGTCATATGGTATAACGTTATAACGTATTACGTTATATGGTATAACGTTATAACGTATTACGTCATATGGTATTACGTTATAACGCATTACGTTATATGGTATAACGTTATAACGTATTACGTTATATGGTATTACGTTATAACGTATTACGTTATATGGTATAACGTCATATGGTATAACGTTATAACGTATTACCTTATATGGTATAACGTCATATGGTATAACGTTATAACGTATTACGTTATACGGTATTACGTCAACACGTAATACGTTATATGGTATAACGTTATAACGTATTACGTTATATGCTATAACGTCATATGGTATAACGTTATAACGTATTACGTTATATGATATTACGTTATAACGTATTACGTTATGTGGTATGACGTTATAACGTGTTACGTTATATGGTATAACGTCATATGGTATAACGTTATAACGTATTACGTTATATGGTATAACGTTATAACGTATTACCTTATATGGTATAACGTTATAACGTATTACGTTATATGGTGTAACGTTATATGGTATAACGTTATAACGTATTACCTTATATGGTATTACGTTATATGGCATAACGTTATAACGTGTTACATTATGTGGTATTACGTTATAACGTATTACGTTATATGGTATAACGTTATAACGTATTACATTATATTGCATAACGTTATAACGTATTACATTATGTGGTATGATGGTATAACGTGTTACGTTATATGGTATAACGTCATATGGTATAACGTTATAGCGTATTACGTTATATGGTATAACGTTATAACGTATTACCTTATATGGTATAACGTCATATGGTATAACGTTATAACGTATTACGTTATATGGTGTAACGTTATATGGTATAACGTTATAACGTATTACCTTATATGGTATTACGTTATATGGCATAACGTTATAACGTATTACATTATGTGGTATAACGTTATAAAGTATTACCTTATATGGCATTACGTCATATGGTATAACGTTATAACGTATTACGTTATGTGGTATAACGTTTTTAACGTATTACGTTATATGGTATTACGTCATAACGTAATACGTTATATGGTATAACGTCATAACGTAATACGTTATATGGTATAACGTCATATGGTATAACGTTATGACGTATTACGTTATATGGTATTACGTCATAACGTATTACGTTATATGGTATAACGTTATAACGTATTACGTTATATGCTATAACGTCATATGGTATAACGTTATAATGTATTACGTCATATTGTTTAACGTTATAACGTAATAAGTTATATGGCATAACGTCATATAGTATAACGTTATAACGTATTACGTTATATGGTATTACGTCAAAACGTATTACGTTATGTGGTATAACGTTTTTAACGTATTACGTTATATGGTATTACGTCATAACGTAATACGTTATATGGTATAACGTCATGTGGTATAACGTTTTTAACGTATTACGTTATATGGTATTACGTCATAACGTATTACGTTATATGGTATAACGTTATAACGTATTACGTTATATACTATAACGTCATATGGTATAACGTTATAATGTATTACGTCATATTGTATAACGTTATAACGTAATACGTTATATGGTATCACGTTATATGGTATTACGTTATAACGTAATACGTTATATGGTATAACGTTATAACGTATTACGTTATATGCTATAACGTCATATGGTATAACGTTATAACGTATTACGTTATATGGTATTACGTTATAACGTATTACGTTATATGGTATAACGTTATAACGTATTACGTTATATGGTATTACGTCATAACGTATTACGTTATATGGTATAACGTCATATGGTATAACGTTATGACGTATTACGTTATATGGTATAACGTCATAACGTATTACGTTATATGGTATAACGTTATAACGTATTACGTTATATGCTATAACGTCATATGGTATAACGTTATAATGTATTACGTCATATTGTATAACGTTATAACGTAATACGTTATATGGTATCACGTTATATGGTATTACGTTATAACGTATTACGTTATATGATATAACGTTATAACGTATTACGTTATACGGTATTACGTTATAACGTATTACGTTATATGGTATAGCGTTATAACGTATTACGTTATACGGTATAACGTTATGAAGTATTACCTTATATGGTATAACGTCATATGGTATAACGTTATAACGTATTACGTTACATGGTATAACGTTATATGGTATTACGTCATAACGTATTACGTTATATGGTATCACGTTATAACGTATTACGTTATATGGTATTACGTCATAACGTATTACGTTATATGGTATAACGTTATAACGTATTACGTTATATGGTATAACGTTATAACGTAATACGTTATATGGTATAACGTTATAACGTATTACGTTATATGGTATTACGTTATAACGTATTACGTTATATGGTATAACGTTATATCGTATTACATTATATGGTATTACGTCATAACGTAATACGTTATATGGTATAACGTTATAACGAATTACGTTATATGGTATTACGTTATAACGTATTACCTTATATGGTATGACGTCATATGGTATAACGTTATAACGTATTACGTTATATGGTATAACGTTATAACGTATTACATTATATGGCATAACGTTATAACGTATTACCTTATATAGTATAACGTCATATGGTATAACGTTATGACGTATTACCTTATATGGTATAACGTCATATGGTATAACGTTATAACGTATTACGTTACATGGTATAACGTTATATGGTATTACGTCATAACGTATTACGTTATATGGTATCACGTTATAACGTATTACGTTATATGGTATTACGTCATAACGTATTACGTTATATGGTATAACGTTAAAATGTATTACGTTATATGGTATCACGTTATAACGTATTACGTTATATGGCATAACGTTATAACGTATTACGTTATATGGTATTACGTTATAACGTATTACGATACATGGTATAACGTTATAACGTATTACGTTATATGGTATAATGTCAAATGCTATAACGTTATAATGTATTACGTCATATTGTATAACGTTATAACGTAATACGTTATATGGTATAACGTCATACGGTATAACGTTATAACGTATTACGTTATATGGTATTACGTCATAACGTATTACGTTATATGGTATAACGTTATAACGTATTACGTTATATGGTATAACGTTATAACGTATTAAGTTATATGGTATTACGACATAACGTATTACGTTATATGGCATAACGTCATATGGTATAACGTTATGACGTATTACGTTATATGGTATTACGTCATAACGTATTACGTTATATGGTATTACGTCAAAACGTATTACGTTATGTGGCATAACGTTTTTAACGTATTACGTTATATGGTATTACGTCATAACGTAATACATTATATGGTATAACGTTATAACGTATTACGTTATATGCTATAACGTCATATGGTGTAACGTTATAACGTATTACGTTATATGGTATTACGTTGTAACGCATTACGTTATATGGTATAACGTTATAACGTATTACGTTATATGGTATTACGTTATAACGTATTACGTTATATGGTATAACATCATATGGTATAACGTTATAACGTATTACGTTATATGGTATCACGTTATAACGTATTACGTTATATGGCATAACGTTATAACGTATTACGTTATATGGTATTACGTTATAACGTATTACGATATATGGTATAACGTTATAACGTATTACGTTATATGGTATAACGTCAAATGGTATAACGTTATAATGTATTATGTCATATGGTATAACGTTATAACGTAATACGTTATATGGTATAACGTCATACGGTATAACGTTATAACGTATTACGATATATGGTGTAACGTTATAACGTATTAGGTTATATGGTATTACGTAATAACTTATTACGTTATATGGTATAACGTTATAACGTATTACGTTATATGGTATTACGTTATAACGTATTACGTTATATGGTATAACGTTATATCGTATTACGTTATATGGTATAACGTCAAATGGTATAACGTTATAAGGTATTACGTCATATGGTATAACGTTATAACGTAATACGTTATATGGTATAACGTTATAACGCATTACGTTATATGGTATTACGTTATAACGTATTACGTTATATGGTATAACGTTATAACGTATTACGTTATATGGTATTACGTTATAACGTATTACGTTATATGGTATCACGTTATAACGTATTACGTTATATGGCATAACGTTATAACGTATTACGTTATATGTTATTACGTTATAACGTATTACGTTATATGGTATAATGTCAAATGCTATAACGTTATAATGTATTACGTCATATTGTATAACGTTATAACGTAATATGTTATATGGTATAACGTCATACGGTATAACGTTATAACGTATTGCGTTATATGGTATTACGTTATAACGTATTACGTTATATGGTATAACGTTATATCGTATTACCTTATATGGTATAACGTCATATGGTATAACGTTATAACGTATTACGTTATATGGTATAACATTATAACGTATTACGTTATATGGTATTACGTCATAACGTATTACGTTATATGGTATTACGTCATAACGTATTACGTTATATGCTATATCGTTATAACGTATTACGTTATATGCTATAACGGAATATAGTATAACGTTATAACGTATTATGTTATATGGTATTACGTTATAACGTATTACGTTATATGGTATAACGTTATAACGTATTACATTATATGGTATAACGTTATAACGTATTACCTTATATAGTATAACGTCATATGGTATAACGTTATAACGTTATACCGTATTACGTTATATGGTATAAAGTCATATGGTATAACGTTATAACGTATTACGTTATATGGTATAACGTTATAACGTATTACGTTATATGGTATTACGACATAACGTATTACGTTATATGGCATAACGTCATATGGTATAACGTTATGACGTATTACGGTATATGGTATTACGTCATAACGTATTACGTTATATGGTATAACGTTATAACGTAATACGTTATATGGTATAACGTCATATGGTATGACGTTATAACGTATTACGTTATATGGTATTACGTCATAACGTAATACGTTGTATGGTATAACGTTATAACGTATTACGTTATATGGTATTACGTTATAACTTATTACGTTATATGGTATAACGTTATAACGTATTACCTTATATGGTATAACGTCATATGGTATAACGTTATAACGTATTACGTTATATGGTATAACGTTATAACGTATTACGTCATATGGTATTACGTTATAACGCATTACGTTATATGGTATAACGTTATAACGTATTACGTTATATGGTATTACGTTATAACGTATTACGTTATATGGTATAACGTCATATGGTATAACGTTATAAGGTATTACCTTATATGGTATAACGTCATATGGTATAACGTTATAACGTATTACGTTATACGGTATTACGTCAACACGTAATACGTTATATGGTATAACGTTATAACGTATTACGTTATATGGTATAACGTTATAACGTATTACCTTATATGGTATAACGTTATAACGTATTACGTTATATGGTGTAACGTTATATGGTATAACGTTATAACGTATTACCTTATATGGTATTACGTTATATGGCATAACGTTATAACGTGTTACATTATGTGGTATTACGTTATAACGTATTACGTTATATGGTATAACGTTATAACGTATTACATTATATGGCATAACGTTATAACGTATTACATTATGTGGTATGATGGTATAACGTGTTACGTTATATGGTATAACGTCATATGGTATAACGTTATAGCGTATTACGTTATATGGTATAACGTTATAACGTATTACCTTATATGGTATAACGTCATATGGTATAACGTTATAACGTATTACGTTATATGGTGTAACGTTATATGGTATAACGTTATAACGTATTACCTTATATGGTATTACGTTATATGGCATAACGTTATAACGTATTACATTATGTGGTATAACGTTATAAAGTATTACCTTATATGGCATTACGTCATATGGTATAACGTTATAACGTATTACGTTATGTGGTATAACGTTTTTAACGTATTACGTTATATGGTATTACGTCATAACGTAATACGTTATATGGTATAACGTCATAACGTAATACGTTATATGGTATAACGTCATATGGTATAACGTTATGACGTATTACGTTATATGGTATTACGTCATAACGTATTACGTTATATGGTATAACGTTATAACGTATTACGTTATATGCTATAACGTCATATGGTATAACGTTATAATGTATTACGTCATATTGTATAACGTTATAACGTATTACGTTATATGGTATAACGTTATAACGTATTACGTTATATGGTATAACGTTATAACGTATTACGTTATATGGTATAACGTTATAACGTATTACCGTATATGGTATATCGTCATATGGTATAACGTTATAACGTATTACGTTATATGGTATAACGTCATAACGTATTACGTTATATGGTATAACGTCATGTGGTATAACGTTTTTAACGTATTACGTTATATGGTATTACGTCATAACGTATTACGTTATATGGTATAACGTTATAACGTATTACGTTATATACTATAACGTCATATGGTATAACGTTATAATGTATTACGTCATATTGTATAACGTTATAACGTAATACGTTATATGGTATCACGTTATATGGTATTACGTTATAACGTAATACGTTATATGGTATAACGTTATAACGTATTACGTTATATGCTATAACGTCATATGGTATAACGTTATAACGTATTACGTTATATGGTATTACGTTATAACGTATTACGTTATATGGTATAACGTTATAACGTATTACGTTATATGGTATTACGTCATAACGTATTACGTTATATGGTATAACGTCATGTGGTATAACGTTATGACGTATTACGTTATATGGTATAACGTCATAACGTATTACGTTATATGGTATAACGTTATAACGTATTACGTTATATGCTATAACGTCATATGGTATAACGTTATAATGTATTACGTCATATTGTATAACGTTATAACGTCATACGTTATATGGTATCACGTTATATGGTATTACGTTATAACGTATTACGTTATATGATATAACGTTATAACGTATTACGTTATACGGTATTACGTTATAACGTATTACGTTATATGGTATAGCGTTATAACGTATTACGTTATACGGTATAACGTTATGACGTATTACCTTATATGGTATAACGTCATATGGTATAACGTTATAACGTATTACGTTACATGGTATAACGTTATATGGTATTACGTCATAACGTATTACGTTATATGGTATCACGTTATAACGTATTACGTTATATGGTATTACGTCATAACGTATTACGTTATATGGTATAACGTTATAACGTATTACGTTATATGGTATAACGTTATAACGTAATACGTTATATGGTATAACGTTATAACGTATTACGTTATATGGTATTACGTTATAACGTATTACGTTATATGGTATAACGTTATAACGTATTACATTATATGGTATTACGTCATAACGTAATACGTTATATGGTATAACGTTATAACGAATTACGTTATATGGTATTACGTTATAACGTATTACCTTATATGGTATGACGTCATATGGTATAACGTTATAACGTATTACGTTATATGGTATAACGTTATAACGTATTACATTATATGGCATAACGTTATAACGTATTACCTTATATAGTATAACGTCATATGGTATAACGTTATAACGTAGTACGTTATATGGTGTAACGTTATATGGTATAACGTTATAACGTATTACGTTATATGATATTACGTCATAACGTATTACGTTATATGGTATAACGTTATAACGTATTACGTTATATGGTATAACGTTATAACGTATTACGTTATATGCTATAACGTCATATGGTATAACGTTATAATGTATTACGTCATATTGTATAGCATTATAACGTAATACGTTATATGGTATAACGTCATATGGTATAAAGTTATAACGTATTACGTTATATGGTATTACGTCATAACGTAATACGTTATATGGTATAACGTCATAACGTATTACGTTATATGGTATTACGTTATAACGTATTACGTTATATGGTATAACGTTATAACGTATTACGTTATATGTTATTACGTCATATGGTATAACGTTATGACGTATTACGTTATATGGTATTACGTCATAACGTATTACGTTATATGGTATAACGTCTCATGGTATAGCGTTATAACGTAATACGTTATATGGTATAACGTTATAACGTATTACGTTATATGGTATTACGTCATAACGTTATAACGTATTACGTTATACGGTATTACGTTATAACGTATTACGTTATATGGTATAGCGTTATAACGTATTACGCTATACGGTATAACGTTATAACGTATTACCTTATATGGTATAACGTCATATGGTATAACGTTATAACGCATTACGTTACATGGTATAACGTTATATGGTATTACGTCATAACGTATTACGTTATATGGTATCACGTTATAACGTATTACGTTATATGGTATTACGTCATAACGTATTACGTTATATGGTATAACGTTATAACGTATTACGTTATATGGTATAACGTTATAACGTAATACGTTATATGGTATAACGTTATAACGTATTACGTTATATGGTATTACGTTATAACGTATTACGTTATATGGTATAACGTTATAACGTATTACATTATATGGTATTACGTCATAACGTAATACGTTATATGGTATAACGTTATAACGTATTACGTTATATGGTATTACGTTATAACGTATTACCTTATATGGTATGACGTCATATGGTATAACGTTATAACGTATTTCGTTATATGGTATAACGTCATATGGTATAACGTTACAACGTATTACGTTATATGGTATCACGTTATAACGTATTACGTTATATGGCATAACGTTCTAACGTATTACGTTATATGCTATAACGTCATATGATATAACGTTATAACGTATTACGTTATATGATATTACGTTATAACGTATTACATTATGTGTTATTACGTTATAACGTATTACGTTATATGGTCTAACGTTATAACGTATTACGTTATATGGTATAACGTTATAACGTATTACGTTATATGGTATAACGTTATAACGTATTACGTTATATGGTATAACGTCTCATGGTATAACGTTATAACGTATTACGTTATATGGTATAACGTTATAACGTATTACATTATATGGCATAACGTTATAACGTATTACCTTATATAGTATAACGTCATATGGTATAACGTTATAACGTATTACGTTATATGGTGTAACGTTATATGGTATAACGTTATAACGTATTACGTTATATGATATTACGTCATAACGTATTACGTTGTATGGTATAACGTTATAACGTATTACGTTATATGGTATAACGTTATAACGTATTACCATATATGGTATAACGTCATATGGTAAAACGTTATAACGTATTACGTTATATGGTATAACGTTATAACGTATTACGTTATCTGGTATAACGTCATATGGTATAACGCTATGACGTATTACGTTATGTGGTATTACGTCATAACGTATTACGTTATATGGTATAACGTTATAACGTATTACGTTATATGCTATAACGTCATATGGTATAACGTTATAATGTATTACGTCATATTGTTTAACGTTATAACGTAATAAATTATATGGTATAACGTCATATGGTATAACGTTATAACGTATTACGTTATATGGTATTACGTCATAACGTAATACGTTATATGGTGTAACGTTATAACGTATTACGTTATATGCTATAACGTCATATGGTATAACGTTATAATGTATTACGTCATATTGTTTAACGTTATAACGTAATAAATTATATGGTATAACGTCATATGGTATAACGTTATAACGTATTACGTTATATGGTATTACGTCATAACGTAATACGTTATATGGTGTAACGTTATAACGTATTACGTTATATGGTATTACGTTATAACGTATTACGTTATATGGTATAACGTTATAACGTATTACGTTATATGGTATTACGTCAAAACGCATTACGTTATGTGGTATAACGTTTTTAACGTATTAAGTTATATGGTATTACGTCATAACGTAATACGTTATATGGTATAACGTTATAACGTATTAAGTTATATGCTACAACGTCGTATGGTATAACGTTATAACGTATTACGTTATATGCTATAACGTCATATGGTATAACGTTATAACGTATTACGTTATATGGTATTACGTTATAACGTATTACGTTATATGGTATAACGTTATAACGTATTACGTTATATGGTATAACGTCATAACGTATTACGTTATATGGTATAACGTCATATGGTATAAAGTTATGACGTATTACGTTATATGGTATTACGTCATAACGTATTACGTTATATGGTATAACGTTATAACGTATTACGTTATATGCTATAACGTCATATGGTATAACGTTATAATGTATTACGTCATATTGTATAGCGTTATAACGTAATACGTTATATGGTATAACGTCATAAGGTATAACGTTATAACGTATTACGTTATATGGTATTACGTCATAACGTAATACGTTATATGGTATAACGTCATAACGTATTACGTTATATGGTATTACGTTATAACGTATTACGTTATATGGTATAACGTTATAACGTATTACGTTATATGTTATTACGTCATATGGTATAACGTTATGACGTATTACGTTATATGGTATTACGTCATAACGTATTACGTTATATGGTATAACGTCTCATGGTATAGCGTTATAACGTAATACATTATATGGTATAACGTCATATGGTATAACGTTATAACGTATTACGTTATATGGTATTACGTCATAACGTATTACGTTATATGGTATAACGTTATAACGTATTACGTTATATGCTATGACGTCATATGGTATAACGTTATAACGTATTTCGTTATATGGTATAACGTCATATGCTATAACGTTATAACGTATTACGTTATATGGTATCACGTTATAACGTATTACGTTATATGGCATAACGTTCTAACGTATTACGTTATATGCTATAACGTCATATGGTATAGCGTTATAACGTATTGCGTTATATGATATTACGTTATAACGTATTACATTATGTGTTATTACGTTATAACGTATTACGTTATATGGTATAACGTTATAACGTATTACGTTATATGGTATAACGTCTCATGGTATAACGTTATAACGTATTACGTTATATGGTATAACGTTATAACGTATTACATTATATGGCATAACGTTATAACGTATTACCTTATATGGTATAACGTTATATGGCATAACGTTCTAACGTACTACGTTATATGCTATAACGTCATATGGTATAACGTTATAACGTATTACGTTATATGATATTACGTTATAACGTATTACATTATGTGTTATTACGTTATAACGTATTACGTTATATGGTATAACGTTATAACGTATTACGTTATATGGTATAACGTCTCATGGTATAACGTTATAACGTATTACGTTATATGGTATAACGTTATAACGTATTACATTATATGGCATAACGTTATAACGTATTACCTTATATAGTATAACGTCATATGGTATAACGTTATAACGTATTACGTTATATGGTGTAACGTTATATGGTATAACGTTATAACGTATTACGTTATATGATATTACGTCATAACGTATTACGCTGTATGGTATAACGTTATAACGTATTACGTTATATGGTATAACGTTATAACGTATTACCTTATATGGTATAACGTCATATGGTAAAACGTTATAACGTATCACGTTATGTGGTATTACGTCATAACGTATTACGTTATATGGTATAACGTTATAACGTATTACGTTATATGCTATAACGTCATATGGTATAACGTTATAATGTATTACGTCATATTGTTTAACGTTATAACGTAATAAATTATATGGTATAACGTCATATGGTATAACGTTATAACGTATTACGTTATATGGTATTACGTCATAACGTAATACGTTATATGGTGTAACGTTATAACGTATTACGTTATATGGTATTACGTTATAACGTATTACGTTATATGGTATAACGTTATAACGTATTACGTTATATGGTATTACGTCAAAACGCATTACGTTATGTGGTATAACGTTTTTAACGTATTACGTTATATGTTATTACGTCATAACGTAATACGTTATATGGTATAACGTTATAACGTATTAAGTTATATGCTACAACGTCGTATGGTTTAACGTTATAACGTATTACGTTATATGCTATAACGTCATATGGTATAACGTTATAACGTATTACGTTATATGGTATTACGTTATAACGTATTACGTTATATGGTATAACGTTATAACGTATTACGTTATATGGTATAACGTCATAACGTATTACGTTATATGGTATAACGTCATATGGTATAAAGTTATGACGTATTACGTTATATGGTATTACGTCATAACGTATTACGTTATATGGTATAACGTTATAACGTATTACGTTATATGCTATAACGTCATATGGTATAACGTTATAATGTATTACGTCATATGGTATAACGTTATAACGTAATACGTTATATGGTATTACGTTATAACGTATTACGTTATATGGTATAACGTTATAACGTATTACGTTGTATGGTATAACGTCATAACGTATTACGTTATATGGTATAACGTCATATGGTATAAAGATATGACGTATTACGTTATATGGTTTTACGTTATAACGTATTACGTTATATGGTATAACGTTATAACGTATTACGTTATATGCTATAACGTCATATGGTATAACGTTATAATGTATTACGTCATATTGTATAACGTTATAACGTAATACGTTATATGGTATAACGTCATATGGTATAACGTTATAATGTATTACGTTATATGGTATTACGTCATAACGTAATACGTTATATGGTACAACGTCATAACGTATTACGTTATATGGTATTACGTTATAACGTATTACGTTATACGGTATAACGTTATAACGTATTACGTTATATGGTATAACGTTATTACGTATTACGTTATATGCTATGACGTCATATGGTATAACGTTATAACGTATTTCGTTATATGGTATAACGTCATATGGTATAACGTTATAACGTATTACGTTATATGGTATCACGTTATAACGTATTACGTTATATGGTATTACGTCATAACGTATTACGTTATATGGTATAACGTTATTACGTATTACGTTATATGCTATGACGTCATATGGTATAACGTTATAACGTATTTCGTTATATGGTATAACGTCATATGGTATAACGTTATAACGTATTACGTTATATGGTATCACGTTATAACGTATTACGTTATATGGCATAACGTTCTAACGTATTACGTTATATGCTATAACGTTATAACGTATTACGTTATATGATATTGCGTTATAACGTATTACATTATGTGTTATTACGTTATAACGTATTACGTTATATGGTATAACGTTATAACGTATTACGTTATATGGTATAACGTCTCATGGTATAACGTTATAACGTATTACGTTATATGGTATAACGTTATAACGTATTACATTATATGGCATAACGTTATAACGTATTACCTTATATGGTATAACGTCATATGGTATAACGTTATAACGTATTACGTTATATGGTGTAACGTTATATGGTATAACGTTATAACGTATTACGTTATATGATATTACATCATAACGTATTACGTTATATGGTATAACGTTATAACGTATTACGTTATATGGTATAACGTTATAACGTATTACGTTATCTGGTATAACGTCGTATGGTATAACGTTATGACGTATTACGTTATGTGGTATTACGTCATAACGTATTACGTTATATGGTATAACGTTATAACGTATTACGTTATATGCTATAACGTCATATGGTATAACGTTATAATGTATTACGTCATATTGTTTAACGTTACAACGTAATAAATTATATGGTATAACGTCATATGGTATAACGTTATAACGTATTACGTTATATGGTATTACGTCATAACGTAATACGTTATATGGTGTAACGTTATAACGTATTACGTTATATGGTATTACGTTATAACGTATTACGTTATATGGTATAACGTTATAACGTATTACGTTATATGGTATTACGTCAAAACGTATTACGTTATGTGGTATAACGTTTTTAACGTATTACGTTATATGGTATTACGTCATAACGTAATACGTTATATGGTATAACGTTATAACGTATTAAGTTATATGCTACAACGTCATATGGTATAACGTTATAACGTATTACGTTATATGGTATTACGTTATAACGTATTACGTTATATGGTATAACGTTATAACCTATTACGTTATATGGTATTACGTCATAACGTAATACGTTATATGGTGTAACGTTATAACGTATTACGTTATATGGTATTACGTTATAACGTATTACGTTATATGGTATAACGTTATAACGTATTACGTTATATGGTATAACGTCATAACGTATTACGTTATATGGTATAACGTCATATGGTATAAAGTTATGACGTATTACGTTATATGGTATTACGTCATAACGTAATACGTTATATGGTGTAACGTTATAACGTATTACGTTATATGGTATTACGTTATAACGTATTACGTTATATGGTATAACGTTATAACGTATTACGTTATATGGTATAACGTCATAACGTATTACGTTATATGGTATAACGTCATATGGTATAAAGTTATGACGTATTACGTTATATGGTATTACGTCATAACGTATTACGTTATATGGTATAACGTTATAACGTATTACGTTATATGCTATAACGTCATATGGTATAACGTTATAATGTATCACGTCATATTGTATAGCGTTATAACGTAATACGTTATATGGTATAACGTCATATGGTATAACGTTATAACGTATTACGTTATATGGTATTACGTCATAACGAAATACGTTATATGGTATAACGTCATAACGTATTACGTTATATGGTATTACGTTATAACGTATTACGTTATATGGTATAACGTTATAACGTATTACGTTATATGTTATTACGTCATATGGTATAACGTTATGACGTATTACGTTATATGGTATTACGTCATAACGTATTACGTTATATGGTATAACGTCTCATGGTATAGCGTTATAACGTAATACATTATATGGTATAACGTCATATGGTATAACGTTATAACGTATTACGTTATATGGTATTACGTCATAACGTATTACGTTATATGGTATCACGTTATAACGTATTACGTTATATGGCATAACGTTCTAACGTATTACGTTATATGCTATAACGTCATATGGAATAACGTTATAACGTATTACGTTATATGATATTACGTTATAACGTATTACATTATGTGTTATTACGTTATAACGTATTACTTTATATGGTATAACGTTATAACGTATTACGTTATATGGTATAACGTCTCATGGTATAACGTTATAACGTATTACGTTATATGGTATAACGTTATAACGTATTACATTATATGGCATAACGTTATAACGTATTACCTTATATGGTATAACGTCATATGGTATAACGTTATAACGTATTACGTTATATGGTGTAACGTTATATGGTATAACGTTATAACGTATTACGTTATATGATATTACGTCATAACGTATTACGTTATATGGTATAACGTTATAACGTATTACGTTATATGGTATAACGTTATAACGTATTACGTTATCTGGTATAACGTCGTATGGTATAACGTTATGACGTATTACGTTATGTGGTATTACGTCATAACGTATTACGTTATATGGTATAACGTTATAACGTATTACGTTATATGCTATAACGTCATATGGTATAACGTTATAATGTATTACGTCATATTGTTTAACGTTACAACGTAATAAATTATATGGTATAACGTCATATGGTATAACGTTATAACGTATTAGGTTATATGGTATTACGTCATAACGTAATACGTTATATGGTGTAACGTTATAACGTATTACGTTATATGGTATTACGTTATAACGTATTACGTTATATGGTATAACGTTATAACGTATTACGTTATATGGTATTACGTCAAAACGTATTACGTTATGTGGTATAACGTTTTTAACGTATTACGTTATATGGTATTACATCATAACGTAATACGTTATATGGTATAACGTTATAACGTATTAAGTTATATGCTACAACGTCATATGGTATAACGTTATAACGTATTACGTTATATGGTATTACGTTATAACGTATTACGTTATATGGTATAACGTTATAACCTATAACGATATATGGTATTACGTCATAACGTAATACGTTATATGGTATAACGTTATAACGTATTACGTTATATGCTATAACGTCATATGGTATAACGTTATAACGTATTACGTTATATGGTATTACGTTATAACGTATTACGTTATATGGTATAACGTTATAACGTATTACGTTATATGGTATAACGTCATAACGTATTACGTTATATGGTATAACGTCATATGGTATAAAGTTATGACGTATTACGTTATATGGTATTACGTCATAACGTATTACGTTATATGGTATAACGTTATAACGTATTACGTTATATGCTATAACGTCATATGGTATAACGTTATAATGTATTACGTCATATTGTATAACGTTATAACGTAATACGTTATATGGTATAACGTCATATGGTATAACGTTATAACGTATTACGTTATATGGTATTACGTCATAACGTAATACGTTATAACGTATTACGTTATATGGTGTAACGTTATATGGTATAACGTTATAACGTATTACGTTATATGATATTACGTCATAACGTATTACGTTATATGGTATAACGTTATAACGTATTACGTTATATGGTATAACGTTATAACGTATTACATTATATGGCATAACGTTATAACGTATTACCTTATATAGTATAACGTCATATGGTATAACGTTATAACGTATTACGTTATATGGTGTAACGTTATATGGTATAACGTTATAACGTATTACGTTATATGATATTACGTCATAACGTATTACGTTATATGGTATAACGTTATAACGTATTACGTTATATGGTATAACGTTATAACGTATTACCTTATATGGTATAACGTCATATGGTAAAACGTTATAACGTATTACGTTATATGGTATAACGTTATAACGTATTACGTTATCTGGTATAACGTCATATGGTATAACGTTTTGACGTATTACGTTATGTGGTATTACGTCATAACGTATTACGTTATATGGTATAACGTTATAACGTATTACGTTATATGCTATAACGTCATATGGTATAACGTTATAATGTATTACGTCATATTGTTTAACGTTATAACGTAATAAATTATATGGTATAACGTCATATGGTATAACGTTATAACGTATTACGTTATATGGTATTACGTCAAAACGTATTACGTTATGTGGTATAACGTTTTTAACGTATTACGTTATATGGTATTACGTCATAACGTAATACGTTATATGGTATAACGTTATAACGTATTAAGTTATATGCTACAACGTCATATGGTATAACGTTATAACGTATTACGTTATATGGTATTACGTTATAACGTATTACGTTATATGGTATAACGTTATAACGTATTACGTTATATGGTATTACGTCATAACGTAATACGTTATATGGTATAACGTTATAACGTATTACGTTATATGCTATAACGTCATATGGTATAACGTTATAACGTATTACGTTATATGGTATTACGTTATAACGTATTACGTTATATGGTATAACGTTATAACGTATTACGTTATGTGGTATAACGTCATAACGTATTACGTTATATGGTATAACGTCATATGGTATAAAGTTATGACGTATTACGTTATATGGTATTACGTTATAATGTATTACGTTATATGGTATAACGTTATAACGTATTACGTTATATGCTATAACGTCATATGGTATAACGTTATAATGTATTACGTCATATTGTATAACGTTATAACGTAATACGTTATATGGTATAACGTCATATGGTACAACGTTATAACGTATTACGTTATATGGTATTACGTCATAACGTAATAAGTTATAACGTATTACGTTATATGGTGTAACGTTATATGGTATAACGTTATAACGTATTACGTTATATGATATTACGTCATAACGTATTACGTTATATGGTATAACGTTATAACGTATTACGTTATATGGTATAACGTTATAACGTATTACCTTATATGGTATAACGTCATATGGTAAAACGTTATAACGTATTACGTTATATGGTATAACGTTATAACGTATTACGTTATCTGGTATAACGTCATATGGTATAACGTTTTGACGTATTACGTTATGTGGTATTACGTCATAACGTATTACGTTATATGGTATAACGTTATAACGTATTTCGTTATATGCTATAACGTCATATGGTATAACGTTATAATGTATTACGTCATATTGTTTAACGTTATAACGTAATAAATTATATGGTATAACGTCATATGGTATAACGTTATAACGTATTACGTTATATGGTATTACGTCATAACGTAATACGTTATATGGTGTAACGTTATAACGTATTACGTTATATGGTATTACGTTATAACGTATTACGTTATATGGTATAACGTTATAACGTATTACGTTATATGGTATTACGTCATAACGTAATACGTTATATGGTATAACGTTATAACGTATTACGTTATATGGTATAACGTTATAACGTATTACGTTATGTGGTATAACGTCATAACGTATTACGTTATATGGTATAACGTCATATGGTATAAAGTTATGACGTATTACGTTATATGGTATTACGTTATAATGTATTACGTTATATGGTATAACGTTATAACGTATTACGTTATATGCTATAACGTCATATGGTATAACGTTATAATGTATTACGTCATATTGTATAACGTTATAACGTAATACGTTATATGGTATAACGTCATATGGTACAACGTTATAACGTATTACGTTATATGGTATTACGTCATAACGTAATAAGTTATAACGTATTACGTTATATGGTGTAACGTTATATGGTATAACGTTATAACGTATTACGTTATATGATATTACGTTATAACGTATTACGTTATATGGTATTACGTCATAACGTAATACGTTATATGGTATAACGTTATAACGTATTACCTTATATGGTATAACGTCATATGGTAAAACGTTATAACGTATTACGTTATATGGTATAACGTTATAACGTATTACGTTATCTGGTATAACGTCATATGGTATAACGTTTTGACGTATTACGTTATATGGTATTACGTCATAACGTATTACGTTATATGGTATAACGTTATAATGTATTACGTTATATGCTATAACGTCATATGGTATAACGTTATAATGTATTACGTCATATTGTATAGCGTTATAACGTAATACGTTATATGGTATAACGTCATATGGTATAACGTTATAACGTATTACGTTATATGGTATTACGTCATAACGTAATACGTTATATGGTATAACGTCATAACGTATTACGTTATATGGTATTACGTTATAACGTATTACGTTATATGGTATAACGTTATAACGTATTACGTTATATGTTATTACGTCATATGGTATAACGTTATGACGTATTACGTTATATGGTATTACGTCATAACGTATTACGTTATATGGTATAACGTCTCAAGGTATAGCGTTATAACGTAATACGTTATATGGTATAACGTCATATGGTATAACGTTATAACGTATTACGTTATATGGTATTACGTCATAACGTATTACGTTATATGGTATAACGTTATAACGTATTACGTTATATGCTATGACGTCATATGGTATAACGTTATAACGTATTTCGTTATATGGTATCACGTTATAACGTATTACGTTATATGGCATAACGTTCTAACGTATTACGTTATATGCTATAACGTCATATGGTATAACGTTATAACGTATTACGTTATATGATATTACGTTATAACGTATTACATTATGTGTTATTACGTTATAACGTATTACGTTATATGGTATAACGTTATAACGTATTACGTTATATGGTATAACGTCTCATGGTATAACGTTATAACGTATTACGTTATATGATATAACGTTATAACGTATTACATTATATGGCATAACGTTATAACGTATTACCTTATATGGTATAACGTCATATGGTATAACGTTATAACGTATTACGTTATATGGTGTAACGTTATATGGTATAACGTTATAACGTATTACGTTATATGATATTACGTCATAACGTATTACGTTATATGGTATAACGTTATAACGTATTACGTTATATGGTATAACTTTATAACGTATTACGTTATCTGGTATAACGTCGTATGGTATAACGTTATGACGTATTACGTTATGTGGTATTACGTCATAACGTATTACGTTATATGGTATAACGTTATAACGTATTACGTTATATGCTATAACGTCATATGGTATAACGTTATAATGTATTACGTCATATTGTTTAACGTTACAACGTAATAAATTATATGGTATAACGTCATATGGTATAACGTTATAACGTATTACGTTATATGGTATTACGTCATAACGTAATACGTTATATGGTGTAACGTTATAACGTATTACGTTATATGGTATTACGTTATAACGTATTACGTTATATGGTATAACGTTATAACGTATTACGTTATATGATATTACGTTATAACGTATTACATTATGTGTTATTACGTTATAACGTATTACGTTATATGGTATAACGTTATAACGTATTACGTTATATGGTATAACGTCTCATGGTATAACGTTATAACGTATTACGTTATATGATATAACGTTATAACGTATTACATTATATGGCATAACGTTATAACGTATTACCTTATATGGTATAACGTCATATGGTATAACGTTATAACGTATTACGTTATATGGTGTAACGTTATATGGTATAACGTTATAACGTATTACGTTATATGATATTACGTCATAACGTATTACGTTATATGGTATAACGTTATAACGTATTACGTTATATGGTATAACTTTATAACGTATTACGTTATCTGGTATAACGTCGTATGGTATAACGTTATGACGTATTACGTTATGTGGTATTACGTCATAACGTATTACGTTATATGGTATAACGTTATAACGTATTACGTTATATGCTATAACGTCATATGGTATAACGTTATAATGTATTACGTCATATTGTTTAACGTTACAACGTAATAAATTATATGGTATAACGTCATATGGTATAACGTTATAACGTATTACGTTATATGGTATTACGTCATAACGTAATACGTTATATGGTGTAACGTTATAACGTATTACGTTATATGGTATTACGTTATAACGTATTACGTTATATGGTATAACGTTATAACGTATTACGTTATATGGTATTACGTCAAAACGTATTACGTTATGTGGTATAACGTTTTTAACGTATTACGTTATATGGTATTACGTCATAACGTAATACGTTATATGGTATAACGTTATAACGTATTAAGCTATATGCTACAACGTCATATGGTATAACGTTATAACGTATTACGTTATATGGTATTACGTTATAACGTATTACGTTATATGGTATCACGTTATAACGTATTACGTTATATGGTATTACGTCATAACGTAATACGTTATATGGTATAACGTTATAACGTATTACGTTATATGCTATAACGTCATATGGTATAACGTTATAACGTATTACGTTATATGGTATTACGTTATAACGTATTACGTTATATGGTATAACGTTATAACGTATTACGTTATATGGTATAACGTCATAACGTATTACGTTATATGGTATAACGTCATATGGTATAAAGTTATGACGTATTACGTTATATGGTATTACGTCATAACGTATTACGTTATATGGTATAACGTTATAACGTATAACGTTATATGCTATAACGTCATATGGTATAACGTTATAATGTATTACGTCATATTGTATAACGTTATAACGTAATACGTTATATGGTATAACGTCATATGGTATAACGTTATAACGTATTACGTTATATGGTATTACGTCATAACGTAATACGTTATATGGTATAACGTCATAACGTATTACGTTATATGGTATTACGTTATAACGTATTACGTTATATGGTATGACGTTATAACGTATTACGTTATATGTTATTACGTCATATGGTATAACGTTCTGACGTATTACGTTATATGGTATTACGTCATAACGTATTACGTTATATGGTATAACGTTATAACGTATTACGTTATATGCTATAACGTCATATGGTATAACGTTATAATGTATTACGTCATATTGTTTAACGTTATAATGTATTACGTCATATTGTTTAACGTTATAACGTAATAAGTTATATGGTATAACCTCATATGGTATAACGATATAATGTATTACGTTATATGGTATTACGTCATAACGTAATACGTTATATGGTATAACGTTATAACGTATTACCTTATATGGTATTACGTTATAACGTATTACGTTATATGGTATTACGTCATAACGTAATACGTTATATGGTATAACGTTATAACGTATTACGTTATATGCTATAACGTCATATGGTATAACGTTATAACGTAATACGTTATATGGTATTACGTTATAACGTATTACGTTATATGGTATAACGTTATAACGTATTACGTTGTATGGTATAACGTCATAACGTATTACGTTATATGGTATAACGTCATATGGTATAAAGATATGACGTATTACGTTATATGGTTTTACGTTATAACGTATTACGTTATATGGTATAACGTTATAACGTATTACGTTATATGCTATAACGTCATATGGTATAACGTTATAATGTATTACGTCATATTGTATAACGTTATAACGTAATACGTTATATGGTATAACGTCATATGGTATAACGTTATAACGTATTACGTTATATGGTATTACGTCATAACGTAATACGTTATATGGTACAACGTCATAACGTATTACGTTATATGGTATTACGTTATAACGTATTACGTTATATGGTATAACGTTATAACGTATTACCTTATATGGTATAACGTCATATGGTATAACGATATAACGTATTACGTTATATGGTATAGAGTTATAACGTCAAAACGTATTATGTTATGTGGTATAACGTTTTTAACGTATTACGTTATATGGTATTACGTCATAACGTATTACGTTATATGGTAAAACGTTATAACGTATTACGTTATATGCTATAACGTCATATGGTATAACGTTATAACGTATTACGTTATATGGTATTACGTTATAACGTATTACGTCATATGGTATCACGTTATATGGTATTACGTTATAACGTATTACATTATATGGTATAACGTTATAACGTATTACGTTATACGGTATTACGTTATAACGTATTACGTTATATGGTATAGCGTTATAACGTTTTACGTTATACGGTATAACGTTATAACGTATTACCTTATATGGTATAACGTCATATGGTATAACGTTATAACGTATTACGTTATATGGTATAACGTTATAACGTATAAGGTTATATGGTATAACGTCGTATGGTATAACGTTCTAACATATTACGTTATATGGTATAACGTTATAACGTATTACGTTATATGTTATTACGTCATATGGTATAACGTTATGACGTATTACGTTATATGGTATTACGTCATAACGTATTATGTTATATGGTATAACGTTATAACGTATTACGTTATATGCTATAACGTTATAATGTATTACGTCATATTGTTTAACGTTATAACGTAATAAGTTATATGGTATAACGTCATATGGTATAACGTTATAACGTATTACGTTATATGGTATTACGTCATAACGTAATACGTTATATGGTATAACGTTATAACGTATTACCTTATATGGTATTACGTTATAACGTATTACGTTATATGGTATAACGTTATAACGTATTACCTTATATGGTATGACGTCATATGGTATATCGTTATAACGTATTAGGTTATATGGTATAACGTCGTATGGTATAACGTTATAACATATTACGTTATATGGTATAACGTTATAACGTATTACGTTATATGGTATAACGTTATAATGTATTACGTCATATTGTATAACGTTATAACGTAATACGTTATATGGTATAACGTCATATGGTATAACGTTATAACGTTTTACGTTATATGGTATAACGTTATAACGTATTAGGTTATATGGTACAACGTCGTATGGTATAACGCTATAATGTATTACGTCATATTGTATAACGTTATAACGTAATACGTTATATGGGATAACGTCATATCGTATAACGTTCTGACGTATTACGTTATATGGTATTACGTCATAACATATTACGTTATATGGTATAACGTTATAACGTATTACGTTATATGGTATTACGTTATAACGTATTACGTTATATTTTATAACGTTATAACGTATTACCTTATATGGTATATCGTCATATGGTATAACGTTATAACGTATTACGTTATATGGTATAACGTTATAACGTATTAGGTTATATGGTATAACGTCGTATGGTATAACGTTGTAACATATAACGTTATATGGTATAACGTTATAACGTATTACGTTATATGGTACAACGTCATATGGTATAACGTTATAACGTATTACGTTATATGGTATTTCGTCATAATGTAATACGTTATATGGTATAACGTTATAATCGTATTACGTTATATGGTATTACGTCATAACGTATTACGTTATATGGTATATCGTTATAACGTAATACGTTATATGGTATAACGTCATATGGTATAACGTTATAATGTATTACGTCATATTGTATAACGTTATAACGTAATACGTTATATGGTATAACGTCATATGGTATAACGTTATAACGTTTTTCGTTATATGGTATTACGTTATAACGTATTACATTATATGGTATAACGTCGTATGGTATAACGTTATAATGTATTACGTCATATTGTATAACGTTATAACGTAATACGTTATATGGAATAACGTCATATGGCATAATGTTATAATGTATTACGTTATATGGTATAACGTTATAACGTATTACGTTATATGGTAATACGTTATAACGTATTACGTTATATGGTATAACGTTATAACGTATTACCTTATATGGTATAACGTCATATGGCATAACGTTATATGGTATAACGTCGTATGGTATAACGTTATAATGTATTACGTCATATTGTATAACGTTATAACGTAATACGTTATATGGAATAGCGTCATATGGCATAACGTTATAACGTATTACGTTATATGGTATAACGTTATAACGTATTACGTTATATGGTATTACGTTATAACGTATTACATTATATGGTATAACGTCGTATGGTATAACGTTATAATGTATTACGTCATATTGTATAACGTTATAACGTAATACGTTATATGGAATAACGTCATATGGCATAACGTTATAACGTATTACGTTATATGGTATAACGTTATAAGGTATTACGTTATATGGTATTACGTTATAACGTATTACGTTATATGGTATAACGTTATAACGTATTACATTATATGGTATAACGTCGTATGGTATAACGCTATAATGTATTACGTCATATTGTATAACGTTATAACGTAATACGTTATATGGAATAACGTCATATGGTATAACGTTATAACGTATTACGTTATATGGTATAACGTTATAACGTATTACATTATATGGTATAACGTCGTATGGTATAACGCTATAATGTATTACGTCATATTGTATAACGTTATAACGTAATACGTTATATGGAATAACGTCATATGGTATAACGTTATAACGTATTACGTTATATGCTATAACGTCATATGGTATAACGTTATAACGTATTACGTTATATGGTATTACGTTATAACGTATTACGTTATATGGTATAACGTTATAACGTATTACGTTATATGGTATAACGTCATTACGTATTACGTTATATGGTATAACGTCATATGGTATAAAGTTATGACGTATTACGTTATATGGTATTACGTCATAACGTATTACGTTATATGGTATAACGTTATAACGTATTACGTTATATGCTATAACGTCATATGGTATAACGTTATAATGTATTACGTCATATTGTATAACGTTATAACGTAATACGTTATATGGTATAACGTCATATGGTATAACGTTATAACGTATTACGTTATATGGTATTACGTCATAACGTAATACGTTATATGGTATAACGTCATAACGTATTACGTTATATGGTATTACGTTATAACGTATTACGTTATATGGTATGACGTTATAACGTATTACGTTATATGTTATTACGTCATATGGTATAACGTTCTGACGTATTACGTTATATGGTATTACGTCATAACGTATTACGTTATATGGTATAACGTTATAACGTATTACGTTATATGCTATAACGTCATATGGTATAACGTTATAATGTATTACGTCATATTGTTTAACGTTATAACGTAATAAGTTATATGGTATAACCTCATATGGTATAACGATATAATGTATTACGTTATATGGTATTACGTCATAACGTAATACGTTATATGGTATAACGTTATAACGTATTACCTTATATGGTATTACGTTATAACGTATTACGTTATATGGTATTACGTCATAACGTAATACGTTATATGGTATAACGTTATAACGTATTACGTTATATGCTATAACGTCATATGGTATAACGTTATAACGTAATACGTTATATGGTATTACGTTATAACGTATTACGTTATATGGTATAACGTTATAACGTATTACGTTGTATGGTATAACGTCATAACGTATTACGTTATATGGTATAACGTCATATGGTATAAAGATATGACGTATTACGTTATATGATTTTACGTTATAACGTATTACGTTATATGGTATAACGTTATAACGTATTACGTTATATGCTATAACGTCATATGGTATAACGTTATAATGTATTACGTCATATTGTATAACGTTATAACGTAATACGTTATATGGTATAACGTCATATGGTATAACGTTATAACGTATTACGTTATATGGTATTACGTCATAACGTAATACGTTATATGGTACAACGTCATAACGTATTACGTTATATGGTATTACGTTATAACGTATTACGTTATATGGTATAACGTTATAACGTATTACCTTATATGGTATAACGTCATATGGTATAACGATATAACGTATTACGTTATATGGTATAGAGTTATAACGTATTACGTTATATGGTATAACGTCAAAACGTATTATGTTATGTGGTATAACGTTTTTAACGTATTACGTTATATGGTATTACGTCATAACGTATTACGTTATATGGTAAAACGTTATAACGTATTACGTTATATGCTATAACGTCATATGGTATAACGTTATAACGTATTACGTTATATGGTATTACGTTATAACGTATTACGTCATATGGTATCACGTTATATGGTATTACGTTATAACGTATTACATTATATGGTATAACGTTATAACGTATTACGTTATACGGTATTACGTTATAACGTATTACGTTATATGGTATAGCGTTATAACGTTTTACGTTATACGGTATAATGTTATAACGTATTACCTTATATGGTATAACGTCATATGGTATAACGTTATAACGTATTACGTTATATGGTATAACGTTATAACGTATAAGGTTATATGGTATAACGTCGTATGGTATAACGTTATAACATATTACGTTATATGGTATAACGTTATAACGTATTACGTTATATGTTATTACGTCATATGGTATAACGTTATGACGTATTACGTTATATGGTATTACGTCATAACGTATTATGTTATATGGTATAACGTTATAACGTATTACGTTATATGCTATAACGTCATATGGTATAACGTTATAATGTATTACGTCATATTGTTTAACGTTATAACGTAATAAGTTATATGGTATAACGTCATATGGTATAACGTTATAACGTATTACGTTATATGGTATATCGTCATATGGTATAACGTTATAACGTTTTACGTTATATGGTATTACGTTATAACGTATTACATTATATGGTATAACGTCGTATGGTATAACGCTATAATGTATTACGTCATATTGTATAACGTTATAACGTAATACGTTATATGGGATAACGTCATATCGTATAACGTTCTGACGTATTACGTTATATGGTATTACGTTATAACATATTACGTTATATGGTATAACGTTATAACGTATTACGTTATATGGTATTACGTTATAACGTATTACGTTATATGGTATAACGTTATACGTATTACCTTATATGGTATATCGTCATATGGTATAACGTTATAACGTATTACGTTATATGGTATAACGTTATAACGTATTAGGTTATATGGTATAACGTCGTATGGTATAACGTTGTAACATATAACGTTATATGGTATAACGTTATAACGTATTACGTTATATGGTACAACGTCATATGGTATAACGTTATAACGTATTACGTTATATGGTATTTCGTCATAATGTAATACGTTATATGGTATAACGTTATAATCGTATTACGTTATATGGTATTACGTCATAACGTATTACGTTGTATGGTATATCGTTATAACGTAATACGTTATATGGTATAACGTCATATGGTATAACGTTATAACGTTTTTCGTTATATGGTATTACGTTATAACGTATTACATTATATGGTATAACGTCGTATGGTATAACGTTATAATGTATTACGTCATATTGTATAACGTTATAACGTAATACGTTATATGGAATAACGTCATATGGCATAACGTTATAATGTATTACGTTATATGGTATAACGTTATAACGTATTACGTTATATGGTATTACGTTATAACGTATTACGTTATATGGTATAACGTTATAACGTATTACCTTATATGGTATAACGTCATATGGCATAACGTTATAACGTATTACGTTATATGGTATAACGTTATAACGTATTACTTTATATGGTATAACGTTATAACGTATTACGTTATATGGTATAACGTCGTATGGTATAACGTTATAATGTATTACGTCATATTGTATAACGTTATAACGTAATACGTTATATGGAATAGCGTCATATGGCATAACGTTATAACGTATTACGTTATATGGTATAACGTTATAACGTATTACGTTATATGGTATTACGTTATAACGTATTACATTATATGGTATAACGTCGTATGGTATAACGTTATAATGTATTACGTCATATTGTATAACGTTATAACGTAATACGTTATATGGAATAACGTCATATGGCATAACGTTATAACGTATTACGTTATATGGTATAACGTTATAAGGTATTACGTTATATGGTATTACGTTATAACGTATTACGTTATATGGTATAACGTTATAACGTATTACATTATATGGTATAACGTCGTATGGTATAACGCTATAATGTATTACGTCATATTGTATAACGTTATAACGTAATACGTTATATGGAATAACGTCATATGGTATAACGTTATAACGTATTACGTTATATGGTATTATGTCATAACGTAATACGTTATATGGTATAACGTTATAACGTATTACGTTATATGGTATTACGTTATAACGTATTACGTTATATGTTATAACGTTATAACGTATTACCTTATATGGTATAACGTCATATGGCATAACGTTATAACGTATTACGTTATATGGTATAACGTTATAACGTATTACGTTATATGGTATTACGTCATAACGTATTACGTTATATGGTATATCGTTATAACGTAATACGTTATATGGTATAACGTCATATGGCATAACGTTATAACGTATTACGTTATATGGTATAACGTTATAATCGTATTACGTTATATGGTATTACGTCATAACGTATTACGTTATATGGTATATCGTTATAACGTAATACGTTATATGGTATAACGTCATATGGTATAACGTTATAATGTATTACGTCATATTGTATAACGTTATAACGTAATACGTTATATGGTATAACGTCATATGGTATAACGTTATAACGTTTTTCGTTATATGGTATTACGTTATAACGTATTACATTATATGGTATAACGTCGTATGGTATAACGTTATAATGTATTACGTCATATTGTATAACGTTATAACGTAATACGTTATATGGAATAACGTCATATGGCATAACGTTATAATGTATTACGTTATATGGTATAACGTTATAACGTATTACGTTATATGGTATTACGTTATAACGTATTACGTTATATGGTATAACGTTATAACGTATTACCTTATATGGTATAACGTCATATGGCATAACGTTATAACGTATTACGTTATATGGTATAACGTTATAACGTATTACTTTATATGGTATAACGTTATAACGTATTACGTTATATGGTATAACGTCGTATGGTATAACGTTATAATGTATTACGTCATATTGTATAACGTTATAACGTAATACGTTATATGGAATAGCGTCATATGGCATAACGTTATAACGTATTACGTTATATGGTATAACGTTATAACGTATTACGTTATATGGTATTACGTTATAACGTATTACATTATATGGTATAACGTCGTATGGTATAACGTTATAATGTATTACGTCATATTGTATAACGTTATAACGTAATACGTTATATGGAATAACGTCATATGGCATAACGTTATAACGTATTACGTTATATGGTATAACGTTATAAGGTATTACGTTATATGGTATTACGTTATAACGTATTACGTTATATGGTATAACGTTATAACGTATTACATTATATGGTATAACGTCGTATGGTATAACGCTATAATGTATTACGTCATATTGTATAACGTTATAACGTAATACGTTATATGGAATAACGTCATATGGTATAACGTTATAACGTATTACGTTATATGGTATTATGTCATAACGTAATACGTTATATGGTATAACGTTATAACGTATTACGTTATATGGTATTACGTTATAACGTATTACGTTATATGTTATAACGTTATAACGTATTACCTTATATGGTATAACGTCATATGGCATAACGTTATAACGTATTACGTTATATGGTATAACGTTATAACGTATTACGTTATATGGTATTACGTCATAACGTATTACGTTATATGGTATATCGTTATAACGTAATACGTTATATGGTATAACGTCATATGGCATAACGTTATAACGTATTACGTTATATGGTATAACGTTATAATCGTATTACGTTATATGGTATTACGTCATAACGTATTACGTTATATGGTATATCGTTATAACGTAATACGTTATATGGTATAACGTCATATGGTATAACGTTATAATGTATTACGTCATATTGTATAACGTTATAACGTAATACGTTATATGGTATAACGTCATATGGTATAACGTTATAACGTTTTTCGTTATATGGTATTACGTTATAACGTATTACATTATATGGTATAACGTCGTATGGTATAACGTTATAATGTATTACGTCATATTGTATAACGTTATAACGTAATACGTTATATGGAATAACGTCATATGGCATAACGTTATAATGTATTACGTTATATGGTATAACGTTATAACGTATTACGTTATATGGTATTACGTTATAACGTATTACGTTATATGGTATAACGTTATAACGTATTACCTTATATGGTATAACGTCATATGGCATAACGTTATAACGTATTACGTTATATGGTATAACGTTATAACGTATTACTTTATATGGTATAACGTTATAACGTATTACGTTATATGGTATAACGTCGTATGGTATAACGTTATAATGTATTACGTCATATTGTATAACGTTATAACGTAATACGTTATATGGAATAGCGTCATATGGCATAACGTTATAACGTATTACGTTATATGGTATAACGTTATAACGTATTACGTTATATGGTATTACGTTATAACGTATTACATTATATGGTATAACGTCGTATGGTATAACGTTATAATGTATTACGTCATATTGTATAACGTTATAACGTAATACGTTATATGGAATAACGTCATATGGCATAACGTTATAACGTATTACGTTATATGGTATAACGTTATAAGGTATTACGTTATATGGTATTACGTTATAACGTATTACGTCATATGGTATAACGTTATGACGTATTACGTTATATGGTATTACGTCATAACGTATTACGTTATATGGTATAACGTTATAACGTATTACGTTATATGCTATAACTTCATATGGTATAACGTTATAATGTATTACGTCATATTGTTTAACGTTATAACGTAATAAGTTATATGGTATAACCTCATATGGTATAACGTTATAACGTATTACGTTATATGGTATTACGTCATAACGTAATACGTTATATGGTATAACGTTATAACGTATTACCTTATATGGTATTACGTTATAACGTATTACGTTATATGGTATTACGTCATAACGTAATACGTTATATGGTATAACGTTATAACGTATTACGTTATATGCTATAACGTCATATGGTATAACGTTATAACGTATTACGTTATATGGTATTACGTTATAACGTATTACGTTATATGGTATAACGTTATAACGTATTACGTTATATGCTATAACGTCATATGGTATAACGTTATAATGTATTACGTCATATTGTACAACGTTATAACGTAATACGTTATATGGTATAACGTCATATGGTATAACGTTATAACGTATTACGTTATATGGTATTACGTCATAACGTAATACGTTATATGGTATAACGTCATAACGTATTACGTTATATGGTATTACGTTATATGGTATTACGTTATAACGTATTACGTTATATGGTATAACGTCATAACGTATTACGTTATATGGTATAACGTCATATGGTATAAAGATATGACGTATTACGTTATATGGTTTTACGTTATAACGTATTACGTTATATGGTATAACCTTATAACGTATTACGTTATATGCTATAACGTCATATGGTATAACGTTATAATGTATTACGTCATATTGTACAACGTTATAACGTAATACGTTATATGGTATAACGTTATAACGTATTACGTTATATGGTATTACGTCATAACGTAATACGTTATATGGTATAACGTCATAACTTATTACGTTATATGGTATTACGTTATAACGTATTACGTTATATGGTATAACGTTATAACGTATTACCTTATATGGTATAACGTCATATGGTATAACGATATAACGTATTACGTTATATGGTATAGCGTTATAACGTATTACGTTATATGGAATAACGTCATATGGCATAACGTTATAACGTATTACGTTATATGGTATTACGTTATAACGTATTACGTTATATGGTATAACGTTATAACGTATTACCTTATATGGTATAACGTCAAATGGCATAACGTTATAACGTATTACGTTATATGGTATAACGTTATAACGTATTACTTTATATGGTATAACGTTATAACGTATTACGTTATATGGTATTACGCCAAAACGTATTACGTTATGTGGCATAACGTTTTTAACGTATTACGTTATATGGTATTACGTCATAACGTAATACTTTATATGGTATAACGTTATACCGTATTACGTTATATGCTATAACGTCATATGGTATAACGTTATAACGTATTACGTTATATGGCATTACGGTATAACAAATTACCTTATATGGTATAACGTTATAACGTATTACGTTATATGGTATTACGCCAAAACGTATTACGTTATGTGGCATAACGTTTTTAACGTATTACGTTATATGGTATTACGTCATAACGTAATACGTTATATGGTATAACGTTATACCGTATTACGTTATATGCTATAACGTCATATGGTATAACGTTATAACGTATTACGTTATACGGCATTACGTTATAACATATTACGTTATATGGTATAACGTTATAACGTATTAAGTTATATGGTATTACGTTATAACGTATTACGTTATATGGTATAACGTTATAACGTATTACGTTATATGGTATAACGTCATATGGTATAACGTTATAATGTATTACGTCATATTGTATAACGTTATAACGTAGTACGTTATATGGTATAACGTCATATGGTATAACGTTATAACGTTTTACGTTATATGGTATTACGTTATAACGTATTACATTATATTGTATAACGTCGTATGGTATAACGCTATAATGTATTACGTCATATTGTATAACGTTATAACGTAATACGTTATATGGAATAACGTCATATGGTATAACGTTATAACGTATTACGTTATATGGTATTATGTCATAACGTATTACATTATATTGTATAACGTCGTATGGTATAACGCTATAATGTATTACGTCATATTGTATAACGTTATAACGTAATACGTTATATGGAATAACGTCATATGGTATAACGTTATAACGTATTACGTTATATGGTATTATGTCATAACGTAATACGTTATATGGTATAACGTTATAACGTATTACATTATATGGTATTACGTTATAACGTATTACGTTATATGGTATAACGTTATAACGTATTACCTTATATGGTATCACGTCATATGGCATAACGTTATAACGTATTACGTTATATGGTATAACGTTATAACGTATTACGTTATACGGTATAACGTTATAACGTATTACGTTATATGGAATAGCGTCATATGGCATAACGTTATAACGTATTACGTTATATGGTATAACGTTATAACGTATTACGTTATACGGCATTACGTTATAACATATTACGTTATATGGTATAACGTTATAACGTATTAAGTTATATGGTATTACGTTATAACGTATTACGTTATATGGTATAACGTTATAACGTATTACGTTATATGGTATAACGTCATATGGTATAACGTTATAATGTATTACGTCATATTGTATAACGTTATAACGTAGTACGTTATATGGTATAACGTCATATGGTATAACGTTATAACGTTTTACGTTATATGGTATTACGTTATAACGTATTACATTATATTGTATAACGTCGTATGGTATAACGCTATAATGTATTACGTCATATTGTATAACGTTATAACGTAATACGTTATATGGAATAACGTCATATGGTATAACGTTATAACGTATTACGTTATATGGTATTATGTCATAACGTATTACATTATATTGTATAACGTCGTATGGTATAACGCTATAATGTATTACGTCATATTGTATAACGTTATAACGTAATACGTTATATGGAATAACGTCATATGGTATAACGTTAAAACGTATTACGTTATATGGTATTATGTCATAACGTAATACGTTATATGGTATAACGTTATAACGTATTACATTATATGGTATTACGTTATAACGTATTACGTTATATGGTATAACGTTATAACGTATTACCTTATATGGTATCACGTCATATGGCATAACGTTATAACGTATTACGTTATATGGTATAACGTCGTATGGTATAACGTTATAATGTATTACGTCATATTGTATAACGTTATAACGTAATACGTTATATGGAATAGCGTCATATGGCATAACGTTATAACGTATTACGTTATATGGTATAACGTTATAACGTATTACGTTATATGGTATTACGTTATAACGTATTACATTATATGGTATAACGTCGTATGGTATAACGTTATAATGTATTACGTCATATTGTATAACGTTATAACGTAATACGTTATATGGAATAACGTCATATGGCATAACGTTATAACGTATTACGTTATATGGTATAACGTTATAAGGTATTACGTTATATGGTATTACGTTATAACGTATTACGTTATATGGTATAACGTTATAACGTATTACATTATATGGTATAACGTCGTATGGTATAACGCTATAATGTATTACGTCATATTGTATAACGTTATAACGTAATACGTTATATGGAATAACGTCATATGGTATAACGTTATAACGTATTACGTTATATGGTATTATGTCATAACGTAATACGTTATATGGTATAACGTTATAACGTATTACGTTACATGGTATTACGTTATAACGTATTACGTTATATGTTATAACGTTATAACGTATTACCTTATATGGTATAACGTCATATGGCATAACGTTATAACGTATTACGTTATATGGTATAACGTTATAACGTATTACGTTATATGGTATTACGTCATAACGTATTACGTTATATGGTATATCGTTATAACGTAATACGTTATATGGTATAACGTCATATGGCATAACGTTATAACGTATTACGTTATATGGTATAACGTTATAATCGTATTACGTTATATGGTATTACGTCATAACGTATTACGTTATATGGTATATCGTTATAACGTAATACGTTATATGGTATAACGTCATATGGTATAACGTTATAATGTATTACGTCATATTGTATAACGTTATAACGTAATACGTTATATGGTATAACGTCATATGGTATAACGTTATAACGTTTTTCGTTATATGGTATTACGTTATAACGTATTACATTATATGGTATAACGTCGTATGGTATAACGTTATAATGTATTACGTCATATTGTATAACGTTATAACGTAATACGTTATATGGAATAACGTCATATGGCATAACGTTATAATGTATTACGTTATATGGTATAACGTTATAACGTATTACGTTATATGGTATTACGTTATAACGTATTACGTTATATGGTATAACGTTATAACGTATTACCTTATATGGTATAACGTCATATGGCATAACGTTATAACGTATTACGTTATATGGTATAACGTTATAACGTATTACTTTATATGGTATAACGTTATAACGTATTACGTTATATGGTATAACGTCGTATGGTATAACGTTATAATGTATTACGTCATATTGTATAACGTTATAACGTAATACGTTATATGGAATAGCGTCATATGGCATAACGTTATAACGTATTACGTTATATGGTATAACGTTATAACGTATTACGTTATATGGTATTACGTTATAACGTATTACATTATATGGTATAACGTCGTATGGTATAACGTTATAATGTATTACGTCATATTGTATAACGTTATAACGTAATACGTTATATGGAATAACGTCATATGGCATAACGTTATAACGTATTACGTTATATGGTATAACGTTATAAGGTATTACGTTATATGGTATTACGTTATAACGTATTACGTTATATGGTATAACGTTATAACGTATTACATTATATGGTATAACGTCGTATGGTATAACGCTATAATGTATTACGTCATATTGTATAACGTTATAACGTAATACGTTATATGGAATAACGTCATATGGTATAACGTTATAACGTATTACGTTATATGGTATTATGTCATAACGTAATACGTTATATGGTATAACGTTATAACGTATTACGTTATATGGTATTACGTTATAACGTATTACGTTATATGTTATAACGTTATAACGTATTACCTTATATGGTATAACGTCATATGGCATAACGTTATAACGTATTACGTTATATGGTATAACGTTATAACGTATTACGTTATACGGTATAACGTTATAACGTATTACGTTATATGGTATTACGTTATAACGTATTACGTCATATGGTATAACGTTATGACGTATTACGTTATATGGTATTACGTCATAACGTATTACGTTATATGGTATAACGTTATAACGTATTACGTTATATGCTATAACTTCATATGGTATAACGTTATAATGTATTACGTCATATTGTTTAACGTTATAACGTAATAAGTTATATGGTATAACCTCATATGGTATAACGTTATAACGTATTACGTTATATGGTATTACGTCATAACGTAATACGTTATATGGTATAACGTTATAACGTATTACCTTATATGGTATTACGTTATAACGTATTACGTTATATGGTATTACGTCATAACGTAATACGTTATATGGTATAACGTTATAACGTATTACGTTATATGCTATAACGTCATATGGTATAACGTTATAACGTATTACGTTATATGGTATTACGTTATAACGTATTACGTTATATGGTATAACGTTATAACGTATTACGTTATATGCTATAACGTCATATGGTATAACGTTATAATGTATTACGTCATATTGTACAACGTTATAACGTAATACGTTATATGGTATAACGTCATATGGTATAACGTTATAACGTATTACGTTATATGGTATTACGTCATAACGTAATACGTTATATGGTATAACGTCATAACGTATTACGTTATATGGTATTACGTTATATGGTATTACGTTATAACGTATTACGTTATATGGTATAACGTCATAACGTATTACGTTATATGGTATAACGTCATATGGTATAAAGATATGACGTATTACGTTATATGGTTTTACGTTATAACGTATTACGTTATATGGTATAACCTTATAACGTATTACGTTATATGCTATAACGTCATATGGTATAACGTTATAATGTATTACGTCATATTGTACAACGTTATAACGTAATACGTTATATGGTATAACGTCATATGGTATAACGTTATAACGTATTACGTTATATGGTATTACGTCATAACGTAATACGTTATATGGTATAACGTCATAACTTATTACGTTATATGGTATTACGTTATAACGTATTACGTTATATGGTATAACGTTATAACGTATTACCTTATATGGTATAACGTCATATGGTATAACGATATAACGTATTACGTTATATGGTATAGCGTTATAACGTATTACGTTATATGGAATAACGTCATATGGCATAACGTTATAACGTATTACGTTATATGGTATAACGTTATAACGTATTACGTTATATGGTATTACGTTATAACGTATTACGTTATATGGTATAACGTTATAACGTATTACCTTATATGGTATAACGTCAAATGGCATAACGTTATAACGTATTACGTTATATGGTATAACGTTATAACGTATTACTTTATATGGTATAACGTTATAACGTATTACGTTATATGGTATTACGCCAAAACGTATTACGTTATGTGGCATAACGTTTTTAACGTATTACGTTATATGGTATTACGTCATAACGTAATACTTTATATGGTATAACGTTATACCGTATTACGTTATATGCTATAACGTCATATGGTATAACGTTATAACGTATTACGTTATATGGCATTACGGTATAACAAATTACCTTATATGGTATAACGTTATAACGTATTACGTTATATGGTATTACGCCAAAACGTATTACGTTATGTGGCATAACGTTTTTAACGTATTACGTTATATGGTATTACGTCATAACGTAATACGTTATATGGTATAACGTTATACCGTATTACGTTATATGCTATAACGTCATATGGTATAACGTTATAACGTATTACGTTATACGGCATTACGTTATAACATATTACGTTATATGGTATAACGTTATAACGTATTAAGTTATATGGTATTACGTTATAACGTATTACGTTATATGGTATAACGTTATAACGTATTACGTTATATGGTATAACGTCATATGGTATAACGTTATAATGTATTACGTCATATTGTATAACGTTATAACGTAGTACGTTATATGGTATAACGTCATATGGTATAACGTTATAACGTTTTACGTTATATGGTATTACGTTATAACGTATTACATTATATTGTATAACGTCGTATGGTATAACGCTATAATGTATTACGTCATATTGTATAACGTTATAACGTAATACGTTATATGGAATAACGTCATATGGTATAACGTTATAACGTATTACGTTATATGGTATTATGTCATAACGTATTACATTATATTGTATAACGTCGTATGGTATAACGCTATAATGTATTACGTCATATTGTATAACGTTATAACGTAATACGTTATATGGAATAACGTCATATGGTATAACGTTATAACGTATTACGTTATATGGTATTATGTCATAACGTAATACGTTATATGGTATAACGTTATAACGTATTACATTATATGGTATTACGTTATAACGTATTACGTTATATGGTATAACGTTATAACGTATTACCTTATATGGTATCACGTCATATGGCATAACGTTATAACGTATTACGTTATATGGTATAACGTTATAACGTATTACGTTATACGGTATAACGTTATAACGTATTACGTTATATGGTATTACGTTATAACGTATTACGTCATATGGTATAACGTTATGACGTATTACGTTATATGGTATTACGTCATAACGTATTACGTTATATGGTATAACGTTATAATGTATTACGTCATATTGTATAACGTTATAACGTAATACGTTATATGGTATAACGTCATATGGTATAACGTTATAACGTATTACGTTATATGGTATTACGTTATAACGTATTACGTCATATGGTATAACGTTATGACGTATTACGTTATATGGCATTACGTTATACCAAATTAAGTTATATGATATAACGTTATAACGTATTACGTTATATGGTATTACGTTATAACGTATTACGTTATATGGTATAACTTTATAACGCATTACCTTATATGGTATAACGTTATAACGTATTACGTTATATGGTATTACGCCAAAACGTATTACGTTATGTGGCATAACGTTTTTAACGTATTACGTTATATGGTATTACGTCATAACGTATTACGTTATATGGTATAACGTTATAACGTATTACGTTATATGCTATAACGTCATATGGTATAACGTTATAATGTATTACGTCATATTGTTTAACGTTATAACGTAATAAGTTATATGGTATAACGTCATATGGTATAACGTTATAACGTATTACGTTATATGGTATTACGCCAAAACGTATTACGTTATGTGGCATAACGTTTTTAACGTATTACGTTATATGGTATTACGTCATAACGTATTACGTTATATGGTATAACGTTATAACGTATTACGTTATATGCTATAACGTCATATGGTATAACGTTATAATGTATTACGTCATATTGTTTAACGTTATAACGGAATAAGTTATATGGTATAACGTCATATGGTATAACGTTATAACGTATTACGTCATATGGTATAACGTTATGACGTATTACGTTATATGGTATTACGTTATAACATATTACGTTATATGGTATAACGTTATAACGTATTACGTTATATGGTATTACGTTATAACGTATTACGTTATATGGTATAACGTTATAACGTATTACCTTATATGGTATATCGTCATATGGTATAACGTTATAACGTATTACGTTATATGGTATAACGTTATAACGTATTAGGTTATATGGTATAACGTCGTATGGTATAACGTTGTAACATATAACGTTATATGGTATAACGTTATAACGTATTACGTTATATGGTACAACGTCATATGGTATAACGTTATAACGTATTACGTTATATGGTATTTCGTCATAATGTAATACGTTATATGGTATAACGTTATAATCGTATTACGTTATATGGTATTACGTCATAACGTATTACGTTATATGGTATATCGTTATAACGTAATACGTTATATGGTATAACGTCATATGGTATAACGTTATAATGTATTACGTCATATTGTATAACGTTATAACGTAATACGTTATATGGTATAACGTCATATGGTATAACGTTATAACGTTTTTCGTTATATGGTATTACGTTATAACGTATTACATTATATGGTATAACGTCGTATGGTATAACGTTATAATGTATTACGTCATATTGTATAACGTTATAACGTAATACGTTATATGGAATAACGTCATATGGCATAACGTTATAATGTATTACGTTATATGGTATAACGTTATAACGTATTACGTTATATGGTATTACGTTATAACGTATTACGTTATATGGTATAACGTTATAACGTATTACCTTATATGGTATAACGTCATATGGCATAACGTTATAACGTATTACGTTATATGGTATAACGTTATAACGTATTACTTTATATGGTATAACGTTATAACGTATTACGTTATATGGTATAACGTCGTATGGTATAACGTTATAATGTATTACGTCATATTGTATAACGTTATAACGTAATACGTTATATGGAATAGCGTCATATGGCATAACGTTATAACGTATTACGTTATATGGTATAACGTTATAACGTATTACGTTATATGGTATTACGTTATAACGTATTACATTATATGGTATAACGTCGTATGGTATAACGTTATAATGTATTACGTCATATTGTATAACGTTATAACGTAATACGTTATATGGAATAACGTCATATGGCATAACGTTATAACGTATTACGTTATATGGTATAACGTTATAAGGTATTACGTTATATGGTATTACGTTATAACGTATTACGTTATATGGTATAACGTTATAACGTATTACATTATATGGTATAACGTCGTATGGTATAACGCTATAATGTATTACGTCATATTGTATAACGTTATAACGTAATACGTTATATGGAATAACGTCATATGGTATAACGTTATAACGTATTACGTTATATGGTATTATGTCATAACGTAATACGTTATATGGTATAACGTTATAACGTATTACGTTATATGGTATTACGTTATAACGTATTACGTTATATGTTATAACGTTATAACGTATTACCTTATATGGTATAACGTCATATGGCATAACGTTATAACGTATTACGTTATATGGTATAACGTTATAACGTATTACGTTATACGGTATAACGTTATAACGTATTACGTTATATGGTATTACGTTATAACGTATTACGTCATATTGTATAACGTTATGACGTATTACGTTATATGGTATTACGTCATAACGTATTACGTTATATGGTATAACGTTATAACGTATTACGTTATATGCTATAACTTCATATGGTATAACGTTATAATGTATTACGTCATATTGTTTAACGTTATAACGTAATAAGTTATATGGTATAACCTCATATGGTATAACGTTATAACGTATTACGTTATATGGTATTACGTCATAACGTAATACGTTATATGGTATAACGTTATAACGTATTACCTTATATGGTATTACGTTATAACGTATTACGTTATATGGTATTACGTCATAACGTAATACGTTATATGGTATAACGTTATAACGTATTACGTTATATGCTATAACGTCATATGGTATAACGTTATAACGTATTACGTTATATGGTATTACGTTATAACGTATTACGTTATATGGTATAACGTTATAACGTATTACGTTATATGCTATAACGTCATATGGTATAACGTTATAATGTATTACGTCATATTGTACAACGTTATAACGTAATACGTTATATGGTATAACGTCATATGGTATAACGTTATAACGTATTACGTTATATGGTATTACGTCATAACGTAATACGTTATATGGTATAACGTCATAACGTATTACGTTATATGGTATTACGTTATAACGTATTACGTTATATGGTATAACGTCATAACGTATTACGTTATATGGTATAACGTCATATGGTATAAAGATATGACGTATTACGTTATATGGTTTTACGTTATAACGTATTACGTTATATGGTATAACGTTATAACGTATTACGTTATATGCTATAACGTCATATGGTATAACGTTATAATGTATTACGTCATATTGTACAACGTTATAACGTAATACGTTATATGGTATAACGTCATATGGTATAACGTTATAACGTATTACGTTATATGGTATTACGTCATAACGTAATACGTTATATGGTATAACGTCATAACTTATTACGTTATATGGTATTACGTTATAACGTATTACGTTATATGGTATAACGTTATAACGTATTACCTTATATGGTATAACGTCATATGGTATAACGATATAACGTATTACGTTATATGGTATAGCGTTATAACGTATTACGTTATATGGAATAACGTTATAACGTATTACGTTATATGGTATTACGTTATAACGTATTACGTTATATGGTATAACGTTATAACGTATTACCTTATATGGTATAACGTCAAATGGCATAACGTTATAACGTATTACGTTATATGGTATAACGTTATAACGTATTACTTTATATGGTATAACGTTATAACGTATTACTTTATATGGTATTACGCCAAAACGTATTACGTTATGTGGCATAACGTTTTTAACGTATTACGTTATATGGTATTACGTCATAACGTAATACTTTATATGGTATAACGTTATACCGTATTACGTTATATGCTATAACGTCATATGGTATAACGTTATAACGTATTACGTTATATGGCATTACGGTATAACAAATTACCTTATATGGTATAACGTTATAACGTATTACGTTATATGGTATTACGCCAAAACGTATTACGTTATGTGGCATAACGTTTTTAACGTATTACGTTATATGGTATTACGTCATAACGTAATACGTTATATGGTATAACGTTATACCGTATTACGTAATATGCTATAACGTCATATGGTATAACGTTATAACGTATTACGTTATACGGCATTACGTTATAACATATTACGTTATATGGTATAACGTTATAACGTATTAAGTTATATGGTATTACGTTATAACGTATTACGTTATATGGTATAACGTTATAACGTATTACGTTATATGGTATAACGTTATATGGTATAACGTTATAATGTATTACGTCATATTGTATAACGTTATAACGTAATACGTTATATGGTATAACGTCATATGGTATAACGTTATAACGTTTTACGTTATATGGTATTACGTTATAACGTATTACATTATATTGTATAACGTCGTATGGTATAACGCTATAATGTATTACGTCATATTGTATAACGTTATAACGTAATACGTTATATGGAATAACGGCATATGGTATAACGTTATAACGTATTACGTTATATGGTATTATGTCATAACGTATTACATTATATTGTATAACGTCGTATGGTATAACGCTATAATGTATTACGTCATATTGTATAACGTTATAACGTAATACGTTATATGGAATAACGTCATATGGTATAACGTTATAACGTATTACGTTATATGGTATTATGTCATAACGTAATACGTTATATGGTATAACGTTATAACGTATTACGTTATATGGTATTACGTTATAACGTATTACGTTATATGGTATAACGTTATAACGTATTACCTTATATGGTATCACGTCATATGGCATAACGTTATAACGTATTACGTTATATGGTATAACGTTATAACGTATTACGTTATACGGTATAACGTTATAACGTATTACGTTATATGGTATTACGTTATACCAAATTAAGTTATATGATATAACGTTATAACGTATTACGTTATATGGTATTACGTTATAACGTATTACGTTATATGGTATAACTTTATAACGCATTACCTTATATGGTATAACGTTATAACGTATTACGTTATATGGTATTACGCCAAAACGTATTACGTTATGTGGCATAACGTTTTTAACGTATTACGTTATATGGTATTACGTCATAACGTATTACGTTATATGGTATAACGTTATAACGTATTACGTTATATGCTATAACGTCATATGGTATAACGTTATAACGTATTACGTTATATGGTATTACGTTATAACGTATTACGTTATATGGTATAACGTTATAACGTATTACGTTGTATGGTATAACGTCATAACGTATTACGTTATATGGTATAACGTCATATGGTATAAAGATATGACGTATTACGTTATATGGTTTTACGTTATAACGTATTACGTTATATGGTATAACGTTATAACGTATTACGTTATATGCTATAACGTCATATGGTATAACGTTATAATGTATTACGTCATATTGTATAACGTTATAACGTAATACGTTATATGGTATAACGTCATATGGTATAACGTTATAACGTATTACGTTATATGGTATTACGTCATAACGTAGTACGTTATATGGTATAACGTCATAACGTATTGCGTTATATGGTATTACGTTATAACGTATTACGTTATATGGTATAACGTTATAACGTATTACCTTATATGGTATAACGTCATATGGCATAACGTTATAACGTATTACGTTATATGGTATAACGTTATAACGTATCACTTTATATGGTATAACGTTATAACGTATTACGTTATATGGTATTACGCCAAAACGTATTACGTTATGTGGCATAACGTTTTTAACGTATTACGTTATATGGTATTACGTCATAACGTAATACTTTATATGGTATAACGTTATACCGTATTACGTTATATGCTATAACGTCATATGGTATAACGTTATAACGTATTACGTTATATGGCATTACGTTATAACAAATTACGTTATATGGTATATCGTTATAACGTATTACGTTATATGGTATTACGTTATAACGTATTACGTTATATGGTATAACGTTATAACGCATTACCTTATATGGTATAACGTTATAACGTATTACGTTATATGGTATTACGCCAAAACGTATTACGTTATGTGGCATAACGTTTTTAACGTATTACGTTATGTGGTATTACGTCATAACGTATTACGTTATATGGTATAACGTTATAACGTATTACCTTATATGGTATAACGTCATATGGCATAACGTTAAAACGTATTACGTTATATGGTATAACGTTATAACGTATTACGTTATACGGTATAACGTTATAACGTATTACGTTATATGGTATTACGTTATAACGTATTACGTCATATGGTATAACGTTATGACGTATTACGTTATATGGTATAACGCTATAACGTATTACGTTATATGCTATAACGTCATATGGTATAACGTTATAACGTATTACGTTATATGGTATAAAGATATGATGTATTACGTTATTTGGTTTTACGTTATAACGTATTACGTTATATGATATAACGTTATAACGTATTACGTTATATGCTATAACGTCATATGGTATAACGTTATAATGTATTACGTCATATTGTACAACGTTATAACGTAATACGTTATATGGTATAACGTCATATGGTATAACGTTATAACGTATTACGTTATATGGTTTTACGTTATAACGTATTACCTTATATGGTATAACGTCATATGGTATAACGATATAACGTATTACGTTATATGGTACAACGTCATATGGTATAACGTTATAACGTATTACGTTATATGGTATTTCGTCATAATGTAATACGTTATATGGTATAACGTTATAATCGTATTACGTTATATGGTATTACGTCATAACGTATTACGTTATATGGTATATCGTTATAACGTAATACGTTATATGGTATAACGTCATATGGTATAACGTTATAATGTATTACGTCATATTGTATAACGTTATAACGTAATACGTTATATGGTATAACGTCATATGGTATAACGTTATAACGTTTTTCGTTATATGGTATTACGTTATAACGTATTACGTCATATGGTATAACGTTATGACGTATTACGTTATATGGCATTACGTTATACCAAATTAAGTTATATGATATAACGTTATAACGTATTACGTTATATGGTATTACGTTATAACGTATTACGTTATATGGTATAACTTTATAACGCATTACCTTATATGGTATAACGTTATAACGTATTACGTTATATGGTATTACGCCAAAACGTATTACGTTATGTGGCATAACGTTTTTAACGTATTACGTTATATGGTATTACGTCATAACGTATTACGTTATATGGTATAACGTTATAACGTATTACGTTATATGCTATAACGTCATATGGTATAACGTTATAACGTATTACGTTATATGGTATTACGTTATAACGTATTACGTTATATGGTATAACGTTATAACGTATTACGTTGTATGGTATAACGTCATAACGTATTACGTTATATGGTATAACGTCATATGGTATAAAGATATGACGTATTACGTTATATGGTTTTACGTTATAACGTATTACGTTATATGGTATAACGTTATAACGTATTACGTTATATGCTATAACGTCATATGGTATAACGTTATAATGTATTACGTCATATTGTATAACGTTATAACGTAATACGTTATATGGTATAACGTCATATGGTATAACGTTATAACGTATTACGTTATATGGTATTACGTCATAACGTAGTACGTTATATGGTATAACGTCATAACGTATTGCGTTATATGGTATTACGTTATAACGTATTACGTTATATGGTATAACGTTATAACGTATTACCTTATATGGTATAACGTCATATGGCATAACGTTATAACGTATTACGTTATATGGTATAACGTTATAACGTATCACTTTATATGGTATAACGTTATAACGTATTACGTTATATGGTATTACGCCAAAACGTATTACGTTATGTGGCATAACGTTTTTAACGTATTACGTTATATGGTATTACGTCATAACGTAATACTTTATATGGTATAACGTTATACCGTATTACGTTATATGCTATAACGTCATATGGTATAACGTTATAACGTATTACGTTATATGGCATTACGTTATAACAAATTACGTTATATGGTATATCGTTATAACGTATTACGTTATATGGTATTACGTTATAACGTATTACGTTATATGGTATAACGTTATAACGCATTACCTTATATGGTATAACGTTATAACGTATTACGTTATATGGTATTACGCCAAAACGTATTACGTTATGTGGCATAACGTTTTTAACGTATTACGTTATGTGGTATTACGTCATAACGTATTACGTTATATGGTATAACGTTATAACGTATTACCTTATATGGTATAACGTCATATGGCATAACGTTAAAACGTATTACGTTATATGGTATAACGTTATAACGTATTACGTTATACGGTATAACGTTATAACGTATTACGTTATATGGTATTACGTTATAACGTATTACGTCATATGGTATAACGTTATGACGTATTACGTTATATGGTATAACGCTATAACGTATTACGTTATATGCTATAACGTCATATGGTATAACGTTATAACGTATTACGTTATATGGTATAAAGATATGATGTATTACGTTATTTGGTTTTACGTTATAACGTATTACGTTATATGGTATAACGTTATAACGTATTACGTTATATGCTATAACGTCATATGGTATAACGTTATAATGTATTACGTCATATTGTACAACGTTATAACGTAATACGTTATATGGTATAACGTCATATGGTATAACGTTATAACGTATTACGTTATATGGTTTTACGTTATAACGTATTACCTTATATGGTATAACGTCATATGGTATAACGATATAACGTATTACGTTATATGGTACAACGTCATATGGTATAACGTTATAACGTATTACGTTATATGGTATTTCGTCATAATGTAATACGTTATATGGTATAACGTTATAATCGTATTACGTTATATGGTATTACGTCATAACGTATTACGTTATATGGTATATCGTTATAACGTAATACGTTATATGGTATAACGTCATATGGTATAACGTTATAATGTATTACGTCATATTGTATAACGTTATAACGTAATACGTTATATGGTATAACGTCATATGGTATAACGTTATAACGTTTTTCGTTATATGGTATTACGTTATAACGTATTACATTATATGGTATAACGTCGTATGGTATAACGTTATAATGTATTACGTCATATTGTATAACGTTATAACGTAATACGTTATATGGAATAACGTCATATGGCATAACGTTATAATGTATTACGTTATATGGTATAACGTTATAACGTATTACGTTATATGGTATTACGTTATAACGTATTACGTTATATGGTATAACGTTATAACGTATTACCTTATATGGTATAACGTCATATGGCATAACGTTATAACGTATTACGTTATATGGTATAACGTTATAACGTATTACTTTATATGGTATAACGTTATAACGTATTACGTTATATGGTATAACGTCGTATGGTATAACGTTATAATGTATTACGTCATATTGTATAACGTTATAACGTAATACGTTATATGGAATAGCGTCATATGGCATAACGTTATAACGTATTACGTTATATGGTATAACGTTATAACGTATTACGTTATATGGTATTACGTTATAACGTATTACATTATATGGTATAACGTCGTATGGTATAACGTTATAATGTATTACGTCATATTGTATAACGTTATAACGTAATACGTTATATGGAATAACGTCATATGACATAACGTTATAACGTATTACGTTATATGGTATAACGTTATAAGGTATTACGTTATATGGTATTACGTTATAACGTATTACGTTATATGGTATAACGTTATGACGTATTACATTATATGGTATAACGTCGTATGGTATAACGCTATAATGTATTACGTCATATTGTATAACGTTATAACGTAATACGTTATATGGAATAACGTCATATGGTATAACGTTATAACGTATTACGTTATATGGTATTACGTTATAACGTATTACGTTATATGGTATAACGTTATAACGTATTACGTTGTATGGTATAACGTCATAACGTATTACGTTATATGGTATAATGTCATATGGTATAAAGATATGACGTATTACGTTATATGGTTTTACGTTATAACGTATTACGTTATATGGTATAACGTTATAACGTATTACGTTATATGCTATAACGTCATATGGTATAACGTTATAATGTATTACGTCATATTGTATAACGTTATAACGTAATACGTTATATGGTATAACGTCATATGGTATAACGTTATAACGTATTACGTTATATGGTATTACGTCATAACGTAGTACGTTATATGGTATAACGTCATAACGTATTGCGTTATATGGTATTACGTTATAACGTATTACGTTATATGGTATAACGTTATAACGTATTACCTTATATGGTATAACGTCATATGGCATAACGTTATAACGTATTACGTTATATGGTATAACGTTATAACGTATCACTTTATATGGTATAACGTTATAACGTATTACGTTATATGGTATTACGCCAAAACGTATTACGTTATGTGGCATAACGTTTTTAACGTATTACGTTATATGGTATTACGTCATAACGTAATACTTTATATGGTATAACGTTATACCGTATTACGTTATATGCTATAACGTCATATGGTATAACGTTATAACGTATTACGTTATATGGCATTACGTTATAACAAATTACGTTATATGGTATATCGTTATAACGTATTACGTTATATGGTATAACGTTATAACGTATTACGTTATATGGTATAACGTTATAACGCATTACCTTATATGGTATAACGTTATAACGTATTACGTTATATGGTATTACGCCAAAACGTATTACGTTATGTGGCATAACGTTTTTAACGTATTACGTTATGTGGTATTACGTCATAACGTATTACGTTATATGGTATAACGTTATAACGTATTACCTTATATGGTATAACGTCATATGGCATAACGTTAAAACGTATTACGTTATATGGTATAACGTTATAACGTATTACGTTATACGGTATAACGTTATAACGTATTACGTTATATGGTATTACGTTATAACGTATTACGTCATATGGTATAACGTTATGACGTATTACGTTATATGGTATAACGCTATAACGTATTACGTTATATGCTATAACGTCATATGGTATAACGTTATAACGTATTACGTTATATGGTATAAAGATATGATGTATTACGTTATTTGGTTTTACGTTATAACGTATTACGTTATATGGTATAACGTTATAACGTATTACGTTATATGCTATAACGTCATATGGTATAACGTTATAATGTATTACGTCATATTGTACAACGTTATAACGTAATACGTTATATGGTATAACGTCATATGGTATAACGTTATAACGTATTACGTTATATGGTTTTACGTTATAACGTATTACCTTATATGGTATAACGTCATATGGTATAACGATATAACGTATTACGTTATATGGTACAACGTCATATGGTATAACGTTATAACGTATTACGTTATATGGTATTTCGTCATAATGTAATACGTTATATGGTATAACGTTATAATCGTATTACGTTATATGGTATTACGTCATAACGTATTACGTTATATGGTATATCGTTATAACGTAATACGTTATATGGTATAACGTCATATGGTATAACGTTATAATGTATTACGTCATATTGTATAACGTTATAACGTAATACGTTATATGGTATAACGTCATATGGTATAACGTTATAACGTTTTTCGTTATATGGTATTACGTTATAACGTATTACATTATATGGTATAACGTCGTATGGTATAACGTTATAATGTATTACGTCATATTGTATAACGTTATAACGTAATACGTTATATGGAATAACGTCATATGGCATAACGTTATAATGTATTACGTTATATGGTATAACGTTATAACGTATTACGTTATATGGTATTACGTTATAACGTATTACGTTATATGGTATAACGTTATAACGTATTACCTTATATGGTATAACGTCATATGGCATAACGTTATAACGTATTACGTTATATGGTATAACGTTATAACGTATTACTTTATATGGTATAACGTTATAACGTATTACGTTATATGGTATAACGTCGTATGGTATAACGTTATAATGTATTACGTCATATTGTATAACGTTATAACGTAATACGTTATATGGAATAGCGTCATATGGCATAACGTTATAACGTATTACGTTATATGGTATAACGTTATAACGTATTACGTTATATGGTATTACGTTATAACGTATTACATTATATGGTATAACGTCGTATGGTATAACGTTATAATGTATTACGTCATATTGTATAACGTTATAACGTAATACGTCATATGGAATAACGTCATATGACATAACGTTATAACGTATTACGTTATATGGTATAACGTTATAAGGTATTACGTTATATGGTATTACGTTATAACGTATTACGTTATATGGTATAACGTTATGACGTATTACATTATATGGTATAACGTCGTATGGTATAACGCTATAATGTATTACGTCATATTGTATAACGTTATAACGTAATACGTTATATGGAATAACGTCATATGGTATAACGTTATAACGTATTACGTTATATGGTATTACGTTATAACGTATTACGTTATATGGTATAACGTTATAACGTATTACGTTGTATGGTATAACGTCATAACGTATTACGTTATATGGTATAACGTCATATGGTATAAAGATATGACGTATTACGTTATATGGTTTTACGTTATAACGTATTACGTTATATGGTATAACGTTATAACGTATTACGTTATATGCTATAACGTCATATGGTATAACGTTATAATGTATTACGTCATATTGTATAACGTTATAACGTAATACGTTATATGGTATAACGTCATATGGTATAACGTTATAACGTATTACGTTATATGGTATTACGTCATAACGTAGTACGTTATATGGTATAACGTCATAACGTATTGCGTTATATGGTATTACGTTATAACGTATTACGTTATATGGTATAACGTTATAACGTATTACCTTATATGGTATAACGTCATATGGCATAACGTTATAACGTATTACGTTATATGGTATAACGTTATAACGTATCACTTTATATGGTATAACGTTATAACGTATTACGTTATATGGTATTACGCCAAAACGTATTACGTTATGTGGCATAACGTTTTTAACGTATTACGTTATATGGTATTACGTCATAACGTAATACTTTATATGGTATAACGTTATACCGTATTACGTTATATGCTATAACGTCATATGGTATAACGTTATAACGTATTACGTTATATGGCATTACGTTATAACAAATTACGTTATATGGTATATCGTTATAACGTATTACGTTATATGGTATTACGTTATAACGTATTACGTTATATGGTATAACGTTATAACGCATTACCTTATATGGTATAACGTTATAACGTATTACGTTATATGGTATTACGCCAAAACGTATTACGTTATGTGGCATAACGTTTTTAACGTATTACGTTATGTGGTATTACGTCATAACGTATTACGTTATATGGTATAACGTTATAACGTATTACCTTATATGGTATAACGTCATATGGCATAACGTTAAAACGTATTACGTTATATGGTATAACGTTATAACGTATTACGTTATACGGTATAACGTTATAACGTATTACGTTATATGGTATTACGTTATAACGTATTACGTCATATGGTATAACGTTATGACGTATTACGTTATATGGTATAACGCTATAACGTATTACGTTATATGCTATAACGTCATATGGTATAACGTTATAACGTATTACGTTATATGGTATAAAGATATGATGTATTACGTTATTTGGTTTTACGTTATAACGTATTACGTTATATGGTATAACGTTATAACGTATTACGTTATATGCTATAACGTCATATGGTATAACGTTATAATGTATTACGTCATATTGTACAACGTTATAACGTAATACGTTATATGGTATAACGTCATATGGTATAACGTTATAACGTATTACGTTATATGGTTTTACGTTATAACGTATTACCTTATATGGTATAACGTCATATGGTATAACGATATAACGTATTACGTTATATGGTACAACGTCATATGGTATAACGTTATAACGTATTACGTTATATGGTATTTCGTCATAATGTAATACGTTATATGGTATAACGTTATAATCGTATTACGTTATATGGTATTACGTCATAACGTATTACGTTATATGGTATATCGTTATAACGTAATACGTTATATGGTATAACGTCATATGGTATAACGTTATAATGTATTACGTCATATTGTATAACGTTATAACGTAATACGTTATATGGTATAACGTCATATGGTATAACGTTATAACGTTTTTCGTTATATGGTATTACGTTATAACGTATTACATTATATGGTATAACGTCGTATGGTATAACGTTATAATGTATTACGTCATATTGTATAACGTTATAACGTAATACGTTATATGGAATAACGTCATATGGCATAACGTTATAATGTATTACGTTATATGGTATAACGTTATAACGTATTACGTTATATGGTATTACGTTATAACGTATTACGTTATATGGTATAACGTTATAACGTATTACCTTATATGGTATAACGTCATATGGCATAACGTTATAACGTATTACGTTATATGGTATAACGTTATAACGTATTACTTTATATGGTATAACGTTATAACGTATTACGTTATATGGTATAACGTCGTATGGTATAACGTTATAATGTATTACGTCATATTGTATAACGTTATAACGTAATACGTTATATGGAATAGCGTCATATGGCATAACGTTATAACGTATTACGTTATATGGTATAACGTTATAACGTATTACGTTATATGGTATTACGTTATAACGTATTACATTATATGGTATAACGTCGTATGGTATAACGTTATAATGTATTACGTCATATTGTATAACGTTATAACGTAATACGTTATATGGAATAACGTCATATGGCATAACGTTATCACGTATTACGTTATATGGTATAACGTTATAAGGTATTACGTTATATGGTATTACGTTATAACGTATTACGTTATATGGTATAACGTTATAACGTATTACATTATATGGTATAACGTCGTATGGTATAACGCTATAATGTATTACGTCATATTGTATAACGTTATAACGTAATACGTTATATGGAATAACGTCATATGGTATAACGTTATAACGTATTACGTTATATGGTATTATGTCATAACGTAATACGTTATATGTTATAACGTTATAACGTATTACCTTATATGGTATAACGTCATATGGCATAACGTTATAACGTAATACGTTATATGGTATTACGTTATAACGTATTACGTTATATGGTATAACGTCATAACGTATTACGTTATATGGTATAACGTCATATGGTATAAAGATATGACGTATTACGTTATATGGTTTTACGTTATAACGTATTACGTCATATTGTATAACGTTATGACGTATTACGTTATATGGTATTACGTCATAACGTATTACGTTATATGGTATAACGTTATAACGTATTACGTTATATGCTATAACTTCATATGGTATAACGTTATAATGTATTACGTCATATTGTTTAACGTTATAACGTAATAAGTTATATGGTATAACCTCATATGGTATAACGTTATAACGTATTACGTTATATGGTATTACGTCATAACGTAATACGTTATATGGTATAACGTCATAACGTATTACGTCATATTGTATAACGTTATGACGTATTACGTTATATGGTATTACGTCATAACGTATTACGTTATATGGTATAACGTTATAACGTATTACGTTATATGCTATAACTTCATATGGTATAACGTTATAATGTATTACGTCATATTGTTTAACGTTATAACGTAATAAGTTATATGGTATAACCTCATATGGTATAACGTTATAACGTATTACGTTATATGGTATTACGTCATAACGTAATACGTTATATGGTATAACGTTATAACGTATTACCTTATATGGTATTACGTTATAACGTATTACGTTATATGGTATTACGTCATAACGTAATACGTTATATGGTATAACGTTATAACGTATTACGTTATATGCTATAACGTCATATGGTATAACGTTATAACGTATTACGTTATATGGTATTACGTTATAACGTATTACGTTATATGGTATAACGTTATAACGTATTACGTTATATGCTATAACGTCATATGGTATAACGTTATAATGTATTACGTCATATTGTACAACGTTATAACGTAATACGTTATATGGTATAACGTCATATGGTATAACGTTATAACGCATTACGTTATATGGTATTACGTCATAACGTAATACGTTATATGGTATAACGTCATAACGTATTACGTTATATGGTATTACGTTATAACGTATTACGTTATATGGTATAACGTCATAACGTATTACGTTATATGGTATAACGTCATATGGTATAAATATATGACGTATTACGTTATATGGTTTTACGTTATAACGTATTACGTTATATGGTATAACGTTATAACGTATTACGTTATATGCTATAACGTCATATGGTATAACGTTATAATGTATTACGTCATATTGTACAACGTTATAACGTAATACGTTATATGGTATAACGTCATATGGTATAACGTTATAACGTATTACGTTATATGGTATTACGTCATAACGTAATACGTTATATGGTATAACGTCATAACTTATTACGTTATATGGTATTACGTTATAACGTATTACGTTATATGGTATAACGTTATAACGTATTACCTTATATGGTATAACGTCATATGGTATAACGATATAACGTATTACGTTATATGGTATAGCGTTATAACGTATTACGTTATATGGAATAACGTTATAACGTATTACGTTATATGGTATTACGTTATAACGTATTACGTTATATGGTATAACGTTATAACGTATTACCTTATATGGTATAACGTCAAATGGCATAACGTTATAACGTATTACGTTATATGGTATAACGTTATAACGTATTACTTTATATGGTATAACGTTATAACGTATTACGTTATATGGTATTACGCCAAAACGTATTACGTTATGTGGCATAACGTTTTTAACGTATTACGTTATATGGTATTACGTCATAACGTAATACTTTATATGGTATAACGTTATACCGTATTACGTTATATGCTATAACGTCATATGGTATAACGTTATAACGTATTACGTTATATGGCATTACGGTATAACAAATTACCTTATATGGTATAACGTTATAACGTATTACGTTATATGGTATTACGCCAAAACGTATTACGTTATGTGGCATAACGTTTTTAACGTATTACGTTATATGGTATTACGTCATAACGTAATACGTTATATGGTATAACGTTATACCGTATTACGTAATATGCTATAACGTCATATGGTATAACGTTATAACGTATTACGTTATACGGCATTACGTTATAACATATTACGTTATATGGTATAACGTTATAACGTATTAAGTTATATGGTATTACGTTATAACGTATTACGTTATATGGTATAACGTTATAACGTATTACGTTATATGGTATAACGTTATATGGTATAACGTTATAACGTATTACATTATATTGTATAACGTCGTATGGTATAACGCTATAATGTATTACGTCATATTGTATAACGTTATAACGTAATACGTTATATGGAATAACGTCATATGGTATAACGTTATAACGTATTACGTTATATGGTATTATGTCATAACGTATTACATTATATTGTATAACGTCGTATGGTATAACGCTATAATGTATTACGTCATATTGTATAACGTTATAACGTAATACGTTATATGGAATAACGTCATATGGTATAACGTTATAACGTATTACGTTATATGGTATTATGTCATAACGTAATACGTTATATGGTATAACGTTATAACGTATTACGTTATATGGTATTACGTTATAACGTATTACGTTATATGGTATAACGTTATAACGTATTACCTTATATGGTATCACGTCATATGGCATAACGTTATAACGTATTACGTTATATGGTATAACGTTATAACGTACTACGTTATACGGTATAACGTTATAACGTATTACGTTATATGGTATTACGTTATAACGTATTACGTCATATGGTATAACGTTATGACGTATTACGTTATATGGTATTACGTCATAACGTATTACGTTATATGGTATAACGTTATAATGTATTACGTCATATTGTATAACGTTATAACGTAATACGTTATATGGTATAACGTCATATGGTATAACGTTATAACGTATTACGTTATATGGTATTACGTCATAACGTAGTACGTTATATGGTATAACGTCATAACGTATTGCGTTATATGGTATTACGTTATAACGTATTACGTTATATGGTATAACGTTATAACGTATTACCTTATATGGTATAACGTCATATGGCATAACGTTATAACGTATTACGTTATATGGTATAACGTTATAACGTATCACTTTATATGGTATAACGTTATAACGTATTACGTTATATGGTATTACGCCAAAACGTATTACGTTATGTGGCATAACGTTTTTAACGTATTACGTTATATGGTATTACGTCATAACGTAATACTTTATATGGTATAACGTTATACCGTATTACGTTATATGCTATAACGTCATATGGTATAACGTTATAACGTATTACGTTATATGGCATTACGTTATAACAAATTACGTTATATGGTATATCGTTATAACGTATTACGTTATATGGTATTACGTTATAACGTATTACCTTATATGGTATAACGTTATAACGTATTACGTTATATGGTATTACGCCAAAACGTATTACGTTATGTGGCATAACGTTTTTAACGTATTACGTTATGTGGTATTACGTCATAACGTATTACGTTATATGGTATAACGTTATAACGTATTACCTTATATGGTATAACGTCATATGGCATAACGTTAAAACGTATTACGTTATATGGTATAACGTTATAACGTATTACGTTATACGGTATAACGTTATAACGTATTACGTTATATGGTATTACGTTATAACGTATTACGTCATATGGTATAACGTTATGACGTATTACGTTATATGGTATAACGTTATAACGTATTACGTTATATGCTATAACGTCATATGGTATAACGTTATAACGTATTACGTTATATGGTATAAAGATATGATGTATTACGTTATTTGGTTTTACGTTATAACGTATTACGTTATATGGTATAACGTTATAACGTATTACGTTATATGCTATAACGTCATATGGTATAACGTTATAATGTATTACGTCATATTGTACAACGTTATAACGTAATACGTTATATGGTATAACGTCATATGGTATAACGTTATAACGTATTACGTTATATGGTTTTACGTTATAACGTATTACCTTATATGGTATAACGTCATATGGTATAACGATATAACGTATTACGTTATATGGTATAGCGTTATAACGTATTACGTTATATGGAATAACGTCATATGGCATAACGTTAATACGTATTACGTTATATGGTATAACGTTATAACGTATTACGTTATATGGTATTGCGTTATAACGTATTACGTTATATGGTATAACGTTATAACGTATTACCTTATATGGCATAACGTCATATGGTATAACGATATAACGTATTACGTTATATGGTATAGCGTTATAACGTATTACGTTATATGGAATAACGTCATATGGCATAACGTTATAACGTATTACGTTATATGGTATAACGTTATAACGTATTACGTTATATGGTATTACGTTATAACGTATTACGTTATATGGAATAACGTTATAACGTATTACCTTATATGGTATAACGTCATATGGCATAACGTTATAACGTATTACGTTATATGGTATAACGTTATAACGTATTACTTTATATGGTATAACGTTATAACGTATTACGTTATATGGTATAACGTTATAACGTATTACGTTATATGGTATTACGTTATAACGTATTACGTTATATGGTATAACGTTATAACGCATTACCTTATATGGTATAACGTTATAACGTATTACGTTATATGGTATTACGCCAAAACGTATTACGTTATCTGGCATAACGTTTTTAACGTATTACGTTATATGGTATTACGTCATAACGTAATACGTTATATGGTATAACGTTATACCGTATTACGTTATATGCTATAACGTCATATGGTATAACGTTATAATGTATTACGTTATACGGCATTACGTTATAACATATTGCGTTATATGGTATAACGTTATAACGTATTAAGTTATATGGTATTACGTTATAACGTATTACGTTATATGGTATAACGTTATAACGTATTACGTTATATGGTATAACGTTATAACGTATTACCTTATATGGTATAACGTCATATGGCATAACGTTATAACGTATTACGTTATATGGTATAACGTTATAACGTATTACGTCATATGGTATAACGTCATAACGTATTACGTTATATGGTATTACGTTATAACGTATTACGTTATATGGTATAACGTTATAACGTATTACCTTATATGGCATAACGTCATATGGTATAACGATATAACGTATTACGTTATATGGTATAGCGTTATAACGTATTACGTTATATGGAATAACGTCATATGGCATAACGTTATAACGTATTACGTTATATGGTATAACGTTATAACGTATTACGTTATATGGTATTACGTTATAACGTATTACGTTATATGGAATAACGTTATAACGTATTACCTTATATGGTATAACGTCATATGGCATAACGTTATAACGTATTACGTTATATGGTATAACGTTATAACGTATTACTTTATATGGTATAACGTTATAACGTATTACGTTATATGGTATAACGTTATAACGTATTACGTTATATGGTATTACGTTATAACGTATTACGTTATATGGTATAACGTTATAACGTATTACGTTATATGGAATAACGTCATATGGCATAACGTTATAACGTATTACGTTATATGGTATAACGTTATAACGTATTACGTTATATGGTATTACGTTATAACGTATTACGTTATATGGAATAACGTTATAACGTATTACCTTATATGGTATAACGTCATATGGCATAACGTTATAACGTATTACGTTATATGGTATAACGTTATAACGTATTACTTTATATGGTATAACGTTATAACGTATTACGTTATATGGTATAACGTTATAACGTATTACGTTATATGGTATTACGATATAACGTATTACGTTATATGGTATAACGTTATAACGCATTACCTTATATGGTATAACGTTATAACGTATTACGTTATATGGTATTACGCCAAAACGTATTACGTTATCTGGCATAACGTTTTTAACGTATTACGTTATATGGTATTACGTCATAACGTAATACGTTATATGGTATAACGTTATACCGTATTACGTTATATGCTATAACGTCATATGGTATAACGTTATAATGTATTACGTTATACGGCATTACGTTATAACATATTGCGTTATATGGTATAACGTTATAACGTATTAAGTTATATGGTATTACGTTATAACGTATTACGTTATATGGTATAACGTTATAACGTATTACGTTATATGGTATAACGTCGTATGGTATAACGCTATAATGTATTACGTCATATTGTATAACGTTATAACGTAATACGTTATATGGAATAACGTCATATGGTATAACGTTATAACGTATTACGTTATATGGTATTATGTCATAACGTAATACGTTATATGGTATAACGTTATAACGTATTACGTTATATGGTATTACGTTATAACGTATTACGTTATATGGTATAACGTTATAACGTATTACCTTATATGGTATAACGTCATATGGCATAACGTTATAACGTATTACGTTATATGGTATAACGTTATAACGTATTACGTTATACGGTATAACGTTATAACGTATTACGTTATATGGTATTACGTTATAACGTATTACGTTATATGGTATAACGTTATAACGTATTACCTTATATGGTATAACGTCATATGGCATAACGTTATAACGTATTACGTTATATGGTATAACGTTATAACGTATTACGTCATATGGTATAACGTCATAACGTATTACGTTATATGGTATTACGTTATAACGTATTACGTTATATGGTATAACGTTATAACGTATTACCTTATATGGCATAACGTCATATGGTATAACGATATAACGTATTACGTTATATGGTATAGCGTTATAACGTATTACGTTATATGGAATAACGTCATATGGCATAACGTTATAACGTATTACGTTATATGGTATAACGTTATAACGTATTACGTTATATGGTATTACGTTATAACGTATTACGTTATATGGAATAACGTTATAACGTATTACCTTATATGGTATAACGTCATATGGCATAACGTTATAACGTATTACGTTATATGGTATAACGTTATAACGTATTACTTTATATGGTATAACGTTATAACGTATTACGTTATATGGTATAACGTTATAACGTATTACGTTATATGGTATTACGTTATAACGTATTACGTTATATGGTATAACGTTATAACGCATTACCTTATATGGTATAACGTTATAACGTATTACGTTATATGGTATTACGCCAAAACGTATTACGTTATCTGGCATAACGTTTTTAACGTATTACGTTATATGGTATTACGTCATAACGTAATACGTTATATGGTATAACGTTATACCGTATTACGTTATATGCTATAACGTCATATGGTATAACGTTATAACGTATTACGTTATACGGCATTACGTTATAACATATTGCGTTATATGGTATAACGTTATAACGTATTAAGTTATATGGTATTACGTTATAACGTATTACGTTATATGGTATAACGTTATAACGTATTACGTTATACGGTATAACGTTATAACGTATTACGTTATATGCTATAACGTCATATGGTATAACGTTATAATGTATTACGTCATATTGTATAACGTTATAACGTAATACGTTATATGGTATAACGTCATATGGTATAACGTTATAACGTATTACGTTATATGGTATTACGTCATAACGTAATACGTTATATGGTATAACGTCGTATGGTATAACGCTATAATGTATTACGTCATATTGTATAACGTTATAACGTAATACGTTATATGGTATAACGTTATACCGTATTACGTTATATGCTATAACGTCATATGGTATAACGTTATAACGTATTACGTTATACGGCATTACGTTATAACATATTACGTTATATGGTATAACGTTATAACGTATTACCTTATATGGTATAACGTCATATGGTATAACGATATAACGTATTACGTTATATGGTATAGCGTTATAACGTATTACGTTATATGGAATAACGTCATATGGCATAACGTTATAACGTATTACGTTATATGGTATAACGTTATAACGTATTACGTTATATGGTATTACGTTATAACGTATTACGTTATATGGTATAACGTTATACCGTATTACGTTATATGCTATAACGTCATATGGTATAACGTTATAACGTATTACGTTATGCGGCATTACGTTATAACATATTACGTTATATGGTATAACGTTATAACGTATTAAGTTATATGGTATTACGTTATAACGTATTACGTTATATGGTATAACGTTATAACGTATTACGTTATATGGTATAACGTCATATGGTATAACGTTATAATGTATTACGTCATATTGTATAACGTTATAACGTAATACGTTATATGGTATAACGTCATATGGTATAACGTTATAACGTTTTACGTTATATGGTATTACGTTATAACGTATTACATTATATTGTATAACGTCGTATGGTATAACGCTATAATGTATTACGTCATATTGTATAACGTTATAACGTAATACGTTATATGGTATAACGTCATATGGTATAACGTTATAACGTTTTACGTTATATGGTATTACGTTATAACGTATTACATTATATTGTATAACGTCGTATGGTATAACGCTATAATGTATTACGTCATATTGTATAACGTTATAACGTAATACGTTATATGGTATAACGTTATACCGTATTACGTTATATGCTATAACGTCATATGGTATAACGTTATAACGTATTACGTTATACGGCATTACGTTATAACATATTACGTTATATGGTATAACGTTATAACGTATTAAGTTATATGGTATTACGTTATAACGTATTACGTTATATTGTATAACGTTATAACGTAATACGTTATATGGTATAACGTCATATGGTATAACGTTATAACGTTTTACGTTATATGGTATTACGTTATAACGTATTACATTATATTGTATAACGTCGTATGGTATAACGCTATAATGTATTACGTCATATTGTATAACGTTATAACGTAATACGTTATATGGTATAACGTTATACCGTATTACGTTATATGCTATAACGTCATATGGCATAACGTTATAACGTATTACGTTATACGGCATTACGTTATAACATATTACGTTATATGGTATAACGTTATAACGTATTAAGTTATATGGTATTACGTTATAACGTATTACGTTATATGGTATTATGTCATAACGTAATACGTTATATGGTATAACGTTATAACGTATTACGTTATATGGTATTACGTTATAACGTATTACGTCATATGGTATAACGTTATGACGTATTACGTTATATGGCATTACGTTATAACAAATTACGTTATATGGTATAACGTTATAACGTATTACGTTATATGGTATTACGTTATAACGTATTACGTTATATGGTATAACGTTATAACGCATTACCTTATATGGTATAACGTTATAACGTATTACGTTATATGGTATTACGCCAAAACGTATTACGTTATGTGGCATAACGTTTTTCACGTATTACGTTATATGGTATTACGTCATAACGTATTACGTTATATGGTATAACGTTATAACGTATTACGTTATATGCTATAACGTCATATGGTATAACGTTATAATGTATTACGTCATATTGTTTAACGTTATAACATAATAAGTTATATGGTATAACCTCATATGGTATAACGTTATAACGTATTACGTTATATGGTATTACGTCATAACGTAATACGTTATATGGTATAACGTTATAACGTATTAGCTTATATGGTATTACGTCATAACGTAATACGTTATATGGTATAACGTTATAACGTATTACCTTATATGGTATTACGTTATAACGTATTACGTTATATGGTATAACGTTATAACGTATTACGTTATATGGTATTACGCCAAAACGTATTACGTTATATGGCATTACGTTATAACAAATTACGTTATATGGTATAACGTTATAACGTATTACGTTATATGGTATAACGTTATGACGTATTACGTTATATGGCATTACGTTATAACAAATTGCGTTATATGGTATAACGTTATAACGTATTACGTTATACGGCATTACGTTATAACATATTACGTTATATGGTATAACGTTATAACGTATTAAGTTATATGGTATTACGTTATAACGTATTACGTTATATGGTATAACGTTATAACGTATTACGTTATATGGTATAACGTCATATGGTATAACGTTATAATGTATTACGTCATATTGTATAACGTTATAACGTAAAACGTTATATGGTATAACGTCATATGGTATAACGTTATAACGTTTTACGTTATATGGTATTACGTTATAACGTATTACATTATATTGTATAACGTCGTATGGTATAACGCTATAATGTATTACGTCATATTGTATAACGTTATAACGTAATACGTTATATGGAATAACGTCATATGGTATAACGTTATAACGTATTACGTTATATGGTATTATGTCATAACGTAATACGTTATATGGTATAACGTTATAACGTATTACGTTATATGGTATTACGTTATAACGTATTACGTTATATGGTATAACGTTATAACGTATTACCTTATATGGTATAACGTCATATGGCATAACGTTATAACGTATTACGTTATATGGTATAACGTTATAACGTATTACGTTATACGGTATAACGTTATAACGTATTACCTTATATGGTATAACGTCATATGGCATAACGTTATAACGTATTACGTTATATGGTATAACGTTATAACGTATTACGTTATACGGTATAACGTTATAACGTATTACGTTATATGGTATAACGTTATAACGTATTACGTCATATGGTATAACGTTATGACGTATTACGTTATATGGTATTACGTCATAACGTATTACGTTATATGGTATAACGTTATAATGTATTACGTCATATTGTATAATGTTATAACGTAATACGTTATATGGTATAACGTCATATGGTATAACGTTATAACGTATTACGTTATATGGTATTACGTCATATGGTATAACGTTTTAACGTATTACGTTATATGGCATTACGTCATAACGTAATACGTTATATGGTATAACGTTATAACGTATTACGTTATATGGTATTACGTTATAACGTATTACGTCATATGGTATAACGTTATAACGTATTACGTTATATGCTATAACGTCATATGGTATAACGTTATAATGTATTACGTCATATTGTTTAACGTTATAACGTAATAAGTTATATGGTATAACCTCATATGGTATAACGTTATAACGTATTACGTTATATGGTATTACGTCATAACGTAATACGTTATATGGTATAACGTTATAACGTATTACCTTATATGGCATTACGTTATAACAAATTACGTTATATGGTATAACGTTATAACGTATTACGTTATACGGCATTACGTTATAACATATTACGTTATATGGTATAACGTTATAACGTATTAAGTTATATGGTATTACGTTATAACGTATTACGTTATATGGTATAACGTTATAACGTATTACGTTATATGGTATAACGTCATATGGTATAACGTTATAATGTATTACGTCATATTGTATAACGTTATAACGTAATACGTTATATGGTACAACGTCATATGGTATAACGTTATAACGTTTTACGTTATATGGTATTACGTTATAACGTATTACATTATATTGTATAACGTCGTATGGTATAACGCTATAATGTATTACGTCATATTGTATAACGTTATGACGTATTAAGTTATATGGCATTACGTTATAACAAATTACGTTATATGGTATAACGTTATAACGTATTACCTTATATGGTATAACGTTATAACGTATTACGTTACATGGTATTACGCCACAACGTATTACGTTATGTGGCATAACGTTTTTAACGTATTACGTTATATGGTATTACGTCATAACGTATTACGTTATATGGTATAACGTTATAACGTATTACGTTATATGGTATTATGTCATAACGTAATACGTTATATGGTATAACGTTATAACGTATTACGTTATATGGTATTACGTTATAACGTATTACGTTATATGGTATAACGTTATAACGTATTACCTTATATGGTATAACGTCATATGGCATAACGTTATAACGTATTACGTCATATGGTATAACGTTATGACGTATTAAGTTATATGGCATTACGTTATAACAAATTACGTTATATGGTATAACGTTATAACGTATTACCTTATATGGTATAACGTTATAACGTATTACGTTACATGGTATTACGCCACAACGTATTACGTTATGTGGCATAACGTTTTTAACGTATTACGTTATATGGTATTACGTCATAACGTATTACGTTATATGGTATAACGTTATAACGTATTACGTTATATGCTATAACGTCATATGGTATAACGTTATAATGTATTACGTCATATTGTTTAACGTTATAACGTAATAAGTTATATGGTATAACCTCATATGGTATAACGTTATAACGTATTACGTTATATGGTATTACGTCATAACGTAATACGTTACATGGAATAACGTCATATGGTATAACGTTATAACGTATTACGTTATATGGTATTACGTCATAACGTATTACGTTATATGGTATAACGTTATAACGCATTACCTTATATGGTATAACGTTATAACGTATTACCTTATATGGTATAACGTCATATGGCATAACGTTATAACGTATTACGTTATATGGTATAACGTTATAACGCATTACCTTATATGGTATAACGTTATAACGTATTACCTTATATGGTATAACGTCATATGGCATAACGTTATAACTTATTACGTTATATGGTATAACGTTATAACGTATTACGTTATACGGTATAACGTTATAACGTATTACGTCATATGGTATAACGTTATGACGTATTACGTTATATGGCATTACGTTATAACAAATTACGTTATATGGTATAACGTTATAACGTATTACGTTATATGGTATTACGTTATAACGTATTACGTTATATGGTATAACGTTATAACGCATTACCTTATATGGTATAACGTTATAACGTATTACGTTATATGGTATTACGCCAAAACGTATTACGTTATGTGGCATAACGTTTTTAACGTATTACGTTATATGGTATTACGTCATAACGTATTACGTTATATGGTATAACGTTATAACGTATTACGTTATATGCTATAACGTCATATGGTATAACGTTATAATGTATTACGTCATATTGTTTAACGTTATAACGTAATAAGTTATATGGTATAACCTCATATGGTATAACGTTATAACGTATTACGTTATATGGTATTACGTCATAACGTAATACGTTATATGGTATAACGTTATAACGTATTACCTTATATGGTATTACGTTATAACGTATTACGTTATATGGTATAACGTTATAACGTATTACGTTATATGGTATTACGCCAAAACGTATTACGTTATATGGCATTACGTTATAACAAATTACGTTATATGGTATAACGTTATAACGTATTACGTTATATGGTATTACGTTATAACGTATTACGTTATATGGTATAACGTTATAACGCATTACCTTATATGGTATAACGTTATAACGTATTACGTTATATGGTATTACGCCAAAACGTATTACGTTATGTGGCATAACGTTTTTAACGTATTACGTTATATGGTATTACGTTATAACGTATTACGTTATATGGTATAACGTAATAACGTATTACGTTGTATGGTATAACGTCATAACGTATTACGTTATATGGTATAACGTCATATGGTATAAAGATATGACGTATTACGTTATATGGTTTTACGTTATAACGTATTACGTTATATGGTCTAACGTTATAACGTATTACGTTATATGCTATAACGTCATATGGTATAACGTTATAATGTATTACGTCATATTGTATAACGTTATAACGTAATACGTTATATGGTATAACGTCATATGGTATAACGTTATAACGTATTACGTTATATGGTATTACGTCATAACATAATACGTTATATGGTATAACGTCATAACGTATTACGTTATATGGTATTACGTTATAACGTATTAGGTTATATGGTATAACGTTATAACGTATTACCTTATATGGTATAACGTCATATGGCATAACGTTATAACGTATTACGTTATATGGTATAACGTTATAACGTATTACTTTATATGGTATAACGTTATAACGTATTACGTTATATGGTATTACGCCAAAACGTATTACGTTATGTGGCATAACGTTTTTAACGTATTACGTTATATGGTATTACGTCATAACGTATTACGTTATATGGTATAACGTTATAACGTATTACCTTATATGGTATAACGTCATATGGCATAACGTTATAACGTATTACGTTATATGGTATAACGTTATAACGTATTACGTTATACGGTATAACGTTATAACTTATTACGTTATATGGTATTACGTTATAACGTAATAAGTTATATGGTATAACGTTATAACGTATTACGTTATATGGTATTACGTTATAACGTATTACGTCATATGGTATAACGTTATGACGTATTACGTTATATGGTATTACGTCATAACGTATTACGTTATATGGTATAACGTTATAACGTATTACGTTATATGCTATAACGTCATATGGTATAACGTTATAATGTATTACGTCATATTGTTTAACGTTATAACGTAATAAGTTATATGGTATAACCTCATATGGTATAACGTTATAACGTATTACGTTATATGGTATTACGTCATAACGTAATACGTTATATGGTATAACGTTATAACGTATTACCTTATATGGTATTACGTTATAACGTATTACGTTATATGGTATTACGTCATAACGTAATACGTTATATGGTATAACGTTATAACGTATTACGTTATATGCTATAACGTCATATGGTATAACGTTATAACGTATTACGTTATATGGTATTACGTTATAACGTATTACGTTATATGGTATAACGTTATAACGTATTACGTTGTATGGTATAACGTCATAACGTATTACGTTATATGGTATAACGTCATATGGTATAAAGATATGACGTATTACGTTATATGGTTTTACGTTATAACGTATTACGTTATATGGTATAACGTTATAACGTATTACGTTATATGCTATAACGTCATATGGTATAACGTTATAATGTATTACGTCATATTGTATAACGTTATAGCGTAATACGTTATATGGTATAACGTCATATGGTATAACGTTATAACGTATTACGTTATATGGTGTTACGTCATAACGTAATACGTTATATGGTATAACGTCATAACGTATTACGTTATATGGTATTACGTTATAACGTATTGCGTTATATGGTATAACGTTATAACGTATTACGTTATATGCTATAACGTCATATGGTATAACGTTATAATGTATTACGTCATATTGTATAACGTTATAACGTAATACGTTATATGGTATAACGTCATATGGTATAAGGTTATAACGTATTACGTTATATGGTATTACGTCATAGCGTAATACGTTATATGGTATAACGTCATAACGTATTACGTTATATGGTATTACGTTATAACGTATTACGTTATATGGTATAACGTTATAACGTATTACCTTATATGGTATAACGTCATATGGTATAACGATATAACGTATTACGTTATATGGTATAGCGTTATAACGTATTACGTTATATGGTATTACGTCAAAACGTATTATGTTATGTGGTATAACGTTTTTAACGTATTACGTTATATGGTATTACGTCATAACGTATTACGTTATATGGTATAACGTTATAACGTATTACGTTATATGCTATAACGTCATATGGTATAACGTTATAACGTATTACGTTATATGGTATTACGTTATAACGTATTACGTTATATGGTATCACGTTATATGGTATTACGTTATAACGTATTACATTATATGGTATAACGTTATAACGTATTACGTTATACGGTATTACGTTATAACGTATTACGTTATATGGTATAGCGTTATAACGTTTTACGTTATACGGTATAACGTTATAACGTATTACCTTATATGGTATAACGTCATATGGTATAACGTTATAACGTATTACGTTATATGGTATTACGTCATAACGTAATACGTTATATGGTATAACGTCATAACGTATTACGTTATATGGTATTACGTTATAACGTATTACGTTATATGGTATAACGTTATAACGTATTACCTTATATGGTATAACGTCATATGGTATAACGATATAACGTATTACGTTATATGGTATAGTGTTATAACGTATTACGTTATATGGTATTACGTCAAAACGTATTATGTTATGTGGTATAACGTTTTTAACGTATTACGTTATATGGTATTACGTCATAACGTATTACGTTATATGGTATTACGTCATAACGTATTACGTTATATGGTATAACGTTATAACGTATTACCTTATATGGTATAACGTCATATGGCATAACGTTATAACGTATTACGTTATATGGTATAACGTTATAACGTATTACGTTATACGGTATAACGTTATAACTTATTACGTTATATGGTATTACGTTATAACGTAATAAGTTATATGGTATAACGTTATAACGTATTACGTTATATGGTATTACGTTATAACGTATTACGTCATATGGTATAACGTTATGACGTATTACGTTATATGGTATTACTTCATAACGTATTACGTTATATGGTATAACGTTATAACGTATTACGTTATATGCTATAACGTCATATGGTATAACGTTATAATGTATTACGTCATATTGTTTAACGTTATAACGTAATAAGTTTTATGGTATAACCTCATATGGTATAACGTTATAACGTATTACGTTATATGGTATTACGTCATAACGTAATACGTTATATGGTATAACGTTATAACGTATTACCTTATATGGTATTACGTTATAACGTATTACGTTATATGTTATTACGTCATAACGTAATACGTTATATGGTATAACGTTATAACGTATTACGTTATATGCTATAACGTCATATGGTATAACGTTATAATGTATTACGTCATATTGTGTAACGTTATAACGTAATACGTTATATGGTATAACGTCATATGGTATAACGTTATAACGTATTACGTTATATGGTGTTACGTCATAACGTAATACGTTATATGGTATAACGTCATAAGGTATTACGTTATATGGTATTACGTTATAACGTATTGCGTTATATGGTATAACGTTATAACGTATTACGTTATATGCTATAACGTCATATGGTATAACGTTATAATGTATTAAGTCATATTGTATAACGTTATAACGTAATACGTTATATGGTATAACGTCATATGGTATAACGTTATAACGTATTACGTTATATGGTATTACGTCATAACGTAATACGTTATATGGTATAACGTCATAACGTATTACGTTATATGGTATTACGTTATAACGTATTACGTTATATGGTATAACGTTATAACGTATTACCTTATATGGTATAACGTCATATGGTATAACGATATAACGTATTACGTTATATGGTATAGCGTTATAACGTATTACGTTATATGGTATTACGTCAAAACGTATTATGTTATGTGGTATAACGTTTTTAACGTATTACGTTATATGGTATTACGTCATAACGTATTACGTTATATGGTATAACGTTATAACGTATTACGTTATATGCTATAACGTCATATGGTATAACGTTATAACGTATTACGTTATATGGTATTACGTTATAACGTATTACGTTATATGGTATCACGTTATATGGTATTACGTTATAACGTATTACATTATATGGTATAACGTTATAACGTATTACGTTATACGGTATTACGTTATAACGTATTACGTTATATGGTATAGCGTTATAACGTTTTACGTTATACGGTATAACGTTATAACGTATTACCTTATATGGTATAACGTCATATGGTATAACGTTATAACGTATTACGTTATATGGTATAACGTTATAACGTATTAGGTTATATGGTATAACGTCGTATGGTATAACGTTATAACATATTACGTTATATGGTATAACGTTATAACGTATTACGTTATATGTTATTACGTCATATGGTATAACGTTATGACGTATTACGTTATATGGTATTACGTCATAACGTATTACGTTATATGGTGTAACGTTATAACGTATTACGTTATATGCTATAACGTCATATGGTATAACGTTATAATGTATTACGTCATATTGTTTAACGTTATAACGTAATAAGTTATATGGTATAACGTCATATGGTATAACGTTATAACGTATTACGTTATATGGTATTACGTCATAACGTAATACGTTATATGGTATAACGTTATAACGTATTACCTTATATGGTATTACGTTATAACGTATTACGTTATATGGTATAACGTTATAACGTATTACCTTATATGGTATGACGTCATATGGTATAACGTTATAACGTATTACGTTATATGGTATAACGTCATATGGTTTAGCGTTATAACGTATTACGTTATATGGTATCACGTTATAACGTATTACGTTATATGGCATCACGTTATAACGTATTACGTTATATGGTATAACGTTATAACGTATTACGTTATATGGTATTACGTCATAACGTATTACGTTATATGGTATATCGTTATAACGTATTAGGTTATATGGTATAACTTCGTATGGTATAACGTTATAACATATTACGTTATATGGTATAACGTTATAACGTATTATTTTATATGGTATAACGTTATAACGTATTACGTTATATGGTATTACGTCATAATGTTATACGTTATATGGTATAACGTTATAACGTATTACGTTATATGGTATTACGTTATAATGTATTACGTCATACTGTATAACGTTATAACGTAATACGTTATATGGAATAACGTCATATGGCATAACGTTATAACGTATTACGTTATATGGTATAACGTTATAACGTATTACGTTATATGGTATTACGTTATAACGTATTACGTTATATGGTATAACGTTATAACGTATTACCTTATATGGTATAACGTCATATGGCATAACGTTATAACGTATTACGTTATATGGTATAACGTTATAACGTATTATTTTATATGGTATAACGTTATAACGTATTACGTTATATGGTATTACGCCAAAACGTATTACGTTATGTGGCATAACGTTTTTAACGTATTACGTTATATGGTATTACGTCATAACGTAATACTTTATATGGTATAACGTTATACCGTATTACGTTATATGCTATAACGTCATATGGTATAACGTTATAACGTATTACGTTATATGGCATTACGTTATAACAAATTACGTTATATGGTATTACGTTATAACGTATTACGTTATATGGTATAACGTTATAACGTATTACCTTATATGGTATAACGTCATATGGCATAACGTTATAACGTATTACGTTATATGGTATAACGTTATAACGTATTACGTTATATGGTATTACGTCATAACGTATTACGTTATATGGTATATCGTTATAACGTATTAGGTTATATGGTATAACGTCGTATGGTATAACGTTATAACATATTACGTTATATGGTATAACGTTATAACGTATTACGTTATATGGTATAACGTCATATGGTATAACGTTATAGCGTAATACGTTATATGGTATTACGTTATAACGTATTACGTTATATGGTATAACGTTATAACGCATTACCTTATATGGTATAACGTCATATGGTATAACGTTATAACGTATTACGTTATATATTATAACGTTACATGGTATAACGTTATAACGTATTACGTTATATGGTATTACGTCATAACGTATTACGTTATATGGTATATCGTTATAACGTATTACGTTATATGGTATAACGTTATAATGTATTACGTCATATTGTATAACCTTATAACGTCTTACGTTATATGGTATAACGTCATATGGTATAACGTTATGACGTATTACGTTATATGGTATTACGTCATAACGTATTACGTTACATACTATAACGTTATATCGCATTACGTTATATGCTATAACGTCATATGGTATAACGTTATAATGTATTACGTCATATTGTATAACGTTATAACGTAATACGATATATAGTATAACGTCATATGGTATAACGTTATAACGTATTACGTTATATGGTATTACGTCATAACGTATTACCTTATATGGTATAACGTTATAACGTATTACGTTATATGGTATTACGTCATAACGTAATACGTTATATGGTATAACGTTATACCGTATTACGTTATATGCTATAACGTCATATGGTATAACGTTATAACGTATTACGTTATATGGTACAACGTCATATGGTATAACGTTATAACGTATTACGTTATATGGTATTACGTCATAATGTAATACGTTATATGGTATAACGTTATAACGTATTACGTTATACGGTATAACGTTATAACGTATTACGTTATATGGTATTACGTTATAACGTATTACGTCATATGGTATAACGTTATGACGTATTACGTTATATGGTATTACGTCATAACGTATTACGTTATATGGTATAACGTCATATGGTATAACGTTATAATGTATTACGCCATATTGTTTAACGTTATAACGTAATAAGTTATATGGTATAACCTCATATGGTATAACGTTATAACGTATTACGTTATATGGTATTACGTCATAACTTAATACGTTATATGGTATAACGTTATAACGTATTACGTTGTATGGTATAACGTTATAACGTATTACGTTATATGGTATTACGTCATAACGTAATACGTTATATGGTATAACGTTATAACGTATTACGTTATATGCTATAACGTCATATGGTATAACGTTATAACGTATTACGTTATATGGTATTACGTTATAACGTATTACGTTATATGGTATAACGTTATAACGTATTACGTTGTATGGTATAACGTCATAACGTATTACGTTATATGGCATAACGTCATATGGTATAAAGATATGACGTATTACGTTATATGGCTTTACGTTATAACGTATTACGTTATATGGTATAACGTTATAACGTATTACGTTATATGCTATAACGTCATATGGTATAACGTTATAATGTATTACGTCATATTGTATAACGTTATAACGTAATACGTTATATGGTATAACGTCATATGGTATAACGTCATAACGTATTACGTTATATGGTATTACGTTATAACGTATTACGTTATATGGTATAACGTTATAACGTATTACCTTATATGGTATAACGTCATATCGTATAACGATATAACGTATTACGTTATATGGTATAGCGTTATAACGTATTACGTTATATGGTATTACGTCAAAACGTATTATGTTATGTGGTATAACGTTTTTAACGTATTACGTTATATGGTATTACGTCATAACGTATTACGTTATATGGTATAACGTTATAACGTATTACGTTATATGCTATAACGTCATATGGTATAACGTTATAACGTATTACGTTATATGGTATTACGTCATAACGTATTACGTTATATGGTATAACGTTATAACGTCTTACGTTATATGCTATAACGTCATATGGTATAACGTTATAATGTATTACGTCATATTGTTTAACGTTATAACGTAATAAGTTATATGGTATAACGTTATAACGTATTACGTTATATGGTATTACGTTATAACGTATTACGTTATATGGTATCACGTTATATGGTATTACGTTATAACGTATTACATTATATGCTATAACGTTATAACGTATTACGTTATACGGTATTACGTTATAACGTATTACGTTATATGGTATAGCGTTATAACGTTTTACGTTATACGGTATAACGTTATAACGTATTACCTTATATGGTATAACGTCATATGGTATAACGTTATAACGTATTACGTTATATGGTATAACGTTATAACGTATTAGGTTATATGGTATAACGTCGTATGGTATAACGTTATAACATATTACGTTATATGGTATAACGTTATAACGTATTACGTTATATGTTATTACGTCATATGGTATAACGTTATGACGTATTACGTTATATGGTATTACGTCATAACGTATTACGTTATATGGTATAACGTTATAACGTATTACGTTATATCCTATAACGTCATATGGTATAACGTTATAATGTATTACGTCATATTGTTTAACGTTATAACGTAATAAGTTATATGGTATAACGTCATATGGTATAACGTTATAACGTATTACGTTATATGGTATTACGTCATAACGTAATACGTTATATGGTATAACGTTATAACGTATTACCTTATATGGTATTACGTTATAACGTATTACGTTATATGGTATAACGTTATAACGTATTACCTTATATGGTATGACGTCATATGGTATAACGTTATAACGTATTACGTTATATGGTATAACGTCATATGGTTTAACGTTATAACGTATTACGTTATATGGTATCACGTTATAACGTATTACGTTATATGGCATCACGTTATAACGTATTACGTTATATGGTATTACGTCATAACGTAATACGTCATATGGTATAACGTTATGACGTATTACGTTATATGGTATTACGTCATAACGTATTACGTTATATGGCATCACGTTATAACGTATTACGTTATATGGTATAACGTTATAACGTATTACGTTATATGGTATTACGTCATAACGTAATACGTCATATGGTATAACGTTATGACGTATTACGTTATATGGTATTACGTCATAACGTATTACGTTATATGGTATAACGTTATAACGTATTACGTTATATGCTATAACGTCATATGGTATAACGTTATAATGTATTACGTCATATTGTTTAACGTTATAACGTAATAAGTTATATGGTATAACGTCATATGGTATAACGTTATAACGTATTACGTTATATGGTATTACGTCATAACGTAATACGTTATATGGTATAACGTTATAACGTATTACGTTATATGGTATTACGTCATAACGTATTTCGTTATATGGTATATCGTTATAACGTATTACGTTATATGGTATAACGTTATAATGTATTACGTCATATTGTATAACCTTATAACGTATTACGTTGTATGGTATAACGTCATATGGTATAACGTTATGACGTATTACGTTATATGGTATTACGTCATAACGTATTACGTTACATGCTATAACGTTATATCGTATTACGTTATATACTATAACGTCATATGGTATAACGTTATAATGTATTACGTCATATTGTATAACGTTATAACGTAATACGTTATATGGTATAACGTCATAAGGTATAACGTTATAACGTATTACGTTATAAGCTATAACGTCATATGGTATAACGTTATAACGTATTTCGTTATATGGTATTACGTCATAACGAATTACGTTACATGCTATAACGTTATATCGTATTACGTTATATACTATAACGTCATATGGTATAACGTTATAATGTATTACGTCATATTGTATAACGTTATAACGTAATACGTTATATGGTATAACGTCATAAGGTATAACGTTATAACGTATTACGTTATATGGTATTACGTCATAACGTAATACGTTATATGGTATAACGTTATAACGTATTACGTTATATGGTATTACGTCATAACGTATTTCGTTATATGGTATATCGTTATAACGTATTACGTTATATGGTATAACGTTATAATGTATTACGTCATATTGTATAACCTTATAACGTATTACGTTGTATGGTATAACGTCATATGGTATAACGTTATGACGTATTACGTTATATGGTATTACGTCATAACGTAATACGTTATATGGTATAACGTCATAACGTATTACGTTATATGGTATTACGTTATAACGTATTACGTTATATGGTATAACGTTATAACGTATTACCTTATATGGTATAACGTCATATGGTATAACGATATAACGTATTACGTTATATGGTATAGCGTTATAACGTATTACGTTATATGGTATTACGTCAAAACGTATTATGTTATGTGGTATAACGTTTTTAACGTATTACGTTATATGGTATTACGTCATAACGTATTACGTTATATGGTATAACGTTATAACGTATTACGTTATATGCTATAACGTCATATGGTATAACGTTATAACGTATTACGTTATATGGTATTACGTTATAACGTATTACGTTATATGGTATCACGTTATATGGTATTACGTTATAACGTATTACATTATATGGTATAACGTTATAACGTATTACGTTATACGGTATTACGTTATAACGTATTACGTTATATGGTATAGCGTTATAACGTTTTACGTTATACGGTATAACGTTATAACGTATTACCTTATATGGTATAACGTCATATGGTATAACGTTATAACGTATTACGTTATATGGTATAACGTTATAACGTATTAGGTTATATGGTATAACGTCGTATGGTATAACGTTATAACATATTACGTTATATGGTATAACGTTATAACGTATTACGTTATATGTTATTACGTCATATGGTATAACGTTATGACGTATTACGTTATATGGTATTACGTCATAACGTATTACGTTATATGGTGTAACGTTATAACGTATTACGTTATATGCTATAACGTCATATGGTATAACGTTATAATGTATTACGTCATATTGTTTAACGTTATAACGTAATAAGTTATATGGTATAACGTCATATGGTATAACGTTATAACGTATTACGTTATATGGTATTACGTCATAACGTAATACGTTATATGGTATAACGTTATAACGTATTACCTTATATGGTATTACGTTATAACGTATTACGTTATATGGTATAACGTTATAACGTATTACCTTATATGGTATGACGTCATATGGTATAACGTTATAACGTATTACGTTATATGGTATAACGTCATATGGTTTAGCGTTATAACGTATTACGTTATATGGTATCACGTTATAACGTATTACGTTATATGGCATCACGTTATAACGTATTACGTTATATGGTATAACGTTATAACGTATTACGTTATATGGTATTACGTCATAACGTATTACGTTATATGGTATATCGTTATAACGTATTAGGTTATATGGTATAACTTCGTATGGTATAACGTTATAACATATTACGTTATATGGTATAACGTTATAACGTATTATTTTATATGGTATAACGTTATAACGTATTACGTTATATGGTATTACGTCATAATGTTATACGTTATATGGTATAACGTTATAACGTATTACGTTATATGGTATTACGTTATAATGTATTACGTCATACTGTATAACGTTATAACGTAATACGTTATATGGAATAACGTCATATGGCATAACGTTATAACGTATTACGTTATATGGTATAACGTTATAACGTATTACGTTATATGGTATTACGTTATAACGTATTACGTTATATGGTATAACGTTATAACGTATTACCTTATATGGTATAACGTCATATGGCATAACGTTATAACGTATTACGTTATATGGTATAACGTTATAACGTATTATTTTATATGGTATAACGTTATAACGTATTACGTTATATGGTATTACGCCAAAACGTATTACGTTATGTGGCATAACGTTTTTAACGTATTACGTTATATGGTATTACGTCATAACGTAATACTTTATATGGTATAACGTTATACCGTATTACGTTATATGCTATAACGTCATATGGTATAACGTTATAACGTATTACGTTATATGGCATTACGTTATAACAAATTACGTTATATGGTATTACGTTATAACGTATTACGTTATATGGTATAACGTTATAACGTATTACCTTATATGGTATAACGTCATATGGCATAACGTTATAACGTATTACGTTATATGGTATAACGTTATAACGTATTACGTTATATGGTATTACGTCATAACGTATTACGTTATATGGTATATCGTTATAACGTATTAGGTTATATGGTATAACGTCGTATGGTATAACGTTATAACATATTACGTTATATGGTATAACGTTATAACGTATTACGTTATATGGTATAACGTCATATGGTATAACGTTATAGCGTAATACGTTATATGGTATTACGTTATAACGTATTACGTTATATGGTATAACGTTATAACGCATTACCTTATATGGTATAACGTCATATGGTATAACGTTATAACGTATTACGTTATATATTATAACGTTACATGGTATAACGTTATAACGTATTACGTTATATGGTATTACGTCATAACGTATTACGTTATATGGTATATCGTTATAACGTATTACGTTATATGGTATAACGTTATAATGTATTACGTCATATTGTATAACCTTATAACGTCTTACGTTATATGGTATAACGTCATATGGTATAACGTTATGACGTATTACGTTATATGGTATTACGTCATAACGTATTACGTTACATACTATAACGTTATATCGCATTACGTTATATGCTATAACGTCATATGGTATAACGTTATAATGTATTACGTCATATTGTATAACGTTATAACGTAATACGATATATAGTATAACGTCATATGGTATAACGTTATGACGTATTACGTTATATGGTATTACGTCATAACGTAATACGTTATATGGTATAACGTTATAACGTATTACGTTATATGGTATTACGTCATAACGTATTACCTTATATGGTATAACGTTATAACGTATTACGTTATATGGTATTACGTCATAACGTAATACGTTATATGGTATAACGTTATACCGTATTACGTTATATGCTATAACGTCATATGGTATAACGTTATAACGTATTACGTTATATGGTACAACGTCATATGGTATAACGTTATAACGTATTACGTTATATGGTATTACGTCATAATGTAATACGTTATATGGTATAACGTTATAACGTATTACGTTATACGGTATAACGTTATAACGTATTACGTTATATGGTATTACGTTATAACGTATTACGTCATATGGTATAACGTTATGACGTATTACGTTATATGGTATTACGTCATAACGTATTACGTTATATGGTATAACGTCATATGGTATAACGTTATAATGTATTACGTCATATTGTTTAACGTTATAACGTAATAAGTTATATGGTATAACCTCATATGGTATAACGTTATAACGTATTACGTTATATGGTATTACGTCATAACTTAATACGTTATATGGTATAACGTTATAACGTATTACGTTGTATGGTATAACGTTATAACGTATTACGTTATATGGTATTACGTCATAACGTAATACGTTATATGGTATAACGTTATAACGTATTACGTTATATGCTATAACGTCATATGGTATAACGTTATAACGTATTACGTTATATGGTATTACGTTATAACGTATTACGTTATATGGTATAACGTTATAACGTATTACGTTGTATGGTATAACGTCATAACGTATTACGTTATATGGCATAACGTCATATGGTATAAAGATATGACGTATTACGTTATATGGCTTTACGTTATAACGTATTACGTTATATGGTATAACGTTATAACGTATTACGTTATATGCTATAACGTCATATGGTATAACGTTATAATGTATTACGTCATATTGTATAACGTTATAACGTAATACGTTATATGGTATAACGTCATATGGTATAACGTCATAACGTATTACGTTATATGGTATTACGTTATAACGTATTACGTTATATGGTATAACGTTATAACGTATTACCTTATATGGTATAACGTCATATCGTATAACGATATAACGTATTACGTTATATGGTATAGCGTTATAACGTATTACGTTATATGGTATTACGTCAAAACGTATTATGTTATGTGGTATAACGTTTTTAACGTATTACGTTATATGGTATTACGTCATAACGTATTACGTTATATGGTATAACGTTATAACGTATTACGTTATATGCTATAACGTCATATGGTATAACGTTATAACGTATTACGTTATATGGTATTACGTCATAACGTATTACGTTATATGGTATAACGTTATAACGTCTTACGTTATATGCTATAACGTCATATGGTATAACGTTATAATGTATTACGTCATATTGTTTAACGTTATAACGTAATAAGTTATATGGTATAACGTTATAACGTATTACGTTATATGGTATTACGTTATAACGTATTACGTTATATGGTATCACGTTATATGGTATTACGTTATAACGTATTACATTATATGCTATAACGTTATAACGTATTACGTTATACGGTATTACGTTATAACGTATTACGTTATATGGTATAGCGTTATAACGTTTTACGTTATACGGTATAACGTTATAACGTATTACCTTATATGGTATAACGTCATATGGTATAACGTTATAACGTATTACGTTATATGGTATAACGTTATAACGTATTAGGTTATATGGTATAACGTCGTATGGTATAACGTTATAACATATTACGTTATATGGTATAACGTTATAACGTATTACGTTATATGTTATTACGTCATATGGTATAACGTTATGACGTATTACGTTATATGGTATTACGTCATAACGTATTACGTTATATGGTATAACGTTATAACGTATTACGTTATATCCTATAACGTCATATGGTATAACGTTATAATGTATTACGTCATATTGTTTAACGTTATAACGTAATAAGTTATATGGTATAACGTCATATGGTATAACGTTATAACGTATTACGTTATATGGTATTACGTCATAACGTAATACGTTATATGGTATAACGTTATAACGTATTACCTTATATGGTATTACGTTATAACGTATTACGTTATATGGTATAACGTTATAACGTATTACCTTATATGGTATGACGTCATATGGTATAACGTTATAACGTATTACGTTATATGGTATAACGTCATATGGTTTAACGTTATAACGTATTACGTTATATGGTATCACGTTATAACGTATTACGTTATATGGCATCACGTTATAACGTATTACGTTATATGGTATTACGTCATAACGTAATACGTCATATGGTATAACGTTATGACGTATTACGTTATATGGTATTACGTCATAACGTATTACGTTATATGGCATCACGTTATAACGTATTACGTTATATGGTATAACGTTATAACGTATTACGTTATATGGTATTACGTCATAACGTAATACGTCATATGGTATAACGTTATGACGTATTACGTTATATGGTATTACGTCATAACGTATTACGTTATATGGTATAACGTTATAACGTATTACGTTATATGCTATAACGTCATATGGTATAACGTTATAATGTATTACGTCATATTGTTTAACGTTATAACGTAATAAGTTATATGGTATAACGTCATATGGTATAACGTTATAACGTATTACGTTATATGGTATTACGTCATAACGTAATACGTTATATGGTATAACGTTATAACGTATTACGTTATATGGTATTACGTCATAACGTATTTCGTTATATGGTATATCGTTATAACGTATTACGTTATATGGTATAACGTTATAATGTATTACGTCATATTGTATAACCTTATAACGTATTACGTTGTATGGTATAACGTCATATGGTATAACGTTATGACGTATTACGTTATATGGTATTACGTCATAACGTATTACGTTACATGCTATAACGTTATATCGTATTACGTTATATACTATAACGTCATATGGTATAACGTTATAATGTATTACGTCATATTGTATAACGTTATAACGTAATACGTTATATGGTATAACGTCATAAGGTATAACGTTATAACGTATTACGTTATAAGCTATAACGTCATATGGTATAACGTTATAACGTATTTCGTTATATGGTATTACGTCATAACGAATTACGTTACATGCTATAACGTTATATCGTATTACGTTATATACTATAACGTCATATGGTATAACGTTATAATGTATTACGTCATATTGTATAACGTTATAACGTAATACGTTATATGGTATAACGTCATAAGGTATAACGTTATAACGTATTACGTTATATGGTATTACGTCATAACGTAATACGTTATATGGTATAACGTTATAACGTATTACGTTAGATGGTATTACGTCATAACGTATTACGTTATATGGTATACCGTTATAACGTATTACGTTATATGGTATAACGTCATATGGTATAACGTTATAATGTATTACGTCATATTGTATAACGTTATAACGTAATACGTTATATGGTATAACGTCATATGGTATAACGTTATAACGTTTTTCGTTATATGGTATTACGTTATAACGTATTAGGTTATATGGTATAACGTCGTATGGTATAACGTTGTAACATATTACGTTATATGGTATAACGTTATAACGTATTACGTTATATGGTACAACGTCATATGGTATAACGTTATAACGTATTACGTTATATGGTATTACGTCATATTGTTATACGTTATATGGTATAACGTTATAACGTATTACGTTATATGGTATTACGTTATAATGTATTACGTCATACTGTATAACGTTATAACGTAATACGTTATATGGAATAACGTCATATGGCATAACGTTATAACGTATTACGTTATATGGTATAACGTTATAACGTATTACGTTATATGGTATTACGTTATAACGTATTACGTTATATGGTATAACGTTATAACGTATTACCTTATATGGTATAACGTCATATGGCATAACGTTATAACGTATTACGTTATATGGTATAACGTTATAACATATTATTTTATATGGTATAACGTTATAACGTATTACGTTATATGGTATTACGCCAAAACGTATTACGTTATGTGGCATAACGTTTTTAACGTATTACGTTATATGGTATTACGTCATAACGTAATACTTTATATGGTATAACGTTATACCGTATTACGTTATATGCTATAACGTCATATGGTATAACGTTATAACGTATTACGTTATATGGCATTACGTTATAACAAATTACGTTATATGGTATAACGTTATAACGTATTACCTTATATGGTATAACGTCATATGGCATAACGTTATAACGTATTACGTTATATGGTATATCGTTATAACGTATTAGGTTATATGGTATAACGTCGTATGGTATAACGTTATAACATATTACGTTATATGGTATAACGTTATAACGTATTACGTTATATGGTATAACGTCATATGGTATAACGTTATAGCGTAATACGTTATATGGTATTACATTACAACGTATTACGTTATATGGTATAACGTTATAACGTATTACCTTATATGGTATAACGTCATATGGTATAACGTTATAACGTATTACGTTATATGGTATTACGTTATATGGTATTACGTCATAACGTAATACGTTATATGGTATAACGTTATAACGTATTACCTTATATGGTATTACGTTATAACGTATTTCGTTATATGGTATAACGTTATAACGTATTACCTTATATGGTATGACGTCATATGGTATAACGTTATAACGTATTACGTTATATGGTATAACGTCATATGGTTTAACGTTATAACGTATTACGTTATATGGTATCACGTTATAACGTATTACGTTATATGGCATCACGTTATAACGTATTACGTTATATGGTATTACGTCATAACGTAATACGTCATATGGTATAACGTTATGACGTATTACGTTATATGGTATTACGTCATAACGTATTACGTTATATGGTATAACGTTATAACGTATTACGTTATATGCTATAACGTCATATGGTATAACGTTATAATGTATTACGTCATATTGTTTAACGTTATAACGTAATAAGTTATATGGTATAACGTCATATGGTATAACGTTATAACGTATTACGTTATATGGTATTACGTCATAACGTAATACGTTATATGGTATAACGTTATAACGTATTACCTTATATGGTATTACGTTATAACGTATTACGTTATATGGTATAACGTTATAACGTATTTACTTATATGGTATGACGTCATATGGTATAACGTTATAACGTATTACGTTATATGGTATAACGTCATATGGTTTAACGTTATAACGTATTACGTTATATGGTATCACGTTATAACGTATTACGTTATATGGCATCACGTTATAACGTATTACGTTATATGGTATTACGTCATAACGTAATACGTCATATGGTATAACGTTATGACGTATTACGTTATATGGTATTACGTCATAACGTATTACGTTATATGGTATAACGTTATAACGTATTACGTTATATGCTATAACGTCATATGGTATAACGTTATAATGTATTACGTCATATTGTTTAACGTTATAACGTAATAAGTTATATGGTATAACGTCATATGGTATAACGTTATAACGTATTACGTTATATGGTATTACGTCATAACGTAATACGTTATATGGTATAACGTTATAACGTATTTCGTTATATCGTATTACGTTATAACGTATTACGTTATATGGTATAACGTTATAACGTATTGCGTTATATGGTATTACGTTCTAACGTATTACGTTATATGGTATAACGTTATAACGTATTACGTTATATGCTATAATGTCATATGGTATAACGTTATAACGTATTACGTTATATGGTATAACGTTCTAACGTATTACGTTATATGGTATAACGTTATAACGTATTACGTTATATGCTATAACGTCATATGGTATAACGTTATAATGTATTACGTCATATTGTTTAACGTTATAACGTAATAAGTTATATGGTATAACGTCATATGGTATAACGTTATAACGTATTACGTTATATGGTATTACGTCATAACGTAATACGTTATATGGTATAACGTTATAACGTATTACCTTATATGGTATTACGTTATAACGTATTACGTTATATGGTATAACGTTATAACGTATTTACTTATATGGTATGACGTCATATGGTATAACGTTATAACGTATTACGTTATATGGTATAACGTCATATGGTATAACGTTATAATGTATTACGTCATATTGTTTAACGTTATAACGTAATAAGTTATATGGTATAACCTCATATGGTATAACGTTATAACGTATTACGTTATATGGTATTACGTCATAACTTAATACGTTATATGGTATAACGTTATAACGTATTACGTTGTATGGTATAACGTTATAACGTATTACGTTATATGGTATTACGTCATAACGTAATACGTTATATGGTATAACGTTATAACGTATTACGTTATATGCTATAACGTCATATGGTATAACGTTATAACGTATTACGTTATATGGTATTACGTTATAACGTATTACGTTATATGGTATAACGTTATAACGTATTACGTTGTATGGTATAACGTCATAACGTATTACGTTATATGGCATAACGTCATATGGTATAAAGATATGACGTATTACGTTATATGGCTTTACGTTATAACGTATTACGTTATATGGTATAACGTTATAACGTATTACGTTATATGCTATAACGTCATATGGTATAACGTTATAATGTATTACGTCATATTGTATAACGTTATAACGTAATACGTTATATGGTATAACGTCATATGGTATAACGTCATAACGTATTACGTTATATGGTATTACGTTATAACGTATTACGTTATATGGTATAACGTTATAACGTATTACCTTATATGGTATAACGTCATATCGTATAACGATATAACGTATTACGTTATATGGTATAGCGTTATAACGTATTACGTTATATGGTATTACGTCAAAACGTATTATGTTATGTGGTATAACGTTTTTAACGTATTACGTTATATGGTATTACGTCATAACGTATTACGTTATATGGTATAACGTTATAACGTATTACGTTATATGCTATAACGTCATATGGTATAACGTTATAACGTATTACGTTATATGGTATTACGTCATAACGTATTACGTTATATGGTATAACGTTATAACGTCTTACGTTATATGCTATAACGTCATATGGTATAACGTTATAATGTATTACGTCATATTGTTTAACGTTATAACGTAATAAGTTATATGGTATAACGTTATAACGTATTACGTTATATGGTATTACGTTATAACGTATTACGTTATATGGTATCACGTTATATGGTATTACGTTATAACGTATTACATTATATGCTATAACGTTATAACGTATTACGTTATACGGTATTACGTTATAACGTATTACGTTATATGGTATAGCGTTATAACGTTTTACGTTATACGGTATAACGTTATAACGTATTACCTTATATGGTATAACGTCATATGGTATAACGTTATAACGTATTACGTTATATGGTATAACGTTATAACGTATTAGGTTATATGGTATAACGTCGTATGGTATAACGTTATAACATATTACGTTATATGGTATAACGTTATAACGTATTACGTTATATGTTATTACGTCATATGGTATAACGTTATGACGTATTACGTTATATGGTATTACGTCATAACGTATTACGTTATATGGTATAACGTTATAACGTATTACGTTATATCCTATAACGTCATATGGTATAACGTTATAATGTATTACGTCATATTGTTTAACGTTATAACGTAATAAGTTATATGGTATAACGTCATATGGTATAACGTTATAACGTATTACGTTATATGGTATTACGTCATAACGTAATACGTTATATGGTATAACGTTATAACGTATTACCTTATATGGTATTACGTTATAACGTATTACGTTATATGGTATAACGTTATAACGTATTACCTTATATGGTATGACGTCATATGGTATAACGTTATAACGTATTACGTTATATGGTATAACGTCATATGGTTTAACGTTATAACGTATTACGTTATATGGTATCACGTTATAACGTATTACGTTATATGGCATCACGTTATAACGTATTACGTTATATGGTATTACGTCATAACGTAATACGTCATATGGTATAACGTTATGACGTATTACGTTATATGGTATTACGTCATAACGTATTACGTTATATGGCATCACGTTATAACGTATTACGTTATATGGTATAACGTTATAACGTATTACGTTATATGGTATTACGTCATAACGTAATACGTCATATGGTATAACGTTATGACGTATTACGTTATATGGTATTACGTCATAACGTATTACGTTATATGGTATAACGTTATAACGTATTACGTTATATGCTATAACGTCATATGGTATAACGTTATAATGTATTACGTCATATTGTTTAACGTTATAACGTAATAAGTTATATGGTATAACGTCATATGGTATAACGTTATAACGTATTACGTTATATGGTATTACGTCATAACGTAATACGTTATATGGTATAACGTTATAACGTATTACGTTATATGGTATTACGTCATAACGTATTTCGTTATATGGTATATCGTTATAACGTATTACGTTATATGGTATAACGTTATAATGTATTACGTCATATTGTATAACCTTATAACGTATTACGTTGTATGGTATAACGTCATATGGTATAACGTTATGACGTATTACGTTATATGGTATTACGTCATAACGTATTACGTTACATGCTATAACGTTATATCGTATTACGTTATATACTATAACGTCATATGGTATAACGTTATAATGTATTACGTCATATTGTATAACGTTATAACGTAATACGTTATATGGTATAACGTCATAAGGTATAACGTTATAACGTATTACGTTATAAGCTATAACGTCATATGGTATAACGTTATAACGTATTTCGTTATATGGTATTACGTCATAACGAATTACGTTACATGCTATAACGTTATATCGTATTACGTTATATACTATAACGTCATATGGTATAACGTTATAATGTATTACGTCATATTGTATAACGTTATAACGTAATACGTTATATGGTATAACGTCATAAGGTATAACGTTATAACGTATTACGTTATATGGTATTACGTCATAACGTAATACGTTATATGGTATAACGTTATAACGTATTACGTTAGATGGTATTACGTCATAACGTATTACGTTATATGGTATACCGTTATAACGTATTACGTTATATGGTATAACGTCATATGGTATAACGTTATAATGTATTACGTCATATTGTATAACGTTATAACGTAATACGTTATATGGTATAACGTCATATGGTATAACGTTATAACGTTTTTCGTTATATGGTATTACGTTATAACGTATTAGGTTATATGGTATAACGTCGTATGGTATAACGTTGTAACATATTACGTTATATGGTATAACGTTATAACGTATTACGTTATATGGTACAACGTCATATGGTATAACGTTATAACGTATTACGTTATATGGTATTACGTCATATTGTTATACGTTATATGGTATAACGTTATAACGTATTACGTTATATGGTATTACGTTATAATGTATTACGTCATACTGTATAACGTTATAACGTAATACGTTATATGGAATAACGTCATATGGCATAACGTTATAACGTATTACGTTATATGGTATAACGTTATAACGTATTACGTTATATGGTATTACGTTATAACGTATTACGTTATATGGTATAACGTTATAACGTATTACCTTATATGGTATAACGTCATATGGCATAACGTTATAACGTATTACGTTATATGGTATAACGTTATAACATATTATTTTATATGGTATAACGTTATAACGTATTACGTTATATGGTATTACGCCAAAACGTATTACGTTATGTGGCATAACGTTTTTAACGTATTACGTTATATGGTATTACGTCATAACGTAATACTTTATATGGTATAACGTTATACCGTATTACGTTATATGCTATAACGTCATATGGTATAACGTTATAACGTATTACGTTATATGGCATTACGTTATAACAAATTACGTTATATGGTATAACGTTATAACGTATTACCTTATATGGTATAACGTCATATGGCATAACGTTATAACGTATTACGTTATATGGTATATCGTTATAACGTATTAGGTTATATGGTATAACGTCGTATGGTATAACGTTATAACATATTACGTTATATGGTATAACGTTATAACGTATTACGTTATATGGTATAACGTCATATGGTATAACGTTATAGCGTAATACGTTATATGGTATTACATTACAACGTATTACGTTATATGGTATAACGTTATAACGTATTACCTTATATGGTATAACGTCATATGGTATAACGTTATAACGTATTACGTTATATGGTATTACGTTATATGGTATTACGTCATAACGTAATACGTTATATGGTATAACGTTATAACGTATTACCTTATATGGTATTACGTTATAACGTATTTCGTTATATGGTATAACGTTATAACGTATTACCTTATATGGTATGACGTCATATGGTATAACGTTATAACGTATTACGTTATATGGTATAACGTCATATGGTTTAACGTTATAACGTATTACGTTATATGGTATCACGTTATAACGTATTACGTTATATGGCATCACGTTATAACGTATTACGTTATATGGTATTACGTCATAACGTAATACGTCATATGGTATAACGTTATGACGTATTACGTTATATGGTATTACGTCATAACGTATTACGTTATATGGTATAACGTTATAACGTATTACGTTATATGCTATAACGTCATATGGTATAACGTTATAATGTATTACGTCATATTGTTTAACGTTATAACGTAATAAGTTATATGGTATAACGTCATATGGTATAACGTTATAACGTATTACGTTATATGGTATTACGTCATAACGTAATACGTTATATGGTATAACGTTATAACGTATTACCTTATATGGTATTACGTTATAACGTATTACGTTATATGGTATAACGTTATAACGTATTTACTTATATGGTATGACGTCATATGGTATAACGTTATAACGTATTACGTTATATGGTATAACGTCATATGGTTTAACGTTATAACGTATTACGTTATATGGTATCACGTTATAACGTATTACGTTATATGGCATCACGTTATAACGTATTACGTTATATGGTATTACGTCATAACGTAATACGTCATATGGTATAACGTTATGACGTATTACGTTATATGGTATTACGTCATAACGTATTACGTTATATGGTATAACGTTATAACGTATTACGTTATATGCTATAACGTCATATGGTATAACGTTATAATGTATTACGTCATATTGTTTAACGTTATAACGTAATAAGTTATATGGTATAACGTCATATGGTATAACGTTATAACGTATTACGTTATATGGTATTACGTCATAACGTAATACGTTATATGGTATAACGTTATAACGTATTTCGTTATATCGTATTACGTTATAACGTATTACGTTATATGGTATAACGTTATAACGTATTGCGTTATATGGTATTACGTTCTAACGTATTACGTTATATGGTATAACGTTATAACGTATTACGTTATATGCTATAATGTCATATGGTATAACGTTATAACGTATTACGTTATATGGTATAACGTTCTAACGTATTACGTTATATGGTATAACGTTATAACGTATTACGTTATATGCTATAACGTCATATGGTATAACGTTATAATGTATTACGTCATATTGTTTAACGTTATAACGTAATAAGTTATATGGTATAACGTCATATGGTATAACGTTATAACGTATTACGTTATATGGTATTACGTCATAACGTAATACGTTATATGGTATAACGTTATAACGTATTACCTTATATGGTATTACGTTATAACGTATTACGTTATATGGTATAACGTTATAACGTATTTACTTATATGGTATGACGTCATATGGTATAACGTTATAACGTATTACGTTATATGGTATAACGTCATATGGTTTAACGTTATAACGTATTACGTTATATGGTATCACGTTATAACGTATTACGTTATATGGCATCACGTTATAACGTATTACGTTATATGGTATTACGTCATAACGTAATACGTCATATGGTATAACGTTATGACGTATTACGTTATATGGTATTACGTCATATCGTATTACGTTATATGGTATAACGTTATAACGTATTACGTTATATGCTATAACGTCATATGGTATAACGTTATAATGTATTACGTCATATTGTTTAACGTTATAACGTAATAAGTTATATGGTATAACGTCATATGGTATAACGTTATAACGTATTACGTTATATGGTATTACGTCATAATGTATTACGTCATATTGTATAACGTTATAACGTAATACGTTATATGGTATAACGTCATAAGGTATAACGTTATAACGTATTACGTTATATGGTATTACGTCATAACGTAATACGTTATATGGTATAACGTTATAACGTATTACGTTATATGGTATTACGTCATAACGTATTACGTTATATGGTATACCGTTATAACGTATTACGTTATATGGTATAACGTCATATGGTATAACGTTATAATGTATTACGTCATATTGTATAACGTTATAACGTAATACGTTATATGGTATAACGTCATATGGTATAACGTTATAACGTTTTTCGTTATATGGTATTACGTTATAACGTATTAGGTTATTTGGTATAACGTCGTATGGTATAACGTTGTAACATATTACGTTATATGGTATAACGTTATAACGTATTACGTTATATGGTACAACGTCATATGGTATAACGTTATAACGTATTACGTTATATGGTATTACGTCATATTGTTATACGTTATATGGTATAACGTTATAACGTATTACGTTATATGGTATTACGTTATAATGTATTACGTCATACTGTATAACGTTATAACGTAATACGTTATATGGAATATCGTCATATGGCATAACGTTATAACGTATTTCGTTATATGGTATAACGTTATAACGTATTACGTTATATGGTATTACGTTATAACGTATTACGTTATATGGTATAACGTTATAACGTATTACCTTATATGGTATAACGTCATATGGCATAACGTTATAACGTATTACGTTATATGGTATAACGTTATAACGTATTATTTTATATGGTATAACGTTATAACGTATTACGTTATATGGTATTACGCCAAAACGTATTACGTTATGTGGCATAACGTTTTTAACGTATTACGTTATATGGTATTACGTCATAACGTAATACTTTATATGGTATAACGTTATACCGTATTACGTTATATGCTATAACGTCATATGGTATAACGTTATAACGTATTACGTTATATGGCATTACGTTATAACAAATTACGTTATATGGTATTACGTTATAACGTATTACGTTATATGGTATAACGTTATAACGTATTACGTTATATGGTATAACGTTATAATGTATTACGTCATATTGTATAACCTTATAACGTATTACGTTATATGGTATAACGTCATATGGTATAACGTTATGACGTATTACGTTATATGGTATTACGTCATAACGTATTACGTTACATACTATAACGTTATATCGTATTACGTTATATGCTATAACATCATATGGTATAACGTTATAATGTATTACGTCATATTGTATAACGTTATAACGTAATACGATATATAGTATAACGTCATATGGTATAACGTTATAACGTATTACGTTATATGGTATTACGTCATAACGTATTACGTTATATGGTATAACGTTATAACGTATTACGTTATATGGTATTACGTTATAACGTATAACGTCATATGGTATAACGTTATAGCGTAATACGTTATATGGTATTACATTACAACGTATTACGTTATATGGTATAACGTTATAACGTATTACCTTATATGGTATAACGTCATATGGTATAACGTTATAACGTATTACGTTATATGGTATTACGTCATAACGTAATACGTTATATGGTATAACGTTATAACGTATTACCTTATATGGTATTACGTTATAACGTATAACGTTATATGGTATAACGTTATAACGTATTACCTTATATGGTATGACGTCATATGGTATAACGTTATAACGTATTACGTTATATGGTATAACGTCATATGGTTTAACGTTATAACGTATTACGTTATATGGTATCACGTTATAACGTATTACGTTATATGGCATCACGTTATAACGTATTACGTTATATGGTATTACGTCATAACGTAATACGTCATATGGTATAACGTTATGACGTATTACGTTATATGGTATTACGTCATAACGTATTACGTTATATGGTATAACGTTATAACGTATTACGTTATATGCTACAACGTCATATGGTATAACGTTATAATGTATTACGTCATATTGTTTAACGTTATAACGTAATAAGTTATATGGTATAACGTCATATGGTATAACGTTATAACGTATTACGTTATATGGTATTACGTCATAACGTAATACGTTATATGGTATAACGTTATAACGTATTACCTTATATGGTATTACGTTATAACGTATTACGTTATATGGTATAACGTTATAACGTATTACCTTATATGGTATGACGTCATATGGTATAACGTTATAACGTATTACGTTATATGGTATAACGTCATATGGTTTAACGTTATAACGTATTACGTTATATGGTATCACGTTATAACGTATTACGTTATATGGCATCACGTAATAACGTATTACGTTATATGGTATTACGTCATAACGTAATACGTCATATGGTATAACGTTATGACGTATTACGTTATATGGTATTACGTCATAACGTATTACGTTATATGGTATAACGTTATAACGTATTACGTTATATGCTATAACGTCATATGGTATAACGTTATAATGTATTACGTCATATTGTTTAACGTTATAACGTAATAAGTTATATGGTATAACGTCATATGGTATAACGTTATAACGTATTACGTTATATGGTATTACGTCATAACGTAATACGTTATATGGTATAACGTTATAACGTATTACCTTATATGGTATTACGTTATAACGTATTACGTTATATGGTATAACGTTATAACGTATTACCTTATATGGTATGACGTCATATGGTATAACGTTATAACGTAATACGTTATATGGTATAACGTTATAACGTATTACGTTATATGGTATAACGTCATATGGTATAACGTTATAGCGTAATACGTTATATGGTATTACATTACAACGTGTTACGTTATATGGTATAACGTTATAACGTATTACCTTATATGGTATAACGTCATATGGTATAACGATATAACGTATTACGTTATATGGTATAGCGTTATAACGTAATACGTTATATGGTATTACGTCAAAACGTATTATGTTATGTGGTATAACGTTTTTAACGTATTACGTTATATGGTATTACGTCATAACGTATTACGTTATATGGTATAACGTTATAACGTATTACGTTATATGCTATAACGTCATATGGTATAACGTTATAACGTATTACGTTATATGGTATTACGTCATAACGTATTACGTTATATGGTATAACGTTATAACGTCTTACGTTATATGCTATAACGTCATATGTTATAACGTTATAATGTATTAAGTCATATTGTTTAACGTTATAACGTAATAAGTTTTATGGTATAACGTCATATGGTATAACGTTATAACGTATTACGTTATATGGTATTACGTTATAACGTATTACGTTATATGGTATCACGTTATATGGTATTACGTTATAACGTATTACATTATATGGTATAACGTTATAACGTATTACGTTATACGGTATTACGTTATAACGTATTACGTTATATGGTATAGCGTTATAACGTTTTACGTTATACGGTATAACGTTATAACGTATTACCTTATATGGTATAACGTCATATGGTATAACGTTATAACGTATTACGTTATATGGTATAACGTTATAACGTATTAGGTTATATGGTATAACGTCGTATGGTATAACGTTATAACATATTACGTTATATGGTATAACGTTATAACGTATTACGTTATATGGTATAACGTCATATGGTATAACGTTATAACGTATTACGTTATATGGTATTACGTCATAACGTAATACGTTATATGGTATAACGTTATAACGTATTACCTTATATGGTATTACGTCATAACGTAATACGTTATATGGTATAACGTTATAACGTATTACCTTATATGGTATTACGTTATAACGTATTACGTTATATGGTATAACGTTATAACATATTACCTTATATGGTATGACGTCATATGGTATAACGTTATAACGTATTACGTAATATGGTATAACGTCATATGGTTTAACGTTATAACGTATTACGTTATATGGTATCACGTTATAACGTATTACGTTATATGGCATCACGTTATAACGTATTACGTTATATGGTATTACGTCATAACGTAATACGTCATATGGTATAACGTTATGACGTATTACGTTATATGGTATTACGTCATAACGTATTACGTTATATGGTATAACGTTATAACGTATTACGTTATATGCTATAACGTCATATGGTATAACGTTATTATGTATTACGTCATATTGTTTAACGTTATAACGTAATAAGTTATATGGTATAACGTCATATGGTATAACGTTATAACGTATTACGTTATATGGTATTACGTCATAACGTAATACGTTATATGGTATAACGTTATAACGTATTACCTTATATGGTATTACGTCATAACGTAATACGTTATATGGTATAACGCTATAACGTATTACCTTATATGGTATTACGTTATAACGTATTACGTTATATGGTATAACGTTATAACATATTACCTTATATGGTATGACGTCATATGGTATAACGTTATAACGTATTACGTTATATGGTATAACGTCATATGGTTTAACGTTATAACGTATTACGTTATATGGTATCACGTTATGACGTATTACGTTATATGGCATCACGTTATAACGTATTACGTTATATGGTATTACGTCATAACGTAATACGTCATATGGTATAACGTTATGACGTATTACGTTATATGGTATTACGTCATAACGTATTACGTTATATGGTATAACGTTATAACGTATTACGTTATATGCTATAACGTCATATGGTATAACGTTATAATGTATTACGTCATATTGTTTAACGTTATAACGTAATAAGTTATATGGTATAACGTCATATGGTATAACGTTATAACGTATTACGTTATATGGTATTACGTCATAACGTAATACGTTATATGGTATAACGTTATAACGTATTACCTTATATGGTATTACGTTATAACGTATTACGTTATATGGTATAACGTTATAACGTATTACCTTATATGGTATGACGTCATATGGTATAACGTTATAACGTAATACGTTATATGGTATAACGTCATATGGTTTAACGTTATAACGTATTACGTTATATGGTATCACGTTATAACGTATTACGTTATATGGCATCACGTTATAACGTATTACGTTATATGGTATAACGTTATAACGTATTACGTTATATGGTATTACGTCATAACGTATTACGTTATATGGTATATCGTTATAACGTATTAGGTTATATGGTATAACGTCGTATGGTATAACGTTATAACATATTACGTTATATGGTATAACGTTATAACGTATTACGTTATATGGTATAACGTCATATGGTATAACGTTATAGCGTAATACGTTATATGGTATTACATTACAACGTGTTACGTTATATGGTATAACGTTATAACGTATTACCTTATATGGTATAACGTCATATAGTATAACGTTATAACGTATTACGTTATATATTATAACGTTACATGGTATAACGTTATAACGTATTACGTTATATGGTATTACGTCATAACGTATTACGTTATATGGTATATCGTTATAACGTATTACGTTATATGGTATAACGTTATAATGTATTACGTCATATTGTATAACCTTATAACGTATTACGTTATATGGTATAACGTCATATGGTATAACGTTATGACGTATTACGTTATATGGTATTACGTCATAACGTATTACGTTACATGCTATAACGTTATATCGTATTACGTTATATACTATAACGTCATATGGTATAACGTTATAATGTATTACGTCATATTGTATAACGTTATAACGTAATACGTTATATGGTATAACGTCATAAGGTATAACGTTATAACGTATTACGTTATATGGTATTACGTCATAACGTAATACGTTATATGGTATAACGTTATAACGTATTACGTTATATGGTATTACGTCATAACGTATTACGTTATATGGTATACCGTTATAACGTATTACGTTATATGGTATAACGTCATATGGTATAACGTTATAATGTATTACGTCATATTGTATAACGTTATAACGTAATACGTTATATGGTATAACGTCATATGGTATAACGTTATAACGTTTTTCGTTATATGGTATTACGTTATAACGTATTAGGTTATATGGTATAACGTCGTATGGTATAACGTTGTAACATATTACGTTATATGGTATAACGTTATAACGTATTACGTTATATGGTACAACGTCATATGGTATAACGTTATAACGTATTACGTTATATGGTATTACGTCATATTGTTATACGTTATATGGTATAACGTTATAACGTATTACGTTATATGGTATTACGTTATAATGTATTACGTCATACTGTATAACGTTATAACGTAATACGTTATATGGAATAACGTCATATGGCATAACGTTATAACGTATTACGTTATATGGTATAACGTTATAACGTATTACGTTATATGGTATTACGCCAAAACGTATTACGTTATGTGGCATAACGTTTTTAACGTATTACGTTATATGGTATTACGTCATAACGTAATACTTTATATGGTATAACGTTATACCGTATTACGTTATATGCTATAACGTCATATGGTATAACGTTATAACGTATTACGTTATATGGCATTACGTTATAACAAATTACGTTATATGGTATTACGTTATAACGTATTACGTTATATGGTATAACGTTATAACGTATTACCTTATATGGTATAACGTCATATGTCATAACGTTATAACGTATTACGTTATATGGTATAACGTTATAACGTATTACGTTATATGGTATTACGTCATAACGTATTACGTTATATGGTATATCGTTATAACGTATTAGGTTATATGGTATAACGTCGTATGGTATAACGTTATAACATATTACGTTATATGGTATAACGTTATAACGTATTACGTTATATGGTATAACGTCATATGGTATAACGTTATAGCGTAATACGTTATATGGTATTACGTTATAACGTATTACGTTATATGGTATAACGTTATAACGCATTACCTTATATGGTATAACGTCATATGGTATAACGTTATAACGTATTACGTTATATATTATAACGTTACATGGTATAACGTTATAACGTATTACGTTATATGGTATTACGTCATAACGTATTACGTTATATGGTATATCGTTATAACGTATTACGTTATATGGTATAACGTTATAATGTATTACGTCATATTGTATAACCTTATAACGTATTACGTTATATGGTATAACGTCATATGGTATAACGTTATGACGTATTACGTTATATGGTATTACGTCATAACGTATTACGTTACATACTATAACGTTATATCGTATTACGTTATATGCTATAACGTCATATGGTATAACGTTATAATGTATTACGTCATATTGTATAACGTTATAACGTAATACGATATATAGTATAACGTCATATGGTATAACGTTATAACGTATTACGTTATATGGTATTACGTCATAACGTAATACGTTATATGGTATAACGTTATAACGTATTACGTTATATGGTATTACGTCATAACGTATTACCTTATATGGTATAACGTTATAACGTATTACGTTATATGGTATTACGTCATAACGTAATACGTTATATGGTATAACGTTATACCGTATTACGTTATATGCTATAACGTCATATGGTATAACGTTATAACGTATTACGTTATATGGTACAACGTCATATGGTATAACGTTATAACGTATTACGTTATATGGTATTACGTCATAATGTAATACGTTATATGGTATAACGTTATAACGTATTACGTTATACGGTATAACGTTATAACGTATTACGTTATATGGTATTACGTTATAACGTATTACGTCATATGGTATAACGTTATGACGTATTACGTTATATGGTATTACGTCATAACGTATTACGTTATATGGTATAACGTCATATGGTATAACGTTATAATGTATTACGTCATATTGTTTAACGTTATAACGTAATAAGTTATATGGTATAACCTCATATGGTATAACGTTATAACGTATTACGTTATATGGTATTACGTCATAACGTAATACGTTATATGGTATAACGTTATAACGTATTACGTTGTATGGTATAACGTTATAACGTATTACGTTATATGGTATTACGTCATAACGTAATACGTTATATGGTATAACGTTATAACGTATTACGTTATATGCTATAACGTCATATGGTATAACGTTATAACGTATTACGTTATATGGTATTACGTTATAACGTATTACGTTATATGGTATAACGTTATAACGTATTACGTTGTATGGTATAACGTCATAACGTATTACGTTATATGGTATAACGTCATATGGTATAAAGATATGACGTATTACGTTATATGGCTTTACGTTATAACGTATTACGGTATATGGTATAACGTTATAACGTATTACGTTATATGCTATAACGTCATATGGTATAACGTTATAATGTATTACGTCATATTGTATAACGTTATAACGTAATACGTTATATGGTATAACGTCATATGGTATAACGTTATAACGTATTACGTTATATGGTATTACGTCATAACGTAATACGTTATCTGGTATAACGTCATAACGTATTACGTTATATGGTATTACGTTATAACGTATTACGTTATATGGTATAACGTTATAACGTATTACCTTATATGGTATAACGTCATATGGTATAACGATATAACGCATTACGTTATATGGTATAGCGTTGTAACGTAATACGTTATATGGTATTACGTCAAAACGTATTATGTTATGTGGTATAACGTTTTTAACGTATTACGTTATATGGTATTACGTCATAACGTATTACGTTATATGGTATAACGTTATAACGTATTACGTTATATGCTATAACCTCATATGGTATAACGTTATAACGTATTACGTTATATGGTATTACGTCATAACGTATTACGTTATATGGTATAACGTTATAACGTCTTACGTTATATGCTATAACGTCATATGTTATAACGTTATAATGTATTACGTCATATTGTTTAACGTTATAACGTAATAAGTTTTATGGTATAACGTCATATGGTATAACGTTATAACGTATTACGTTATATGGTATTACGTTATAACGTATTACGTTATATGGTATCACGTTATATGGTATTACGTTATAACGTATTACATTATATGGTATAACGTTATAACGTATTACGTTATACGGTATTACGTTATAACGTATTACGTTATATGGTATAGCGTTATAACGTTTTACGTTATACGGTATAACGTTATAACGTATTACCTTATATGGTATAACGTCATATGGTATAACGTTATAACGTATTACGTTATATGGTATAACGTTATAACGTATTAGGTTATATGGTATAACGTCGTATGGTATAACGTTATAACATATTACGTTATATGGTATGACGTTATAACGTATTACGTTATATGTTATTACGTCATATGGTATAACGTTATGACGTATTACGTTATATGGTATTACGTCATAACGTATTACGTTATATGGTATAACGTTATAACGTATTACGTTATATGCTATAACGTCATATGGTATAACGTTATAATGTATTACGTCATATTGTTTAACGTTATAACGTAATAAGTTATATGGTATAACGTCATATGGTATAACGTTATAACGTATTACGTTATATGGTATTACGTCATAACGTAATACGTTATATGGTATAACGTTATAACGTATTACCTTATATGGTATTACGTTATAACGTATTACGTTATATGGTATAACGTTATAACATATTACCTTATATGGTATGACGTCATATGGTATAACGTTATAACGTATTACGTTATACGGTATAACGTCATATGGTTTAACGTTATAACGTATTACGTTATATGGTATCACGTTATAACGTATTACGTTATATGGCATCACGTTATAACGTATTACGTTATATGGTATAACGTTATAACGTATTACGTTATATGGTATTACGTCATAACGTATTACGTTGTATGGTATATCGTTATAACGTATTAGGTTATATGGTATAACGTCGTATGGTATAACGTTATAACATATTACGTTATATGGTATAACGTTATAACGTATTACGTTATATGGTATAACGTCATATGGTATAACGTTATAGCGTAATACGTTATATGGTATTACGTTACAACGTATTACGTTATATGGTATAACGTTATAACGTATTACGTTATATGGTATAACGTTATAATGTATTACGTCATATTGTATAACCTTATAACGTATTACGTTATATGGTATAACGTCATATGGTATAACGTTATGACGTATTACGTTATATGGTATTACGTCATAACGTATTACGTTACATGCTATAACGTTATATCGTATTACGTTATATACTATAACGTCATATGGTATAACGTTATAATGTATTACGTCATATTGTATAACGTTATAACGTAATACGTTATATGGTATAACGTCATATGGTATAACGTAATAACGTATTACGTTATATGGTATTACGTCATAACGTATTACGTTATATGGTATACCGTTATAACGTATTACGTTATATGGTATAACGTCATATGGTATAACGTTATAATGTATTACGTCATATTGTATAACGTTATAACGTAATACGTTATATGGTATAACGTCATGTGGTATAACGTTATAACGTTTTTCGTTATATGGTATTACGTTATAACGTATTAGGTTATATGGTATAACGTCGTATGGTATAACGTTGTAACATATTACGTTATATGGTATAACGTTATAACGTATTACGTTATATGGTACAACGTCATATGGTATAACGTTATAACGTATTACGTTACATGGTATTACGTCATAATGTTATACGTTATATGGTATAACGTTATAACGTATTACGTTATATGGTATTACGTTATAATGTATTACGTCATACTGTATAACGTTATAACGTAATACGTTATATGGAATAACGTCATATGGCATAACGTTATAACGTATTACGTTATATGGTATAACGTTATAACGTATTACGTTATATGGTATTACGTTATAACGTATTACGTTATATGGTATAACGTTATAACGTATTACCTTATATGGTATAACGTCATATGGCATAACGTTATAACTTATTACGTTATATGGTATAACGTTATAACGTATTATTTTATACGGTATAACGTTATAACGTATTACGTTATATGGTATTACGCCAAAACGTATTACGTTATGTGGCATAACGTTTTTAACGTATTACGTTATATGGTATTACGTCATAACGTAATACGTTATATGGTATAACGTTATACCGTATTACGTTATATGCTATAACGTCATATGGTATAACGTTATAACGTATTACGTTATACGGCATTACGTTATAACATATTACGTTATATGGTATAACGTTATAACGTATTAAGTTATATGGTATTACGTTATAACGTATAACGTCGTATGGTATAAGGTTATAACATATTACTTTATATGGTATAACGTTATAACGTATTACGTTATATGGTATTACGTCATATGGTATAACGTTATGACGTATTACGTTATATGGTATTACGTCAAAACGTATTACGTTATATGGTATAACGTTATAACGTATTACGTTATATGCTATAACGTCATATGGTATAACGTTATAATGTATTACGTCATATTGTTTAACGTTGTAACGCAATAAGTTATATGGTATAACGTCATATGGTATAACGTTATAACGTATTACGTTATATGGTATTACGTCATAACGTAAAACGTTATATGGTATAACGTTATAACGTATTACGTTATATGGTATTACGTTATAACGTATTAAGTTATATGGTATAACGTTATAACGTATTACCTTATATGGTATACCGTCATATGGTATAACGTTATAACGTATTACGTTATATGGTATTACGTCAACACGTATTACTTTATATGGTATAACGTTATAACGTCTTACGTTATATGCTATAACGTCATATTGTATAACGTTATTACGTATTACGTTATATGGTATTACGCCAAAACGTATTACCTTATATGGTATAACGTTATAACGTATTACGTTATCTGGTATTACGCCAAAACGTATTACGTTATGTGGCATAACGTTATAACGTATTACGTTATATGGTATTACGTCATAATGTAATACGTTATATGGTATTACGTTATAACGTATTACGTTATATGGTATAACGTTATAACGTATTACGTTATATGGTATTACGAAATAACGTAATACGTTATATGGTATATCGTTATAACGTATTAGGTTATATGGTATAACGTCGTATGGTATAACGTTATAACATATTACGTTATATGGTATAACGTTATAACGTATTACCTTATATGGTATAACGTCATATGGCATAACGTTATAACGTATTACGTTATATGGTATAACGTTATAACGTATTACGTTATATGGTATTACGTCATAACGTATTACGTTACATACTATAACGTTATATCGTATTACGTTATATGCTATAACGTCATATGGTATAACGTTATAATGTATTACGTCATATTCTATAACGTTATAACGTAATACGATATATAGTATAACGTCATATGGTATAACGTTATAACGTATTACGTTATATGGTATTACGTCATAACGTAATACGTTATATGGTATAACGTTATAACGTATTACGTTATAAGGTATTACGTCATAACGTATTACCTTATATGGTATAACGTTATAACGTATTACGTTATATGGTATTACGTCATAACGTAATACGTTATATGGTATAACGTTATACCGTATTACGTTATATGCTATAACGTCATATGGTATAACGTTATAACGTATTACGTTATATGGTACTACGTCATATGGTATAACGTTATAACGTATTACGTTATATGGTATTACGTCATAATGTAATACGTTATATGGTATAACGTTATAACGTATTACGTTATACGGTATAACGCTATAACGTATTACGTTATATGGTATTACGTCATAACGTAATACGTTATATGGTATAACGTTATAACGTATTACGTTATATGCTATAACGTCATATGGTATAAAGATATGACGTATTACGTTATATGGCTTTACGTTATAACGTATTACGTTATATGGTATAACGTTATAACGTATTACGTTATATGCTATAACGTCATATGGTATAACGTTATAATGTATTACGTCATATTGTATAACGTTATATCGTAATACGTTATATGGTATAACGTCATATGGTATAACGTTATAACGTATTACGTTATATGGTATTACGTCATAACGTAATACGTTATATGGTATAACGTCATAACGTATTACGTTATATGGTATTACGTCATAACGTATTACGTTACATACTATAACGTTATATCGTATTACGTTATATGCTATAACGTCATATGGTATAACGTTATAATGTATTACGTTATATGGTATAGCGTTATAACGTATTACGTTATATGGTATTACGTCAAAACGTATTATGTTATGTGGTATAACGTTTTTAACGTATTACGTTATATGGTATTACGTCATAACGTACTACGTTATATGGTATAACGTTATAACGTATTACGTTATATGCTATAACGTCATATGGTATAACGTTATAACGTATTACGTTATATGGTATTACGTCATAACGTATTACGTTATATGGTATAACGTTATAACGTATTACGTTATATGCTATAACGTCATATGGTATAACGTTATAACGTATTACGTTATATGGTATTACGTTATAACGTATTACGTTATATGGTATAACGTTATAACGTATTACGTTATATGGTATTACGTCAAAACGTATTACGTTATATGGTATATCGTTATAACGTATTAGGTTATATGGTATAACGTCATATGGTATAACGTTATAACGTATTACGTTATATATTATAACGTTACATGGTATAACGTTATAACGTATTACGTTATATGGTATTACGTCATAACGCATTACCTTATATGGTATATCGTTATAACGTATTACGTTATATGGTATTACGCCAAAACGTATTACGTTATGTGGCATAACGTTATAACGTATTACGTTATATGGTATTACGTCATAATGTAATACGTTATATGGTATTACGTTATAACGTATTACGTTATATGGTATAACGTTATAACGTATTACGTTATATGGTATTACGTCATAACGTAATACGTTATATGGTATATCGTTATAACGTATTAGGTTATATGGTATAACGTCGTATGGTATAACGTTATAACATATTACGTTATATGGTATAACGTTATAACGTATTACCTTATATGGTATAACGTCATATGGCATAACGTTATAACGTATTACGTTATATGGTATAACGTTATAACGTATTACGTTATATGGTATTACGTCATAACGTATTACCTTATATGGTATATCGTTATAACGTATTACGTTATATGGTATAACGTTATAATGTATTACGTCATATTGTATAACCTTATAACGTATTACGTTATATGGTATAACGTCATATGGTATAACGTTATGACGTATTACGTTATATGGTATTACGTCATAACGTATTACGTTACATACTATAACGTTATATCGTATTACGTTATATGCTATAACGTCATATGGTATAACGTTATAATGTATTACGTCATATTGTATAACGTTATAACGTAATACGATATATAGTATAACGTCATATGGTATAACGTTATAACGTATTACGTTATATGGTATTACGTCATAACGTAATACGTTATATGGTATAACGTTATAACGTATTACGTTATATGGTATTACGTCATAACGTATTACCTTATATGGTATAACGTTATAACGTATTACGTTATATGGTATTACGTCATAACGTAATACGTTATATGGTATAACGTTATACCGTATTACGTTATATGCTATAACGTCATATGGTATAACGTTATAACGTATTACGTTATATGGTACAACGTCATATGGTATAACGTTATAACGTATTACGTTATATGGTATTACGTCATAATGTAATACGTTATATGGTATAACGTTATAACGTATTACGTTATACGGTATAACGTTATAACGTATTACGTTATATGGTATTACGTTATAACGTATTACGTCATATGGTATAACGTTATGACGTATTACGTTATATGGTATTACGTCATAACGTATTACGTTATATGGTATAACGTCATATGGTATAACGTTATAATGTATTACGTCATATTGTTTAACGTTATAACGTAATAAGTTATATGGTATAACCTCATATGGTATAACGTTATAACGTATTACGTTATATGGTATTACGTCATAACGTAATACTTTATATGGTATAACGTTATACCGTATCACGTTATATGCTATAACGTCATATGGTATAACGTTATAACGTATTACGTTATATGGCATTACGTTATAACAAATTACGTTATATGGTATAACGTTATAACGTATTACGTTATATGGGATTACGTTATAACGTATTACGTTATATGGTATAACGTTATAACGTATAACCTTATATGGTATAACGTTATAACGTATTACGTTATATGGTATTACGCTAAAACGTATTACGTTATGTGGCATAACGTTTTTAACGTATTACGTTATATGGTATTACGTTATAACATATTACGTTATATGGTATAACGTTATAACGTATTAAGTTATATGGTATTACGTTATAACGTATAACGTCGTATGGTATAAGGTTATAACATATTACTTTATATGGTATAACGTTATAACGTATTACGTTATATGGTATTACGTCATATGGTATAACGTTATGACGTATTACGTTATATGGTAATACGTCAAAACGTAATACGTTATATGGTATAACGTTATAACGTATTACGTTATATGCTATAACGTCATATGGTATAACGTTATAATGTATTACGTCATATTGTTTAACGTTGTAACGCAATAAGTTATATGGTATAACGTCATATGGTATAACGTTATAACGTATTACGTTATATGGTATTACGTCATAACGTAAAACGTTATATGGTATAACGTTATATCGTATTACGTTATATGGTATTACGTTATAACGTATTAAGTTATATGGTACAACGTTATAACGTATTACCTTATATGGTATACCGTCATATGGTATAACGTTATAACGTATTACGTTATATGGTATTACGTCAACACGTATTACTTTATATGGTATAACGTTATAACGTCTTACGTTATATGCTATAACGTCATATGGTATAACGTTATTACGTATTACGTTATATGGTATTACGTCATAACGTATTACCTTATATGGTATAACGTTATAACGTATTACGTTATATGGTATTACGTCATAACGTAATACGTTATATGGTATAACGTTATACCGTATTACGTTATATGCTATAACGTCATATGGTATAACGTTATAACGTATTACGTTATATGGTACAACGTCATATGGTATAACGTTATAACGTATTACGTTATATGGTATTACGTCATAATGTAATACGTTATATGGTATAACGTTATAACGTATTACGTTATACGGTATAACGTTATAACGTATTACGTTATATGGTATTACGTTATAACGTATTACGTCATATGGTATAACGTTATGACGTATTACGTTATATGGTATTACGTCATAACGTATTACGTTATATGGTATAACGTCATATGGTATAACGTTATAATGTATTACGTCATATTGTTTAACGTTATAACGTAATAAGTTATATGGTATAACCTCATATGGTATAACGTTATAACGTATTACGTTATATGGTATTACGTCATAACGTAATACTTTATATGGTATAACGTTATACCGTATCACGTTATATGCTATAACGTCATATGGTATAACGTTATAACGTATTACGTTATATGGCATTACGTTATAACAAATTACGTTATATGGTATAACGTTATAACGTATTACGTTATATGGGATTACGTTATAACGTATTACGTTATATGGTATAACGTTATAACGTATAACCTTATATGGTATAACGTTATAACGTATTACGTTATATGGTATTACGCTAAAACGTATTACGTTATGTGGCATAACGTTTTTAACGTATTACGTTATATGGTATTACGTTATAACATATTACGTTATATGGTATAACGTTATAACGTATTAAGTTATATGGTATTACGTTATAACGTATAACGTCGTATGGTATAAGGTTATAACATATTACTTTATATGGTATAACGTTATAACGTATTACGTTATATGGTATTACGTCATATGGTATAACGTTATGACGTATTACGTTATATGGTAATACGTCAAAACGTAATACGTTATATGGTATAACGTTATAACGTATTACGTTATATGCTATAACGTCATATGGTATAACGTTATAATGTATTACGTCATATTGTTTAACGTTGTAACGCAATAAGTTATATGGTATAACGTCATATGGTATAACGTTATAACGTATTACGTTATATGGTATTACGTCATAACGTAAAACGTTATATGGTATAACGTTATATCGTATTACGTTATATGGTATTACGTTATAACGTATTAAGTTATATGGTACAACGTTATAACGTATTACCTTATATGGTATACCGTCATATGGTATAACGTTATAACGTATTACGTTATATGGTATTACGTCAACACGTATTACTTTATATGGTATAACGTTATAACGTCTTACGTTATATGCTATAACGTCATATGGTATAACGTTATTACGTATTACGTTATATGGTATTACGTTATAACGTATTACGTTATATGGTATAACGTCATAACGTATTACGTAATATGGTATAACGTCATATGGTATAACGTTATAATGTATTACGTCATATGGTATTACGTTATAACGTATTACGTTATATGGTATATCGTTATAACGTATTAGGTTATATGGTATAACGTCGTATGGTATAACGTTATAACATATTACGTTATATGGTATAACGTTATAACGTATTACCTTATATGGTATAACGTCATATGGCATAACGTTATAACGTATTACGTTATATGGTATAACGTTATAACGTATTACGTTATATGGTATTACGTCATAACGTATTACGTTACATACTATAACGTTATATCGTATTACGTTATATGCTATAACGTCATATGGTATAACGTTATAATGTATTACGTCATATTGTATAACGTTATAACGTAATACGATATATAGTATAACGTCATATGGTATAACGTTATAACGTATTACGTTATATGGTATTACGTCATAACGTAATACGTTATATGGTATAACATTATAACGTATTACGTTATATGGTATTACGTCATAACGTATTACCTTATATGGTATAACGTTATAACGTATTACGTTATATGGTATTACGTCATAACGTAATACGTTATATGGTATAACGTTATACCGTATTACGTTATATGCTATAACGTCATATGGTATAACGTTATAACGTATTACGTTATATGGTACAACGTCATATGGTATAACGTTATAACGTATTACGTTATATGGTATTACGTCATAACGTAATACGTTATATGGTATAACGTTATAACGTATTACGTTATACGGTATCACGTTATAACGTATTACGTTATATGGTATTACGTTATAACGTATTACGTCATATGGTATAACGTTATGACGTATTACGTTATATGGTATTACGTCATAACGTATTACGTTATATGGTATAACGTCATATGGTATAACGTTATAATGTATTACGTCATATTGTTTAACGTTATAACGTAATAAGTTATATGGTATAACCTCATATGGTATAACGTTATAACGTATTACGTTATATGGTATTACGTCATAACGTAATACGTTATATGGTATAACGTTATAACGTATTACCTTATATGGTATTACGTTATAACGTATTACGTTATATGGTATTACGTCATAACGTAATACGTTATATGGTATAACGTTATAACGTATTACGTTATATGCTATAACGTCATATGGTATAACGTTATAACGTATTACGTTATATGGTATTACGTTATAACGTATTACGTTATATGGTATAACGTTATAACGTATTACGTTGTATGGTATAACGTCATAACGTATTACGTTATATGGTATAACGTCATATGGTATAAAGATATGACGTATTACGTTATATGGTATTACGTCATAACGTATTACGTTATATGGTATAACGTTATAACGTATTACGTTATATGCTATAACGTCATATGGTATAACGTTATAACGTATTACGTTATATGGTATTACGTTATAACGTATTACGTTATATGGTATAACGTTATAACGTATTACGTTATATGGTATTACGTCAAAACGTATTACGTTATATGGTATATCGTTATAACGTATTAGGTTATATGGTATAACGTCATATGGTATAACGTTATAACGTATTACGTTATATATTATAACGTTACATGGTATAACGTTATAACGTATTACGTTATATGGTATTACGTCATAACGCATTACCTTATATGGTATATCGTTATAACGTATTACGTTATATGGTATTACGCCAAAACGTATTACGTTATGTGGCATAACGTTATAACGTATTACGTTATATGGTATTACGTCATAATGTAATACGTTATATGGTATTACGTTATAACGTATTACGTTATATGGTATAACGTTATAACGTATTACGTTATATGGTATTACGTCATAACGTAATACGTTATATGGTATATCGTTATAACGTATTAGGTTATATGGTATAACGTCGTATGGTATAACGTTATAACATATTACGTTATATGGTATAACGTTATAACGTATTACCTTATATGGTATAACGTCATATGGCATAACGTTATAACGTATTACGTTATATGGTATAACGTTATAACGTATTACGTTATATGGTATTACGTCATAACGTATTACCTTATATGGTATATCGTTATAACGTATTACGTTATATGGTATAACGTTATAATGTATTACGTCATATTGTATAACCTTATAACGTATTACGTTATATGGTATAACGTCATATGGTATAACGTTATGACGTATTACGTTATATGGTATTACGTCATAACGTATTACGTTACATACTATAACGTTATATCGTATTACGTTATATGCTATAACGTCATATGGTATAACGTTATAATGTATTACGTCATATTGTATAACGTTATAACGTAATACGATATATAGTATAACGTCATATGGTATAACGTTATAACGTATTACGTTATATGGTATTACGTCATAACGTAATACGTTATATGGTATAACGTTATAACGTATTACGTTATATGGTATTACGTCATAACGTATTACCTTATATGGTATAACGTTATAACGTATTACGTTATATGGTATTACGTCATAACGTAATACGTTATATGGTATAACGTTATACCGTATTACGTTATATGCTATAACGTCATATGGTATAACGTTATAACGTATTACGTTATATGGTACAACGTCATATGGTATAACGTTATAACGTATTACGTTATATGGTATTACGTCATAATGTAATACGTTATATGGTATAACGTTATAACGTATTACGTTATACGGTATAACGTTATAACGTATTACGTTATATGGTATTACGTTATAACGTATTACGTCATATGGTATAACGTTATGACGTATTACGTTATATGGTATTACGTCATAACGTATTACGTTATATGGTATAACGTCATATGGTATAACGTTATAATGTATTACGTCATATTGTTTAACGTTATAACGTAATAAGTTATATGGTATAACCTCATATGGTATAACGTTATAACGTATTACGTTATATGGTATTACGTCATAACGTAATACTTTATATGGTATAACGTTATACCGTATCACGTTATATGCTATAACGTCATATGGTATAACGTTATAACGTATTACGTTATATGGCATTACGTTATAACAAATTACGTTATATGGTATAACGTTATAACGTATTACGTTATATGGGATTACGTTATAACGTATTACGTTATATGGTATAACGTTATAACGTATAACCTTATATGGTATAACGTTATAACGTATTACGTTATATGGTATTACGCTAAAACGTATTACGTTATGTGGCATAACGTTTTTAACGTATTACGTTATATGGTATTACGTTATAACATATTACGTTATATGGTATAACGTTATAACGTATTAAGTTATATGGTATTACGTTATAACGTATAACGTCGTATGGTATAAGGTTATAACATATTACTTTATATGGTATAACGTTATAACGTATTACGTTATATGGTATTACGTCATATGGTATAACGTTATGACGTATTACGTTATATGGTAATACGTCAAAACGTAATACGTTATATGGTATAACGTTATAACGTATTACGTTATATGCTATAACGTCATATGGTATAACGTTATAATGTATTACGTCATATTGTTTAACGTTGTAACGCAATAAGTTATATGGTATAACGTCATATGGTATAACGTTATAACGTATTACGTTATATGGTATTACGTCATAACGTAAAACGTTATATGGTATAACGTTATATCGTATTACGTTATATGGTATTACGTTATAACGTATTAAGTTATATGGTACAACGTTATAACGTATTACCTTATATGGTATACCGTCATATGGTATAACGTTATAACGTATTACGTTATATGGTATTACGTCAACACGTATTACTTTATATGGTATAACGTTATAACGTCTTACGTTATATGCTATAACGTCATATGGTATAACGTTATTACGTATTACGTTATATGGTATTACGTTATAACGTATTACGTTATATGGTATAACGTCATAACGTATTACGTAATATGGTATAACGTCATATGGTATAACGTTATAATGTATTACGTCATATGGTATTACGTTATAACGTATTACGTTATATGGTATATCGTTATAACGTATTAGGTTATATGGTATAACGTCGTATGGTATAACGTTATAACATATTACGTTATATGGTATAACGTTATAACGTATTACCTTATATGGTATAACGTCATATGGCATAACGTTATAACGTATTACGTTATATGGTATAACGTTATAACGTATTACGTTATATGGTATTACGTCATAACGTATTACGTTACATACTATAACGTTATATCGTATTACGTTATATGCTATAACGTCATATGGTATAACGTTATAATGTATTACGTCATATTGTATAACGTTATAACGTAATACGATATATAGTATAACGTCATATGGTATAACGTTATAACGTATTACGTTATATGGTATTACGTCATAACGTAATACGTTATATGGTATAACATTATAACGTATTACGTTATATGGTATTACGTCATAACGTATTACCTTATATGGTATAACGTTATAACGTATTACGTTATATGGTATTACGTCATAACGTAATACGTTATATGGTATAACGTTATACCGTATTACGTTATATGCTATAACGTCATATGGTATAACGTTATAACGTATTACGTTATATGGTACAACGTCATATGGTATAACGTTATAACGTATTACGTTATATGGTATTACGTCATAACGTAATACGTTATATGGTATAACGTTATAACGTATTACGTTATACGGTATCACGTTATAACGTATTACGTTATATGGTATTACGTTATAACGTATTACGTCATATGGTATAACGTTATGACGTATTACGTTATATGGTATTACGTCATAACGTATTACGTTATATGGTATAACGTCATATGGTATAACGTTATAATGTATTACGTCATATTGTTTAACGTTATAACGTAATAAGTTATATGGTATAACCTCATATGGTATAACGTTATAACGTATTACGTTATATGGTATTACGTCATAACGTAATACGTTATATGGTATAACGTTATAACGTATTACCTTATATGGTATTACGTTATAACGTATTACGTTATATGGTATTACGTCATAACGTAATACGTTATATGGTATAACGTTATAACGTATTACGTTATATGCTATAACGTCATATGGTATAACGTTATAACGTATTACGTTATATGGTATTACGTTATAACGTATTACGTTATATGGTATAACGTTATAACGTATTACGTTGTATGGTATAACGTCATAACGTATTACGTTATATGGTATAACGTCATATGGTATAAAGATATGACGTATTACGTTATATGGCTTTACGTTATAACGTATTACGTTATATGGTATAACGTTATAACGTATTACGTTATATGCTATAACGTCATATGGTATAACGTTATAATGTATTACGTCATATTGTATAACGTTATAACGTAATACGTTATATGGTATAACGTCATATGGTATAACGTTATAACGTATTACGTTATATGGTATTACGTCATAACGTAATACGTTATATGGTATAACGTCATAACGTATTACGTTATATGGTATTACCTTATAACGTATTACGTTATATGGTATAACGTTATAACGTATTACCTTATATGGTATAACGTCATATGGTATAACGATATAACGTATTACGTTATATGGTATAGCGTTATAACGTATTACGTTATATGGTGTTACGTCAAAACGTATTATGTTATGTGGTATAACGTTTTTAACGTATTACGTTATATGGTATTACGTCATAACGTATTACGTTATATGGTATAACGTTATAACGTATTACGTTATATGCTATAACGTCATATGGTATAACGTTATAACGTATTACGTTATATGGTATTACGTCATAACGTATTACGTTATATGGTATAACGTTATAACGTCTTACGTTATATGCTATAACGTCGTATGGTATAACGTTATAATGTATTACGTCATATTGTTTAACGTTATAACGTAATAAGTTATATGGTATAACGTCATATGGTATAACGTTATAACGTATTACGTTATATGGTATTACGTCATAACGTATTACGTTATATGGTATAACGTTATAACGTATTACGTTATATGCTATAACGTCATATGGTATAACGTTATAACGTATTACGTTATATGGTATTACGTTATAACGTATTACGTTATATGGTATAACGTTATAACGTATTACGTTATATGGTATTACGTCAAAACGTATTATGTTATGTGGTATAACGTTTTTAACGTATTACGTTATATGGTATTACGTCATAACGTATAACGTTATATGGTATAACGTTATAACGTATTACGTTATATGCTATAACGTCATATGGTATAACGTTATAACGTATTACGTTATATGGTATTACGTTATAACGTATTACGTTATATGGTATAACGTTATAACGTATTACCTTATATTGTATAACGTCATATGGTATAACGATATAACGTATTACGTCATATGGTATAGCGTTATAACGTATTACGTTATATGGTATTACGTCAAAACGTATTATGTTATGTGGTATAACGTTTTTAACGTATTACGTTATATGGTATTACGTCATAACGTATTACGTTATATGGTATAACGTTATAACGTATTACCTTATATGGTATACCGTCATATGGTATAACGTTATAACGTATTACGTTATATGGTATTACGTCAACACGTATTACTTTATATGGTATAACGTTATAACGTCTTACGTTATATGCTATAACGTCATATGGTATAACGTTATTACGTATTACGTTATATGGTATTACGTTATAACGTATTACGATATATGGTATAACGTCATAACGTATTACGTAATATGGTATAACGTCATATGGTATAACGTTATAATGTATTACGTCATATGGTATTACGTTATAACGTATTACGTTATATGGTATAACGTTATAACGTATTACCTTATATGGTATAACGTCATATGGTATAACGTTATAACGTATTACGTTATATGGTATTACGTCATAATGTAATACGTTATATGGTATAACGTTATAACGTATTACCTTATATGGTATAACGTCATATAGTATAACGTTATAACGTATTCCCTTATATGGTATAACGTTATAACGTATTACGTTATATGGTATTACGCCAAATCGTATTACGTTATGTGGCATAACGTTATAACGTATTACGTTATATGGTATTACGTCATAATGTAATACGTTATATGGTATTACGTTATAACGTATTACGTTATATGGTATAACGTTATAACGTATTACGTTATATGGTATTACGTCATAACGTAATACGTTATATGGTATATCGTTATAACGTATTAGGTTATATGGTATAACGTCGTATGGTATAACGTTATAACATATTACGTTATATGGTATAACGTTATAACGTATTACCTTATATGGTATAACGTCATATGGCATAACGTTATAACGTATTACGTTATATGGTATAACGTTATAACGTATTACGTTATATGGTATTACGCCATAACGTATTACGTTATATGGTATATCGTTATAACGTATTAGGTTATATGGTATAACGTCGTATGGTATAACGTTATAACATATTACGTTATATGGTATAACGTTATAACGTATGACGTTATATGGTATAACGTCATATGGTATAACGTTATAGCGTAATACGTTATATGGTATTACGTTATAACGTATTACGTTATATGGTATAACGTTATAACGTATTACCTTATATGGTATAACGTCATATGGTATAACGTTATAACGTATTACGTTATATATTATAACGTTACATGGTATAACGTTATAACGTATTACGTTATATGGTATTACGTCATAACGTATTACCTTATATGGTATATCGTTATAACGTATTACGTTATATGGTATAACGTTATAATGTATTACGTCATATTGTATAACCTTATAACGTATTACGTTATATGGTATAACGTCATATGGTATAACGTTATGACGTATTACGTTATATGGTATTACGTCATAACGTATTACGTTACATACTATAACGTTATATCGTATTACGTTATATGCTATAACGTCATATGGTATAACGTTATAATGTATTACGTCATATTGTATAACGTTATAACGTAATACGATATATAGTATAACGTCATATGGTATAACGTTATAACGTATTACGTTATATGGTATTACGTCATAACGTAATACGTTATATGGTATAACGTTATAACGTATTACGTTATATGGTATTACGTCATAACGTATTACCTTATATGGTATAACGTTATAACGTATTACGTTATATGGTATTACGTCATAACGTAATACGTTATATGGTATAACGTTATACCGTATTACGTTATATGCTATAACGTCATATGGTATAACGTTATAACGTATTACGTTATATGGTACAACGTCATATGGTATAACGTTATAACGTATTACGTTATATGGTATTACGTCATAATGTAATACGTTATATGGTATAACGTTATAACGTATTACGTTATACGGTATAACGTTATAACGTATTACGTTATATGGTATTACGTTATAACGTATTACGTCATATGGTATAACGTTATGACGTATTACGTTATATGGTATTACGTCATAACGTATTACGTTATATGGTATAACGTCATATGGTATAACGTTATAATGTATTACGTCATATTGTTTAACGTTATAACGTAATAAGTTATATGGTATAACCTCATATGGTATAACGTTATAACGTATTACGTTATATGGTATTACGTCATAACGTAATACGTTATATGGTATAACGTTATAACGTATTACCTTATATGGTATTACGTTATAACGTATTACGTTATATGGTATTACGTCATAACGTAATACGTTATATGGTTTAACGTTATAACGTATTACGTTATATGCTATAACGTCATATGGTATAACGTTATAACGTATTACGTTATATGGTATTACGTTATAACGTATTACGTTATATGGTATAACGTTATAACGTATTACGTTGTATGGTATAACGTCATAACGTATTACGTTATATGGTATAACGTCATATGGTATAAAGATATGACGTATTACGTTATATGGCTTTACGTTATAACGTATTACGTTATATGGTATAACGTTATAACGTATTACGTTATATGCTATAACGTCATATGGTATAACGTTATAATGTATTACGTCATATTGTATAACGTTATAACGTAATACGTTATATGGTATAACGTCATATGGTATAACGTTATAACGTATTACGTTATATGGTATTACGTCATAACGTAATACGTTATATGGTATAACGTCATAACGTATTACGTTATATGGTATTACGTTATAACGTATTACGTTATATGGTATAACGTTATAACGTATTACCTTATATGGTATAACGTCATATGGTATAACGATATAACGTATTACGTTATATGGTATAGCGTTATAACGTATTACGTTATATGGTATTACGTCAAAACGTATTATGTTATGTGGAATAACGTTTTTAACGTATTACGTTATATGGTATTACGTCATAACGTATTACGTTATATGGTATAACGTTATAACGTATTACGTTATATGCTATAACGTCATATGGTATAACGTTATAACGTATTACGTTATATGGTATTACGTCATAACGTATTACGTTATATGGTATAACGTTATAACGTCTTACGTTATATGCTATAACGTCATATGGTATAACGTTATAATGTATTACGTCATATTGTTTAACGTTATAACGTAATAAGTTATATGGTATAACGTCATATGGTATAACGTTATAACGTATTACGTTATATGGTATTACGTTATAACGTATTACGTTATATGCTATAACGTCATATGGTATAACGTTACAACCTATTACGTTATATGGTATAGCGTTATAACGTTTTACGTTATACGGTATAACGTTAGAACGTATTACCTTATATGGTATAACGTCATATGGTATAACGTTATAACGTATTACGTTATATGGTCTAACGTTATAACGTATTAGGTTATATGGTACAACGTCGTATGGTATAACGTTATAACATATTACGTTATATGGTATAACGTTATAACGTATTACGTTATATGTTATTACGTCATATGGTATAACGTTATGACGTATTACGTTATGTGGTATTACGTCATAACGTATTACGTTATATGGTATAACGTTATAACGTATTACGTTATATGCTATAACGTCATATGGTATAACGTTATAGTGTATTACGTCATATTGTTTAACGTTATAACGTAATAAGTTACATGGTATAACATCATATGGTATAACGTTATAACGTATTACGTTATATGGTATTACGTCATAACGTAATACGTTATATGGTATAACGTTATAACGTATTACCTTATATGGTATTACGTTATAACGTATTACGTTATATGGTATAACGTTATAACGTATTACCTTATATGGTATGACGTCATATGGTATAACGTTATAACGTATTACGTTATATGGTATAACGTTATAACGTATTACGTTATATGGTATAACGTCATATGGTATAACGTTATAGCGTAATACGTTATATGGTATTACGTTACAACGTATTACGTTATATGGTATAACGTTATAACGTACTACGTTATATGGTATTACGCCAAAACGTATTACGTTATGTGGCATAACGTTTTTAACGTATTACGTTATATGGTATTACGTCATAACGTAATACGTTATATGGTATAACGTTATAACGTATTACCTTATATGGTATTACGTTATAACGTATTACGTTATATGGTATAACGTTATAACGTATTACCTTATATGGTATGACGTCATATGGTATAACGTTATAACGTATTACGTTATATGGTATAACGTCATATGGTTTAACGTTATAACGTATTACGTTATATGGTATCACGTTATAACGTATTACGTTATATGGCATCACGTTATAACGTATTACGTTATATGGTATAACGTTATAACGTATTACGTTATATGGTATTACGTCATAACGTATTACGTTATATGGTATATCGTTATAACGTATTAGGTTATATGGTATAACGTCGTATGGTATAACGTTATAACATATTACGTTATATGGTATAACGTTATAACGTATTACGTTATATGGTATAACGTCATATGGTATAACGTTATAGCGTAATACGTTATATGGTATTACGTTACAACGTATTACGTTATATGGTATAACGTTATAACGTATTACCTTATATGGTATAACGTCATATGGTATAACGTTATAACGTATTACGTTATATATTATAACGTTACATGGTATAACGTTATAACGTATTACGTTATATGGTATTACGTCATAACGTATTACGTTATATGGTATATCGTTATAACGTATTACGTTATATGGTATAACGTTATAATGTATTACGTTATATGGTATTACGTCATAACGTAATACGTTATATGGTATAACGTTATAACGTATTACGTTATACGGCATTACGTTATAACATATTACGTTATATGGTATAACGTTATAACGTATTAAGTTATATGGTATTACGTTATAACGTATAACGTCGTATGGTATAAGGTTATAACATATTACTTTATATGGTATAACGTTATAACGTATTACGTTATATGGTATTACGTCATATGGTATAACGTTATGACGTATTACGTTATATGGTATTACGTCAAAACGTATTACGTTATATGGTATAACGTTATAACGTATTACGTTATATGCTATAACGTCATATGGTATAACGTTATAATGTATTACGTCATATTGTTTAACGTTGTAACGCAATAAGTTATATGGTATAACGTCATATGGTATAACGTTATAACGTATTACGTTATATGGTATTACGTCATAACGTAAAACGTTATATGGTATAACGTTATAACGTATTACGTTATATGGTATTACGTTATAACGTATTAAGTTATATGGTATAACGTTATAACGTATTACCTTATATGGTATACCGTCATATGGTATAACGTTATAACGTATTACGTTATATGGTATTACGTCATAACGTATTACGTTATATGGTATATCGTTATAACGTATTAGGTTATATGGTATAACGTCGTATGGTATAACGTTATAACATATTACGTTATATGGTATAACGTTATAACGTATTACGTTATATGGTATAACGTCATATGGTACAACGTTATAGCGTAATACGTTATATGGTATTACGTTACAACGTATTACGTTATATGGTATAACGTTATAACGTATTACCTTATATGGTATAACGTCATATGGTATAACGTTATAACGTATTACGTTATATATTATAACGTTACATGGTATAACGTTATAACGTATTACGTTATATGGTATTACGTCATAACGTATTACGTTATATGGTATATCGTTATAACGTATTACGTTATATGGTATAACGTTATAATGTATTACGTCATATTGTATAACCTTATAACGTATTACGTTATATGGTATAACGTCATATGGTATAACGTTATGACGTATTACGTTATATGGTATTACGTCATAACGTATTACGTTACATGCTATAACGTTATATCGTATTACGTTATATACTATAACGTCATATGGTATAACGTTATAATGTATTACGTCATATTGTATAACGTTATAACGTAATACGTTATATGGTATAACGTCATATGGTATAACGTTATAACGTATTACGTTATATGGTATTACGTCATAACGTAATACGTTATATGGTATAACGTTATAACGTATTACGTTATATGGTATTACGTCATAACGTATTACGTTATATGGTATACCGTTATAACGTATTACGTTATATGGTATAACGTCATATGGTATAACGTTATAACGTATTACGTCATATTGTATAACGTTATAACGTAATACGTTATATGGTATAACGTCATATGGTATAACGTTATAACGTTTTTCGTTATATGGTATTACGTTATAACGTATTAGGTTATATGGTATAACGTCGTATGGTATAACGTTGTAACATATTACGTTATATGGTATAACGTTATAACGTATTACGTTATATGGTACAACGTCATATGGTATAACGTTATAACGTATTACGTTACATGGTATTACGTCATAATGTTATACGTTATATGGTATAACGTTATAACGTATTACGTTATATGGTATTACGTTATAACGTATTACGTTATATGGAATAACGTCATATGGCATAACGTTATAACGTATTACGTTATATGGTATAACGTTATAACGTATTACGTTATATGGTATTACGTTATAACGTATTACGTTATATGGTATTACGTTATAACGTATTACCTTATATGGTATAACGTCATATGGCATAACGTTATAACGTATTACGTTATATGGTATAACGTTATAACGTATTACGTTATATGGTATTACGTTATAACGTATTACGTTATATGGTATTACGTTATAACGTATTACGTTATATGGTATAACGTTATAACGTATTACCTTATATGGTATAACGTTATAACGTACTACGTTATATGGTATTACGCCAAAACGTATTACGTTATGTGGCATAACGTTTTTAACGTATTACGTTATATGGTATTACGTCATAACGTAATACGTTATATGGTATAACGTTATACCGTATTACGTTATATGCTATAACGTCATATGGTATAACGTTATAACGTATTACGTTATACGGCATTACGTTATAACATATTACGTTATATGTTATAACGTTATAACGTATTAAGTTATATGGTATTACGTTATAACGTATAACGTCGTATGGTATAAGGTTATAACATATTACTTTATATGGTATAACGTTATAACGTATTACGTTATATGGTATTACGTCATATGGTATAACGTTATGACGTATTACGTTATATGGTATTACGTCAAAACGTATTACGTTATATGGTATAACGTTATAACGTATTACGTTATATGCTATAACGTCATATGGTATAACGTTATAATGTATTACGTCATATTGTTTAACGTTGTAACGCAATAAGTTATATGGTATAACGTCATATGGTATAACGTTATAACGTATTACGTTATATGGTATTACGTCAACACGTATTACTTTATATGGTATAACGTTATAACGTATTACGTTATATGGTATTACGTCATATGGTATAACGTTATGACGTATTACGTTATATGGTATTACGTCAAAACGTATTAAGTTATATGGTATTACGTCATAATGTAATACGTTATATGGTATAACGTTATAACGTATTACCTTATATGGTATAACGTCATATAGTATAACGTTATAACGTATTACCTTATATGGTATAACGTTATAACGTATTACGTTATATGGTATTACGCCAAAACGTATTGCGTTATGTGGCATAACGTTATAACGTATTACGTTATATGGTATTACGTCATAATGTAATACGTTATATGCTATAACGTCATATGGTGTAACGTTATAATGTATTACATTATATGGTATAACGTTATAACGTATTACGTTATATGGTATAACGTCATAACGTATTACGTTATATGGTATAACGTCATATGGTATAAAGTTATGACGTATTACGTTATATGGTATTACGTCATAACGTATTACGTTATATGCTATAACGTCATATGGTATAACGTTATAACGTATTACGTTATATGCTATAACGCCATATGGTATAACGTTATAATGTATTACGTCATATTGTTTAACGTTATAACGTAATAAGTTATATGGTATAACGTCATATGGTATAACGTTATAGCGTATTACGTTATATGGTATTACGTCATAACGTAATACGTTATATGGTATAACGTTATAACGTATTACCTAATATGGTATTACGTTATAACGTATTACGTTATATGGTATAACGTTATAACGTATTACCTTATATGGTATAACGTCATATGGTTTAACGTTATAACGTATTACGTTATATGGTATCACGTTATAGCGTATTACGTTATATGGCATCACGTTATAACGTATTACGTTATATGGTATAACGTTATAACGTATTACGTTATATGGTATTACGTTATAACGTATTACGTTATATGGTATAACGTTATAACGTATTACGTTATATGGTATTACGTCATAACGTATTACGTTATATGGTATATCGTTATAACGTATTACGTTATATGGTATAACGTCATATGGTATAACGTTATAGCGTAATACGTTATATGGTATTACGTTATAACGTATTACGTTATATGGTATAACGTTATAACGTATTACCTTATATGGTATAACGTCATATGGTATAACGTTATAACGTATTACGTTATATATTATAACGTTACATGGTATAACGTTATAACGTATTACGTTATATGGTATTACGTCATAACGTATTACGTTATATGGTATATCGTTATAACGTATTACGTTATATGGTATAACGTTATAATGTATTACGTCATATTGTATAACCTTATAACGTATTACGTTATATGGTATAACGTCATATGGTATAACGTTATGACGTATTACGTTATATGGTATTACGTCATAACGTATTACGTTACATGCTATAACGTTATATCGTATTACGTTATATGCTATAACGTCATATGGTATAACGTTATAACGTATTACGTTATATGGTATTACGTTATAACGTATTACGTTATATGGTATAACGTTATAACGTATTACGTTATATGGTATAACGTCATAACGTATTACGTTATATGGTATAACGTCATATGGTATAAAGTTATGACGTATTACGTTATATGGTATTACGTCATAACGTATTACGTTATATGGTATAACGTTATAATGTATTACGTTATATGCTATAACGTCATATGGTATAACGTTATAATGTATTACGTCATATTGTAAAACGTTATAACGTAATACGTTATATGGTATAACGTCATATGGTATAACGTTATAACGTATTACGTTATATGGTATTACGTCATAACGTAATACGTTATATGGTATAACGTCATAACGTATTACGTTATATGGTATTACGTTATAACGTATTACGTTATATGGTATGACGTTATAACGTATTACGTTATATGTTATTACGTCATATGGTATAACGTTTTGACGTATTACGTTATATGGTATTACGTCATAACGTATTACGTTATATGGTATAACGTTATAACGTATTACGTTATATGCTATAACGTCATATGGTATAACGTTATAATGTATTACGTCATATTGTTTAACGTTATAACGTAATAAGTTATATGGTATAACCTCATATGGTATAACGTTATAACGTATTACGTTATATGGTATTACGTCATAACGTAATACGTTATATGGTATAACGTTATAACGTATTACCTTATATGGTATTACGTTATAACGTATTACGTTATATGGTATTACGTCATAACGTAATGCGTTATATGGTATAACGTTATAACGTATTACGTTATATGCTATAACGTCATATGGTATAACGTTATAACGTATTACGTTATATGGTATTACGTTATAACGTATTACGTTATATGGTATAACGTTATAACGTATTACGTTGTATGGTATAACGTCATAACGTATTACGTTATATGGTATAACGTCATATGGTATAAAGTTATGACGTATTACGTTATATGGTTTTACGTCATAACGTATTACGTTATATGGTATAACGTTATAACGTATTACGTTATATGCTATAACGTCATATGGTATAACGTTATAATGTATTACGTCATACTGTATAACGTCATAACGTAATACGTTATATGGTATAACGTCATATGGTATAACGTTATAACGTATTACGTTATATGGTATAACGTTATAACGTATTACGTTATATGGTATAACGTTATAACGTATTAACTTATATGGTATAACGTCATATGGTATAACGATATAACGTATTACGTTATATGGTATAGCGTTATAACATATTACGTTATATGGTATTACGTCAAAACGTATTATGTTATGTGGTATAACGTTTTTAACGTATTACATTATATGGTATAACGTTATAACGTATTACGTTATACGGTATTACGTTATAACGTATTACGTTATATGGTATAGCGTTATAACGTTTTACGTTATACGGTATAACGTTATAACGTATTACCTTATATGGTATATCGACATATGGTATAACGTTATAACGTATTACGTTATATGGTATAACGTTATAACGTATTAGGTTATATGGTATAACGTCGTATGGTATAACGTTATAACATATTACGTTATATGGTATAACGTTATAACGTATTACGTTATATGTTATTACGTCATATGGTATAACGTTATGACGTATTACGTTATATGGTATTACGTCATAACGTATTACGTTATATGGTATAACGTTATAACGTATTACGTTATATGCTATAACGTCATATGGTATAACGTTATAATGTATTACGTCATATTCTTTAACGTTATAACGTAATAAGTTATATGGTATAACGTTATAACGTATTACGTTATATGGTATTACGTCATAACGTAATACGTTATATGGTATAACGTTATAACGTATTACCTTATATGGTATTACGTTATAACGTATTACGTTATATGGTATAACGTTATAACGTATTACCTTATATGGTATGACGTCATATGGTATAACGTTATAACGTATTACGTTATATGGTATAACGTCGTATGGTATAACGTTATAACATATTACGTTATATGGTATATCGTTATAACGTATTAGGTTATATGGTATAACGTCGTATGGTATAACGTTATAACATATTACGTTATATGGTATAACGTTATAACGTATTACGTTATATGGTATAACGTCATATGGTATAACGTTATAGCGTAATACGTTATATGGTATTACGTTATAACGTATTACGTTATATGGTATAACGTTATAACGTATTACCTTATATGGTATAACGTCATATGGTATAACGTTATAACGTATTACGTTATATATTATAACGTTACATGGTATAACGTTATAACGTATTACGTTATATGGTATTACGTCATAACGTAATACGTTATATGGTATATCGTTATAACGTATTACGTTATATGGTATAACGTTATAATGTATTACGTCATATTGTATAACCTTATAACGTATTACGTTATATGGTATAACGTCATATGGTATAACGTTATGACGTATTACGTTATATGGTATTACGTCATAACGTATTACGTTACATGCTATAACGTTATATCGTATTACGTTATATGCTATAACGTCATATGGTATAACGTTATAACGTATTACGTTATATGGTATTACGTTATAACGTATAACGTTATATGGTATAACGTTATAACGTATTACGTTATATGGTATAACGTCATAACGTATTACGTTATATGGTATAACGTCATATGGTATAAAGTTATGACGTATTACGTTATATGGTATTACGTCATAACGTATTACGTTATATGGTATAACGTTATAACGTATTACGTTATATGCTATAACGTCATATGGTATAACGTTATAATGTATTACGTCATATTGTATAACGTTATAACGTAATACGTTATATGGTATAACGTCATATGGTATAACGTTATAACGTATTACGTTATATGGTATTACGTCATAACGTAATACGTTATATGGTATAACGTCATAACGAATTACGTTATATGGTATTACGTTATAACGTATTACGTTATATGGTATGACGTTATAACGTATTACGTTATATGTTATTACGTCATATGGTATAACGTTTTGACGTATTACGTTATATGGTATTACGTCATAACGTATTACGTTATATGGTATAACGTTATAACGTATTACGTTATATGCTATAACGTCATATGGTATAACGTTATAATGTATTACGTCATATTGTTTAACGTTATAACGTAATAAGTTATATGGTATAACCTCATATGGTATAACGTTATAACGTATTACGTTATATGGTATTACGTCATAACGTAATACGTTATATGGTATAACGTTATAACGTATTACCTTATATGGTATTACGTTATAACGTATTACGTTATATGGTATTACGTCATAACGTAATGCGTTATATGGTATAACGTCATAACGTATTACGTTATATGCTATAACGTCATATGGTATAACGTTATAGCGTATTACGTTATATGGTATTACGTTATAACGTATTACGTTATATGGTATAACGTTATAACGTATTACGTTGTATGGTATAACGTCATAACGTATTACGTTATATGGTATAACGTCATATGGTATAACGTTATAATGTATTACGTCATACTGTATAACGTCATAACGTAATACGTTATATGGTATAACGTCATATGGTATAACGTTATAACGTATTACGTTATATGGTATTACGTCATAACATAATACGTTATATGGTATAACGTCATAACGTATTACGTTATATGGTATTACGTTATAACGTATTACGTTATACGGTATAACGTTATAACGTATTACCTTATATGGTATAACGTCATATGGTATAACGATATAACGTATTACGTTATATGGTATAGCGTTATAACGTATTACGTTATATGGTATTACGTCAAAACGTATTATGTTATGTGGTATAACGTTTTTAACGTATTACATTATATGGTATAACGTTATAACGTATTACGTTATACGGTATTACGTTATAACGTATTACGTTATATGGTATAGCGTTATAACGTATTACGTTATACGGTATAACGTTATAACGTATTACCTTATATGGTATATCGACATATGGTATAACGTTATAACGTATTACGTTATATGGTATAACGTTATAACGTATTAGGTTATATGGTATAACGTCGTATGGTATAACGTTATAACATATTACGTTATATGGTATAACGTTATAACGTATTACGTTATATGTTATTACGTCATATGGTATAACGTTATGACGTATTACGTTATATGGTATTACGTCATAACGTATTACGTTATATGGTATAACGTTATAACGTATTACGTTATATGCTATAACGTCATATGGTATAACGTTATAATGTATTACGTCATATTGTTTAACGTTATAACGTAATAAGTTATATGGTATAACGTCATATGGTATAACGTTATAACGTATTACGTTATATGGTATTACGTCATAACGTCATACGTTATATGGTATAACGTTATAACGTATTACCTTATATGGTATTACGTTATAACGTATTACGTTATATGGTATAACGTTATAACGTATTACCTTATATGGTATGACGTCATATGGTATAACGTTATAACGTATTACGTTATATGGTATAACGTCATATGGTTTAACGTTATAACGTATTACGTTATATGGTATCACGTTATAACGTATTACGTTATATGGTATTACGTCATAACGTATTACGTTATATGGTATAACGTTATAACGTATTACGTTATATGCTATAATGTCATATGGTATAACGTTATAACGTATTACGTTATACGGTATTACATTATAACGTATTACGTTATATGGTATAGCGTTATAACGTTTTACGTTGTACGGTATAACGTTATAACGTATTACCTTATATGGTATAACGTCATATGGTATAACGTTATAACGTATTACGTTATATGGTATAACGTTATAACGTATTAGGTTATAAGGTATAACGTCGTATGGTATAACGTTATAACATATTACGTTATATGGTATAATGTTATAACGTATTACGTTATATGTTATTACGTCATATGGTATAACGTTATGACGTATTACGTTATATGGTATTACGTCATAACGTATTACGTTATATGGTATAACGTTATAACGTATTACGTTATATGCTATAACGTCATATGGTATAACGTTATAATGTATTACGTCATATTGTTTAACGTTATAACGTAATAAGTTATATGGTATAACGTCATATGGTATAACGTTATAACGTATTACGTTATATGGTATTACGTCATAACGTAATACGTTATATGGTATAACGTTATAACGTATTACCTTATATGGTATTACGTTATAACGTATTACGTTATATGGTATAACGTTATAACGTATTACCTTATATGGTATAACGTCATATGGTTTAACGTTAAAACGTATTACGTTATATGGTATCACGTTATAGCGTATTACGTTATATGGCATCACGTTATAACGTATTACGTTATATGGTATAACGTTATAACGTATTACGTTATATGGTATTACGTTATAACGTATTACGTTATATGGTATAACGTTATAACGTATTACCTTATATGGTATGACGTCATATGGCATAACGTTATAACGTATTACGTTATATGGTATAACGTCATATGGTATAACGTTATAGCGTAATACGTTATATGGTATTACGTTATAACGTATTACGTTATATGGTATAACGTTATAACGTATTACCTTATATCGTATAACGTCATATGGTATAACGTTATAACGTATTACGTTATATATTATAACGTTACATGGTATAACGTTATAACGTATTACGTTATATGGTATTACGTCATAACGTATTACGTTATATGGTATATCGTTATAACGTATTACGTTATATGGTATAACGTTATAATGTATTACGTCATATTGTATAACCTTATAACGTATTACGTTATATGGTATAACGTTATATGGTATAACGTTATGACGTATTACGTTATATGGTATTACGTCATAACGTATTACGTTACATGCTATAACGTTATATCGTATTACGTTATATGCTATAACGTCATATGGTATAACGTTATAACGTATTACGTTATATGGTATTACGTTATAACGTATTACGTTATATGGTATAACGTTATAACGTATTACGTTATATGGTATAACGTCATAACGTATTACGTTATATGGTATAACGTCATATGGTATAAAGTTATGACGTATTACGTTATATGGTATTACGTCATAACGTATTACGTTATATGGAATAACGTTATAATGTATTACGTTATATGCTATAACGTCATATGGTATAACGTTATAATGTATTACGTCATATTGTAAAACGTTATAACGTAATACGTTATATGGTATAACGTCATATGGTATAACGTTATAACGTATTACGTTATATGGTATTACGTCATAACGTAATACGTTATATGGTATAACGTCATAACGTATTACGTTATATGGTATTACGTTATAACGTATTACGTTATATGGTATGACGTTATAACGTATTACGTTATATTACGTATTACGTCATATGGTATAACGTTTTGACGTATTACGTTATATGGTATTACGTCATAACGTATTACGTTATATGGTATAACGTTATAACGTATTACGTTATATGCTATAACGTCATATGGTATAACGTTATAATGTATTACGTCATATTGTTTAACGTTATAACGTAATAAGTTATATGGTATAACCTCATATGGTATAACGTTATAACGTATTACGTTATATGGTATTACGTCATAACGTAATACGTTATATGGTATAACGTTATAACGTATTACCTTATATGGTATTACGTTATAACGTATTACGTTATATGGTATTACGTCATAACGTAATGCGTTATATGGTATAACGTTATAACGTATTACGTTATATGCTATAACGTCATATGGTATAACGTTATAACGTATTACGTTATATGGTATTACGTTATAACGTATTACGTTATATGGTATAACGTTATAACGTATTACGTTGTATGGTATAACGTCATAACGTATTACGTTATATGGTATAACGTCATATGGTATAAAGTTATGACGTATTACGTTATATGGTTTTACGTCATAACGTATTACGTTATATGGTATAACGTTATAACGTATTACGTTATATGCTATAACGTCATATGGTATAACGTTATAATGTATTACGTCATACTGTATAACGTCATAACGTAATACGTTATATGGTATAACGTCATATGGTATAACGTTATAACGTATTACGTTATATGGTATAACGTTATAACGTATTACGTTATATGGTATAACGTTATAACGTATTACCTTATATGGTATAACGTCATATGGTATAACGATATAACGTATTACGTTATATGGTATAGCGTTATAACGTATTACGTTATATGGTATTACGTCAAAACGTATTATGTTATGTGGTATAACGTTTTTAACGTATTACATTATATGGTATAACGTTATAACGTATTACGTTATACGGTATTACGTTATAACGTATTACGTTATATGGTATAGCGTTATAACGTTTTACGTTATACGGTATAACGTTATAACGTATTACCTTATATGGTATATCGACATATGGTATAACGTTATAACGTATTACGTTATATGGTATAACGTTATAACGTATTAGGTTATATGGTATAACGTCGTATGGTATAACGTTATAACATATTACGTTATATGGTATAACGTTATAACGTATTACGTTATATGTTATTACGTCATATGGTATAACGTTATGACGTGTTACGTTATATGGTATTACGTCATAACGTATTACGTTATATGGTATAACGTTATAACGTATTACGTTATATGCTATAACGTCATATGGTATAACGTTATAATGTATTACGTCATATTCTTTAACGTTATAACGTAATAAGTTATATGGTATAACGTCATATGGTATAACGTTATAACGTATTACGTTATATGGTATTACGTCATAACGTAATACGTTATATGGTATAACGTTATAACGTATTACCTTATATGGTATTACGTTATAACGTATTACGTTATATGGTATAACGTTATAACGTATTACGTTATATGGTATTACGTCATAACGTATTACGTTATATGGTATATCGTTATAACGTATTACGTTATATGGTATAACGTTATAATGTATTACGTCATATTGTATAACGTTATAACGTATTACGTTATATGGTATTACGTCATAACGTATTACGTTATATGGTATATCGTTATAACGTATTAGGTTATATGGTATAACGTCGTATGGTATAACGTTATAACATATTACGTTATATGGTATAACGTTATAACGTATTACGTTATATGGTATAACGTCATATGGTATAACGTTATAGCGTAATACGTTATATGGTATTACGTTATAACGTATTACGTTATATGGTATAACGTTATAACGTATTACCTTATATGGTATAACGTCATATGGTATAACGTTATAACGTATTACGTTATATATTATAACGTTACATGGTATAACGTTATAACGTATTACGTTATATGGTATTACGTCATAACGTATTACGTTATATGGTATATCGTTATAACGTATTACGTTATATGGTATAACGTTATAATGTATTACGTCATATTGTATAACCTTATAACGTATTACGTTATATGGTATAACGTCATATGGTATAACGTTATGACGTATTACGTTATATGGTATTACGTCATAACGTATTACGTTACATGCTATAACGTTATATCGTATTACGTTATATGCTATAACGTCATATGGTATAACGTTATAACGTATTACGTTATATGGTATTACGTTATAACGTATTACGTTATATGGTATAACGTTATATCGTATTACGTTATATGGTATAACGTCATAACGTATTACGTTATATGGTATATCGTCATATGGTATAAAGTTATGACGTATTACGTTATATGGTATTACGTCATAACGTATTACGTTATATGGTATAACGTTATAACGTATTACGTTATATGCTATAACGTCATATGGTATAACGTTATAATGTATTACGTCATATTGTATAACGTTATAACGTAATACGTTATATGGTATAACGTCATATGGTATAACGTTATAACGTATTACGTTATATGGTATTACGTCATAACGTAATACGTTATATGGTATAACGTCATAACGTATTACGTTATATGGTATTACGTTATAACGTATTACGTTATATGGTATGACGTTATAACGTATTACGTTATATGTTATTACGTCATATGGTATAACGTTTTGACGTATTACGTTATATGGTATTACGTCATAACGTATTACGTTATATGGTATAACGTTATAACGTATTACGTTATATGCTATAACGTCATATGGTATAACGTTATAATGTATTACGTCATATTGTTTAACGTTATAACGTAATAAGTTATATGGTATAACCTCATATGGTATAACGTTATAACGTATTACGTTATATGGTATTACGTCATAACGTAATACGTTATATGGTATAACGTTATAACGTATTACCTTATATGGTATTACGTTATAACGTATTACGTTATATGGTATTACGTCATAACGTAATGCGTTATATGGTATAACGTTATAACGTATTACGTTATATGCTATAACGTCATATGGTATAACGTTATAACGTATTACGTTATATGGTATTACGTTATAACGTATTACGTTATATGGTATAACGTTATAACGTATTACGTTATATGGTATAACGTTATAACGTATTACGTTATATGCTATAACGTCATACGGTATAACGTTATAATGTATTACGTCATACTGTATAACGTCATAACGTAATACGTTATATGGTATAACGTTATAACGTATTACGTTATATGGTATTACGTCATAACGTAATACGTTATATGGTATAACGTCATAACGTATTACGTTATATGGTATTACGTTATAACGTATTACGTTATATGGTATAACGTTATAACGTATTACCTTATATGGTATAACGTCATATGGTATAACGATATAACGTATTACGTTATATGGTATAGCGTTATAACGTATTACGTTATATGGTATTACGTCAAAACGTATTATGTTATGTGGTATAACGTTTTTAACGTATTACATTATATGGTATAACGTTATAACGTATTACGTTATACGGTATTACGTTATAACGTATTACGTTATATGGTATAGCGTTATAACGTTTTACGTTATACGGTATAACGTTATAACGTATTACCTTATATGGTATATCGACATATGGTATAACGTTATAACGTATTACGTTATATGGTATAACGTTATAACGTATTAGGTTATATGGTATAACGTCGTATGGTATAACGTTATAACATATTACGTTATATGGTATAACGTTATAACGTATTACGTTATATGTTATTACGTCATATGGTATAACGTTATGACGTATTACGTTATATGGTATTACGTCATAACGTATTACGTTATATGGTATAACGTTATAACGTATTACGTTATATGCTATAACGTCATATGGTATAACGTTATAATGTATTACGTCATATTGTTTAACGTTATAACGTAATAAGTTATATGGTATAACGTCATATTGTATAACGTTATAACGTATTACGTTATATGGTATTACGTCATAACGTCATACGTTATATGGTATAACGTTATAACGTATTACCTTATATGGTATTACGTTATAACGTATTACGTTATATGGTATAACGTTATAACGTATTACCTTATATGGTATGACGTCATATGGTATAACGTTATAACGTATTACGTTATATGGTATAACGTCATATGGTTTAACGTTATAACGTATTACGTTATATGGTATCACGTTATAACGTATTACGTTATATGGCTTCACGTTATAACGTATTACGTTATATGGTATAACGTTATAACGTATTACGTTATATGGTATTACGTCATAACGTATTACGTTATATGGTATATCGTTATAACGTATTACGTTATATGGTATAACGTCATATCGTATAACGTTATAATGTATTACGTCATATTGTATAACCTTATAACGTATTACGTTATATGGTATAACGTCATATGGTATAACGTTATGACGTATTACGTTATATGGTATTACGTCATAACGTATTACGTTATATGGTATAACGTTATAACGTATTACGTTATATGCTATAACATCATATGGTATAACGTTATAATGTATTGCGTCATATTGTATAACGTTATAACGTAATACGTTATATGGTATAACGTCATATGGTATAACATTATAACGTATTACGTTATATGGTATTACGTCATAACGTAATACGTTATATGGTATAACGTTATAACGTAATACGTTATATGGTATAACGTCATATGGTATAACGATATAACGTATTACGTTATATGGTATAGCGTTATAACGTATTACGTTATATGGTATTACGTCAAAACGTATTATGTTATGTGGTATAACGTTTTTAACGTATTACATTATATGGTATAACGTTATAACGTATTACGTTATACGGTATTACGTTATAACGTATTACGTTATATGGTATAGCGTTATAACGTTTTACGTTATACGGTATAACGTTATAACGTATTACCTTATATGGTATATCGACATATGGTATAACGTTATAACGTATTACGTTATATGGTATAACGTTATAACGTATTAGGTTATATGGTATAAAGTCGTATGGTATAACGTTATAACATATTACGTTATATGGTATAACGTTATAACGTATTACGTTATATGTTATTACGTCATATGGTATAACGTTATGACGTGTTACGTTATATGGTATTACGTCATAACGTATTACGTTATATGGTATAACGTTATAACGTATTACGTTATATGCTATAACGTCATATGGTATAACGTTATAATGTATTACGTCATATTCTTTAACGTTATAACGTAATAAGTTATATGGTATAACGTCATATGGTATAACGTTATAACGTATTACGTTATATGGTATTACGTCATAACGTAATACGTTATATGGTATAACGTTATAACGTATTACCTTATATGGTATTACGTTATAACGTATTACGTTATATGGTATAACGTTATAACGTATTACGTTATATGGTATTACGTCATAACGTATTACGTTATATGGTATATCGTTATAACGTATTACGTTATATGGTATAACGTTATAATGTATTACGTCATATTGTATAACGTTATAACGTATTACGTTATATGGTATTACGTCATAACGTATTACGTTATATGGTATATCGTTATAACGTATTAGGTTATATGGTATAACGTCGTATGGTATAACGTTATAACATATTACGTTATATGGTATAACGTTATAACGTATTACGTTATATGGTATAACGTCATATGGTATAACGTTATAGCGTAATACGTTATATGGTATTACGTTATAACGTATTACGTTATATGGTATAACGTTATAACGTATTACCTTATATGGTATAACGTCATATGGTATAACGTTATAACGTATTACGTTATATATTATAACGTTACATGGTATAACGTTATAACGTATTACGTTATATGGTATTACGTCATAACGTATTACGTTATATGGTATATCGTTATAACGTATTACGTTATATGGTATAACGTTATAATGTATTACGTCATATTGTATAACCTTATAACGTATTACGTTATATGGTATAACGTCATATGGTATAACGTTATGACGTATTACGTTATATGGTATTACGTCATAACGTATTACGTTACATGCTATAACGTTATATCGTATTACGTTATATGCTATAACGTCATATGGTATAACGTTATAACGTATTACGTTATATGGTATTACGTTATAACGTATTACGTTATATGGTATAACGTTATAACGTATTACGTTATATGGTATAACGTCATAACGTATTACGTTATATGGTATATCGTCATATGGTATAAAGTTATGACGTATTACGTTATATGGTATTACGTCATAACGTATTACGTTATATGGTATAACGTTATAACGTATTACGTTATATGCTATAACGTCATATGGTATAACGTTATAATGTATTACGTCATATTGTATAACGTTATAACGTAATACGTTATATGGTATAACGTCATATGGTATAACGTTATAACGTATTACGTTATATGGTATTACGTCATAACGTAATACGTTATATGGTATAACGTCATAACGTATTACGTTATATGGTATTACGTTATAACGTATTACGTTATATGGTATGACGTTATAACGTATTACGTTATATGTTATTACGTCATATGGTATAACGTTTTGACGTATTACGTTATATGGTATTACGTCATAACGTATTACGTTATATGGTATAACGTTATAACGTATTACGTTATATGCTATAACGTCATATGGTATAACGTTATAATGTATTACGTCATATTGTTTAACGTTATAACGTAATAAGTTATATGGTATAACCTCATATGGTATAACGTTATAACGTATTACGTTATATGGTATTACGTCATAACGTAATACGTTATATGGTATAACGTTATAACGTATTACCTTATATGGTATTACGTTATAACGTATTACGTTATATGGTATTACGTCATAACGTAATGCGTTATATGGTATAACGTTATAACGTATTACGTTATATGCTATAACGTCATATGGTATAACGTTATAACGTATTACGTTATATGGTATTACGTTATAACGTATTACGTTATATGGTATAACGTTATAACGTATTACGTTATATGGTATAACGTTATAACGTATTACGTTATATGCTATAACGTCATACGGTATAACGTTATAATGTATTACGTCATACTGTATAACGTCATAACGTAATACGTTATATGGTATAACGTCATATGGTATAACGTTATAACGTATTACGTTATATGGTATTACGTCATAACGTAATACGTTATATGGTATAACGTCATAACGTATTACGTTATATGGTATTACGTTATAACGTATTACGTTATATGGTATAACGTTATAACGTATTACCTTATATGGTATAACGTCATATGGTATAACGATATAACGTATTACGTTATATGGTATAGCGTTATAACGTATTACGTTATATGGTATTACGTCAAAACGTATTATGTTATGTGGTATAACGTTTTTAACGTATTACATTATATGGTATAACGTTATAACGTATTACGTTATACGGTATTACGTTATAACGTATTACGTTATATGGTATAGCGTTATAACGTTTTACGTTATACGGTATAACGTTATAACGTATTACCTTATATGGTATATCGACATATGGTATAACGTTATAACGTATTACGTTATATGGTATAACGTTATAACGTATTAGGTTATATGGTATAACGTCGTATGGTATAACGTTATAACATATTACGTTATATGGTATAACGTTATAACGTATTACGTTATATGTTATTACGTCATATGGTATAACGTTATGACGTATTACGTTATATGGTATTACGTCATAACGTATTACGTTATATGGTATAACGTTATAACGTATTACGTTATATGCTATAACGTCATATGGTATAACGTTATAATGTATTACGTCATATTGTTTAACGTTATAACGTAATAAGTTATATGGTATAACGTCATATTGTATAACGTTATAACGTATTACGTTATATGGTATTACGTCATAACGTCATACGTTATATGGTATAACGTTATAACGTATTACCTTATATGGTATTACGTTATAACGTATTACGTTATATGGTATAACGTTATAACGTATTACCTTATATGGTATGACGTCATATGGTATAACGTTATAACGTATTACGTTATATGGTATAACGTCATATGGTTTAACGTTATAACGTATTACGTTATATGGTATCACGTTATAACGTATTACGTTATATGGCTTCACGTTATAACGTATTACGTTATATGGTATAACGTTATAACGTATTACGTTATATGGTATTACGTCATAACGTATTACGTTATATGGTATATCGTTATAACGTATTACGTTATATGGTATAACGTCATATCGTATAACGTTATAATGTATTACGTCATATTGTATAACCTTATAACGTATTACGTTATATGGTATAACGTCATATGGTATAACGTTATGACGTATTACGTTATATGGTATTACGTCATAACGTATTACGTTATATGGTATAACGTTATAACGTATTACGTTATATGCTATAACATCATATGGTATAACGTTATAATGTATTGCGTCATATTGTATAACGTTATAACGTAATACGTTATATGGTATAACGTCATATGGTATAACATTATAACGTATTACGTTATATGGTATTACGTCATAACGTAATACGTTATATGGTATAACGTTATAACGTAATACGTTATATGGTATTACGTCATAACGTATTACGTTATATGGTATATCGTTATAACGTATTACGTTATATGGTATAACGTCATACGGTATAACGTTATAATGTATTACGTCATATTGTATAACGTTATAACATAATACGTTATATGGTATAACGTCATATGGTATAACGTTATAACGTTTTACGTTATATGGTATTACGTTATAACGTATTACATTATATGGTATAACGTCGTATGGTATAACGTTATAATGTATTACGTCATATTGTATAACGTTATAACGTAATACGTTATGTGGGATAACGTCATATGGTATAACGTTATAACGTATTACGTTATATGGTATTATGTCATAACGTAATACGTTATATGGTATAACGTTATAACGTATTACGTTATATGGTATTACATTATAACGTATTACGTTATATGGTATAACGTTATAACGTATTACATTATATGGTATAACGTCATATGGCATAACGTTATAACGTATTACGTTATATGGTATAACGTTATAACGTATTACTTTATATGGTATAACGTTATAACGTCTTACGTTATATGGTATTACGCCAAAACGTATTACGTTATGTGGCATAACGTTTTTAACGTATTACGTTATATGGTATTACGTCATAACGTAATACGTTATATGGTATAACGTTATACCGTATTACGTTATATGCTATAACGTCATATGGTATAACGTTATAACGTATCACGTTATATGGCATTACGTTATAACATATTACGTTATATGTTATAACGTTATAACGTATTACGTTATATGGTATTACGTTATAACGTATTACGTTATATGGTATAACGTTATAACGTATTACCTTATATGGTATAACGTCATATGGTATAACGTTATAACGTATTACGTTATATGGTATAACGTTATAACGTATTAGGTTATATGGTATAACGTCGTATGGTATAACGTTATAACATATTACGTTATATGGTATAACGTTATAACGTATTACGTTATATGGTATAACGTCATATGGTATAACGCTATAGCGTAATACGTTATATGGTATTACGATATAACGTATTACGTTATATGGTATAACGTTATAATGTATTACGTCATATTGTATAACCTTATAACGTATTACGTTATATCGTATAACGTCATATGGTATAATGTTATGACGTATTACGTTATATGGTATTACGTCATAACGTATTACGTTACATGCTATAACGTTATATCGTATTACGTTATATGCTATAACGTCATATGGTATAACGTTATAATGTATTACGTCATATTGTATAACGTTATAACGTAATACGTTATATGGTATAACGTCATATGGTATAACGTTAGAAGGTATTACGTTATATATTATAACGTTACATGGTATAACGTTATAAGGTATTACGTTATATGGTATTACGTCATAACGTATTACGTTATATGGTATATCGTTATAACGTATTACGTTATATGGTATAACGTTATAATGTATTACGTCATATTGTATAACCTTATAACGTATTACGTTATATGGTATAACGTCATATGGTATAATGTTATGACGTATTACGTTATATGGTATTACGTCATAACGTATTACGTTACATGCTATAACGTTATATCGTATTACGTTATATGCTATAACGTCATATGGTATAACGTTATAATGTATTACGTCATATTGTATAACGTTATAACGTAATACGTTATATGGTATAACGTCATATGGTATAACGTTATAACGTTTTTCGTTATATGGTACTACGTTATAACGTATTACATTATATGGTATAACGTCGTATGGTATAACGTTATAATGTATTACGTCATATTGTATAACGTTATAACGTAATACGTTATATGGAATAACGTCATATGGCATAACGTTATAACGTATTACGTTATATGGTATAACGTTATAACGTATTACGTTATATGGTATTACGTTATAACGTATTACGTTATATGGTATAACGTTATAACGTATTACCTTATATGGTATAACGTCATATGGCATAACGTTATAACGTATTACGTTATATGGTATAACGTTATAACGTATTACTTTATATGGTATAACGTTATAACGTATTACGTTATATGGTATTACGCCAAAACGTATTACGTTATGTGGCATAACGTTTTTAACGTATTACGTTATATGGTATTACGTCATAACGTTATACGTTATATGGTATAACGTTATACCGTATTACGTTATATGCTGTAACGTCATATGGTATAACGTTATAACGTATTACGTTATATGGCATTACGTTATAACAAATTACGTTATATGGTATAACGTTATAACGTATTAAGTTATATGGTATTACGTTATAACGTATTACGCTATATGGTATAACGTTATAACGTATTACCTTGTATGGTATAACGTCATATGGTATAACGTTATAACGTATTACGTTATATGGTATAACGTTATAACGTATTACGTTATATATTATAACGTTATATGGTATAACGTTATAACGTATTACGTTATATGGTATTACGCCATAACGTAATACGTTATATGATATAACGTTATAACGTATTACGTTATATGGTATTACGTCATAACGTATTACGTTATATGGTTTATCGTTATAACGTATTACGTTATATGGTATAACGTCATATGGTATAACGTCATATGGTATAACGTTATAATGTATTACGTCATATTGTATAACGTTATAACCTAATACGTTATATGGTATAACGTCATATGGTATAACGTTATAACGTATTACGTTATATGGCATAACGTTATAACGTATTACATTATGTGGTATTACGTTATAACGTATTACGTTATATGGTATAACGTTATAACGTATTACGTTATATGGTATATCGTCTCATGGTATTACGTCATAACGTATTACGTTATATGGTATAACGTAGTAACGTGTTACGTTATATGCTATAACGTCATATGGTATAACGTTATTACGTATTACGTTATATGGTATTACGTTGTAACGTATTACGTTATATGGTATAACGTTATAACGTATTACCTTATATGGTATAACGTCATATGGTATAACGTTATAATGTATTACGTCATATTGTATAACGTTATAACGAAATACGTTATATGGTATAACGTCATATGGTATAGCGTTATAACGTATTACGTTGTAACGTATTACGTTATATGGTATAACGTTATAACGTATTACCTTATATGGTATAACGTCATATGGTATAACGTTATAATGTATTACGTCATATTGTATAACGTTATAACGAAATACGTTATATGGTATAACGTCGTATGGTATAACGTTGTAACATATTACGTTATATGGTATAACGTTATAACGTATTACGTTATATGGTATAACGTCATATGGTATAACGTTATAACGTATTACGTTATATGGTATTACGTCATAACGTAATACGTTATATGGTATAACGTTATAACGTATTACGTTATATGGTATTACGTCATAACGTATTACGTTATATGGTATATCGTTATAACGTATTACGTTATATGGTATAACGTCATATGGTATAACGTAATAATGCATTACGTCATATTGTATAACGTTATAACGTAATACGTTATATGGTATTACGTTATAACGTATTACGTTATATGGTATAACGTTATAACGTATTACGTTATATGGTATATCGTTTCATGGTATTACGTCATAACGTATTACGTTAGATGGTATAACGTAACAACGTGTTACTTTATATGCTATAACGTCATATGGTATAACGTTATTACGTATTACGTCATATTGTATAACGTTATAACGTAATACGTTATATGGTATTACGTCAAAACGTATTACGTTATATGGTATAACGTTATAACGTATTACGTTATGTGGTATTACGTCATAACGTATTACGTTATATGGTATAACGTTATAACGTATTACGTTATATGGCATAACGTTATAACGTATTACATTATGTGGTATTACGTTATAACGTATTACGTTATATGGTATATCGTCTCATGGTATTACGTCATAACGTATTACGTTATATGGTATAACGTAATAACGTGTTACGTTATATGCTATAACGTCATCTGGTATAACGTTATTACGTATTACGTCATATGGTATTACGTTATAACGTATTACGTTATGTGGTATAACGTTTTTAACATATTACGTTATATGGATTTACGTCATGACGTAATACGTTATATGGTATAACGTTATAACGTATTACGTTATATGTTATTACGTTATAACGTATTACGTTATATGGTATAACGTTATAATATATTACCTTATGTGGTATAACGTCATATGGTATAACGGTATAACGTATTACGTTATATGGTATAACGTTATAACGTATTACGTTATATGGTATTACGTCAAAACGTATTACGTTATGTGGTATAAGGTTTTTAACGTATCACGTTATATGGTATTACGTCATAACGTAATACGTTATATGGTATAACGTTATAACGTATTACGTTATATGCTATAACGTCATGTGGTATAACGTTATAACGTATTACGTTATAAGGTATAACGTTATAACGTATTACGTTATATGGTATTACGTTATAACGTATTACGTTATATGGTATAACGTTATAACGTATTACGTTATATGGTATTACGTTATAACGTATTACGTTATATGGTATTACGTCATAACGTATTACGTTATATGGTATAGCGTCATATGGTATAACGTTATGACGTATTACGTTATATGGTATATCGTCAAAACGTAACACGTTATATGGTATAACATTATAACGTATTACGTTATATGGTATTACGTCAAAACGTATTACGTTATGTGGTATAACGTTTTTATCGTATTACGTTATATGGTTTTACGTCATGACGTAATACGTTATATGGTATAACGTTATAACGTATTAAGTTATATGCTATAACGTCATATGGTATAACGTTATAACGTATTACGTTATATGGTATAACGTTATAACGTATTACGTTATATGGTATAACGTTATAACGTATTACGTTATATGGTATTACGTCATAACGTAATACGATATATGGTATAACGTTATAACGTATTACGTTATATGCTATAACGTCATATGGTATAACGTTATAACGTATTACGTTATATGGTATTACGTAATAACGTATTACGTTATATGGTATAACGTTATAACGTATTACGTTATATGGTATTACGTCATAACGTATTACGTTGTATGGTATAGCGTCATATGGTATAACGTTATGACGTATTACGTTATATGGTATATCGTCAAAACGTAACACGTTATATGGTATAACATTATAACGTATTACGTTATATGGTATTACGTCAAAACGTATTACGTTATGTGGTATAACGTTTTTAACGTATTACGTTATATGGTTTTACGTCATGACGTAATACGTTATATGGTATAACGTTATAACGTATTAAGTTATATGCTATAACGTCATATATTATAACGTTATAACGTATTACGTTTATATGGTATTGCGTTATAACGTATTACGTTATATGGTATAACGTCATATGGTATAACGTTATAATGTATTACGTCATATTGTATATCCTTATAACGTAATACGATATATGGTATAACGTCATATGGTATAACGTTATAACGTATTACGTTATATGGCATAACGTTATAACGTATTACCTTATATGGTATAACGTCATATGGTATAACGTTATGACGTATTACGTTATATGGTGTAACGTTATAACGTATTAGGTTATATGGTATAACGTCGTATGGTATAACGTTGTAACATATTACGTTATATGGTATAACGTTATAACGTATTACGTTATATGGTATAACGTCATATGGAATAACGTTATAACGTATTACGTTATATGGTATTACGTCATAACGTAATACGTTATATGGTATAACGTTATAACGTATTACGTTATATGGTATTACGTCATAACGTATTACGTTATATGGTATATCGTTATAACGTATTACGTTATATGGTATAACGTCATATGGTATAACGTTATAATGCATTACGTCATATTGTATAACGTTATAACGTAATACGTTATATGGTATTACGTTATAACGTATTACGTTATATGGTATAACGTTATAACGTATTACGTTATATGGTATATCGTTTCATGGTATTACGTCATAACGTATTACGTTATATGGTATAACGTAACAACGTGTTACTTTATATGCTATAACGTCATATGGTATAACGTTATTACGTATTACATTATATGGTATTACGTTATAACGTATTACGTTATATGGTATAACGTCATAACGTATTACGTAATATGGTATAACGTTATAATGTATTACGTCATATTGTATAACGTTATAACGTAATACGTTATATGGTATAACGTCATATGGTATAACGTTATAACGTATTACGTTATATGGTATTACGTTATAACGTATTACGTTATATGGTATAACGTTATAACGTATTACCTTATGTAATATCGTGATATAATGTGTTTACAAAGAGTGGACAATAGAGATGTTAATCAGACAGAAAAAGACGATTGTTGTTCAACCTGAACTATTCACGCCAAACGCACAGAAAACAGCGCAATCCACACTCTCTCGGCAACGCCACTCGCAACCTCTGTCTCCGCTCAGCTCGCTCTCTGCTTCTCGACTCGCACGCTGCTTTTCGACTCGCACGCTGCTTTTCGACTAACGCTCTGGCCGTTGCCGCATTCTATTGTCTATTGCTGGGCCCACCGCACACGTGTTCTGCAGACGCTCGTGGCCAGGGTCACGTAGGTCTTTTCCACGAAACTATGCACTTGAAAAGACCGATGACACATTGATGGGCCCGACGGCGCCTCGGCTCTCGCGACATTGTTCATAGTTCGCCCGATATTTATTAGGCCTTTCGTCCACGATACTACACTTATATGGTATAACGTCATATGGTATAACGTTATAACGTATTACGTTATATGGTATTACGTCATAATGTAATACGTTATATGGTATAACGTTATAACGTATTACGTTATATGCTATAACGTCATATGGTATAACGTTATTACGTATTACATTATATGGTATTACGTTATAACGTATTACGTTATATGGTATAACGTCATAACGTATTACGTAATATGGTATAACGTCATATGGTATAACGTTATAATGTATTACGTCATATTGTATAACGTTATAACGTAATACGTTATATGGTATAACGTCATATGGTATAACGTTATAACGTATTACGTCATATGGTATAACGTTATAACGTATTACGTTATATGGTATAACGTTATAACGTATTACGTTATATGGCATAACGTTATAACGTATTACATTATGTGGTATTACGTTATAACGTATTACGTTATATGGTATATCGTCTCATGGTATTACGTCATAACGCATTACGTTATATGGTATAACGTAATAACGTGTTACGTTATATGCTATAACGTCATATGGTATAACGTTATTACGTATTACGTCATATGGTATTACGTTATAACGTATTACGTTATGTGGTATAACGTTTTTAACGTATTACGTTATATGGTTTTACGTCATGACGTAATACGTTATATGGTATAACGTTATAACGTATTACGTTATATGTTATTACGTTATAACGTATTACGTTATATGGTATGACGTTATAACGTATTACCTTATGTGGTATAACGTCATATGGTATAACGGTATAACGTATTACGTTATATGGTATAACGTTATAACGTATTACGTTATATGGTATTACGTCAAAACGTATTACGTTATGTGGTATAAGGTTTTTAACGTATCACGTTATATGGTATTACGTCATAACGTAATACGTTATATGGTATAACGTTATAACGTATTACGTTATATGCTATAACGTCATGTGGTATAACGTTATAACGTATTACGTTATAAGGTATAACGTTATAACGTATTACGTTATATGGTATTACGTTATAACGTATTACGTTATATGGTATAACGTTATAACGTATTACGTTATATGGTATTACGTTATAACGTATTACGTTATATGGTATTACGTCATAACGTATTACGTTATATGGTATAGCGTCATATGGTATAACGTTATGACCTATTACGTTATATGGTATATCGTCAAAACGTAACACGTTAAATGGTATAACATTATAACGTATTACGTTATATGGTATTACGTCAAAACGTATTACTTTATGTGGTATAACGTTTTTAACGTATTACGTTATATGGTTTTACGTCATAACGTAATACGTTATATGGTATAACGTTATAACGTATTAAGTTATATGCTATAACGTCATATGGTATAACGTTATAACGTATTACGTTATATGGTATTACGTTGTAACGTATTACGTTATATGGTATAACGTTATAACGTATTACGTTATATGGTATTACGTCATAACGTAATACGTTATATGGTATAACGTTATAACGTATTACGTTATATGCTATAACGTCATATGGTATAACGTTATAACGTATTACGTTATATGGTATTACGTCATAACGTATTACGTTATATGGTATAACGTTATAACGTAATACGTTATATGGTATAACGTCATATGGTATAACGTTATAACGTATTACGTTATATGGTATTACGTCATAACGTAATACGTTATATGGTATAACGTTATAACGTATTACGGTATATGGTATTACGTTATAACGTATTACGTTAAATGGTATAACGTTATAACGTATTACCTTATATGGTATAACGTCATATGGTATAACGCTATAACGTATTACGTTATATGGTATAACGTTATAACGTATTACGTTATATGGTATAACGTCATATGGTATAACGTTATAACGTATTACGTTATATGGTATTACGTCATAACGTATTACGTTATATGGTATAACGTCATAAGGTATAACGCTATGACGTATTACGTTATATGGTATTACGTCATAACGTATTACGTTATATGGTATTACGTTATAACGTATTACGTTATATGGTATAATGTTATATGGTATAACGTTATAACGTATTACCTTGTATGGTATAACGTCATATGGTATAACGTTATAACGTATTACGTTATATGGTATCACGTTATAACGTATTACGTTATATGGCATAACGTTATAACGTATTACGTTATATGGTATTACGTTATAACGTATTAGGATATATGGTATAACGTTATAACGTATTAGGTTATATGGTATTACGTAATAACTTATTACGTTAAATGGTATAACGTTATAACGTATTACGTTATATGGTATTACGTTATAACGTATTACGTTATATGGTATAACGGTATAACGTATTACGTTATATGGTATAACGTCAAATGGTATAACGATATAATGTATTACGTCATATGGTATAACGTTATAACGTAATACGTTATATGGTATAACGTCATATGGTATAACGTTATAACGTATTACGTTATATGGTGTAACGTTATAACGTATTAGGTTATATGGTATTACGTCATAACGAAATACGTTATATGGTATAACGTTATAACGTATTACGTTATATGCTATAACGTCATATGGTATAACGTTATAACGTATTACGTTATATGGTATAACGTTATAACGTATTACGTTATATGGTATTACGTTATAACGTATTACGTTATATGGTATAACGTTATAACGTATTACGTTATATGGTATTACGTTATAACGTATTACGTTATATGGTATAACGTTATAACGTATTAAGTTATATGCTATAACGTCATATGGTATAACGTTATAACGTATTACGTTATATGGTATTACGTTATAACGTATTACGTTATATGATATAACGTTATAACGTATTACGTTATATGGTATTACGTCAAAACGTATTACGTTATGTGGTATAACGTTTTTAACGTATTACGTTATATGGTTTTACGTCATGACGTAATACGTTATATGGTATAACGTTATAACGTATTAAGTTATATGCTTTAACGTCATATGGTATAACGTTATAACGTATTACGTTATATGGTATAACGTTATAACGTTATAACGTATTACGTTATATGGTATTACGTCATAACGTAATACGTTATATGGTATAACGTTATAACGTATTACGTTATATGCTATAACGTCATATGGTATAACGTTATAACGTATTACGTTATATGGTATTACGTTATAACGTATTACGTTATATGGTATAACGTTATAACGTATTACGTTATATGGTATTACGTCATAACGTATTACGTTATATGGTATATCGTTTCATGGTATTACGTCATAACGTATTACGTTATATGGTATAACGTAACAACGTGTTACTTTATATGCTATAACGTCATATGGTATAACGTTATTACGTATTACATTATATGGTATTACGTTATAACGTATTACGTTATATGGTATAACGTCATAACGTATTACGTTATATGGTATAACGTTATAACGTATTACGTTATATGGTATATCGTTTCATGGTATTACGTCATAACGTATTACGTTATATGGTATAACGTAACAACGTGTTACTTTATATGCTATAACGTCATATGGTATAACGTTATTACGTATTACATTATATGGTATTACGTTATAACGTATTACGTTATATGGTATAACGTCATAACGTATTACGTTATATGGTATAACGTTATAACGTATTACGTTATATGGTATAACGTTATAACGTATTAAGTTATATGCTATAACGTCATATGGTATAACGTTATTACGTATTACATTATATGGTATTACGTTATAACGTATTACGTTATATGGTATAACGTCATAACGTATTACGTTATATGGTATAACGTTATAACGTATTACGTTATATGGTATTACGTTATAACGTATTACGTTATATGGTATAACGTTATAACGTATTAAGTTATATGCTATAACGTCATATGGTATAACGTTATAACGTATTACGTTATATGGTATTACGTTATAACGTATTACGTTATATGATATAACGTTATAACGTATTACGTTATATGGTATTACGTCAAAACGTATTACGTTATGTGGTATAACGTTTTTAACGTATTACGTTATATGGTTTTACGTCATGACGTAATACGTTATATGGTATAACGTTATAACGTATTAAGTTATATGCTTTAACGTCATATGGTATAACGTTATAACGTATTACGTTATATGGTATAACGTTATAACGTTATAACGTATTACGTTATATGGTATTACGTCATAACGTAATACGTTATATGGTATAACGTTATAACGTATTACGTTATATGCTATAACGTCATATGGTATAACGTTATAACGTATTACGTTATATGGTATTACGTTATAACGTATTACGTTATATGGTATAACGTTATAACGTATTACGTTATATGGTATTACGTCATAACGTATTACGTTATATGGTATAGCGTCATATGGTATAACGTTATGACGTATTACGTTATATGGTATATCGTCAAAATATAACACGTTATATGGTATAACATTATAACGTATTACGTTATATGGTATTACGTCAAAACGTATTACGTTATGTGGTATAACGTTTTTAACGTATTACGTTATATGGTATAACGTCATATGGTATAACGTTATAATGCATTACGTCATATTGTATAACGTTATAACGTAATACGTTATATGGTATTACGTTATAACGTATTACGTTATATGGTATAACGTTATAACGTATTACGTTATATGGTATATCGTTTCATGGTATTACGTCATAACGTATTACGTTATATGGTATAACGTAACAACGTGTTACTTTATATGCTATAACGTCATATGGTATAACGTTATTACGTACTACATTATATGGTATTACGTTATAACGTATTACGTTATATGGTATAACGTCATAACGTATTACGTAATATGGTATAACGTCATATGGTATAACGTTATAATGTATTACGTCATATTGTATAACGTTATAACGTAATACGTTATATGGTATAACGTCATATGGTATAACGTTATAACGTATTACGTTATATGGTATTACGTTATAACGTATTACGTTATATGGTATAACGTTATAACGTATTACCTTATATGGTATAACGTCATATGGTATAACGTTATAACGTATTACGTTATATGGTATTACGTCATAATGTAATACGTTATATGGTATAACGTTATAACGTATTACGTTATATGCTATAACGTCATATGGTATAACGATATTACGTATTACATTATATGGTATTACGTTATAACGTATTACGTTATATGGTATAACGTCATAACGTATTACGTAATATGGTATAACGTCATATGGTATAACGTTATAATGTATTACGTCATATTGTATAACGTTATAACGTAATACGTTATATGGTATAACGTCATATGGTATAACGTTATAACGTATTACGTCATATGGTATAACGTTATAACGTATTACGTTATATGGTATAACGTTATAACGTATTACGTTACATGGCATAACGTTATAACGTATTACATTATGTGGTATTACGTTATAACGTATTACGTTATATGGTATATCGTCTCATGGTATTACGTCATAACGCATTACGTTATATGGTATAACGTAATAACGTGTTACGTTATATGCTATAACGTCATATGGTATAACGTTATTACGTATTACGTCATATGGTATTACGTTATAACGTATTACGTTATGTGGTATAATGTTTTTAACGTATTACGTTATATGGTTTTACGTCATGACGTAATACGTTATATGGTATAACGTTATAACGTATTACGTTATATGTTATTACGTTATAACGTATTACGTTATATGGTATGACGTTATAACGTATTACGTTATATGGTATAGCGTCATATGGTATAACGTTATGACGTATTACGTTATATGGTATATCGTCAAAACATAACACGTTATATGGTATAACATTATAACGTATTACGTTATATGGTATTACGTCAAAACGTATTACGTTATGTGGTATAACGTTTTTAACGTATTACGTTATATGGTATAACGTCATATGGTATAACGTTATAATGCATTACGTCATATTGTATAACGTTATAACGTAATACGTTATATGGTATTACGTTATAACGTATTACGTTATATGGTATAACGTTATAACGTATTACGTTATATGGTATATCGTTTCATGGTATTACGTCATAACGTATTACGTTATATGGTATAACGTAACAACGTGTTACTTTATATGCTATAACGTCATATGGTATAACGTTATTACGTATTACATTATATGGTATTACGTTATAACGTATTACGTTATATGGTATAACGTCATAACGTATTACGTAATATGGTATAACGTCATATGGTATAACGTTATAATGTATTACGTCATATTGTATAACGTTATAACGTAATACGTTATATGGTATAACGTCATATGGTATAACGTTATAACGTATTACGTTATATGGTATTACGTTATAACGTATTACGTTATATGGTATAACGTTATAACGTATTACCTTATATGGTATAACGTCATATGGTATAACGTTATAACGTATTACGTTATATGGTATTACGTCATAATGTAATACGTTATATGGTATAACGTTATAACGTATTACGTTATATGCTATAACATCATATGGTATAACGATATTACGTATTACATTATATGGTATTACGTTATAACGTATTACGTTATATGGTATAACGTCATAACGTATTACGTAATATGGTATAACGTCATATGGTATAACGTTATAATGTATTACGTCATATTGTATAACGTTATAACGTAATACGTTATATGGTATAACGTCATATGGTATAACGTTATAACGTATTACGTCATATGGTATAACGTTATAACGTATTACGTTATATGGTATAACGTTATAACGTATTACGTTATATGGCATAACGTTATAACGTATTACATTATGTGGTATTACGTTATAACGTATTACGTTATATGGTATATCGTCTCATGGTATTACGTCATAACGCATTACGTTATATGGTATAACGTAATAACGTGTTACGTTATATGCTATAACGTCATATGGTATAACGTTATTACGTATTACGTCATATGGTATTACGTTATAACGTATTACGTTATGTGGTATAACGTTTTTAACGTATTACGTTATATGGTTTTACGTCATGACGTAATACGTTATATGGTATAACGTTATAACGTATTACGTTATATGTTATTACGTTATAACGTATTACGTTATATGGTATGACGTTATAACGTATTACCTTATGTGGTATAACGTCATATGGTATAACGGTATAACGTATTACGTTATATGGTATAACGTTATAACGTATTACGTTATATGGTATTACGTCAAAACGTATTACGTTATGTGGTATAAGGTTTTTAACGTATCACGTTATATGGTATTACGTCATAACGTAATACGTTATATGGTATAACGTTATAACGTATTACGTTATATGCCATAACGTCATGTGGTATAACGTTATAACGTATTACGTTATAAGGTATAACGTTATAACGTATTACGTTATATGGTATTACGTTATAACGTATTACGTTATATGGTATAACGTTATAACGTATTACGTTATATGGTATCACGTTATAACGTATTACGTTATATGGTATAACGTTATATCGTATTACGTTATATGGTATTACGTCATAACGTATTACGTTATATGGTATAGCGTCATATGGTATAACGTTATGACCTATTACGTTATATGGTATATCGTCAAAACGTAACACGTTAAATGGTATAACATTATAACGTATTACGTTATATGGTATTACGTCAAAACGTATTACTTTATGTGGTATAACGTTTTTAACGTATTACGTTATATGGTTTTACGTCATAACGTAATACGTTATATGGTATAACGTTATAACGTATTAAGTTATATGCTATAACGTCATATGGTATAACGTTATAACGTATTACGTTATATGGTATTACGTTATAACGTATTACGTTATATGGTATAACGTTATAACGTATTACGTTATATGGTATTACGTCATAACGTAATACGTTATATGGAATAACGTTATAACGTATTACGTTATATGGTATTGCGTTATAACGTATTACGTTATATGGTATAACGTCATATGGTATAACGTTATAATGTATTACGTCATATTGTATAACGTTATAACGTAATACGATATATGGTATAACGTCATATGGTATAACGTTATAACGTATTACGTTATATGGCATAACGTTATAACGTATTACCTTATATGGTATAACGTCATATGGTATAACGTTATAACGTATTACGTTATATGGTATCACGTTATAACGTATTACGTTATATGGCATAACGTTATAACGTATTACGTTATATGGTATTACGTTATAACGTATTACGATATATGGTATAACGTTATAACGTATTAGGTTATATGGTATTACGTTATAACGTATTACGTTATATGGTATAACGTTATAACGTATTACGTCATATGGTATTACGTTATAACGTATTACGTTATATGGTATAACGTTATAACGTATTAAGTTATATGCTATAACGTCATATGGTATAACGTTATAACGTATTACGTTATATGGTATTACGTTATAACGTATTACGTTATATGATATAACGTTATAACGTATTACGTTATATGGTATTACGTCAAAACGTATTACGTTATGTGGTATAACGTTTTTAACGTATTACGTTATATGGTTTTACGTCATGACGTAATACGTTATATGGTATAACGTTATAACGTATTAAGTTATATGCTTTAACGTCATATGGTATAACGTTATAACGTATTACGTTATATGGTATAACGTTATAACGTTATAACGTATTACGTTATATGGTATTACGTCATAACGTAATACGTTATATGGTATAACGTTATAACGTATTACGTTATATGCTATAACGTCATATGGTATAACGTTATAACGTATTACGTTATATGGTATCACGTTATAACGTATTACGTTATATGGCATAACGTTATAACGTATTACGTTATATGGTATTACGTTATAACGTATTACGATATATGGTATAACGTTATAACGTATTAGGTTATATGGTATTACGTAATAACTTATTACGTTATATGGTGTAACGTTATAACGTATTAGGTTATATGGTATTACGTCATAACGAAATACGTTATATGGTATAACGTTATAACGTATTACGTTATATGCTATAACGTCATATGGTATAACGTTATAACGTATTACGTTATATGGTATAACGTTATAACGTATTACGTTATATGGTATTACGTTATAACGTATTACGTTATATGGTATAACGTTATAACGTATTACGTTATATGGTATTACGTTATAACGTATTACGTTATATGGTATAACGTTATAACGTATTAAGTTATATGCTATAACGTCATATGGTATAACGTTATAACGTATTACGTTATATGGTATTACGTTATAACGTATTACGTTATATGATATAACGTTATAACGTATTACGTTATATGGTATTACGTCAAAACGTATTACGTTATGTGGTATAACGTTTTTAACGTATTACGTTATATGGTTTTACGTCATGACGTAATACGTTATATGGTATAACGTTATAACGTATTAAGTTATATGCTTTAACGTCATATGGTATAACGTTATAACGTATTACGTTATATGGTATAACGTTATAACGTTATAACGTATTACGTTATATGGTATTACGTCATAACGTAATACGTTATATGGTATAACGTTATAACGTATTACGTTATATGCTATAACGTCATATGGTATAACGTTATAACGTATTACGTTATATGGTATTACGTTATAACGTATTACGTTATATGGTATTACGTTATAACGTATTACGTTATATGGTATAACGTTATAACGTATTACGTTATATGGTATTACGTCATAACGTATTACGTTATATGGTATAGCGTCATATGGTATAACGTTATGACGTATTACGTTATATGGTATATCGTTAAAACATAACACGTTATATGGTATAACATTATAACGTATTACGTTATATGGTATTACGTCAAAACGTATTACGTTATGTGGTATAACGTTTTTAACGTATTACGTTATATGGTTTTACGTCATGACGTAATACGTTATATGGTATAACGTTATAACGTATTAAGTTATATGCTATAACGTCATATATTATAACGTTATAACGTATTACGTTATATGGTATTGCGTTATAACGTATTACGTTATATGGTATAACGTCATATGGTATAACGTTATAATGTATTACGTCATATTGTATAACGTTATAACGTAATACGATATATGGTATAACGTCATATGGTATAACGTTATAACGTATTACGTTATATGGCATAACGTTATAACGTATTACCTTATATGGTATAACGTCATATGGTATAACGTTATAACGTATTACGTTATATGGTGTAACGTTATAACGTATTAGGTTATATGGTATAACGTCGTAAGGTATAACGTTGTAACATATTACGTTATATGGTATAACGTTATAACGTATTACGTTATATGGTATAACGTTATATGGTATAACGTTATAACGTATTACGTTATATGGTATTACGTCATAACGTAATACGTTATATGGTATAACGTTATAACGTATTACGTTATATGGTATTACGTCATAACGTATTACGTTATATGGTATATCGTTATAACGTATTACGTTATATGGTATAACGTCATATGGTATAAGGTTATAATGCATTACGTCATATTGTATAACGTTATAACGTAATACGTTATATGGTATTACGTTATAACGTATTACGTTATATGGTATAACGTTATAACGTATTACGTTATATGGTATATCGTTTCATGGTATTACGTCATAACGTATTACGTTATATGGTATAACGTAACAACGTGTTACTTTATATGCTATAACGTCATATGGTATAACGTTATTACGTATTACATTATATGGTATTACGTTATAACGTATTACGTTATATGGTATAACGTCATAACGTATTACGTAATATGGTATAACGTCATATGGTATAACGTTATAACGTATTACGTTATATGGTATTACGTTATAACGTATTACGTTATATGGTATAACGTTATAACGTATTACCTTATATGGTATAACGTCATATGGTATAACGTTATAATGTATTACGTCATATTGTATAACGTTATAACGTAATACGTTATATGGTATAACGTCATATGGTATAACGTTATAACGTATTACGTTATATGGTATTACGTCAAAACGTATTACGTTATATGGTATAACGTTATAACGTATTACGTTATGTGGTATAACGTTATAACGTACTACGTTATATGGTATAACGTTATAATGTATTACGTCATATTGTATAACGTTATAACGTAATACGTTATATGGTATAACGTTATAACGTATTACGTTATATGCTATAACGTCATATGGTATAACGTTATAACGTATTACGTTATATGGTATAACGTTATAACGTATTACGTTATATGGTATTACGTTATAACGTATTACGTTATATGGTATAACGTTATAACGTATTACGTTATATGGTATAACGTTATAATGTATTACGTCATATTGTATAACGTTATAACGTAATACGTTATATGGTATAACGTCATATGGTATAACGTTATAACGTATTACGTTATATGGTATTACGTCATAATGTAATACGTTATATGGTATAACGTTATAACGTATTACTTTATATGCTATAACGTCATATGGTATAACGTTATAACGTATTACGTCATATTGTATAACGTTATAACGTAATACGTTATATGGTATTACGTCAAAACGTATTACGTTATATGGTATAACGTTATAACGTATTACGTTATATGGTATAACGTCATAACGTATTACGTAATATGGTATAACGTCATATGGTATAACGTTATAATGTATTATGTCATATTGTATAACGTTATAACGTAATACGTTATATGGTATAACGTCATATGGTATAACGTTATAACGTATTACGTTATATGGTATTACGTTATAACGTATTACGTTATATGGTATAACGTTATAACGTATTACCTTATATGGTATAACGTCATATGGTATAACGTTATAACGTATTACGTCATATTGTATAACGTTATAACGTAATACGTTATATGGTATTACGTCAAAACGTATTACGTTATATGGTATAACGTTATAACGTATTACGTTATGTGGTATAACGTTATAACGTATTACGTTATATGGTATAACGTTATAACGTATTAGGTTATATGGTATTACGTCATAACGAAATACGTTATATGGTATAACGTTATAACGTATTACGTTATATGCTATAACGTCATATGGTATAACGTTATAACGTATTACGTTATATGGTATAACGTTATAACGTATTACGTTATATGGTATTACGTTATAACGTATTACGTTATATGGTATAACGTTATAACGTATTACGTTATATGGTATAACGTTATAATGTATTACGTCATATTGTATAACGTTACAACGTAATACGTTATATGGTATAACGTCATATGGTATAACGTTATAACGTATTACGTTATATGGTATTACGTCATAATGTAATACGTTATATGGTATAACGTTATAACGTATTACGTTATATGCTATAACGTCATATGGTATAACGTTATAACGTATTACGTCATATTGTATAACGTTATAACGTAATACGTTATATGGTATTACGTCAAAACGTATTACGTTATATGGTATAACGTTATAACGTATTACGTTATGTGGTATTACGTCATAACGTATTACGTTATATGGTATAACGTTATAACGTATTACGTTATATGGCATAACGTTATAACGTATTACATTATGTGGTATTACGTTATAACGTATTACGTTATATGGTATATCGTCTCATGGTATTACGTCATAACGTATTACGTTATATGGTATAACGTAATAACGTGTTACGTTATATGCTATAACGTCATATGGTATAACGTTATTACGTATTACGTCATATGGTATTACGTTATAACGTATTACGTTATGTGGTATAACGTTTTTAACGTATTACGTTATATGGTTTTACGTCATGACGTAATACGTTATATGGTATAACGTTATAACGTATTACGTTATATGTTATTACGTTATAACGTATTACGTTATATGGTATAACGTTATAACGTATTACCTTATGTGGTATAACGTCATATGGTATAACGGTATAACGTATTACATTATATGGTATAACGTTATAACGTATTACGTTATATGGTATTACGTCAAAACGTATTACGTTATGTGGCATAAGGTTTTTAACGTATCACGTTATATGGTATTACGTCATAACGTAATACGTTATATGGTATAACGTTATAACGTATTACGTTATATGCTATAACGTCATGTGGTATAACGTTATAACGTATTACGTTATAAGGTATAACGTTATAACGTATTACGTTATATGGTATTACGTTATAACGTATTACGTTATATGGTATAACGTTATAACGTATTACGTTATATGGTATTACGTTATAACGTATTACGTTATATGGTATAACGTTATAACGTATTACGTTATATGGTATTACGTCATAACGTATTACGTTATATGGTATAGCGTCATATGGTATAACGTTATGACCTATTACGTTATATGGTATATCGTCAAAACGTAACACGTTAAATGGTATAACATTATAACGTATTTCGTTATATGGTATTACGTCAAAACGTATTACTTTATGTGGTATAACGTTTTTAACGTATTACGTTATATGGTTTTACGTCATAACGTAATACGTTATTTGGTATAACGTTATAACGTATTAAGTTATATGCTATAACGTCATATGGTATAACGTTATGACCTATTACGTTATATGGTATATCGTCAAAACGTAACACGTTAAATGGTATAACATTATAACGTATTACGTTATATGGTATTACGTCAAAACGTATTACGTTATGTGGTATAACGTTTTTAACGTATTACGTTATATGGTTTTACGTCATGACGTAATACGTTATATGGTATAACGTTATAACGTATTAAGTTATATGCTATAACGTCATATATTATAACGTTATAACGTATTACGTTATATGGTATTGCGTTATAACGTATTACGTTATATGGTATAACGTCATATGGTATAACGTTATAATGTATTACGTCATATTGTATAACGTTATAACGTAATACGATATATGGTATAACGTCATATGGTATAACGTTATAACGTATTACGTTATATGGCATAACGTTATAACGTATTACCTTATATGGTATAACGTCATATGGTATAACGTTATAACGTATTACGTTATATGGTATCACGTTATAACGTATTACGTTATATGGCATAACGTTATAACGTATTACGTTATATGGTATTACGTTATAACGTATTACGATATATGGTATAACGTTATAACGTATTAGGTTATATGGTATTACGTAATAACTTATTACGTTATATGGTGTAACGTTATAACGTATTAGGTTATATGGTATTACGTCATAACGAAATACGTTATATGGTATAACGTTATAACGTATTACGTTATATGCTATAACGTCATATGGTATAACGTTATAACGTATTACGTTATATGGTATAACGTTATAACGTATTACGTTATATGGTATTACGTTATAACGTATTACGTTATATGGTATAACGTTATAACGTATTACGTTATATGGTATTACGTTATAACGTATTACGTTATATGGTATAACGTTATAACGTATTAAGTTATATGCTATAACGTCATATGGTATAACGTTATAACGTATTACGTTATATGGTATTACGTTATAACGTATTACGTTATATGATATAACGTTATAACGTATTACGTTATATGGTATTACGTCAAAACGTATTACGTTATGTGGTATAACGTTTTTAACGTATTACGTTGTATGGTTTTACGTCATGACGTAATACGTTATATGGTATAACGTTATAACGTATTAAGTTATATGCTTTAACGTCATATGGTATAACGTTATAACGTATTACGTTATATGGTATAACGTTATAACGTTATAACGTATTACGTTATATGGTATTACGTCATAACGTAATACGTTATATGGTATAACGTTATAACGTATTACGTTATATGGTATTACGTCATAACGTATTACGTTATGTGGTATAACGTTTTTAACGTATTACGTTGTATGGTTTTACGTCATGACGTAATACGTTATATGGTATAACGTTATAACGTATTAAGTTATATGCTTTAACGTCATATGGTATAACGTTATAACGTATTACGTTATATGGTATAACGTTATAACGTTATAACGTATTACGTTATATGGTATTACGTCAAAACGTATTACGTTATGTGGTACAACGTTTTTAACGTATTACGTTATATGGTTTTACGTCATGACGTAATACGTTATATGGTATAACGTTATAACGTATTAAGTTATATGCTTTAACGTCATATGGTATAACGTTATAACGTATTACGTTATATGGTATAACGTAATAACGTGTTACGTTATATGCTATAACGTCATATGGTATAACGTTATTACGTATTACGTCATATGGTATTACGTTATAACGTATTACGTTATGTGGTATAACGTTTTTAACGTATTACGTTATATGGTTTTACGTCATGACGTAATACGTTATATGGTATAACGTTATAACGTATTACGTTATATGTTATTACGTTATAACGTATTACGTTATATGGTATAACGTTATAACGTATTACCTTATGTGGTATAACGTCATATGGTATAACGGTATAACGTATTACATTATATGGTATAACGTTATAACGTATTACGTTATATGGTATTACGTCAAAACGTATTACGTTATGTGGTATAAGGTTTTTAACGTATCACGTTATATGGTATTACGTCATAACGTAATTCGTTATATGGTATAACGTTATAACGTATTACGTTATATGCTATAACGTCATGTGGTATAACGTTATAACGTATTACGTTATAAGGTATAACGTTATAACGTATTACGTTATATGGTATTACGTTATAACGTATTACGTTATATGGTATAACGTTATAACGTATTACGTTATATGGTATTACGTTATAACGTATTACGTTATATGGTATAACGTTATAACGTATTACGTTATATGGTATTACGTCATAACGTATTACGTTATATGGTATAGCGTCATATGGTATAACGTTATGACCTATTACGTTATATGGTATATCGTCAAAACGTAACACGTTAAATGGTATAACATTATAACGTATTTCGTTATATGGTATTACGTCAAAACGTATTACTTTATGTGGTATAACGTTTTTAACGTATTACGTTATATGGTTTTACGTCATAACGTAATACGTTATTTGGTATAACGTTATAACGTATTAAGTTATATGCTATAACGTCATATGGTATAACGTTATGACGTATTACGTTATATGGTATATCGTCAAAACATAACACGTTATATGGTATAACATTATAACGTATTACGTTATATGGTATTACGTCAAAACGTATTACGTTATGTGGTATAACGTTTTTAACGTATTACGTTATATGGTTTTACGTCATGACGTAATACGTTATATGGTATAACGTTATAACGTATTAAGTTATATGCTATAACGTCATATATTATAACGTTATAACGTATTACGTTATATGGTATTGCGTTATAACGTATTACGTTATATGGTATAACGTCATATGGTATAACGTTATAATGTATTACGTCATATTGTATAACGTTATAACGTAATACGATATATGGTATAACGTCATATGGTATAACGTTATAACGTATTACGTTATATGGCATAACGTTATAACGTATTACCTTATATGGTATAACGTCATATGGTATAACGTTATAACGTATTACGTTATATGGTATCACGTTATAACGTATTACGTTATATGGCATAACGTTATAACGTATTACGTTATATGGTATTACGTTATAACGTATTACGATATATGGTATAACGTTATAACGTATTAGGTTATATGGTATTACGTAATAACTTATTACGTTATATGGTGTAACGTTATAACGTATTAGGTTATATGGTATTACGTCATAACGAAATACGTTATATGGTATAACGTTATAACGTATTACGTTATATGCTATAACGTCATATGGTATAACGTTATAACGTATTACGTTATATGGTATAACGTTATAACGTATTACGTTATATGGTATTACGTTATAACGTATTACGTTATATGGTATAACGTTATAACGTATTACGTTATATGGTATTACGTTATAACGTATTACGTTATATGGTATAACGTTATAACGTATTAAGTTATATGCTATAACGTCATATGGTATAACGTTATAACGTATTACGTTATATGGTATTACGTTATAACGTATTACGTTATATGATATAACGTTATAACGTATTACGTTATATGGTATTACGTCAAAACGTATTACGTTATGTGGTATAACGTTTTTAACGTATTACGTTGTATGGTTTTACGTCATGACGTAATACGTTATATGGTATAACGTTATAACGTATTAAGTTATATGCTTTAACGTCATATGGTATAACGTTATAACGTATTACGTTATATGGTATAACGTTATAACGTTATAACGTATTACGTTATATGGTATTACGTCATAACGTAATACGTTATATGGTATAACGTTATAACGTATTACGTTATATGGTATTACGTCAAAACGTATTACGTTATGTGGTATAACGTTTTTAACGTATTACGTTGTATGGTTTTACGTCATGACGTAATACGTTATATGGTATAACGTTATAACGTATTAAGTTATATGCTTTAACGTCATATGGTATAACGTTATAACGTATTACGTTATATGGTATAACGTTATAACGTTATAACGTATTACGTTATATGGTATTACGTCAAAACGTATTACGTTATGTGGTACAACGTTTTTAACGTATTACGTTATATGGTTTTACGTCATGACGTAATACGTTATATGGTATAACGTTATAACGTATTAAGTTATATGCTATAACGTCATATATTATAACGTTATAACGTATTACGTTATATGGTATTGCGTTATAACGTATTACGTTATATGGTATAACGTCATATGGTATAACGTTATAATGTATTACGTCATATTGTATAACGTTATAACGTAATACGATATATGGTATAACGTCATATGGTATAACGTTATAACGTATTACGTTATATGGCATAACGTTATAACGTATTACCTTATATGGTATAACGTCATATGGTATAACGTTATAACGTATTACGTTATATGGTGTAACGTTATAACGTATTAGGTTATATGGTATAACGTCGTATGGTATAACGTTGTAACATATTACGTTATATGGTATAACTTTATAACGAATTACGTTATATGGTATAACGTTATATGGTATAACGTTATAACGTATTACGTTATATGGTATTACGTCATAACGTAATACGTTATATGGTATAACGTTATAACGTATTACGTTATATGGTATTACGTCATAACGTATTACGTTATATGGTATATCGTTATAACGTATTACGTTATATGGTATAACGTCATATGGTATAAGGTTATAATGCATTACGTCATATTGTATAACGTTATAACGTAATACGTTATATGGTATTACGTTATAACGTATTACGTTATATGGTATAACGTTATAACGTATTACGTTATATGGTATATCGTTTCATGGTATTACGTCATAACGTATTACGTTATATGGTATAACGTAACAACGTGTTACTTTATATGCTATAACGTCATATGGTATAACGTTATTACGTATTACATTATATGGTATTACGTTATAACGTATTACGTTATATGGTATAACGTCATAACGTATTACGTAATATGGTATAACGTCATATGGTATAACGTTATAATGTATTACGTCATATTGTATAACGTTATAACGTAATACGTTATATGGTATAACGTCATATGGTATAACGTTATAACGTATTACGTTATATGGTATTACGTTATAACGTATTACGTTATATGGTATAACGTTATAACGTATTACCTTATATGGTATAACGTCATATGGTATAACGTTATAACGTATTACGTTATATGGTATTACGTCATAATGTAATACGTTATATGGTATAACGTTATAACGTATTACGTTATATGCTATAACGTCATATGGTATAACGTTATAACGTATTACGTCATATTGTATAACGTTATAACGTAATACGTTATATGGTATTACGTCAAAACGTATTACGTTATATGGTATAACGTTATAACGTATTACGTTATGTGGTATTACGTCATAACGTATTACGTTATATGGTATAACGTTATAACGTATTACGTTATATGGCATAACGTTATAACGTATTACATTATGTGGTATTACGTTATAACGTATTACGTTATATGGTATATCGTCTCATGGTATTACGTCATAACGTATTGCGTTATATGGTATAACGTAATAACGTGTTACGTTATATGCTATAACGTCATATGGTATAACGTTATTACGTATTACGTCATATGGTATTACGTTATAACGTATTACGTTATGTGGTATAACGTTTTTAACGTATTACGTTATATGGTTTTACGTCATGACGTAATACGTTATATGGTATAACGTTATAACGTATTACGTTATATGGTATTACGTTATAACGTATTACGTTATATGGTATAACGTTATAACGTATTACGTTATATGGTATTACGTTATAACGTATTACGTTATATGGTATAACGTTATAACGTATTACGTTATATGGTATTACGTTATAACGTATTACGTTATATGGTATAACGTTATAACGTATTACGTTATATGGTATTACGTCATAACGTATTACGTTATATGGTATAGCGTCATATGGTATAACGTTATGACCTATTACGTTATATGGTATATCGTCAAAACGTAACACGTTAAATGGTATAACATTATAACGTATTACGTTATATGGTATTACGTCAAAACGTATTACTTTATGTGGTATAACGTTTTTAACGTATTACGTTATATGGTTTTACGTCATAACGTAATACGTTATTTGGTATAACGTTATAACGTATTAAGTTATATGCTATAACGTCATATGGTATAACGTTATAACGTATTACGTTATATGGTATTACGTTATAACGTATTACGTTATATGGTATAACGTTATAACGTATTACGTTATATGGTATTACGTCATAACGTAATACGTTATATGGTATAACGTTATAACGTATTACGTTATATGCTATAACGTCATATGGTATAACGTTATAACGTATTACGTTATATGGTATTACGTTATAACGTATTACGTTATATGGTATAACGTTATAACGTATTACGTTATATGGTATTACGTCATAACGTATTACGTTATATGGTATAACGTCATACGGTATAACGTTATGACGTATTAGGTTATATGGTATTACGTCATAACGTATTACGTTATATGGTATAACGTTATAACGTAATACGTTATATGGTATAACGTCATATGGTATAACGTTATAACGTATTACGTTATATGGTATTACGTCATAACGTAATACGTTATATGGTATAACGTTATAACGTATTACGTTATATGGTATTACGTTATAACGTATTACGTTATATGGTATAACGTTATAACGTATTACGTTATATGGTATTACGTCATAACGTATTACGTTATATGGTATAGCGTCATATGGTATAACGTTATGACCTATTACGTTATATGGTATATCGTCAAAACGTAACACGTTAAATGGTATAACATTATAACGTATTACGTTATATGGTATTACGTCAAAACGTATTACTTTATGTGGTATAACGTTTTTAACGTATTACGTTATATGGTTTTACGTCATAACGTAATACGTTATTTGGTATAACGTTATAACGTATTAAGTTATATGCTATAACGTCATATGGTATAACGTTATAACGTATTACGTTATATGGTATTACGTTATAACGTATTACGTTATATGGTATAACGTTATAACGTATTACGTTATATGGTATATCGTTTCATGGTATTACGTCATAACGTATTACGTTATATGGTATAACGTAACAACGTGTTACTTTATATGCTATAACGTCATATGGTATAACGTTATTACGTATTACATTATATGGTATTACGTTATAACGTATTACGTTATATGGTATAACGTCATAACGTATTACGTAATATGGTATAACGTCATATGGTATAACGTTATAATGTATTACGTCATATTGTATAACGTTATAACGTAATACGTTATATGGTATAACGTCATATGGTATAACGTTATAACGTATTACGTTATATGGTATTACGTTATAACGTATTACGTTATATGGTATAACGTTATAACGTATTACCTTATATGGTATAACGTCATATGGTATAACGTTATAACGTATTACGTTATATGGTATTACGTCATAATGTAATACGTTATATGGTATAACGTTATAACGTATTACGTTATATGCTATAACGTCATATGGTATAACGTTATAACGTATTACGTCATATTGTATAACGTTATAACGTAATACGTTATATGGTATTACGTCAAAACGTATTACGTTATATGGTATAACGTTATAAAGTATTACGTTATGTGGTATTACGTCATAACGTATTACGTTATATGGTATAACGTTATAACGTATTACGTTATATGGCATAACGTTATAACGTATTACATTATGTGGTATTACGTTATAACGTATTACGTTATATGGTATATCGTCTCATGGTATTACGTCATAACGTATTACGTTATATGGTATAACGTAATAACGTGTTACGTTATATGCTATAACGTCATATGGTATAACGTTATTACTTATTACGTCATGTGGTATTACGTTATAACGTATTACGTTATGTGGTATAACGTTTTTAACGTATTACGTTATATGGTTTTACGTCATGACGTAATACGTTATATGGTATAACGTTATAACGTATTACGTTATATGTTATTACGTTATAACGTATTACGTTATATGGTATAACGTTATAACGTATTACCTTATGTGGTATAACGTCATATGGTATAACGGTATAACGTATTACGTTATATGGTATAACGTTATAACGTATTACGTTATATGGTATTACGTCAAAACGTATTACGTTATGTGGTATAAGGTTTTTAACGTATCACGTTATATGGTATTACGTCATAACGTAATACGTTATATGGTATAACGTTATAACGTATTACGTTATATGCTATAACGTCATGTGGTATAACGTTATAACGTATTACGTTATAAGGTATAACGTTATAACGTATTACGTTATATGGTATTACGTTATAACGTATTACGTTATATGGTATAACGTTATAACGTATTACGTTATATGGTATTACGTTATAACGTATTACGTTATATGGTATAACGTTATAACGTATTACGTTATATGGTATTACGTCATAACGTATTACGTTATATGGTATAGCGTCATATGGTATAACGTTATGACCTATTACGTTATATGGTATATCGTCAAAACGTAACACGTTAAATGGTATAACATTATAACGTATTACGTTATATGGTATTACGTCAAAACGTATTACTTTATGTGGTATAACGTTTTTAACGTATTACGTTATATGGTTTTACGTCATAACGTAATACGTTATTTGGTATAACGTTATAACGTATTAAGTTATATGCTATAACGTCATATGGTATAACGTTATAACGTATTACGTTATATGGTATTACGTTATAACGTATTACGTTATATGGTATAACGTTATAACGTATTACGTTATATGGTATTACGTCATAACGTAATACGTTATATGGTATAACGTTATAACGTATTACGTTATATGCTATAACGTCATATGGTATAACGTTATAACGTATTACGTTATATGGTATTACGTTATAACGTATTACGTTATATGGTATAACGTTATAACGTATTACGTTATATGGTATTACGTCATAACGTATTACGTTATATGGTATAACGTTATAACGTATTACCTTATATGGTATAACGTCATATGGTATAACGTTATAACGTATTACGTTATGTGGTATTACGTCATAACGTATTACGTTATATGGTATAACGTTATAACGTATTACGTTATATGGCATAACGTTATAACGTATTACATTATGTGGTATTACGTTATAACGTATTACGTTATATGGTATATCGTCTCATGGTATTACGTCATAACGTATTGCGTTATATGGTATAACGTAATAACGTGTTACGTTATATGCTATAACGTCATATGGTATAACGTTATTACGTATTACGTCATATGGTATTACGTTATAACGTATTACGTTATGTGGTATAACGTTTTTAACGTATTACGTTATATGGTTTTACGTCATGACGTAATACGTTATATGGTATAACGTTATAACGTATTACGTTATATGGTATTACGTTATAACGTATTACGTTATATGGTATAACGTTATAACGTATTACGTTATATGGTATTACGTTATAACGTATTACGTTATATGGTATAACGTTATAACGTATTACGTTATATGGTATTACGTTATAACGTATTACGTTATATGGTATAACGTTATAACGTATTACGTTATATGGTATTACGTCATAACGTATTACGTTATATGGTATAGCGTCATATGGTATAACGTTATGACCTATTACGTTATATGGTATATCGTCAAAACGTAACACGTTAAATGGTATAACATTATAACGTATTACGTTATATGGTATTACGTCAAAACGTATTACTTTATGTGGTATAACGTTTTTAACGTATTACGTTATATGGTTTTACGTCATAACGTAATACGTTATTTGGTATAACGTTATAACGTATTAAGTTATATGCTATAACGTCATATGGTATAACGTTATAACGTATTACGTTATATGGTATTACGTTATAACGTATTACGTTATATGGTATAACGTTATAACGTATTACGTTATATGGTATTACGTCATAACGTAATACGTTATATGGTATAACGTTATAACGTATTACGTTATATGCTATAACGTCATATGGTATAACGTTATAACGTATTACGTTATATGGTATTACGTTATAACGTATTACGTTATATGGTATAACGTTATAACGTATTACGTTATATGGTATTACGTCATAACGTATTACGTTATATGGTATAACGTCATACGGTATAACGTTATGACGTATTAGGTTATATGGTATTACGTCATAACGTATTACGTTATATGGTATAACGTTATAACGTAATACGTTATATGGTATAACGTCATATGGTATAACGTTATAACGTATTACGTTATATGGTATTACGTCATAACGTAATACGTTATATGGTATAACGTTATAACGTATTACGTTATATGGTATTACGTTATAACGTATTACGTTATATGGTATAACGTTATAACGTATTACGTTATATGGTATTACGTCATAACGTATTACGTTATATGGTATAGCGTCATATGGTATAACGTTATGACCTATTACGTTATATGGTATATCGTCAAAACGTAACACGTTAAATGGTATAACATTATAACGTATTACGTTATATGGTATTACGTCAAAACGTATTACTTTATGTGGTATAACGTTTTTAACGTATTACGTTATATGGTTTTACGTCATAACGTAATACGTTATTTGGTATAACGTTATAACGTATTAAGTTATATGCTATAACGTCATATGGTATAACGTTATAACGTATTACGTTATATGGTATTACGTTATAACGTATTACGTTATATGGTATAACGTTATAACGTATTACGTTATATGGTATATCGTTTCATGGTATTACGTCATAACGTATTACGTTATATGGTATAACGTAACAACGTGTTACTTTATATGCTATAACGTCATATGGTATAACGTTATTACGTATTACATTATATGGTATTACGTTATAACGTATTACGTTATATGGTATAACGTCATAACGTATTACGTAATATGGTATAATGTCATATGGTATAACGTTATAATGTATTACGTCATATTGTATAACGTTATAACGTAATACGTTATATGGTATAACGTCATATGGTATAACGTTATAACGTATTACGTTATATGGTATTACGTTATAACGTATTACGTTATATGGTATAACGTTATAACGTATTACCTTATATGGTATAACGTCATATGGTATAACGTTATAACGTATTACGTTATATGGTATTACGTCATAATGTAATACGTTATATGGTATAACGTTATAACGTATTACGTTATATGCTATAACGTCATATGGTATAACGTTATAACGTATTACGTCATATTGTATAACGTTATAACGTAATACGTTATATGGTATTACGTCAAAACGTATTACGTTATATGGTATAACGTTATAAAGTATTACGTTATGTGGTATTACGTCATAACGTATTACGTTATATGGTATAACGTTATAACGTATTACGTTATATGGCATAACGTTATAACGTATTACATTATGTGGTATTACGTTATAACGTATTACGTTATATGGTATATCGTCTCATGGTATTACGTCATAACGTATTACGTTATATGGTATAACGTAATAACGTGTTACGTTATATGCTATAACGTCATATGGTATAACGTTATTACTTATTACGTCATGTGGTATTACGTTATAACGTATTACGTTATGTGGTATAACGTTTTTAACGTATTACGTTATATGGTTTTACGTCATGACGTAATACGTTATATGGTATAACGTTATAACGTATTACGTTATATGTTATTACGTTATAACGTATTACGTTATATGGTATAACGTTATAACGTATTACCTTATGTGGTATAACGTCATATGGTATAACGGTATAACGTATTACGTTATATGGTATAACGTTATAACGTATTACGTTATATGGTATTACGTCAAAACGTATTACGTTATGTGGTATAAGGTTTTTAACGTATCACGTTATATGGTATTACGTCATAACGTAATACGTTATATGGTATAACGTTATAACGTATTACGTTATATGCTATAACGTCATGTGGTATAACGTTATAACGTATTACGTTATAAGGTATAACGTTATAACGTATTACGTTATATGGTATTACGTTATAACGTATTACGTTATATGGTATAACGTTATAACGTATTACGTTATATGGTATTACGTTATAACGTATTACGTTATATGGTATAACGTTATAACGTATTACGTTATATGGTATTACGTCATAACGTATTACGTTATATGGTATAGCGTCATATGGTATAACGTTATGACCTATTACGTTATATGGTATATCGTCAAAACGTAACACGTTAAATGGTATAACATTATAACGTATTACGTTATATGGTATTACGTCAAAACGTATTACTTTATGTGGTATAACGTTTTTAACGTATTACGTTATATGGTTTTACGTCATAACGTAATACGTTATTTGGTATAACGTTATAACGTATTAAGTTATATGCTATAACGTCATATGGTATAACGTTATAACGTATTACGTTATATGGTATTACGTTATAACGTATTACGTTATATGGTATAACGTTATAACGTATTACGTTATATGGTATTACGTCATAACGTAATACGTTATATGGTATAACGTTATAACGTATTACGTTATATGCTATAACGTCATATGGTATAACGTTATAACGTATTACGTTATATGGTATTACGTTATAACGTATTACGTTATATGGTATAACGTTATAACGTATTACGTTATATGGTATTACGTCATAACGTATTACGTTATATGGTATAACGTCATACGGTATAACGCTATGACGTATTAGGTTATATGGTATTACGTCATAACGTATTACGTTATATGGTATAACGTTATAACGTAATACGTTATATGGTATAACGTCATATGGTATAACGTTATAACGTATTACGTTATATGGTATTACGTCATAACGTAATACGTTATATGGTATAACGTTATAACGTATTACGGTATATGGTATTACGTTATAACGTATTACGTTAAATGGTATAACGTTATAACGTATTACCTTATATGGTATAACGTCATATGGTATAACGCTATAACGTATTACGTTATATGGTATAACGTTATAACGTATTACGTTATATGGTATAACGTCATATGGTATAACGTTATAACGTATTACGTTATATGGTATTACGTCATAACGTATTACGTTATATGGTATAACGTCATAAGGTATAACGTTATGACGTATTACGTTATATGGTATTACGTCATAACGTATTACGTTATATGGTATTACGTTATAACGTATTACGTTATATGGTATAATGTTATATGGTATAACGTTATAACGTATTACCTTGTATGGTATAACGTCATATGGTATAACGTTATAACGTATTACGTTATATGGTATCACGTTATAACGTATTACGTTATATGGCATAACGTTATAACGTATTACGTTATATGGTAATACGTTATAACGTATTACGATGTATGGTATAACGTTATAACGTATTAGGTTATATGGTATTACGTAATAACTTATTACGTTAAATGGTATAACGTTATAACGTATTACGTTATATGGTATTACGTTATAACGTATTACGTTATATGGTATAACGGTATAACGTATTACGTTATATGGTATAACGTCAAATGGTATAACGATATAATGTATTACGTCATGTGGTATAACGTTATAACGTAATACGTTATATGGTATAACGTCATATGGTATAACGTTATAACGTATTACGTTATATGGTGTAACGTTATAACGTATTAGGTTATATGGTATTACGTCATAACGAAATACGTTATATGGTATAACGTTATAACGTATTACGTTATATGCTATAACGTCATATGGTATAACGTTATAACGTATTACGTTATATGGTATAACGTTATAACGTATTACGTTATATGGTATTACGTTATAACGTATTACGTTATATGGTATAACGTTATAACGTATTACGTTATATGGTATTACGTTATAACGTATTACGTTATATGGTATAACGTTATAACGTATTACGTTATATGGTATAACGTCATATGGTATAACGTTATAACGTATTACGTTATATGGTATTACGTCATAACGTATTACTTTATATGGTATAACGTTATAACGTATTACGTTATATGGTATTACGTCATAACGTAATACGTTATATGGTATAACGTTATAACGTATTACGTTATATGCTATAACGTCATATGGTATAACGTTATAACGTATTACGTTATATGGTATTACGTTATAACGCATTACGTTATATGGTATAACGTTGTAACGTATTACGTTATATGGTATTACGTCATAACGTATTACGTTATATGGTATAACGTCATACGGTATAACGTTATGACGTATTACGTTATATGGTATTACGTTATAACGTATTACGTTATATGGTATAACGTTATAACGTATTACGTTATATGGTATTACGTCATAACGTATTACGTTATATGGTAGAGCGTCATATGGTATAACGTTATGACGTATTACGTTATATGGTATATCGTCAAAACGTAACACGTTATATGGTATAACATTATAACGTATTACGTTATATGGTATTACGTCAAAACGTATTACGTTATGTGGTATAACGTTTTTAACGTATTACGTGATATGGTTTTACGTCATGACGTAATACGTTATATGGTATAACGTTATAACGTATTACCTTATATGGTATAACGTCATATGGTATAACGTTATAACGTATTACGTTATATGGTATAACGTTATAACGTATTACGTTATATGGTATAACGTCATATGGTATAACGTTATAACGTATTACGTTATATGGTATTACGTCATAACGTATTACTTTATATGGTATAACGTTATAACGTATTACGTTATATGGTATTACGTCATAACGTAATACGTTATATGGTATAACGTTATAACGTATTACGTTATATGCTATAACGTCATATGGTATAACGTTATAACGTATTACGTTATATGGTATTACGTTATAACGCATTACGTTATATGGTATAACGTTATAACGTATTACGTTATATGGTATTACGTCATAACGTAATACGTTATATGGTATAACGTTATAACGTATTACGGTATATGGTATTACGTTATAACGTATTACGTTATATGGTATAACGTTATAACGTATTACCTTATATGGTATAACGTCATATGGTATAACGTTATAACGTATTACGTTATATGATATAACGTTATAACGTATTACGTTATATGGTATAACGTCATATGGTAGAACGTTATAACGTATTACGTTATATGGTATTACGTCATAACGTATTACGTTATATGGTATAACGTCATAAGGTATAACGTTATGACGTATTACGTTATATGGTATTACGTCATATCGTAATACGTTATATGGTATAAGGTTATAACGTATTACGTTATATGGTATTACGTCATAACGTATTACGTTATATGGTATATCGTTATAACGTACTACGTTATATGGTATAACGTCATATGGTATAACGTTATTACGTATTACGTCATATGGTATTACGTTATAACGTATTACGTTATGTGGTATAACGTTTTTAACGTATTACGTTATATGGTATAACGTTATAACGTATTACGTTATATGGTATAACGTTATATGGTATAACGTTATAACGTATTACATTATATTGTATAACGTCATATGGTATAACGTTATAACGTATTACGTTATATGGTATAACGTTATAACGTATTACGTTATATGGTATAACGTTATAACGTATTACGTTATATGGTATAATGTCATATGGTATAATGTCATATGGTATAACGTTATAACGTATTACGTTATATGGTATAACGTTATAACGTATTACGTTATATGGTATTACGTCATAACGTATTACGTTATATGGTATTACGTCATAACGTAATACGTTATATGGTATAACGTTATAACGTATTACGTTATATGGTATTACGTTATAACGTATTACGTTATATGGTATAACGTTATAACGTATTACGTTATATGGTATTACGTCAAAACGTATTACGTTATATGGTATAACGTTATAACGTATTACGTTATATGGCATAACGTTATAACGTATTACATTATGTGGTATTACGTTATAACGTATTACGTTATATGGTATATCGTCTCATGGTATTACGTCATAGCGTATTACGTTAAATGGTATAACGTAATAACGTGTTACGTTAGATGCTATAACGTCATATGGTATAACGTTATTACGTATTACGTCATATGGTATTACGTTATAACGTATTACGTTATATGGTATAACGTTATAACGTATTACATTATATGGTATTACGTTATAACGTATTACGTTATATGGTATAACGTTATAACGTATTACGTTATATGGTATTACGTCAAAACGTATTACGTTATATGGTATAACGTTATAACGTATTACCTTATATGGTATAACGTCATATGGTATAACGTTATAACGTATTACGTTATATGGTATTACGTCATAATGTAATACGTTATATGGTATAACGTTATAACGTATTACGTTATATGCTATAACGTCATATGGTATAACGTTATAAAGTATGACGTCATATTGTATAACGTTATAACGTAATACGTTATATGGTATAACGTTATAACGTATTACGTTATATGGTATTACGTTATAACGTATTACGTTATATGGTATAACGTTATAACGTATTACGTTATATGGTATTACGTCAAAACGTATTACGTTATATGGTATAACGTTATAACGTATTACGTTATATGGCATAACGTTATAACGTATTACATTATGTGGTATTACGTTATAACGTATTACGTTATATGGTATATCGTCTCATGGTATTACGTCATAGCGTATTACGTTAAATGGTATAACGTAATAACGTGTTACGTTAGATGCTATAACGTCATATGGTATAACGTTATTGCGTATTACGTCATATGGTATTACGTTATAACGTATTACGTTATATGGTATAACGTTATAACGTATTACGTTATATGGTATTACGTCATATGGTATAACGTTATTACGTATTACGTCATATGGTATTACGTTATAACGTATTACGTTATGTGGTATAACGTTTTTAACGTATTACGTTATATGGTTTTACGTCATGACGTAATACGTTATATGGTATAAAGTTATAACGTATTACGTTATATGTTATTACGTTATAACGTAATACGTTATATGGTATTACGTCAAAACGTATTACGTTATATGGTATAACGTTATAACGTATTACGTTATATGGTATTACGTCATAACGTATTACGTTATATGCTATAACGTCATATGGTATAACGTTATAACGTATTACGTTATATGGTATAACGTTATAACGTATTACGTTATATGGTATTACGTTATAACGTATTACGTTATATGGTATAACGTTATAACGTATTACGTTATATGGTATTACGTCAAAACGTATTACGTTATATGGTATAACGTTATAACGTATTACCTTATATGGTATAACGTCATATGGTATAACGTTATAACGTATTACGTTATATGGTATTACGTCATAATGTAATACGTTATATGGTATAACGTTATAACGTATTACGTTATATGCTATAACGTCATATGGTATAACGTTATAAAGTATGACGTCATATTGTATAACGTTATAACGTAATACGTTATATGGTATTACGTCAAAACGTATTACGTTATATGGTATAACGTTATAACGTATTACGTTATATGGTATTACGTCATAACGTATTACGTTATATGCTATAACGTCATATGGTATAACGTTATAACGTATTACGTTATATGGTATAACGTTATAACGTATTACGTTATATGGTATTACGTTATAACGTATTACATTATATGGTATAACGTTATAACGTATTACGTTATATGGTATTACGTCAAAACGTACTACGTTATATGGTATAACGTTATAACGTATTACGTTATATGGCATAACGTTATAACGTATTACATTATGTGGTATTACGTTATAACGTATTACGTTATATGGTATATCTTCTCATGGTATTACGTCATAGCGTATTACGTTAAATGGTATAACGTAATAACGTGTTACGTTAGATGCTATAACGTCATATGGTATAACGTTATTACGTATTACGTCATATGGTATTACGTTATAACGTATTACGTTATGTGGTATAACGTTTTTAACGTATTACGTTATATGGTTTTACGTCATGACGTAATACGTTATATGGTATAAAGTTATAACGTATTACGTTATATGTTATTACGTTATAACGTATTACGTTATATGGTATAACGTTATAACGTATTACCTTATGTGGTATAACGTCATATGGTATAACGGTATAACGTATTACGTTATATGGTATAACGTTATAACGTATTACGTTATATGGTATTACGTCAAAACGTATTACGTTATGTGGTATAAGGTTTTTAACGTATTACGTTATATGGTATTACGTCATAACGTAATGCGTTATATGGTATAACGTTATAACGTATTACGTTATATGCTATAACGTCATATGGTATAACGTTATAACGTATTACGTTATATGGTATAACGTTATAACGTATTACGTTATATGGTATTACGTTATAACGTATTACGTTATATGGTATAACGTTATAACGTATTACGTTATATGGTATTACGTTATAACGTATTACGTTATATGGTATAACGTTATAACGTAATAAGTTATATGCTATAACGTCATATGGTATAACGTTATAACGTATTACGTTATATGGTATTACGTTATAACGTATTACGTTATATGGTATAACGTTATAACGTATTACGTTATATGGTATTACGTCATAACGTAATACGTTATATGGTATAACGTTATAACGTATTACGTTATATGCTATAACGTCATATGGTATAACGTTATAACGTATTACGTTATATGGTATTACGTTATAACGTATTACGTTATATGGTATAACGTTATAACGTATTACGTTATATGGTATTACGTCATAACGTATTACGTTATATGGTATAACGTCATACGGTATAACGTTATGACGTATTACGTTATATGGTATTACGTCATAACGTATTACGTTATATGGTATAACGTTATAACGTAATACGTTATATGGTATAACGTCATATGGTATAACGTTATAACGTATTACGTTATATGGTATTACGTCATAACGTAATACGTTATATGGTATAACGTTATAACGTATTACGGTATATGGTATTACGTTATAACGTATTACGATATATGGCATAATGTTATAACGTATTAGGTTATATGGTATTACGTAATAACTTATTACGTTAAATGGTATAACGTTATAACGTATTACGTTATATGGTATTACGTTATAACGTATTACGTTATATGGTATAATGTTATATGGTATAACGTTATAACGTATTACCTTGTATGGTATAACGTCATATGGTATAACGTTATAACGTATTACGTTATATGGTATCACGTTATAACGTATTACGTTATATGGCATAACGTTATAACGTATTACGTTATATGGTAAAACGTTATAACGTAATACGTTATATGGTATAACGTCATATGGTATAACGTTATAACGTATTACGTTATATGGTATTACGTTATAACGTATTACGATATATGGTATAACGTTCTAACGTATTAGGTTATATGGTATTACGTAATAACTTATTACGTTAAATGGTATAACGTTATAACGTATTACGTTATATGGTATTACGTTATAACGTATTACGTTATATGGTATAACGTTATAACGTATTACGTTATATGGTATTACGTTATAACGTATTACGTTATATGGTATAACGTTATAACGTAATAAGTTATATGCTATAACGTCATATGGTATAACGTTATAACGTATTACGTTATATGGTATTACGTTATAACGTATTACGTTATATGGTATAACGTTATAACGTATTACGTTATATGGTATTACGTCAAAACGTATTACGTTATGTGGTATAAGGTTTTTAACGTATTACGTTATATGGTATTACGTCATAACGTAATGCGTTATATGGTATAACGTTATAACGTATTACGTTATATGCTATAACGTCATATGGTATAACGTTATAACGTATTACGTTATATGGTATAACGTTATAACGTATTACGTTATATGGTATTACGTTATAACGTATTACGTTATATGGTATAACGTTATAACGTATTACGTTATATGGTATTACGTTATAACGTATTACGTTATATGGTATAACGTTATAACGTAATAAGTTATATGCTATAACGTCATATGGTATAACGTTATAACGTATTACGTTATATGGTATTACGTTATAACGTATTACGTTATATGGTATAACGTTATAACGTATTACGTTATATGGTATTACGTCATAACGTAATACGTTATATGGTATAACGTTATAACGTATTACGTTATATGCTATAACGTCATATGGTATAACGTTATAACGTATTACGTTATATGGTATTACGTTATAACGTATTACGTTATATGGTATAACGTTATAACGTATTACGTTATATGGTATTACGTCATAACGTATTACGTTATATGGTATAACGTCATACGGTATAACGTTATGACGTATTACGTTATATGGTATTACGTCATAACGTATTACGTTATATGGTATAACGTTATAACGTAATACGTTATATGGTATAACGTCATATGGTATAACGTTATAACGTATTACGTTATATGGTATTACGTCATAACGTAATACGTTATATGGTATAACGTTATAACGTATTACGGTATATGGTATTACGTTATAACGTATTACGATATATGGCATAATGTTATAACGTATTAGGTTATATGGTATTACGTAATAACTTATTACGTTAAATGGTATAACGTTATAACGTATTACGTTATATGGTATTACGTTATAACGTATTACGTTATATGGTATAATGTTATATGGTATAACGTTATAACGTACTACCTTGTATGGTATAACGTCATATGGTATAACGTTATAACGTATTACGTTATATGGTATCACGTTATAACGTATTACGTTATATGGTATTACGTTATAACGTATTACGATATATGGTATAACGTTATAACGTATTAGGTTATATGGTATTACGTAATAACTTATTACGTTAAATGGTATAACGTTATAACGTAATACGTTATATGGTATAACGTCATATGGTATAACGTTATAACGTATTACGTTATATGGTATTACGTCATAACGTAATACGTTATATGGTATAACGTTATAACGTATTACGTTATATGCTATAACGTCATATGGTATAACGTTATAACGTATTACGTTATATGGTATTACGTTATAACGTATTACGTTATATGGTATAACGTTATAACGTATTACGTTATATGGTATTACGTCATAACGTATTACGTTATATGGTATAGCGTCATATGGTATAACGTTATGACGTATTACGTTATATGGTATATCGTCAAAACGTAACACGTTATATGGTATAACATTATAACGTATTACGTTATATGGTATTACGTCAAAACGTATTACGTTATGTGGTATAACGTTTTTAACGTATTACGTTATATGGTTTTACGTCATGACGTAATACGTTATATGGTATTGTAATATCGGAAAATAAGGATAGAAATTTTTTCCCGATTACTTACAATTTATTAATATTAACCTGAATATACGGATATAAATTGGACAGAGAACGATATTTAACGGAAACTAAATGCAATACTCGTATCTATATCAAATAACTTTACAGTTATTTGATCACTCTCGTCACAACGAATCTAACACACACACTCTCTCTCTCTAACAACTCTATCAATTCTCACGACTCTACTCTTCGACGACTCGAAACGTCTAACGACTCTACTCTTCAACGACTCAATTAGCTCTGACCCTCGCAACACACTCGCTTTTCGACTCGCATACTCTGACCTCCCGGTCGTCCGCCCTTGAAACACGAAACCGTCTTTCTGCTCTAACGTTGTTTCTTGTTTTTCTCATATCTCTGTAAGAACTAGGTGACTTTAGTCACATAGGCGCTCTTAAATGTAAACGAACCACAGAAGGACGACGTACACGGTTTTTTCTATTTTCAACCGATCTCTAATTCAAATCTATTCTACGATATTACACTCGGCCTTTCCTGACAATCACATCTGCCCTCAGATGTGCTCATCATCGCTACTCGCACTTACATCACTATCGTCAGCATTCCACCATTTCATGTGATCGGCTGCCGTGGAAGTTGTACGTGGCCCTTCGTGCTCTCCCTCTCGCTGCACTATGTATCGGTCATTTCGCAGGACTTTTACTTTTAGTTAAGGAACTTCGGATGCAGCTTTAGTCGGGGACCGCCCTGCGTCCTGTATGCTGTCGCCTTCTTGCGTCTCTTGTTATACGTCCACTTGTCTCGGGCTTTGATCGTCGTGGCAGCATCGTGACATTTTCGTAGGCTCGGTTCGTACATGGAAGACGTTAACAACTTACCATCTACCGAGACTATGATCTCTTCTTTTTCGAAGGTCTTCACGTTCATCGTGTCCTCGACAATCCCATCGTCGTCCTCGTCATCCACATCCTCTGTATATCGAATCTTCGTATCGATATTATTGGAGGGATTCCGCACGTGCGACTTCCCTTGTCTTTTCGTTCGCCTTGCATTGACTCTCTTCGAGTCTATCCGAAAACTTGAAACAACCCTCACACCCGCAACGCTATCCTTCTCAGTAAATTCGCAAATATCATCAACAACATCCTGTTGCTGTTTAGCCAGATTCTTCCACCTCGTGATGTTCGCTAAGTCCTCCTGCTGGCCGCAAGAATCCGACGAGGACACCATCTCGTGGTCCACTTTACCAATCACTACGTATCTTGCCACTATTCTCCGTTCCTCCGACACTTGCTGCACAGCTGCCCGATACTTCTTCAAAACTTCTGCCAACTCTTCTTTATTTTCTTCCAATTGTGACAGTAGCTCAGTTCGTTCGCGACTAGCTACATTAACACGATCTTCTGCTTCGGAACGTTGCCGCAGTGCTTCCTGCAACGAAGCCTGCGTCTCATTCAGTTCTTGCTCCAGTGCCTGTTTCGCTTTAACTGCAACTGCTCTAGCGCATTCTGCATCTTCTAACTGGTTCTTCAGCTGTGCTACTTCCTCCTCCGTTTTGCTACCAAATGTTAACTCCTCAAGCTCTTGGCCCAATGTCCGCAATCTTTCTTCCTTCAATTCGATTTCCAATCTTGCGTCACTAAGGTTCTGTTCTATGGTAAACTTCTCCGCGATCGCGATATCTTTTTCTCTAGCTAATCTTTTAGGTTGCGCTTTCTCTTGTCGCAGATCGTTCATTAGATTCTGAGTTTCTGAATCAAATTTGCGCTGTTTCTTTTCCAGAAGATTATTCCTAGCTGTTTGTTCTTCCAACAGTAGTCTCAAGTAGTGCATCTCGCCATTCAGACTTTGCACGCGTCGTTTCCATTGTCCAACAACCTGACGTTGTTCCTCGACCTCTTCGTAAGCATCAGCTAATTTCTTCTCCAATTGCTTCTTAAATCCAACCAGTTGCTCAAGATCATCCTCATGTTGCTGGGCACTTACTACATTTTCAAATTCATTCCTCAACGCTCTCTTTAGCTTTGCCCAAGACTTCGCGCATCGCTCTTGTCGTACGAAGGCCTGAGCGGAGCCTGCGAGTAATTTCTTAGCAGAGGTCACCATGTGGGCGTCTGACCAACCACACACTTCTGCCATTTCCTCGAAGTCTTTCACCCACTGATTTACACTCAGCAGATCATCCCCGCTGAATTTCTCTAATGAGTCTTCCACGTCTTTAAGACTCAACATCGAACCGACGCATACCTTCTGGTGATACTTATCGCGGTCCTGATACACCGCTCGCGTGCCTCTCCTGTATTCTCGCGCGCCTTGTTTGTCATCCTCTCCTTTACTTTCGTCGGAGCTCTCTTCTTCCGACGATACATCATCTCCTTCTAGGGCCGCCTGTAGCCGCGCGCGTAATTCGGATTTTCTTCCTGTTACCTTCAACCCCAAGCTAGCGAGACGCGCTCTCAGCTCTTTCGTCCTCAGCTTCTCGAGGTCTTCAACGTTCGCCATTTTATTCTATTTTTTTTCTTCTCCCGCACAAATAGCTCCGCTAAAAGGTGTCGTTTTCTGTCCTATTCGATCCCGGCTGAGCCCCCACTTGTAATATCGGAAAATAAGGATAGAAATTTTTTCCCGATTACTTACAATTTATTAATATTAAACTGAATATACGGATATAAATTGGACAGAGAACGATATTTAACGGAAACTAAATGCAATACTCGTATCTATATCAAATAACTTTACAGTTACTTGATCACTCTCGTCACAACGAATCTAACACACACACTCTTTCTCTCTCTCTAACAACTCTATCAATTCTCACGACTCTACTCTTCGACGACTCGAAACGTCTAACGACTCTACTCTTCAACGACTCAATTAGCTCTGACCCTCGCAACACACTCGCTTTTCGACTCGCATACTCTGACCTCCCGGTCGTCCGCCCTTGAAACACGAAACCGTCTTTCTGCTCTAACGTTGTTTCTTGTTTTTCTCATATCTCTGTAAGAACTAGGTGACTTTAGTCACATAGGCGCTCTTAAATGTAAACGAACCACAGAAGGACGACGTACACGGTTTTTTCTATTTTCAACCGATCTCTAATTCAAATCTATTCTACGATATTACAGTATAACGTTATAACGTATTAAGTTATATGCTATAACGTCATATATTATAACGTTATAACGTATTACGTTATATGGTATTACGTTATAACGTATTACGTTATATGGTATAACGTTATAACGTATTACATTATATGGTATTACGTCATAACGTAATACGTTATATGGTATAACGTTATAACGTATTACGTTATATGCTATAACGTCATATGGTATAACGTTATAACGTATTACGTTATATGGTATTACGTTATAACGTATTACGTTATATGGTATAACGTTATAACGTATTACGTTATATGGTATTACGTCATAACGTATTACGTTATATGGTATAACGTCATACGGTATAACGTTATGACGTATTACGTTATATGGTATTACGTCATAACGTATTACGTTATATGGTATAACGTTATAACGTAATACGTTATATGGTATAACGTCATATGGTATAACGTTATAACGTATTACGTTAATGGTATTACGTCATAACGTAATACGTTATATGGTATAACGTTATAACGTATTACGGTATATGGTATTACGTTATAACGTATTACGTTATATGGTATAACGTTATAACGTATTACCTTATATGGTATAACGTCATATGGTATAACGTTATAACGTATTACGTTATATGGTATAACGTTATAACGTATTACGTTATATGGTATAACGTCATATGGTATAACGTTATAACGTATTACGTTATATGGTATTACGTCATAACGTATTACGTTATATGGTATAACGTCATAAGGTATAACGTTATGACGTATTACGTTATATGGTATTACGTCATAACGTATTACGTTATATGGTATTACGTTATAACGTATTACGTTATATGGTATAATGTTATATGGTATAACGTTATAACGTATTACCTTGTATGGTATAACGTCATATGGTATAACGTTATAACGTATTACTTTATATGGTATCACGTTATAACGTATTACGTTATATGGCATAACGTTATAACGTATTACGTTATATGGTATTACGTTATAACGTATTACGATATATGGTATAACGTTATAACGTATTAGGTTATATGGTATTACGTAATAACTTATTACGTTAAATGGTATAACGTTATAACGTATTACGTTATATGGTATTACGTTATAACGTATTACGTTATATGGTATAACGGTATAACGTATTACGTTATATGGTATAACGTCAAATGGTATAACGATATAATGTATTACGTCATATGGTATAACGTTATAACGTAATACGTTATATGGTATAACGTTATAACGTATTACGTTATATGGTGTAACGTCATATGGTATAACGTTATAACGTATTACGTTATATGGTATCACGTTATAACGTATTACGTTATATGGCATAACGTTATAACGTATTACGTTATATGGTATTACGTTATAACGTATTACGATATATGGTATAACGTTATGACGTATTACGTTATATGGTATAACGTTATAATGTATTACGTTATATGATATTACGTCATAACGTATTACGTTATATGGTATAACGTTATAACGTATTACGTTATATGCTATAACGTCATATGGTATAACGTTATAACGTATTACGTTATATGGTATAACGTTATAACGTATTACGTTATATGGTATAACGTTTTATGGTATAACGTTATAACGTATTACGTTATATGGTATAACGTTATAACGTATTACGTTATATGGTATAACGTTATATGGTATAACGTTATAACGTATTACATTATATTGTATAACGTCATATGGTATAACGTTATAACGTATTACGTTATATGGTATAACGTTATAACGTATTACGTTATATGGTATAATGTCATATGGTATAACGTTATAACGTATTACGTTATATGGTATAACGTTATAACGTATTACGTTATATGGTATTACGTCATAACGTATTACGTTATATGGTATTACGTCATAACGTAATACGTTATATGGTATAACGTTATAACGTATTACGTTATATGCTATAACGTCATATGGTATAACGTTATAACGTATTACGTTATATGGTATTACGTTATAACGTATTACGTTATATGGTATAACGTTATAACGTATTACGTTATATGGTATTACGTCATAACGTATTACGTTATATGGTATAGCGTCATGTGGTATAACGTTATGACGTATTACGTTATATGGTATTACGTTATAACGTATTACGTTATATGGTATAACGTTATAACGTATTACGTTATATGGTATTACGTTGTAACGTATTACGTTATATGGTATAACGTTGTAACGTATTACGTTATATGGTATAACGTCATATGGTATAACGTTATAACGTATTACGTTATATGGTATTACGTTATAACGTATTACGTTATATGGTATAACGTTATAACGTATTACCTTATATGGTATAACGCCATATGGTATAACGTTATAACGTATTACGTTATATGGTATAACGTTATATGGTATAACGTTATAACGTATTACCTTATATGGTATTACGTCATATGGTATAACGTTATAACGTATTACGTTATATGGTATTACGTTATAACCTATTACGTCATATGGTATCACGTTATAACGTATTACGTTATATGGCATAACGTTCTAACGTATTACGTTATATGGTATAACGTTATAACGTATTACGTTATATGGTATTACGTCATAACGTATTACGTTATATGCTATATCGTTATTACGTATTACGTTATATGGTATAAAGTCATATAGTATAACGTTATAACGTATTACGTTATATGGTATAACGTTATATGTTTTAACGTTATAACGTATTACCTAATATGGTATAACGTCATATGGTATAACGTTATAACGTATTACGTTATATGGTATTACGTCAACACGTATTACGTTATATGGTATAACGTTATAACGTATTACGTTATATGCTATAACGTCATATGGTATAACGTTATAACGTATTACGTTATATGATATTACGTTATAACGTATTACGTTATGTGGTATGACGTTATAACGTGTTACGTTATATGGTATAACGTCATATGGTATAACGTTATAACGTATTACGTTATATGCTATAACGTCATATGGTATAACGTTATAACGTATTACGTTATATGATATTACGTTATAACGTATTACGTTATGTGGTATGACGTTATAACGTGTTACGTTATATGGTATAACGTCATATGGTATAACGTTATAACGTATTACGTTATACGGCATAACGTTATAACGTATTACATTATGTGGTATTACGATATAACGTATTACGTTATATGGTATAACGTTATAACGTATTACGTTATATGGTATAACGTTATAACGTATTACCTTATATGGTATAACGTCATATGGTATAACGTTATAACGTATTACGTTATATGGTATCACGTTATAACGTATTACGTTATATGATATTACGTCATAACGTATTACGTTATATGGTACAACGTTATAACGTATTACGTTATCTGGTATAACGTCATATGGTATAACGTTATGACGTATTACGTTATATGGTATTACGTCATAACGTATTACGTTATATGGTATAACGTTATAACGTATTACGTTATATGGTATTACGTTATAACGTATTACGATATATGGTATAACGTTATAACGTATTACTTTATATGGTATCACGTTATAACGTATTACGTTATATGGCATAACGTTATAACGTATTACGTTATACGGTATTACGTTATAACGTATTACGATATATGGTATAACGTTATAACGTATTAGGTTATATGGTATTACGTAATAACTTATTACGTTAAATGGTATAACGTTATAACGTATTACGTTATATGGTATTACGTTATAACGTATTACGTTATATGGTATAACGGTATAACGTATTACGTTATATGGTATAACGTCAAATGGTATAACGATATAATGTATTACGTCATATGGTATAACGTTATAACGTAATACGTTATATGGTATAACGTCATATGGTATAACGTTATAACGTATTACGTTATATGGTGTAACGTCATATGGTATAACGTTATAACGTATTACGTTATATGGTATCACGTTATAACGTATTACGTTATATGGCATAACGTTATAACGTATTACGTTATATGGTATTACGTTATAACGTATTACGATATATGGTATAACGTTATGACGTATTACGTTATATGGTATAACGTTATAATGTATTACGTTATATGATATTACGTCATAACGTATTACGTTATATGGTATAACGTTATAACGTATTACGTTATATGCTATAACGTCATATGGTATAACGTTATAACGTATTACGTTATATGGTATAACGTTATAACGTATTACGTTATATGGTATAACGTTTTATGGTATAACGTTATAACGTATTACGTTATATGGTATAACGTTATAACGTATTACGTTATATGGTATAACGTTATATGGTATAACGTTATATGGTATAACGTTATAACGTATTACATTATATTGTATAACGTCATATGGTATAACGTTATAACGTATTACGTTATATGGTATAACGTTATAACGTATTACGTTATATGGTATAATGTCATATGGTATAACGTTATAACGTATTACGTTATATGGTATAACGTTATAACGTATTACGTTATATGGTATTACGTCACAACGTATTACGTTATATGGTATTACGTCATAACGTAATACGTTATATGGTATAACGTTATAACGTATTACGTTATATGCTATAACGTCATATGGTATAACGTTATAACGTATTACGTTATATGGTATTACGTTATAACGTATTACGTTATATGGTATAACGTTATAACGTATTACGTTATATGGTATTACGTCATAACGTATTACGTTATATGGTATAGCGTCATGTGGTATAACGTTATGACGTATTACGTTATATGGTATTACGTTATAACGTATTACGTTATATGGTATAACGTTATAACGTATTACGTTATATGGTATTACGTTATAACGTATTACGTTATATGGTATAACGTTGTAACGTATTACGTTATATGGTATAACGTTATAACGTATTACGTTATATGGTATAACGTCATATGGTGTAACGTTATAACGTATTACGTTATATGGTATTACGTTATAACGTATTACGTTATATGGTATAACGTCATATGGTGTAACGTTATAACGTATTACGTTATATGGTATTACGTTATAACGTATTACGTTATATGGTATAACGCCATATGGTATAACGTTATAACGTATCACGTTATATGGTATAACGTTATATGGTATAACGTTATAACGTATTACCTTATATGGTATTACGTCATATGGTATAACGTTATAACGTATTACGTTATATGGTATTACGTTATAACCTATTACGTCATATGGTATCACGTTATAACGTATTACGTTATATGGCATAACGTTCTAACGTATTACGTTATATGGTATAACGTTATAACGTATTACGTTATATGGTATTACGTCATAACGTATTACGTTATATGCTATATCGTTATTACGTATTACGTTATATGGTATAAAGTCATATAGTATAACGTTATAACGTATTACGTTATATGGTATAACGTTATATGTTATAACGTTATAACGTATTACCTTATATGGTATAACGTCATATGGTATAACGTTATAACGTATTACGTTATATGGTATTACGTCAACACGTATTACGTTATATGGTATAACGTTATAACGTATTACGTTATATGCTATAACGTCATATGGTATAACGTTATAATGTATTATGTCATATTGTTTAACGTTATAACGTAATAAGTTATATGGTATAACGTCAAATGGTATAACGTAATAACGTATTACGTTATATGGTATTACGTCATAACGTAATACGTTATATGGTGTAACGTTATAACGTATTACGTTATATGGTATTACGTTATAACGTATTACGTTATATGGTGTAACGTTATAACGTATTACCTTATATGGTATAACGTCATATGGTATAACGTTATAACGTATTACGTTAAATGGTATAACGTCATATGGTATAACGTTATAACGTAATACGTTATATGGTATTACGTTATAACGTATTACGTTATATGGTATAACGTTATAACGTATTACCTTATATGGTATAACGTCATATGGTATAACGTTATAACGTATTACGTTGTATATTATAGCGTTATATGGTATAACGTTATAACGTATTACGTTATATGGTATTACGTCATAACGTATTACGTTATATGGTATATCGTTATAACGTATTACATTATATGGTATTACGTCATAACGTAATACGTTATATGGTGTAACGTTATAACGTATTACGTTATATGGTATTACGTTATAACGTATTACGTTATATGGTGTAACGTTATAACGTATTACCTTATATGGTATAACGTCATATGGTATAACGTTATAACGTATTACGTTATATGGTATTACGTCATAACTTAATAAGTTATATTTTATAACGTTATAACGCATTAAGTTATATGCTGCAACGTCATATGGTATAACGTTATAACGTATTACGTTATATGGTGTTACGTTATAACGTATTACGTTATATGGTATAACGTTATAACGTATTACATTATATGGTATTACGTCATAACGTATTACGTTATATGGTATAACGTTATAACGTATTACGTTATATGGTATTACGTCAAAACGTATTACGTTATGTGGTATAACGTTATAACGTATTACGTTATATGGTATTACGTCATAACGTAATACGTTATATGGTATAACGTTATAACGAATTACGTTATATGCTATAACGTCTTATGGTATAACGTTATAACGTATTACGTTATATGGTATTACGTCATAACGTAATACGTTATATGGTATAACGTTATAACGTATTACGTTATATGGTATAACGTCTTATGGTATAACGTTATAACGTATTACGTTATATGGTATTACGTTATAACGTATTACGTTATATGGTATAACGTTATAACGTATTACGTTATATGGTATTACGTCATAACGTATTACGTTATATGGTATAACGTCATACGGTATAACGTTATAACGTATTACGATATATGGTATAACGTTATAACGTATTACGTTATATGGTATAACGTTATAACGTATTAGGTTATATGGTATAACGTCGTATGGTATAACGTTATAACATATTACGTTATATGGTATAACGTTATAACGTATTACGTTATATGGTATAACGTCATATGGTATAACGTTATAACGTATTACCTTATATGGTATAACGCCATATGGTATAACGTTATAACGTATTACGTTATATGGTATAACGTTATAACGTATTACGTTATATGGTATTACGTCATAAAGTATTACGTTATATGCTATATCGTTATTACGTATTACGTTATATGGTATAACGTCATATAGTATAACGTTATAACGTATTACGTTATATGGTATAACGTTATATGTTATAACGTTATAACGTATTACCTTATATGGTATAACGTCATATGGTATAACGTTATAACGTATTACGTTATATGGTATTACGTCAACACGTATTACGTTATATGGTATAACGTTATAACGTATTACGTTATATGCTATAACGTCATATGGTATAACGTTATAACGTATTACGTTATATGATATTACGTTATAACGTATTACGTTATGTGGTATGACGTTATAACGTGTTACGTTATATGGTATAACGTCATATGGTATAACGTTATAACGTATTACGTTATATGCTATAACGTCATATGGTATAACGTTATAACGTATTACGTTATATGATATTACGTTATAACGTATTACGTTATGTGGTATGACGTTATAACGTGTTACGTTATATGGTATAACGTCATATGGTATAACGTTATAACGTATTACGTTATACGGCATAACGTTATAACGTATTACATTATGTGGTATTACGATATAACGTATTACGTTATATGGTATAACGTTATAACGTATTACGTTATATGGTATAAAGTTATAACGTATTACCTTATATGGTATAACGTCATATAGTATAACGTTATAACGTATTACGTTATATGGTATCACGTTGTAACGTATTACGTTATATGATATTACGTCATAACGTATTACGTTATATGGTATAACGTTATAACGTATTACGTTATCTGGTATAACGTCATATGGTATAACGTTATGACGTATTACGTTATATGGTATTACGTCATAACGTATTACGTTATATGGTATAACGTTATAACGTATTACGTTATATGCTATAACGTCATATGGTATAACGTTATAATGTATTATGTCATATTGTTTAACGTTATAACGTAATAAGTTATATGGTATAACGTCATATGGTATAACGTTATAACGTATTACGTTATATGGTATAACGTTACAACGTATTACATTATATGGCATAACGTTATAACGTATTACATTATGTGGTATTACGTTATAACGTATTACGTCATATGGTATTATGTTATAACGTATTACGTCATAACGTAATACGTTATATGGTGTAACGTTATAACGTATTACGTTATATGGTATTACGTTATAACGTATTACGTTATATGGTGTAACGTTATAACGTATTACCTTATATGGTATAACGTCATATGGTATAACGTTATAACGTATTACGTTATATGGTATAACGTTATAACGTATTACGTTATATGGTATTACGTCAAAACGTATTACGTTATGTGGTATAACGTTATAACGTATTACGTTATATGGTATTACGTCATAACGTAATACGTTATATGGTATAACGTTATAACGTATTACCTTATATGGTATAACGTCATATGCTATAACGTTATAACGTATTACGTTATATGGTATAACGTTACAACGTATTACATTATATGGCATAACGTTATAACGTATTACATTATGTGGTATTACGTTATAACGTATTACGTCATATGGTATTATGTTATAACGTATTACGTTATATGGTATAACGTCATATGGTATAACGTTATAACGTAATACGTTATATGGTATTACGTCACATGGTATAACGTTATAACGTAATACGTTATATGGTATTACGTCATAACGTATTACGTTATATGGTATATCGTTATAACGTATTACGTTATATGGTATAAGGTCATATGGTATAACGTTATAATGTATTACGTCATATTGTATAACCTTATAACGTATTACGTTATATGGTATAACGTCATATGGTATAACGTTATGACGTATTACGTTATATGGTATTACGTCATAACGTATTACGTTATATGGTATATCGTTATAACGTATTACGTTATATGGTATAACGTCATATGGTATAACGTTATAATGTATTACGCCATATTGTATAACGTTATAACGTAATACGTTATATGGTATAACGTCATATGGTATAACGTTATAACGTTTTACGTTATATGGTATTACGTTATAACGTATTACATTATATGTTATAACGTCGTATGGTATAACGCTATAATGTATTACGTCATATTGTATAACGTTATAACGTAATACGTTATATGGAATAACGTCATATGGTTTAACGTTATAACGTATTACGTTATATGGTATTATGTCATAACGTAATACGTTAAATGGTATAACGTTATAACGTATTACGTTATATGGTATAACGTCATATGGTATAACGTTATAACGTAATACGTTACATGGTATTACGTTATAACGTATTACATTATATGGTATAACGTCGTATGGTATAACGCTATAATGTATTACGTCATATTGTATAACCTTATAACGTAATACGTTATATGGAATAACGTCATATGGTTTAACGTTATAACGTATTACGTTATATGGTATTATGTCATAACGTAATACGTTATATGGTATAACGTTATAACGTATTACGTTATATGGTAAAACGTCATATGGTATAACGTTATAACGTAATACGTTATATGGTATTACGTTATAACGTATTACGTTATATGGTATAACGTTATAACGTATTACCTTATATGGTATAACGTCATATGGTATAACGTTATAACGTATTACGTTGTATATTATAGCGTTATATGGTATAACGTTATAACGTATTACGTTATATGGTATTACGTCATAACGTATTACGTTATGTGGTATAACGTAATAACGTATTACGTTATATGGTATTACGTCATAACGTAATACGTTATATGGTATAACGTTATAACGTATTACGTTATATGCTATAACGTCTTATGGTATAACGTTATAACGTATTACGTTATATGGTATTACGTCATAACTTAATAAGTTATATGGTATAACGTTATAACGCATTAAGTTATATGCTGCAACGTCATATGGTATAACGTTATAACGTATTACGTTATATGGTATTACGTTATAACGTATTACGTTATATGGTATAACGTTATAACGTATTACATTATATGGTATTACGTCATAACGTAATACGTTATATGGTGTAACGTTATAACGTATTACGTTATATGGTATTACGTCAAAACGTATTACGTTATGTGGTATAACGTTATAACGTATTACGTTATATGGTATTACGTTATAACGTATTACGTTATATGGTATAAAGTTATAACGTATTACCTTATATGGTATGACGTCATATAGTATAACGTTATAACGTATTACGTTATATGGTATCACGTTATAACGTATTACGTTATATGATATTACGTCATAACGTATTACGTTATATCGTATAACGTTATAACGTATTACGTTATCTGGTATAACGTCATATGGTATAACGTTATGACGTATTACGTTATATGGTATTACGTCATAACGTATTACGTTATATGGTATAACGTTATAACGTATTACGTTATATGCTATAACGTCATATGGTATAACGTTATAATGTATTATGTCATATTGTTTAACGTTATAACGTAATAAGTTATATGGTATAACGTCATATGGTATAACGTTATAACGTATTACGTTATATGGTATAACGTTACAACGTATTACATTATATGGCATAACGTTATAACGTATTACATTATGTGGTATTACGTTATAACGTATTACGTCATATGGTATTATGTTATAACGTATTACGTCATAACGTAATACGTTATATGGTGTAACGTTATAACGTATTACGTTATATGGTATTACGTTATAACGTATTACGTTATATGGTGTAACGTTATAACGTATTACCTTATATGGTATAACGTCATATGGTATAACGTTATAACGTATTACGTTATATGGTATAACGTTATAACGTATTACGTTATATGGTATTACGTCAAAACGTATTACGTTATGTGGTATAACGTTATAACGTATTACGTTATATGGTATTACGTCATAACGTAATACGTTATATGGTATAACGTTATAACGTATTACCTTATATGGTATAACGTCATATGCTATAACGTTATAACGTATTACGTTATATGGTATAACGTTACAACGTATTACATTATATGGCATAACGTTATAACGTATTACATTATGTGGTATTACGTTATAACGTATTACGTCATATGGTATTATGTTATAACGTATTACGTTATATGGTATAACGTCATATGGTATAACGTTATAACGTAATACGTTATATGGTATTACGTCATAACGTATTACGTTATATGGTATATCGTTATAACGTATTACGTTATATGGTATAAGGTCATATGGTATAACGTTATAATGTATTACGTCATATTGTATAACCTTATAACGTATTACGTTATATGGTATAACGTCATATGGTATAACGTTATGACGTATTACGTTATATGGTATTACGTCATAACGTATTACGTTATATGGTATATCGTTATAACGTATTACGTTATATGGTATAACGTCATATGGTATAACGTTATAATGTATTACGTCATATTGTATAACGTTATAACGTAATACGTTATATGGTATAACGTCATATGGTATAACGTTATAACGTTTTACGTTATATGGTATTACGTTATAACGTATTACATTATATGTTATAACGTCGTATGGTATAACGCTATAATGTATTACGTCATATTGTATAACGTTATAACGTAATACGTTATATGGAATAACGTCATATGGTTTAACGTTATAACGTATTACGTTATATGGTATTATGTCATAACGTAATACGTTATATGGTATAACGTTATAACGTATTACGTTATATGGTATAACGTCATATGGTATAACGTTATAACGTAATACGTTACATGGTATTACGTTATAACGTATTACGTTATATGGTATAACGTCGTATGGTATAACGCTATAATGTATTACGTCATATTGTATAACCTTATAACGTAATACGTTATATGGAATAACGTCATATGGTATTACGTTATAACGTATTACGTTATATGGTATAACGTTATAACGTATTACCTTATATGGTATAACGTCATATGGTATAACGTTATAACGTATTACGTTGTATATTATAGCGTTATATGGTATATCGTTATAACGTATTACGTTATATGGTATTACGTCATAACGTATTACGTTATATGGTATATCGTTATAACGTATTACATTATATGGTATTACGTCATAACGTAATACGTTATATGGTGTAACGTTATAACGTATTACGTTATATGGTATTACGTCAAAACGTATTACGTTATGTGGTATAACGTTATAACGTATTACGTTATATGGTATTACGTCATAACGTAATACGTTATATGGTATAACGTTATAACGTATTACGTTATATGCTATAACGTCTTATGGTATAACGTTATAACGTATTACGTTATATGGTATTACGTCATAACTTAATAAGTTATATGGTATAACGTTATAACGCATTAAGTTATATGCTGCAACGTCATATGGTATAACGTTATAACGTATTACGTTATATGGTATTACGTTATAACGTATTACGTTATATGGTATAACGTTATAACGTATTACATTATATGGTATTACGTCATAACGTAATACGTTATATGGTGTAACGTTATAACGTATTACGTTATATGGTATTACGTCAAAACGTATTACGTTATGTGGTATAACGTTATAACGTATTACGTTATATGGTTACGTTATAACGTATTACGTTATATGGTGTAACGTTATAACGTATTACCTTATATGGTATAACGTCATATGGTATAACGTTATAACGTATTACGTTATATGGTATTACGTCATAACTTAATAAGTTATATGGTATAACGTTATAACGCATTAAGTTATATGCTGCAACGTCATATGGTATAACGTTATAACGTATTACGTTATATGGTATTACGTTATAACGTATTACGTTATATGGTATAACGTTATAACGTATTACATTATATGGTATTACGTCATAACGTATTACGTTATATGGTATAACGTTATAACGTATTACGTTATATGGTATTACGTCAAAACGTATTACGTTATGTGGTATAACGTTATAACGTATTACGTTATATGGTATTACGTCATAACGTAATACGTTATATGGTATAACGTTATAACGTATTACGTTATATGCTATAACGTCTTATGGTATAACGTTATAACGTATTACGTTATATGGTGTTACGTCATAACGTAATACGTTATATGGTATAACGTTATAACGTATTACGTTATATGGTATAACGTCATAGGGTATAACGTTATGACGTATTACGTTATATGGTATTACGTCATAACGTATTACGTTATATGGTATAACGTTATAACGTATTACGTTATATGCAATAACGTCATATGGTATAACGTTATATTGTATTACGTCATATTGTATAACGTTATAACGTAATACGTTATATGGTATAACGTCATAACTTATTACGTTATATGGTATTACGTTATAGCGTATTACGTTATATGGTATCACGTTATATGGTATTACGTTATATCGTATTACGTTATATGGTATAACGTTATAACGTATTACGTTATACGGTATTACGTTATAACGTATTACGTTATATGGTATAGCGTTATAACGTATTACGTTATACGGTATAACGTTATAGCGTATTACCTTATATGGTATAACGTCACATGGTATAACGTCATAACGTATTACGTTATATGGTATAACGTTATAACGTATTAGGTTATATGGTATAACGTCGTATGGTATAACGTTATAACATATTACGTTGTATGGTATAACGTTATAACGTATTACGTTATATGGTATAACGTCAAATGGTATAACGTTATAACGTAATACGTTATATGGTATTACGTTCTAACGTATTACATTATATGGTATAGCGTTATAACGTATTACCTTATATGGTATAACGTCATATGGTATAACGTTATAACGTATTACGTTATATGGTATAACGTTATATGGTATAACGTTATAACGTACTACCTTATATGGTATTACGTCATATGGTATAACGTTATAACGTATTACGTTATATGGTATCACGTTAAAACGTATTACGTTATATGGTATTACGTCATAACGTATTACGTTATATGGTATAACGTTATAACGTATTACGTTATATGGTATAACGTTATAACGTAATACGTTATATGGTATAACGTTATAACGTATTACGTTATATGGTATTACGTTATAACGTATTACGTTATATGGTATAACGTCATATGGTATAACGTTATAATGTATTACGTCATATTGTATAACCTTATAACGTATTACGTTATATGGTAAAACGTCATATGGTATAACGTTATGACGTATTACGTTATATGGTATTACGTCATAACGTATTACGTTATATGGTATATCGTTATAACGTATTACGTTATATGGTATAACGTCATATGGTATAACGATATAATGTATTACGTCATATTGTATAACGTTATAACGTATTACGTTATATGGTATTAGGTCATAACGTAATACGTTATATGGTATAACGTTATATGGTATAACGTTATAACGTAATACGTTATATGGAATAACGTCATATGGTATAACGTTATAACGTATTACGTTATATGGTATTATGTCATAACGTAATACGTTATATGGTATAACGTTATAACGTATTACGTTATATGGTATAACGTCATATGGTATAACGTTATAACGTAATACGTTATATGGTACTACGTTATAACGTATTACGTTATATGGTATAACGTTATAACGTATTACCTTATATGGTATAACGTCATATGGTATAACGTTATAACGTATTACGTTATATATTATAGCGTTATATGGTATAACGTTATAGCGTATTACGTTATATGGTATTACGTCATAACGTATTACGTTATATGGTATATCGTTATAACGTATTACGTTATATGGTATAACGTCATATGGTATAACGTTATAACGTAATACGTTATATGGTATAACGTCATATGGTATAACGTTATAACGTATTACGTTATATGGTATTACGTCATAACGTAATACGTTATATGGTATAACGTTATAACGTATTACGTTATATGCTATAACGTCATATGGTATAACGTTATAATGTATTACGTCATATTGTATAACGTTATAACGTAATACGTTATTTGGTATAACGTCATATGGTATAACGTTATAACGTTTTACGTTATATGGTATTACGTTATAACGTATTACATTATATGGTATAACGTCGTATGGTATAACGCTATAATGTATTACGTCATATTGTATAACGTTATAACGTAATACGTTATATGGAATAACGTCATATGGTATAACGTTATAATGTATTACGTTATATGGTATTACGTTATAACGTATTACGTTATATGGTATAACGTTATAAGGTATTACCTTATATGGTATAACGTCATATGGCATAACGTTATAACGTATTACGTTATATGGTATAACGTTATATCGTATTACGTTATATGGTATAACGTTATAACGTATTACGTTATATGGTATTACGTTATAACGTATTACGTTATATGGTATAACGTTATAACGTATTACCTTATATGGTATAACGTTATAACGTATTACGTTATATGGTATTACGCCAAAACGTATTACGTTATGTGGCATAACGTTTTTAACGTATTACGTTATATGGTATTACGTCATAACGTAATACGTTATATGGTATAACGTTATACCGTATTACGTTATATGCTATAACGTCACATGGTATAACGTTATAACGTATTACGTTATACGTCATTACGTTATAACATATTACGTTATATGGTATAACGTTATAACGTATTACGTTATATGGTATTACGTTATAACGTATTACGTTGTATGGTATAACGTTATAACGTATTACCTTATATGGTATAACGTCATATGGTATAACGTTATAACGTATTACGTTATATGGTATAACGTTATAACGAATTACGTTATATGGTATAACGTTATAACGTATTACGTTATATGGTATAACGTTATAACGAATTACGTTATATGGTATAACGTTATAACGTATTAGGTTATATGGTATAACGTCGTATGGTATAAGGTTATAACATATTACTTTATATGGTATAACGTTATATGGTATAACGTCATATGGTATAACGTTATATCGTAATACGTTATATGGTATTACGTTATAACGTATTACGTTATATGGTATAACGTTATAACGTATTACCTTATATGGTATAACGTTATAACGTATTACGTTATATGGTATAACGTTATAACGTATTACCTTATATGGTTATACGTCATATGGTATAATGTTATAACGTATTACTTTATTTGGTATAACGTTATAACGTATTACGTTATATGGTATTACGTCATATTGTATAACGTTATGACGTATTACGTTATATGGTATTACGTCATAACGTATTACGTTATATGGTATAACGTTATAACGTATTACGTTATATGCTGTAACGTCATATGGTATAACGTTATAATGTATTACGTCATATTGATTAACGTTGTAACGTAATAAGTTATATGGTATAACGTCATGTGGTATAACGTTATAACGTATTACGTTATATGGTATTACGTCATAACGTAATACGTTATATGGAATAACGTTATAACGTATTACGTTATATGGTATTACGTTATAACGTATTACGTTATATGGTATAACGTTATAACGTATTACATTATGTGGTATTACGTTATAACGTATTACGTTATATGGTATAACGTTATAACGTATTACGTTATATGGTATATCGTCTCATGGTATTACGTCATAACGTATTACGTTATATGGTATAACGTTATAACGTATTACGTTATATGGTATATCGTCTCATGGTATTACGTCATAACGTATTACGTTATATGGTATAACGTAACAACATGTTACGTTATATGCTATAACGTCATATGGTATAACGTTATTACGTATTACGTTATATGGTATTACGTTATAACGTATTACGTTATATGGTAAAACGTCATAACGTATTACGTAATACGGTATAACGTCATATGGTATAACGTTATAATGTATTACGCCATATTGTATAACGTTATAACGAAATACGTTATATGGTATGACGTTATAACGTATTACCTTATATGGTATAACGTCATATGGTATAACGTTATAACGTATTACGTTATATGGCATAACGTTATAACGTATTACATTATGTGGTATTACGTTATAACGTATTACGTTATATGGTATAGCGTTATAACGTATTACGTTATATGCTATAACGTCATATGGTATAACGTTATGACGTATTACGTTATATGGTATAACGTTATAACGTATTACCTTATATGGTATAACGTCATATGGTATAACGTTATAACGTATTACGTTATATGGTATGACGTTATAACATATTACGTTATATGGTATAACGTTATAACGTATTACGTTATTTGCTATAACGTCATATGGTATAACGTTATAACGTATTACGTTATATGGTATAACGTTATAACGTATTACGTTATATGGTATGACGTTATAACGTATTACGTTATATGTTATAACGTTATAACGTATTACGTTATATGGTATTACGTTATAACGTATTACGTTATATGGTATAACGTTATAACGTATTACGTTATATGGTATTACGTCAAAACGTATTACGTTATATGGTATAACGTTATAACGTATTAGGTTATATGGTATAACGTCGTATGGTATAAGGTTATAACATATTACGTTATATGGTATAACGTCATATGGTATAACGTTATAACGTAATACGTTATATGGTATTACGTTATAACGTATTACGTTATATGGTATAGCGTTATAACGTATTACGTTATATGGTATAACGTTATAACGTATTACGTTATATGGTATTACGTCAAAACGTACTACGTTATATGGTATAACGTTATAACGTATTACGTTATATGGTATAACATTATAACGTATTACCTTATATGTTATAGCGTCATATGGTATAACGTTATAACGTATTACGTTAAATGGTATAACGTTATAACGTATTACGTTATATGGTATTACGTTATAACGTATTACGTTATATGGTATAACGTTATAACGTATTACCTTATATGTTATAACGTCATATGGTATAACGTTATAACGTATTACGTTATATGGTATAACGTTATAACGTATTACGTTATATGGTATAACGTTATAACGTATTACGTTATATGGTATAACGTTATAACGTATTAGGTTATATGGTATAACGTCGTATGGTATAAGGTTATAACATATTACGTTGTATGCTATAACGTTATAACTTATTACGTTATATGGTATAACGTCATATGGTATAACGTTATAACGTAATACGTTGTATGGTATTACGTAATAACGTAATACGTTATATGGTATAACGTTATAACGTATTACGTTATATGCTATAACGTCATATGGTATAACGTTATAACGTATTACGTTATATGGTATTACGTTATAACGTATTACGTTATATGGCATAACGTTATAACGTATTACGTTATATGGTATTACGTCATAACGTATTACGTTATATGGTATAACGTCATATGGTATAACGTTATGACGTATTACGTTATATGGTATTACGTCATAACGTATTACGTTATATGGTATAACGTTATAACGTATTACGTTATATGCTATAACGTCATGTGGTATAACGTCATAATGTATTACTTCATATTGTATAACGTTATAACGTAATACGTTATATGGTATAACGTCATATGGTACAACGTTATAACGTATTACGTTATAAGCTATAACGTCATATGGTATAACGTTATAACGTATTACGTTATATGGTATTACGTTATAACGTATTACGTTATATGGTATTACGTTATAACGTATTACGTTATATGGTATAACGTTATAACGTATTACGTTATATGGTATTACGACATAACGTATTACGTTATATGGTATAACGTCATATGGTATAACGTTATGACGTACTACGTTATATGGTATTACGTCATAACGTATTACGTTATATGGTATAACGCTATAACGTATTACGTTATATGCTATAACGTCATATGGTAAAACGTTATAATGTATTACATCATATTGTATAACGTTATAACGTTATACGTTATATGGTATAACGTTATAACGTATTACGTTATAAGCTATAACGTCATATGGTATAACGTTATAACGTATTTCGTTATATGGTATTACGTTATAACGTATTACGTTATATGGTATAACGTTATAACGTATTGCGTTATATGGTATTACGTTATAACGTATCACGTTATATGGTATAACGTTATAACGTATTACGTTATATGCTATAATGTCATATGGTATAACGTTATAACGTATTACGTTATATGGTATCACGTTATAACGTATTACGTTATATGGCATAACGTTATAACGTATTACGATATATGGTATAACGTTATAACGTATTACCTTATATGTTATAACGTCATATGGTATAACGTTATAACGTATTACGTTATATGGTATAACGTTATAACGTATTACGTTATATGGTATAACGTTATAACGTATTACGTTATATGGTATAACGTTATAACGTATTAGGTTATATGGTATAACGTCGTATGGTATAAGGTTATAACATATTACGTTATATGGTATAACGTCATATGGTATAACGTTATAACGTAATACGTTATATGGTATTACGTTATAACGTATTACGTTATATGGTATAACATTATAACGTATTACGTTATATGGTATTACGTTATAACGTATTACGTTATATGGTATAACGTTATAACGTATTACCTTATATGTTATAACGTCATATGGTATAACGTTATAACGTATTACGTTATATGGTATAACGGTATAACGTATTACGTTATATGGTATAACGTTATAACGTATTACGTTATATGGTATAACGTTATAACGTATTAGGTTATATGGTATAACGTCGTATGGTATAAGGTTATAACATATTACGTTATATGGTATAACGTTATAACGTATTACGTTATATGGTATAACGTCACATGGTATAACGTTATAACGTAATACGTTGTATGGTATTACGTAATAACGTAATACGTTATATGGTATAACGTTATAACGTATTACGTTATATGCTATAACGTCATATGGTATAACGTTATAACGTATTACGTTATATGGTATAACGTTATAACGTATTACGTTATATGGTATGACGTTATAACGTATTACGTTATATGGTATAACGTTATAACGTATTACGTTATATGGTATTACGTTATAACGTATTACGTTATATGGTATAACGTTATAACGTATTACCTTATATGTTATAGCGTCATATGGTATAACGTTATAACGTATTACGTTAAATGGTATAACGTTATAACGTATTACGTTATATGGTATAACGTTATAACGTATTACGTTATATGGTATAACGTTATAACGTATTAGGTTATATGGTATAACATCGTATGGTATAAGGTTATAACATATTACGTTATATGGTATAAGGTCATATGGTATAACGTTATAACGTAATACGTTATATGGTATTACGTTATAACGTATTACGTTATATGGTATAGCGTTATAACGTATTACGTTATATGGTATAACGTTATAACGTATTACGTTATATGGTATTACGTCAAAACGTATTACGTTATATGGTATAACGTTATAACGTATTACGTTATATTTTATAACGTTATAACGTATTACCTTATATGTTATAGCGTCATATGGTATAACGTTATAACGTATTACGTTAAATGGTATAACGTTATAACGTATTACGTTATATGGTATTACGTTATAACGTATTACGTTATATGGTATAACGTTATAACGTATTACCTTATATGTTATAACGTCATATGGTATAACGTTATAACGTATTACGTTATATGGTATAACGTTATAACGTATTACGTTATATGGTGTAACGTTATAACGTATTACGTTATATGGTATAACGTCATATGTTATAACGTTATAACGTATTTCGTTATATGGTATAACGTTATAACGTATTACGTTATAACGTATTTCGTTATATGGTATAACGTTATAACGTATTACGTTATATGGTATAACGTTATAACGTATTGCGTTATATGGTATTACGTTATAACGTATTACGTTATATGGTATAACGTTATAACGTATTACGTTATATGCTATAATGTCATATGGTATAACGTTTTAACGTATTACGTAATATGGTATAACGTTATAACGTATTACGATATAAGCTATAACATCATATGGTATAACGTTATAACGTATTTCGTTATATCGTATTACGTTATAACGTATTACGTTATATGGTATAACGTTATAACGTATTGCGTTATATGGTATTACGTTATAACGTATTACGTTATATGGTATAACGTTATAACGTATTACGTTATATGCTATAATGTCATATGGTATAACGTTATAACGTATTACGTTATATGGTATAACGTTCTAACGTATTACGTTATATGGTATAACGTTATAACGTATTACGTTATATGGTATTACGTTATAACGTATTACGTTATATGGTATTACGTTATAACGTATTACGTTATATGGTATAACGTTATAACGTATTACGTTATATGGTATTACGACATAACGTATTACGTTATATGGTATAACGTCATATGGTATAACGTTATGACGTACTACGTTATATGGTATTACGTCATAACGTATTACGTTATATGGTATAACGCTATAACGTATTACGTTATATGCTATAACGTCATATGGTATAACGTTATAATGTATTACATCATATTGTATAACGTTATAACGTTATACGTTATATGGTATAACGTCATATGGTATAACGTTATAACGTATTACGTTATAAGCTATAACGTCATATGGTATAACGTTATAACGTATTTCGTTATATGGTATTACGTTATAACGTATTACGTTATATGGTATAACGTTATAACGTATTGCGTTATATGGTATTACGTTATAACGTATCACGTTATATGGTATAACGTTATAACGTATTACGTTATATGCTATAATGTCATATGGTATAACGTTATAACGTATTACGTTATATGGTATCACGTTATAAAGTATTACGTTATATGGTATAACGTTATAACGTATTACGTTATATGGTATAACGTTATAACGTATTGCGTTATATGGTATTACGACATAACGTATTACGTTATATGGTATAACGTCATATGGTATAACGTCATATGGTATAACGTTATGACGTACTACGTTATATGGTATTACGTCATAACGTATTACGTTATATGGTATAACGTTATAACGTATTACGTTATATGCTATAACGTCATATGGTATAACGTCATAATGTATTACTTCATATTGTATAACGTTATAACGTAATACGTTATATGGTATTACGTTATAACGTATTACGTTATATGGTATAACATTATAACGTATTACGTTATATGGTATTACGTTATAACGTATTACGTTATATGGTATAACGTTATAACGTATTACCTTATATGTTATAACGTCATATGGTATAACGTTATAACGTATTACGTTATATGGTATAACGTTATAACGTATTACGTTATATGGTATAACGTTATAACGTATTACGTTATATGGTATAACGTTATAACGTATTAGGTTATATGGTATAACGTCGTATGGTATAAGGTTATAACATATTACGTTATATGGTATAACGTTATAACGTATTACGTTATATGGTATAACGTCACATGGTATAACTTTATAACGTAATACGTTGTATGGTATTACGTAATAACGTAATACGTTATATGGTATAACGTTATAACGTATTACGTTATATGCTATAACGTCATATGGTATAACGTTATAACGTATTACGTTATATGGTATTACGTTATAACGTATTACGTTATATGGTATAACGTTATAACGTATTACGTTATATGGTATTACGTCATAACGTATTACGTTATATGGTATAACGTCCTATGGTATAACGTTATGACGTATTACGTTATATGGTATTACGTCATAACGTATTACGTTATATGGTATAACGTTATAACGTATTACGTTATATGCTATAACGTCATATGGTATAACGTCATAATGTATTACTTCATATTGTATAACGTTATAACGTAATACGTTATATGGTATAACGTCATATGGTATAACGTTATAACGTATTACGTTATAAGCTATAACGTCATATGGTATAACGTTATAACGTATTTCGTTATATGGTATTACGTTATAACGTATTACGTTATATGGTATAACGTTATAACGTATTGCGTTATATGGTATTACGTTATAACGTATTACGTTATATGGTATAACGTTATAACGTATTACGTTATATGCTATAATGTCATATGGTATAACGTTATAACGTATTACGTTATATGGTATAACGTTATAACGTATTACGATATAAGCTATAACGTCATATGGTATAACGTTATAACGTATTTCGTTATATCGTATTACGTTATAACGTATTACGTTATATGGTATAACGTTATAACGTATTGCGTTATATGGTATTACGTTATAACGTATTACGTTATATGGTATAACGTTATAACGTATTACGTTATATGCTATAATGTCATATGGTATAACGTTATAACGTATTACGTTATATGGTATAACGTTCTAACGTATTACGTTATATGGTATAACGTTATAACGTATTACGTTATATGGTATTACGTTATAACGTATTACGTTATATGGTATTACGTTATAACGTATTACGTTATATGGTATAACGTTATAACGTATTACGTTATATGGTATTACGTCTTAACGTATTACGTTATATGGTATAACGTCATATGGTATAACGTTATGACGTATTACGTTATATGGTATTACGTCATAACGTATTACGTTATATGGTATAACGCTATAACGTATTACGTTATATGCTATAACGTCATATGGTATAACGTTATAATGTATTACATCATATTGTATAACGTTATAACGTTATACGTTATATGGTATAACGTCATATGTTATAACGTTATAACGTATTACGTTATAAGCTATAACGTCATATGGTATAACGTTATAACGTATTTCGTTATATGGTATTACGTTATAACGTATTACGTTATATGGTATAACGTTATAACGTATTGCGTTATATGGTATTACGTTATAACGTATTACGTTATATGGTATAACGTTATAACGTATTACCTTATATGTTATAACGTCATATGGTATAACGTTATAACGTATTACGTTATATGGTATAACGTTATAACGTATTACGTTATATGGTATAACGTTATAACGTATTACGTTATATGGTATAACGTTATAACGTATTAGGTTATATGGTATAACGTCGTATGGTATAAGGTTATAACATATTACGTTGTATGCTATAACGTTATAACTTATTACGTTATATGGTATAACGTCATACGGTATAACGTTATAACGTAATACGTTGTATGGTATTACGTAATAACGTAATACGTTATATGGTATAACGTTATAACGTATTACGTTATATGGTATTACGTTATAACGTATTACGTTATATGATATAACGTTATAACGTATTACGTTATATGGTATTACGTCATAACGTATTACGTTATATGGTATAACGTCATATGGTATAACGTTATGACGTATTACGTTATATGGTATTACGTCATAACGTATTACGTTATATGGTATAACGTTATAACGTATTACGTTATATGCTATAACGTCATATGGTATAACGTCATAATGTATTACTTCATATTGTATAACGTTATAACGTAATACGTTATATGGCATAACGTCATATGGTATAACGTTATAACGTATTACGTTATAAGCTATAACGTCATATGGTATAACGTTATAACGTATTTCGTTATATGGTATTACGTTATAACGTATTACGTTATATGGTATAACGTTATAACGTATTGCGTTATATGGTATTACGTTATAACGTATTACGTTATATGGTATAACGTTATAACGTATTACGTTATATGCTATAATGTCATATGGTATAACGTTTTAACGTATTTCGTTATATGGTATAACGTTATAACGTATTACGATATAAGCTATAACGTCATATGGTATAACGTTATAACGTATTTCGTTATATCGTATTACGTTATAACGTATTACGTTATATGGTATAACGTTATAACGTATTGCGTTATATGGTATTACGTTATAACGTATTACGTTATATGGTATAACGTTATAACGTATTACGTTATATGCTATAATGTCATATGGTATAACGTTATAACGTATTACGTTATATGGTATAACGTTCTAACGTATTACGTTATATGGTATAACGTTATAACGTATTACGTTATATGGTATAACGTTATAACGTATTACGTTATATGGTATTACGTTATAACGTATTACGTTATATGGTATAACGTTATAACGTATTACGTTATATGGTATTACGACATAACGTATTACGTTATATGGTATAACGTCATATGGTATAACGTTATGACGTACTACGATATATGGTATTACGTCATAACGTATTACGTTATATGGTATAACGATATAACGTATTACGTTATATGCTGTAACGTCATATGGTATAACGTTATAATGTATTACATCATATTGTATAACGTTATAACGTTATACGTTATATGGTATTACGTTATAACGTATTACGTTATATGGTATAACGTTATAACGTATTGCGTTATATGGTATTACGTTATAACGTATCACGTTATATGGTATAACGTTATAACGTATTACGTTATATGCTATAATGTCATATGGTATAACGTTATAACGTATTACGTTATATGGTATCACGTTATAACGTATTACGTTATATGGCATAACGTTATAACGTATTACGTTATAACGTATTACGATATATGGTATAACGTTATAACGTATTACCTTATATGTTATAACGTCATATGGTATAACGTTATAACGTATTACGTTATATGGTATAACGTTATAACGTATTACGTTATATGGTATAACGTTATAACGTATTACGTTATATGGTATAACGTTATAACGTATTAGGTTATATGGTATAACGTCATATGGTATAACGTTATAACGTAATACGTTGTATGGTATTACGTAATAACGTAATACGTTATATGGTATAACGTTATAACGTATTACGTTATATGCTATAACGTCATATGGTATAACGTTATAACGTATTACGTTATATGGTATTACGTTATAACGTATTACGTTATATGGTATAACGTTATAACGTATTACGTTATATGGTATTACGTCATAACGTATTACGTTATATGGTATAACGTCATATGGTATAACGTTATGACGTATTACGTTATATGGTATTACGTCATAACGTATTACGTTATATGGTATAACGTTATAACGTATTACGTTATATGCTATAACGTCATATGGTATAACGTCATAATGTATTACTTCATATTGTATAACGTTATAACGTAATACGTTATATGGTATAACGTCATATGGTATAACGTTATAACGTACTACGTTATAAGCTATAACGTCATATGGTATAACGTTATAACGTATTTCGTTATATGGTATTACGTTATAGCTTATTACGTTATATGATATAACGTTATAACGTATTGCGTTATATGGTATTACGTTATAACGTATTACGTTATATGGTATAACGTTATAACGTATTACGTTATATGCTATAATGTCATATGGTATAACGTTATAACGTATTACGTTATATGGTATAACGTTATAACGTATTACGATATAAGCTATAACGTCATATGGTATAACGTTATAACGTATTTCGTTATATCGTATTACGTTATAACGTATTACGTTATATGGTATAACGTTATAACGTATTGCGTTATATGGTATTACGTTATAACGTATTACGTTATATGGTATAACGTTATAACGTATTACGTTATATGCTATAATGTCATATGGTATAACGTTATAACGTATTACGTTATATGGTATAACGTTCTAACGTATTACGTTATATGGTATAACGTTATAACGTATTACGTTATATGGTATTACGTTATAACGTATTACGTTATATGGTATTACGTTATAACGTATTACGTTATATGGTATAACGTTATAACGTATTACGTTATATGGTATTACGTCTTAACGTATTACGTTATATGGTATAACGTCATATGGTATAACGTTATGACGTATTACGTTATATGGTATTACGTCATAACGTATTACGTTATATGGTATAACGCTATAACGTATTACGTTATATGCTATAACGTCATATGGTATAACGTTATAATGTATTACATCATATTGTATAACGTTATAACGTTATACGTTATATGGTATAACGTCATATGTTATAACGTTATAACGTATTACGTTATAAGCTATAACGTCATATGGTATAACGTTATAACGTATTTCGTTATATGGTATTACGTTATAACGTATTACGTTATATGGTATAACGTTATAACGTATTGCGTTATATGGTATTACGTTATAACGTATTACGTTATATGGTATAACGTTATAACGTATTACCTTATATGTTATAACGTCATATGGTATAACGTTATAACGTATTACGTTATATGGTATTACGTCTTAACGTATTACGTTATATGGTATAACGTCATATGGTATAACGTTATGACGTATTACGTTATATGGTATTACGTCATAACGTATTACGTTATATGGTATAACGCTATAACGTATTACGTTATATGCTATAACGTCATATGGTATAACGTTATAATGTATTACATCATATTGTATAACGTTATAACGTTATACGTTATATGGTATAACGTCATATGTTATAACGTTATAACGTATTACGTTATAAGCTATAACGTCATATGGTATAACGTTATAACGTATTTCGTTATATGGTATTACGTTATAACGTATTACGTTATATGGTATAACGTTATAACGTATTGCGTTATATGGTATTACGTTATAACGTATTACGTTATATGGTATAACGTTATAACGTATTACCTTATATGTTATAACGTCATATGGTATAACGTTATAACGTATTACGTTATATGGTATAACGTTATAACGTATTACGTTATATGGTATAACGTTATAACGTATTACGTTATATGGTATAACGTTATAACGTATTAGGTTATATGGTATAACGTCGTATGGTATAAGGTTATAACATATTACGTTGTATGCTATAACGTTATAACTTATTACGTTATATGGTATAACGTCATACGGTATAACGTTATAACGTAATACGTTGTATGGTATTACGTAATAACGTAATACGTTATATGGTATAACGTTATAACGTATTACGTTATATGGTATTACGTTATAACGTATTACGTTATATGATATAACGTTATAACGTATTACGTTATATGGTATTACGTCATAACGTATTACGTTATATGGTATAACGTCATATGGTATAACGTTATGACGTATTACGTTATATGGTATTACGTCATAACGTATTACGTTATATGGTATAACGTTATAACGTATTACGTTATATGCTATAACGTCATATGGTATAACGTCATAATGTATTACTTCATATTGTATAACGTTATAACGTAATACGTTATATGGCATAACGTCATATGGTATAACGTTATAACGTATTACGTTATAAGCTATAACGTCATATGGTATAACGTTATAACGTATTTCGTTATATGGTATTACGTTATAACGTATTACGTTATATGGTATAACGTTATAACGTATTGCGTTATATGGTATTACGTTATAACGTATTACGTTATATGGTATAACGTTATAACGTATTACGTTATATGCTATAATGTCATATGGTATAACGTTTTAACGTATTTCGTTATATGGTATAACGTTATAACGTATTACGATATAAGCTATAACGTCATATGGTATAACGTTATAACGTATTTCGTTATATCGTATTACGTTATAACGTATTACGTTATATGGTATAACGTTATAGCGTATTGCGTTATATGGTATTACGTTATAACGTATTACGTTATATGGTATAACGTTATAACGTATTACGTTATATGCTATAATGTCATATGGTATAACGTTATAACGTATTACGTTATATGGTATAACGTTCTAACGTATTACGTTATATGGTATAACGTTATAACGTATTACGTTATATGGTATAACGTTATAACGTATTACGTTATATGGTATTACGTTATAACGTATTACGTTATATGGTATAACGTTATAACGTATTACGTTATATGGTATTACGACATAACGTATTACGTTATATGGTATAACGTCATATGGTATAACGTTATGACGTACTACGATATATGGTATTACGTCATAACGTATTACGTTATATGGTATAACGATATAACGTATTACGTTATATGCTGTAACGTCATATGGTATAACGTTATAATGTATTACATCATATTGTATAACGTTATAACGTTATACGTTATATGGTATTACGTTATAACGTATTACGTTATATGGTATAACGTTATAACGTATTGCGTTATATGGTATTACGTTATAACGTATCACGTTATATGGTATAACGTTATAACGTATTACGTTATATGCTATAATGTCATATGGTATAACGTTATAACGTATTACGTTATATGGTATCACGTTATAACGTATTACGTTATATGGCATAACGTTATAACGTATTACGTTATAACGTATTACGATATATGGTATAACGTTATAACGTATTACCTTATATGTTATAACGTCATATGGTATAACGTTATAACGTATTACGTTATATGGTATAACGTTATAACGTATTACGTTATATGGTATAACGTTATAACGTATTACGTTATATGGTATAACGTTATAACGTATTAGGTTATATGGTATAACGTCATATGGTATAACGTTATAACGTAATACGTTGTATGGTATTACGTAATAACGTAATACGTTATATGGTATAACGTTATAACGTATTACGTTATATGCTATAACGTCATATGGTATAACGTTATAACGTATTACGTTATATGGTATTACGTTATAACGTATTACGTTATATGGTATAACGTTATAACGTATTACGTTATATGGTATTACGTCATAACGTATTACGTTATATGGTATAACGTCATATGGTATAACGTTATGACGTATTACGTTATATGGTATTACGTCATAACGTATTACGTTATATGGTATAACGTTATAACGTATTACGTTATATGCTATAACGTCATATGGTATAACGTCATAATGTATTACTTCATATTGTATAACGTTATAACGTAATACGTTATATGGTATAACGTCATATGGTATAACGTTATAACGTACTACGTTATAAGCTATAACGTCATATGGTATAACGTTATAACGTATTTCGTTATATGGTATTACGTTATAGCTTATTACGTTATATGATATAACGTTATAACGTATTGCGTTATATGGTATTACGTTATAACGTATTACGTTATATGGTATAACGTTATAACGTATTACGTTATATGCTATAATGTCATATGGTATAACGTTATAACGTATTACGTTATATGGTATAACGTTATAACGTATTACGATATAAGCTATAACGTCATATGGTATAACGTTATAACGTATTTCGTTATATCGGATTACGTTATAACGTATTACGTTATATGGTATAACGTTATAACGTATTGCATTATATGGTATTACGTCATAACGTATTACGTTATATGGTATAACGTTATAACGTATTACGTTATATGCTATAATGTCATATGGTATAACGTTATAACGTATTACGTTATATGGTATAACGTTCTAACGTATTACGTTATATGGTATAACGTTATAACGTATTACGTTATATGGTATTACGTTATAACGTATTACGTTATATGGTATTACGTTATAACGTATTACGTTATATGGTATAACGTTATAACGTATTACGTTATATGGTATTACGTCATAACGTATTACGTTATATGGTATAACGTCATATGGTATAACGTTATGACGTATTACGTTATATGGTATTACGTCATAACGTATTACGTTATATGGTATAACGCTATAACGTATTACGTTATATGCTATAACGTCATATGGTATAACGTTATAACGTATTACGTTATATGGTATTACGTTATAACGTATTAGGTTATAAGGTATAACGTCGTATGGTATAAGGTTATAACATATTACGTTATATGGTATAACGTTATAACGTATTACGTTATATGCTATAACGTCATATGGTATAACGTCATAATGTATTACTTCATATTGTATAACGTTATAACGTAATACGTTATATGGTATAACGTCATATGGTATAACGTTATAACGTATTACGTTATAAGCTATAACGTCATATGGTATAACGTTATAACGTATTTCGTTATATGGTATTACGTTATAACGTATTACGTTATATGGTATAACGTTATAACGTATTGCGTTATATGGTATTACGTTATAACGTAATACGTTATATGGTATAACGTTATAACGTATTACGTTATATGCTATAATGTCATATGGTATAACGTTATAACGTATTACGTTATATGCTATAATGTCATATGGTATAACGTTATAACGTATTACGTTATATGGTATAACGTTCTAACGTATTACGTTATATGCTATAACGTTATAACGTATTACGTTATATGGTATTACGTTATAACGTATTACGTTATATGGTATTACGTTATAACGTATTACGTTATATGGTATAACGTTATAACGTATTACGTTATATGGTATTACGTCTTAACGTATTACGTTATATGGTATAACGTCATATGGTATAACGTTATGACGTATTACGTTATATGGTATTACGTCAAAACGTATTACGTTATATGGTATAACGCTATAACGTATTACGTTATATGCTATAACGTCATATGGTATAACGTTATAATGTATTACATCATATTGTATAACGTTATAACGTATTACGTTATAAGCTATAACGTCATATGGTATAACGTTATAACGAATTAGGTTATATGGTATAACGTTATAACGTATTGCGTTATATGGTATTACGTTATAACGTATCACGTTATATGTTATAACGTTATAACGTATTACGTTATATGCTATAATGTCATATGGTATAACGTTATAACGTATTACGTTATATGGCATTACGTTATAACATATTACGTTATATGTTATAACGTTATAACTTATTACGTTATATGGTATTACGTTATAACGTATTACGTTATATGGTATAACGTTATAACGTATTACCTTATATGGTATAACGTCATATGGTATAACGTTATAACGTATTACGTTATATGGTATAACGCTATAACGTATTACGTTATATGGTATAACGTTATAACGTATTAGGTTATATGGCATAACGTCGTATGGTATAAGGTTATAACATATTACGTTATATGGTATAACGTTATAACGTATTACGTTATATGGTATAACGTTATAACGTATTACGTTATATGGTATAACGTCATATGGTATAACGTTATAACGTAATACGTTATATGGTATTACGTTATATGGTATAACGTTATAACGTATTACCTTTTATGGTATAACATCATATAATATAACGTTATAACGTATTACGTTATATGGTATAACGTTATATGGTATAACGTTATATGGTATAACGTTATAACGTATTGCGTTATATGGTATTACGTTATAACGTATTACGTTATATGGTATAACGTTATAACGTATTACGTTATATGGTATAACGTTATAACGTATTGCGTTATATGGTATTACGTTATAACGTATTACGTTATATGGTATAACGTTATAACGTATTACGTTATATGCTATAATGTCATATGGTATAACGTTATAACGTATTACGTTATATGGTATAACGTTCTAACGTATTACGTTATATGGTATAACGTTATAACGTATTACGTTATATGCTATAATGTTATATGGTATAACGTTATAACGTATTACGTTATATGGTATCACGTTATAACGTATTACGTTATATGGCATAACGTTATAACGTATTACGATATATGGTATAACGTTATAACGTATTACGTTATATGCTATAACGTCATATGGTATAACGTTATAATGTATTACATCATATTGTATATCGTTATAGCGCAATACGTTATATGGTATAACGTCATATGGTATAACGTTATAACGTATTACGTTATAAGCTATAACGTCATATGGTATAACGTTATAACGTATTTCGTTATATGGTATTACGTTATAACGTATTACGTTATATGATATTACGTTATAACGTATTACGTTATGTGGTATGACGTTATAACGTGTTACGTTATATGGTATAACGTCATATGGTATAACGTTATAACGTATTACGTTATATGGTATAACGTCATATGGTATAGCGTTATAACGTATTACGTTATATGCTATAACGTCATATGGTATAACGTTATAACGTATTTCGTTATATGGTATTACGTTATAACGTATTACGTTATATGATATTACGTTATAACGTATTACGTTATATGGTATAACGTTATAACGTATTACGTTATATGGTATTACGTCAAAATGTATTACGTTATATGGTATAACGTTATAACGTATTACGTTATATGGTATAACGTCAAAACGTATTACGTTATGTGGTATAACGTTTTTAACGTATTACGTTATATGGTATTACGTCATAACGTAATACGTTATATGGTATAACGTTATAACGTATTACGTTATTTCTCTATAACGTCATATGGTATAACGTTATAACGTATTACGTTATATGGTATAACGTTATAACGTATTACGTTATATGGTATGACGTTATAACGTATTACGTTATATGGTATAACGTTATAACGTATTACGTTATATGGTATAACGTTATAACGTATTACGTTATATGGTATAACGTTATAACGTATTAGGTTATATGGTATAACGTCGTATGGTATAAGGTTATAACATATTACGTTATATGGTATAACGTCATATGGTATAACGTTATAACGTAATACGTTATATGGCATTACGTTATAACGTATTACGTTATATGGTATAACATTATAACGTATTACGTTATATGGTATTACGTTATAACGTATTACGTTATATGGTATAACGTTATAACGTATTACCTTATATGTTATAACGTCATATGGTATAACGTTATAACGTATTACGTTATATGGTATAACGTTATAACGTATTACGTTATATGGTATAACGTTATAACGTATTACGTTATATGGTATAACGTTATAACGTATTAGGTTATATGGTATAACGTCGTATGGTATAAGGTTATAACATATTACGTTATATGGTATAACGTTATAACGTATTACGTTATATGGTATAACGTCATATGGTATAACGTTATAACGTAATACGTTGTATGGTATTACGTAATAACGTAATACGTTATATGGTATAACGTTATAACGTATTACGTTATATGCTATAACGTCATATGTTATAACGTTATAACGTATTACGTTATATGGTATTACGTTATAACGTATTACGTTATATGGTATAACGTTATAACGTATTACGTTATATGGTATTACGTCATAACGTATTACGTTATATGGTGTAACGTCCTATGGTATAACGTTATGACGTATTACGTTATATGGTATTACGTCATAACGTATTACGTTATATGGTATAACGTTATAACGTATTACGTTATATGCTATAACGTCATATGGTATAACGTCATAATGTATTACTTCATATTGTATAACGTTATAACTTAATACGTTATATGGTATAACGTCATATGGTATAACGTTATAACGTATTACGTTATAAGCTATAACGTCATATGGTATAACGTTATAACGTATTTCGTTATATGGTATTACGTTATAACGTATTACGTTATATGGTATAACGTTATAACGTATTGCGTTATGTGGTATTACGTTATAACGTATTACGTTATATGGTATAACGTTATAACGTATTACGTTATATGCGATAATGTCATATGGTATAACGTTATAACGTATTACGTTATATGGTATAACGTTATAACGTATTACGATATAAGCTATAACGTCATATGGTATAACGTTATAACGTATTTCGTTATATCGTATTACGTTATAACGTATTACGTTATATGGTATAACGTTATAACGTATTGCGTTATATGGTATTACGTTATAACGTATTACGTTATATGGTATAACGTTATAACGTATTACGTTATATGCTATAATGTCATATGGTATAACGTTATAACGTATTACGTTATATGGTATAACGTTCTAACGTATTACGTTATATGGTATAACGTTATAACGTATTACGTTATATGGTATAACGTTATAACGTATTACGTTATATGGTATTACGTCTTAACGTATTACGTTATATGGTATAACGTCATATGGTATAACGTTATGACGTATTACGTTATATGGTATTACGTCATAACGTATTACGTTATATGGTATAACGCTATAACGTATTACGTTATATGCTATAACGTCATATGGTGTAACGTTATAATGTATTACATCATATTGTATAACGTTATAACGTTATACGTTATATGGTATAACGTCATATGGTATAACGTTATAACGTATTACGTTATAAGCTATAACGTCATATGGTATAACGTTATAACGTATTTCGTTATATGGTATTACGTTATAACGTATTACGTTATATGGTATAACGTTATAACGTATTGCGTTATATGGTATTACGTTATAACGTATCACGTTATATGTTATAACGTTATAACGTATTACGTTATATGCTATAATGTCATATGGTATAACGTTATAACGTATTACGTTATATGGCATTACGTTATAACATATTACGTTATATGGTGTAACGTTATAACTTATTACGTTATATGGTATTACGTTATAACCTTATTACGTTATATGGTATAACGTTATAACGTATTACCTTATATGGTATAACGTCATGTGGTATAACGTTATAACGTATTACGTTATATGGTATAACGTTATAACGTATTACGTTATATGGTATAACGTTATAACGTATTAGGTTATATGGCATAACGTCGTATGGTATAAGGTTATAACATATTACGTTATATGGTATAACGTTATAACGTATTACGTTATATGGTATAACGTTATAACGTATTACGTTATATGGTATAACGTCATATGGTATAACGTTATAACGTAATACGTTATATGGCATTACGTTATATGGTATAACGTTATAACGTATTACCTTTTATGGTATAACATCATATAGTATAACGTTATAACGTATTACGTTATATGGTATAACGTTATATGGTATAACGTTATAACGTATTACCTTATATGGTATTACGTCATATTGTATAACGTTATAACGTATTACGTTATATGGTATCACGTTATAACGTATTACGTTATATGGTATTACGTCATAACGTATTACGTTATATGCTATAACGCCATATGGTATAACGTTATAACATATTACGTTATATGGTATTACGTTATAACGTATTACGTTATATGGTATAACGTTATAACGTATTACGTTATATGGTATTGCGTCATAACGTATTACGTTATATGGTATATCGTCTCATGGTATTACGTCATAACGTATTACGTTATATGGTATAACGTAACAACATGTTACGCTGTTTGCTATAACGTCATATGGTATAACGTTATAATGTATTACATCATATTGTATATCGTTATAGCGTAATACGTTATATGGTATAACGTCATATGGTATAACGTTATAACGTATTACGTTATAAGCTATAACGTCATATGGTATAACGTTATAACGTATTTCGTTATATGGTATTACGTTATAACGTATTACGTTATATGATATTACGTTATAACGTATTACGTTATGTGGTATGACGTTATAGCGTGTTACGTTATATGGTATAACGTCATATGGTATAACGTTATAACGTATTACGTTATATGGCAAAACGTTATAACGTATTACATTATGTGGTAATACGTTATAACGTATTACGTTATATGGTATAACGTTATAACGTATTACGTTATATGGTATATCGTCTCATGGTATTACGTCATAACGTATTACGTTATATGGTATAACGTAACAACATGTTACGTTGTATGCTATAACGTCATATGGTATAACGTTATTACGTATTACGTTATATGGTATTACGTTATAACGTATTACGTTATATGGTAAAACGTCATAACGTATTACGTAATATGGTATAACGTCATATGGTATAACGTTATAATGTATTACGCCATATTGTATAACGTTATAACGAAATACGTTATATGGTATAACGTCATATGGTATAGCGTTATAACGTATTACGTTATATGCTATAACGTCATATGGTATAACGTTATGACGTATTACGTTATATGGTATAACGTTATAACGTATTACCTTATATGGTATAACGTCATATGGTATAACGTTATAAAGTATTACGTTATATGGTATAACGTTATAAAGTATTACGTTATATGGTATAACGTTATAACGTATTACCTTATATGGTATAACGTCATATGGTATTACGTCATAACGTAATACGTTATATGGTACAACGTTATAACGTATTACGTTATTTGCTATAACGTCATATGGTATAACGTTATAACGTATTACGTTATATGGTATAACGTTATAACGTATTACGTTATATGGTATGACGTTATAACGTATTACGTTATATGGTATAACGTTATAACGTATTACGTTATATGGTATAACGTTATAACGTATTAGGTTATATGGTATAACGTCGTATGGTATAAGGTTATAACATATTACGTTATATGGTATAACGTCATATGGTATAACGTTATAACGTAATACGTTATATGGTATTACGTTATAACGTATTACGTTATATGGTATATCGTCTCATGGTATTACGTCATAACGTATTACGTTATATGGTATAACGTAACAACATGTTACGTTGTATGCTATAACGTCATATGGTATAACGTTATTACGTATTACGTTATATGGTATTACGTTATAACGTATTACGTTATATGGTAAAACGTCATAACGTATTACGTAATATGGTATAACGTCATATGGTATAACGTTATAATGTATTACGCCATATTGTATAACGTTATAACGAAATACGTTATATGGTATAACGTCATATGGTATAGCGTTATAACGTATTACGTTATATGCTATAACGTCATATGGTATAACGTTATGACGTATTACGTTATATGGTATAACGTTATAACGTATTACCTTATATGGTATAACGTCATATGGTATAACGTTATAAAGTATTACGTTATATGGTATAACGTTATAAAGTATTACGTTATATGGTATAACGTTATAACGTATTACCTTATATGGTATAACGTCATATGGTATTACGTCATAACGTAATACGTTATATGGTACAACGTTATAACGTATTACGTTATTTGCTATAACGTCATATGGTATAACGTTATAACGTATTACGTTATATGGTATAACGTTATAACGTATTACGTTATATGGTATGACGTTATAACGTATTACGTTATATGGTATAACGTTATAACGTATTACGTTATATGGTATAACGTTATAACGTATTAGGTTATATGGTATAACGTCGTATGGTATAAGGTTATAACATATTACGTTATATGGTATAACGTCATATGGTATAACGTTATAACGTAATACGTTATATGGTATTACGTTATAACGTATTACGTTATATGGTATAACATTATAACGTATTACGTTATATGTTATTACGTTATAACGTATTACGTTATATGGTATAACGTTATAACGTATTACCTTATATGTTATAACGTCATATGGTATAACGTTATAACGTATTACGTTATATGGTATAACGTTATAACGTATTACGTTATATGGTATAACGTTATAACGTATTACGTTATATGGTATAACGTTATAACGTATTAGGTTATATGGTATAACGTCGTATGGTATAAGGTTATAACATATTACGTTATATGGTATAACGTTATAACGTATTACGTTATATGGTATAACGTCATATGGTATAACGTTATAACGTAATACGTTGTATGGTATTACGTAATAACGTAATACGTTATATGGTATAACGTTATAACGTATTACGTTATATGCTATAACGTCATATGTTATAACGTTATAACGTATTACGTTATATGGTATTACGTTATAACGTATTACGTTATATGGTATAACGTTATAACGTATTACGTTATATGGTATTACGTCATAACGTATTACGTTATATGGTATAACGTCATATGGTATAACGTTATAACGTATTACGTTATATGGTATAACGTTATAACGTATTACGTTATATGGTATAACGTTATAACGTATTAGGTTATATGGCATAACGTCGTATGGTATAAGGTTATAACATATTACGTTATATGGTATAACGTTATAACGTATTACGTTATATGGTATAACGTTATAACGTATTACGTTATATGGTATAACGTCATATGGTATAACGTTATAACGTAATACGTTATATGGTATTACGTTATATGGTATAACGTTATAACGTATTACCTTTTATGGTATAACATCATATAGTATAACGTTATAACGTATTACGTTATATGGTATAACGTTATATGGTATAACGTCATAATGTATTACTTCATATTGTATAACGTTATAACGTAATACGTTATATGGTATAACGTCATATGGTATAACGTTATAACGTATTACGTTATAAGCTATAACGTCATATGGTATAACGTTATAACGTATTACGTTATATGGTATTACGTTATAACGTATTACGTTATATGGTATAACGATATAACGTATTACGTTATATGGTATTACGTCATAACGTATTACGTTATATGGTATAACGTCCTATGGTATAACGTTATGACGTATTACGTTATATGGTATTACGTCATAACGTATTACGTTATATGGTATAACGTTATAACGTATTACGTTATATGCTATAACGTCATATGGTATAACGTCATAATGTATTACTTCATATTGTATAACGTTATAACGTAATACGTTATATGGTATAACGTCATATGGTATAACGTTATAACGTATTACGTTATAAGCTATAACGTCATATGGTATAACGTTATAACGTATTTCGTTATATGGTATTACGTTATAACGTATTACGTTATATGGTATAACGTTATAACGTATTGCGTTATATGGTGTTACGTTATAACGTATTACGTTATATGTTATAACGTTATAACGTATTACGTTATATGCTATAATGTCATATGGTATAACGTTATAACGTATTACGTTATATGGTATAACGTTATAACGTATTTCGTTATATCGTATTACGTTATAACGTATTACGTTATATGGTATAACGTTATAACGTATTGCGTTATATGGTATTACGTTATAACGTATTACGTTATATGGTATAACGTTATAACGTATTACGTTATATGCTATAATGTCATATGGTATAACGTTATGACGTATTACGTTATATGGTATAACGTTCTAACGTATTACGTTATATGGTATAACGTTATAACGTATTACGTTATATGGTATTACGTTATAACGTATTACGTTATATGGTATTACGTTATAACGTATTACGTTATATGGTATAACGTTATAACGTATTACGTTATATGGTATTACGTCTTAACGTATTACGTTATATGGTATAACGTCATATATTATAACGTTATGACGTATTACGTTATATGGTATTACGTCATAACGTATTACGTTATATGGTATAACGCTATAACGTATTACGTTATATGCTATAACGTCATATGGTATAACGTTATAATGTATTACATCATATTGTATAACGTTATAACGTTATACGTTATATGGTATAACGTCATATGGTATAACGTTATAACGTATTACGTTATAAGCTATAACGTCATATGGTATAACGTTATAACGTATTTCGTTATATGGTATTACGTTATAACGTATTACGTTATATGGTATAACGTTATAACGTATTGCGTTATATCGTATTACGTTATAACGTATCACGTTATATGTTATAACGTTATAACGTATTACGTTATAAGCTATAACGTCATATGGTATAACGTTATAACGTATTTCGTTATATGGTATTACGTTATAACGTATTACGTTATATGGTATAACGTTATAACGTATTGCGTTATATGGTATTACGTTATAACGTATCACGTTATATGGTATTACGTTATAACGTATTACCTTATATGGTATAACGTCATATGGTATAACGTTATAACGTATTACGTTATATGGTATAACGTTATAACGTATTACGTTATATGGTATAACGTTATAACGTATTAGGTTATATGGCATAACGTCGTATGGTATAAGGTTATAACATATTACGTTATATGGTATAACGTTATAACGTATTACGTTATATGGTATAACGTTATAACGTATTACGTTATATGGTATAACGTCATATGGTATAACGTTATAACGTAATACGTTATATGGTATTACGTTATATGGTATAACGTTATAACGTATTACCTTTTATGGTATAACATCATATAGTATAACGTTATAACGTATTACGTTATATGGTATAACGTTATATGGTATAACGTTATAACGTATTACCTTATATGGTATTACGTCATATGGTATAACGTTATAACGTATTACGTTATATGGTATCACGTTATAACGTATTACGTTATATGGTATTACGTCATAACGTATTACGTTATATGGTATAACGTTATAACGTATTACGTTATATGGTATAACGTCATATGGTATAACGTTATAACGTAATACGTTATATGGTATTACGTTATAACGTATTACGTTATATGGTATAACGTTATAACGTATTACGTTATATAGTATAACGTCATATGGTATAACGTTATAACGTATTACGTTATATGGTATTACGTAATAACGTAATACGTTATACGGTATAACGTTATAACGTATTACGTTATATGCTATAACGTCATATGGTATAACGTTATAACGTATTACGTTATATGGTATTACGTTATATGGTATAACGTTATAACGTATTACCTTATATGTTATAACGTCATATGGTATAACGTTATAACGTATTACGTTATATGGTATAACGTTATAACGTATTACGTTATATGGTATAACGTTATAACGTATTACGTTATATGGTATAACCTTATAACGTATTAGGTTATATGGTATAACGTCGTATGGTATAAGGTTATAACATATTACGTTATATGGTATAACGTTATAACGTATTACGTTATATGGTATAACGTCATATGGTATAACGTTATAACGTAATACGTTATATGGTATTACGTTATAACGTATTACGTTATATGGTATAACGTTATAACGTATTACGTTATATAGTATAACGTCATATGGTATAACGTTATAACGTATTACGTTATATGGTATTACGTAATAACGTAATACGTTATATGGTATAACGTTATAACGTATTACGTTATATGCTATAACGTCATATGGTATAACGTTATAACGTATTACGTTATATGGTATTACGTCATTACGTATTACGTTATATGGTATAACGTCATATGGTATGACGTTATGACGTATTACGTTATATGGTATTACGTCATAACGTATTACGTTATATGGTATAACGTTATAACGTATTACGTTATATGCTATAACGTCATATGGTATAACGTTATATGGTATTACGTTATAACGTAATACGTTATATGCTATAACGCCATATGGTATAACGTTATAACGTATTACGTTATATGGTATTACGTTATAACGTATTACGTTATATGGTATTACGTCATAACGTATTACGCTATATGGTATAACGTCCTATGGTATAACGTTATGACGTATTACGTCATATGGTATAACGTTATATGGTATAACATTATAACGTATTACGTTATATGGTATTACGTTATAACGTATTACGTTATATGGTATAACGTTATAACGTATTACGTTATATGGTATAACGTTATAACGTATTACGTTATATGGTATTACGTCATAACGTATTACGCTATATGGTATAACGTCCTATGGTATAACGTTATGACGTATTACGTCATATGGTATAACGTTATATGGTATAACATTATAACGTATTACGTTATATGGTATTACGTTATAACGTATTACGTTATATGGTATAACGTTATAACGTATTACGTTATATGGTATAACGTTATAACGTATTACGTTATATGGTATAACGTTATAACGTATTAGGTTATATGGTATAACGTCGTATGGTATAAGGTTATAACATATTACGTTATATGGTATAACGTTATAACGTATTACGTTATATGGTATAACGTCATATGGTATGACGTTATAACGTAATACGTTGTATGGTATTACGTAATAACGTAATACGTTATATGGTATAACGTTATAACGTATTACGTTATATGCTATAACGTCATATGGTATAACGTTATAACGTATTACGTTATATGGTATTACGTTATAACGTATTACGTTATATGGTATAACGTTATAACGTATTACGTTATTTGGTATTACGTCATAACGTATTACGTTATATGGTATAACGTCCTATGGTATAACGTTATGACGTATTACGTTATATGGTATTACGTCATAACGTATTACGTTATATGGTATAACGTTATAACGTATTACGTTATATGCTATAACGTCATATGGTATAACGTCATAATGTATTACTTCATATTGTATAACGTTATAACGTAATACGTTATATGGTATAACGTCATATGGTATAACGTTATAACGTATTACGTTATAAGCTATAACGTCATATGGTATAACGTTATAACGTATTTCGTTATATGGTATTACGTTATAACGTATTACGTTATATGGTATAACGTTATAACGTATTGCGTTATATGGTATTACGTTATAACGTATTGCGTTATATGGTATTACGTTATAACGTATCACGTTATATGGTATTACGTTATAACGTATTACCTTATATGGTATAACGTCATATGGTATAACGTTATAACGTATTACGTTATATGGTATAACGTTATAACGTATTACGTTATATGGTATAACGTTATAACGTATTAGGTTATATGGCATAACGTCGTATGGTATAAGGTTATAACATATTACGTTATATGGTATAACGTTATAACGTATTACGTTATATGGTATAACGTTATAACGTATTACGTTATATGGTATAACGTCATATGGTATAACGTTATAACGTAATACGTTATATGGTATTACGTTATATGGTATAACGTTATAACGTATTACCTTTTATGGTATAACATCATATAGTATAACGTTATAACGTATTACGTTATATGGTATAACGTTATATGGTATAACGTTATAACGTATTACCTTATATGGTATTACGTCATATGGTATAACGTTATAACGTATTACGTTATATGGTATCACGTTATAACGTATTACGTTATATGGTATTACGTCATAACGTATTACGTTATATGGTATAACGTTATAACGTATTACGTTATATGGTATAACGTCATATGGTATAACGTTATAACGTAATACGTTATATGGTATTACGTTATAACGTATTACGTTATATGGTATAACGTTATAACGTATTACGTTATATAGTATAACGTCATATGGTATAACGTTATAACGTATTACGTTATATGGTATTACGTAATAACGTAATACGTTATACGGTATAACGTTATAACGTATTACGTTATATGCTATAACGTCATATGGTATAACGTTATAACGTATTACGTTATATGGTATTACGTTATATGGTATAACGTTATAACGTATTACCTTATATGTTATAACGTCATATGGTATAACGTTATAACGTATTACGTTATATGGTATAACGTTATAACGTATTACGTTATATGGTATAACGTTATAACGTATTACGTTATATGGTATAACCTTATAACGTATTAGGTTATATGGTATAACGTCGTATGGTATAAGGTTATAACATATTACGTTATATGGTATAACGTTATAACGTATTACGTTATATGGTATAACGTCATATGGTATAACGTTATAACGTAATACGTTATATGGTATTACGTTATAACGTATTACGTTATATGGTATAACGTTATAACGTATTACGTTATATAGTATAACGTCATATGGTATAACGTTATAACGTATTACGTTATATGGTATTACGTAATAACGTAATACGTTATATGGTATAACGTTATAACGTATTACGTTATATGCTATAACGTCATATGGTATAACGTTATAACGTATTACGTTATATGGTATTACGTCATTACGTATTACGTTATATGGTATAACGTCATATGGTATGACGTTATGACGTATTACGTTATATGGTATTACGTCATAACGTATTACGTTATATGGTATAACGTTATAACGTATTACGTTATATGCTATAACGTCATATGGTATAACGTTATATGGTATTACGTTATAACGTAATACGTTATATGCTATAACGCCATATGGTATAACGTTATAACGTATTACGTTATATGGTATTACGTTATAACGTATTACGTTATATGGTATTACGTCATAACGTATTACGCTATATGGTATAACGTCCTATGGTATAACGTTATGACGTATTACGTCATATGGTATAACGTTATATGGTATAACATTATAACGTATTACGTTATATGGTATTACGTTATAACGTATTACGTTATATGGTATAACGTTATAACGTATTACGTTATATGGTATAACGTTATAACGTATTACGTTATATGGTATTACGTCATAACGTATTACGCTATATGGTATAACGTCCTATGGTATAACGTTATGACGTATTACGTCATATGGTATAACGTTATATGGTATAACATTATAACGTATTACGTTATATGGTATTACGTTATAACGTATTACGTTATATGGTATAACGTTATAACGTATTACGTTATATGGTATAACGTTATAACGTATTACGTTATATGGTATAACGTTATAACGTATTAGGTTATATGGTATAACGTCGTATGGTATAAGGTTATAACATATTACGTTATATGGTATAACGTTATAACGTATTACGTTATATGGTATAACGTCATATGGTATGACGTTATAACGTAATACGTTGTATGGTATTACGTAATAACGTAATACGTTATATGGTATAACGTTATAACGTATTACGTTATATGCTATAACGTCATATGGTATAACGTTATAACGTATTACGTTATATGGTATTACGTTATAACGTATTACGTTATATGGTATAACGTTATAACGTATTACGTTATTTGGTATTACGTCATAACGTATTACGTTATATGGTATAACGTCCTATGGTATAACGTTATGACGTATTACGTTATATGGTATTACGTCATAACGTATTACGTTATATGGTATAACGTTATAACGTATTACGTTATATGCTATAACGTCATATGGTATAACGTCATAATGTATTACTTCATATTGTATAACGTTATAACGTAATACGTTATATGGTATAACGTCATATGGTATAACGTTATAACGTATTACGTTATAAGCTATAACGTCATATGGTATAACGTTATAACGTATTTCGTTATATGGTATTACGTTATAACGTATTACGTTATATGGTATAACGTTATAACGTATTGCGTTATATGGTATTACGTTATAACGTATTACGTTATATGGTATAACGTTATAACGTATTACGTTATATGCTATAATGTCATATGGTATAACGTTATAACGTATTACGTTATATGGTATAACGTTATAACGTATTACGATATAAGCTATAACGTCATATGGTATAACGTTATAACGTATTTCGTTATATCGTATTACGTTATAACGTATTACGTTATATGGTATAACGTTATATCGTATTGCGTTATATGGTATTACGTTATAACGTATTACGTTATATGGTATAACGTTATAACGTATTACGTTATATGCTATAATGTCATATGGTATAACGTTATAACGTATTACGTTATATGGTATAACGTTCTAACGTATTACGTTATATGGTATAACGTTATAACGTATTACGTTATATGGTATTACGTTATAACGTATTACGTTATATGGTATTACGTTATAACGTATTACGTTATATGGTATAACGTTATAACGTATTACGTTATATGGTATTACGTCTTAACGTATTACGCTATATGGTATAACGTCATATGTTATAACGTTATGACGTATTACGTTATATGGTATTACGTCATAACGTATTACGTTATATGGTATAACGTTATAACTTATTACGTTATATGGTATTACGTTATAACGTATTACCTTATATGGTATAACGTCATATGGTATAACGTTATAACGTATTACGTTATATGGTATAACGTTATAACGTATTACGTTATATGGTATAACGTTATAACGTATTACGTTATATGGTATTACGTTATAACGTATTACGTTATATGGTATTACGTTATAACGTATTACGTCATATGGTATAACGTTATAACGTATTACGTTATATGGTATTACGTTATAACGTATTACGTTATATGGTATAACGATATAACGTATTACGTTATATGGTATTACGTCATAACGTATTACGTTATATGGTATAACGTCCTATGGTATAACGTTATGACGTATTACGTTATATGGTATTACGTCATAACGTATTACGTTATATGGTATAACGTTATAACGTATTACGTTATATGCTATAACGTCATATGGTATAACGTCATAATGTATTACTTCATATTGTATAACGTTATAACGTAATACGTTATATGGTATAACGTCATATGGTATAACGTTATAACGTATTACGTTATAAGCTATAACGTCATATGGTATAACGTTATAACGTATTTCGTTATATGGTATTACGTTATAACGTATTACGTTATATGGTATAACGTTATAACGTATTGCGTTATATGGTATTGCGTTATAACGTATTACGTTATATGTTATAACGTTATAACGTATTACGTTATATGCTATAATGTCATATGGTATAACGTTATAACGTATTACGTTATATGGTATAACGTTATAACGTATTACGATATAAGCTATAACGTCATATGGTATAACGTTATAACGTATTTCGTTATATCGTATTACGTTATAACGTATTACGTTATATGGTATAACGTTATAACGTATTGCGTTATATGGTATTACGTTATAACGTATTACGTTATATGGTATAACGTTATAACGTATTACGTTATATGCTATAATGTCATATGGTATAACGTTATAAGGTATTACGTTATATGGTATAACGTTCTAACGTATTACGTTATATGGTATAACGTTATAACGTATTACGTTATATGGTATTACGTTATAACGTATTACGTTATATGGTATTACGTTATAACGTATTACGTTATATGGTATAACGTTATAACGTATTACGTTATATGGTATTACGTCTTAACGTATTACGTTATATGGTATAACGTCATATATTATAACGTTATGACGTATTACGTTATATGGTATTACGTCATAACGTATTACGTTATATGGTATAACGCTATAACGTATTACGTTATATGCTATAACGTCATATGGTATAACGTTATAATGTATTACATCATATTGTATAACGTTATAACGTTATACGTTATATGGTATAACGTCATATGGTATAACGTTATAACGTATTACGTTATAAGCTATAACGTCATATGGTATAACGTTATAACGTATTTCGTTATATGGTATTACGTTATAACGTATTACGTTATATGGTATAACGTTATAACGTATTGCGTTATATGGTATTACGTTATAACGTATTGCGTTATATGGTATTACGTTATAACGTATCACGTTATATGTTATAACGTTATAACGTATTACGTTATATGGTATAACGTTATAACGTAATACTTTATATGGTATTACGTTATAACGTATTACGTTATATGGTATAACGTTATAACGTATTACGTTATATGCTATAATGTCATATGGTATAACGTTATAACGTATTACGTTATATGGTATAACGTTATAACGTATTACGTTATATGGTATAACGTTATAACGTATTAGGTTATATGGCATAACGTCGTATGGTATAAGGTTATAACATATTACGTTATATGGTATAACGTTATAACGTATTACGTTATATGGTATAACGTTATAACGTATTACGTTATATGGTATTACGTCATAACGTATTACGCTATATGGTATAACGTCCTATGGTATAACGTTATGACGTATTACGTCATATGGTATAACGTTATATGGTATAACATTATAACGTATTACGTTATATGGTATTACGTTATAACGTATTACGTTATATGGTATAACGTTATAACGTATTACGTTATATGCTATAATGTCATATGGTATAACGTTATAACGTATTACGTTATATGGCATTACGTTATAACATATTACGTTATATGGTATAACGTTATAACTTATTACGTTATATGGTATTACGTTATAACGTATTACCTTATATGGTATAACGTCATATGGTATAACGTTATAACGTATTACGTTATATGGTATAACGTTATAACGTATTACGTTATATGGTATAACGTTATAACGTATTAGGTTATATGGCATAACGTCGTATGGTATAAGGTTATAACATATTACGTTATATGGTATAATGTTATAACGTATTGCGTTATATGGTATAACGTTATAACGTATTACGTTATATGGTATTACGTCATAACGTATTACGCTATATGGTATAACGTCCTATGGTATAACGTTATGACGTATTACGTCATATGGTATAACGTTATATGGTATAACATTATAACGTATTACGTTATATGGTATTACGTTATAACGTATTACGTTATATGGTATAACGTTATAACGTATTACGTTATATGGTATAACGTTATAACGTATTACGTTATATGGTATAACGTTATAACGTATTAGGTTATATGGTATAACGTCGTATGGTATAAGGTTATAACATATTACGTTATATGGTATAACGTTGTAACGTATTACGTTATATGGTATAACGTCATATGGTATAACGTTATAACGTAATACGTTGTATGGTATTACGTAATAACGTAATACGTTATATGGTATAACGTTATAACGTATTACGTTATATGCTATAACGTCATATGGTATAACGTTATAACGTATTACGTTATATGGTATTACGTTATAACGTATTACGTTATATGGTATAACGTTATAACGTATTACGTTATATGGTATTACGTCATAACGTATTACGTTATATGGTATAACGTCCTATGGTATAACGTTATGACGTATTACGTTATATGGTATTACGTCATAACGTATTACGTTATATGGTATAACGTTATAACGTATTACGTTATATGCTATAACGTCATATGGTATAACGTCATAATGTATTACTTCATATTGTATATCGTTATAACGTAATACGTTATATGGTATAACGTCATATGGTATAACGTTATAACGTATTACGTTATAAGCTATAACGTCATATGGTATAACGTTATAACGTATTTCGTTATATGGTATTACGTTATAACGTATTACGTTATATGGTATAACGTTATAACGTATTGCGTTATATGGTATTACGTTATAACGTATTACGTTATATGGTATAACGTTATAACTTATTACGTTATATGCTATAATGTCATATGGTATAACGTTATAACGTATTACGTTATATGGTATAACGTTATAACGTATTACGATATAAGCTATAACGTCATATGGTATAACGTTATAACGTATTTCGTTATATCGTATTACGTTATAACGTATTACGTTATATGGTATAACGTTATATCGTATTGCGTTATATGGTATTACGTTATAACGTATTACGTTATATGGTATAACGTTATAACGTATTACGTTATATGCTATAATGTCATATGGTATAACGTTATAACGTATTACGTTATATGGTATAACGTTCTAACGTATTACGTTATATGGTATAACGTTATAACGTATTACGTTATATGGTATTACGTTATAACGTATTACGTTATATGGTATTACGTTATAACGTATTACGTTATATGGTATAACGTTATAACGTATTACGTTATATGGTATTACGTCTTAACGTATTACGTTATATGGTATAACGTCATATGTTATAACGTTATGACGTATTACGTTATATGGTATTACGTCATAACGTATTACGTTATATGGTATAACGTTATAACTTATTACGTTATATGGTATTACGTTATAACGTATTACCTTATATGGTATAACGTCATATGGTATAACGTTATAACGTATTACGTTATATGGTATAACGTTATAACGTATTACGTTATATGGTATAACGTTATAACGTATTACGTTATATGGTATTACGTTATAACGTATTACGTTATATGGTATTACGTTATAACGTATTACGTCATATGGTATAACGTTATAACGTATTACGTTATATGGTATTACGTTATAACGTATTACGTTATATGGTATAACGATATAACGTATTACGTTATATGGTATTACGTCATAACGTATTACGTTATATGGTATAACGTCCTATGGTATAACGTTATGACGTATTACGTTATATGGTATTACGTCATAACGTATTACGTTATATGGTATAACGTTATAACGTATTACGTTATATGCTATAACGTCATATGGTATAACGTCATAATGTATTACTTCATATTGTATAACGTTATAACGTAATACGTTATATGGTATAACGTCATATGGTATAACGTTATAACGTATTACGTTATAAGCTATAACGTCATATGGTATAACGTTATAACGTATTTCGTTATATGGTATTACGTTATAACGTATTACGTTATATGGTATAACGTTATAACGTATTGCGTTATATGGTATTACGTTATAACGTATTACGTTATATGTTATAACGTTATAACGTATTACGTTATATGCTATAATGTCATATGGTATAACGTTATAACGTATTACGTTATATGGTATAACGTTATAACGTATTACGATATAAGCTATAACGTCATATGGTATAACGTTATAACGTATTTCGTTATATCGTATTACGTTATAACGTATTACGTTATATGGTATAACGTTATAACGTATTGCGTTATATGGTATTACGTTATAACGTATTACGTTATATGGTATAACGTTATAACGTATTACGTTATATGCTATAATGTCATATGGTATAACGTTATAACGTATTACGTTATATGGTATAACGTTCTAACGTATTACGTTATATGGTATAACGTTATAACGTATTACGTTATATGGTATTACGTTATAACGTATTACGTTATATGGTATTACGTTATAACGTATTACGTTATATGGTATAACGTTATAACGTATTACGTTATATGGTATTACGTCTTAACGTATTACGTTATATGGTATAACGTCATATATTATAACGTTATGACGTATTACGTTATATGGTATTACGTCATAACGTATTACGTTATATGGTATAACGCTATAACGTATTACGTTATATGCTATAACGTCATATGGTATAACGTTATAATGTATTACATCATATTGTATAACGTTATAACGTTATACGTTATATGGTATAACGTCATATGGTATAACGTTATAACGTATTACGTTATAAGCTATAACGTCATATGGTATAACGTTATAACGTATTTCGTTATATGGTATTACGTTATAACGTATTACGTTATATGGTATAACGTTATAACGTATTGCGTTATATGGTATTACGTTATAACGTATTGCGTTATATGGTATTACGTTATAACGTATCACGTTATATGTTATAACGTTATAACGTATTACGTTATATGGTATAACGTCATATGGTATAACGTTATAACGTAATACGTTATATGGTATTACGTTATAACGTATTACGTTATATGGTATAACGTTATAACGTATTACGTTATATGCTATAATGTCATATGGTATAACGTTATAACGTATTACGTTATATGGCATTACGTTATAACATATTACGTTATATGGTATAACGTTATAACTTATTACGTTATATGGTATTACGTTATAACGTATTACCTTATATGGTATAACGTCATATGGTATAACGTTATAACGTATTACGTTATATGGTATAACGTTATAACGTATTACGTTATATGGTATAACGTTATAACATATTAGGTTATATGGCATAACGTCGTATGGTATAAGGTTATAACATATTACGTTATATGGTATAACGTTATAACGTATTACGTTATATGGTATAACGTCATATGGTATAACGTTATAACGTAATACGTTATATGGTATTACGTTATATGGTATAACGTTATAACGTATTACCTTTTATGGTATAACATCATATAGTATAACGTTATAACGTATTACGTTATATGGTATAACGTTATATGGTATAACGTTATAACGTATTACCTTATATGGTATTACGTCATATGGTATAACGTTATAACGTATTACGTTATATGGTATCACGTTATAACGTATTACGTTATATGGTATTACGTCATAACGTATTACGTTATATGGTATAACGTTATAACGTATTACGTTATATGGTATAACGTCATATGGTATAACGTTATAACGTAATACGTTATATGGTATTACGTTATAACGTATTACGTTATATGGTATAACGTTATAACGTATTACGTTATATAGTATAACGTCATATGGTATAACGTTATAACGTATTACGTTATATGGTATTACGTAATAACGTAATACGTTATATGGTATAACGTTATAACGTATTACGTTATATGCTATAACGTCATATGGTATAACGTTATAACGTATTACGTTATATGGTATTACGTTATATGGTATAACGTTATAACGTATTACCTTATATGTTATAACGTCATATGGTATAACGTTATAACGTATTACGTTATATGGTATAACGTTATAACGTATTACGTTATATGGTATAACGTTATAACGTATTACGTTATATGGTATAACCTTATAACGTATTAGGTTATATGGTATAACGTCGTATGGTATAAGGTTATAACATATTACGTTATATGGTATAACGTTATAACGTATTACGTTATATGGTATAACGTCATATGGTATAACGTTATAACGTATTACGTTATATGGTATTACGTTATAACGTATTACGTTATATGGTATAACGTTATAACGTATTACGTTATATAGTATAACGTCATATGGTATAACGTTATAACGTATTACGTTATATGGTATTACGTAATAACGTAATACGTTATATGGTATAACGTTATAACGTATTACGTTATATGCTATAACGTCATATGGTATAACGTTATAACGTATTACGTTATATGGTATTACGTTATATGGTATAACGTTATAACGTATTACCTTATATGTTATAACGTCATATGGTATAACGTTATAACGTATTACGTTATATGGTATAACGTTATAACGTATTACGTTATATGGTATAACGTTATAACGTATTACGTTATATGGTATAACCTTATAACGTATTAGGTTATATGGTATAACGTCGTATGGTATAAGGTTATAACATATTACGTTATATGGTATAACGTTATAACGTATTACGTTATATGGTATAACGTCATATGGTATAACGTTATAACGTATTACGTTATATGGTATTACGTTATAACGTATTACGTTATATGGTATAACGTTATAACGTATTACGTTATATAGTATAACGTCATATGGTATAACGTTATAACGTATTACGTTATATGGTATTACGTAATAACGTAATACGTTATATGGTATAACGTTATAACGTATTACGTTATATGCTATAACGTCATATGGTATAACGTTATAACGTATTACGTTATATGGTATTACGTCATAACGTAATACGTTATATGCTATAACGCCATATGGTATAAGGTTATAACGTATTACGTTATATGGTATTACGTTATAACGTATTACGTTATATGGTATAACGTTATAACGTATTACGTTATATGGTATTACGTCATAACGTATTACGCTATATGGTATAACGTCCTATGGTATAACGTTATGACGTATTACGTCATATGGTATAACGTTATATTGTATAACATTATAACGTATTACGTTATATGGTATTACGTTATAACGTATTACGTTATATGGTATAACGTTATAACGTATTACGTTATATGGTATAACGTCATATGGTATAACGTTATAACGTAATACGTTATATGGTATTACGTTATATGGTATAACGTTATAACGTATTACCTTTTATGGTATAACATCATATGGTATTACGTCATAACGTATTACGTTATATGGTATAACGTTATAACGTATTACGTTATATGGTATTACGTCATAACGTATTACGTTATATGGTATAACGTCCTATGGTATAACGTTATGACGTATTACGTTATATGGTATTACGTCATAACGTATTACGTTATATGGTATAACGTTATAACGTATTACGTTATATGCTATAACGTCATATGGTATAACGTCATAATGTATTACTTCATATTGTATAACGTTATAACGTAATACGTTATATGGTATAACGTCATATGGTATAACGTTATAACGTATTACGTTATAAGCTATAACGTCATATGGTATAACGTTATAACGTATTACGTTATATGGTATAACGTTCTAACGTATTACGTTATATGGTATAACGTTATAACGTATTACGTTATATGGTATTACGTTATAACGTATTACGTTATATGGTATTACGTTATAACGTATTACGTTATATGGTATAACGTTATAACGTATTACGTTATATGGTATTACGTCTTAACGTATTACGTTATATGGTATAACGTCATATGTTATAACGTTATGACGTATTACGTTATATGGTATTACGTCATAACGTATTACGTTATATGGTATAACGCTATAACGTATTACGTTATATGCTATAACGTCATATGGTATAACGTTATAATGTATTACATCATATTGTATAACGTTATAACGTTATACGTTATATGGTATAACGTCATATGGTATAACGTTATAACGTATTACGTTATAAGCTATAACGTCATATGGTATAACGTTATAACGTATTTCGTTATATGGTATTACGTTATAACGTATTACGTTATATGGTATAACGTTATAACGTATTGCGTTATATGGTATTACGTTATAACGTATCACGTTATATGTTATAACGTTATAACGTATTACGTTATAAGCTATAACGTCATATGGTATAACGTTATAACGTATTTCGTTATATGGTATTACGTTATAACGTATTGCGTTATATGGTATAACGTTATAACGTATTGCGTTATATGGTATTACGTTATAACGTATCACGTTATATGTTATAACGTTATAACGTATTACGTTATAAGCTATAACGTCATATGGTATAACGTTATAACGTATTTCGTTATATGGTATTACGTTATAACGTATTACGTTATATGGCATTACGTTATAACATATTACGTTATATGGTATAACGTTATAACTTATTACGTTATATGGTATTACGTTATAACGTATTACGTTATATGGTATAACGTTATAACGTATTACCTTATATGGTATAACGTCATATGGTATAACGTTATAACGTATTACGTTATATGGTATAACGTTATAACGTATTACGTTATATGGTATAACGTTATAACGTATTAGGTTATATGGCATAACGTCGTATGGTATAAGGTTATAACATATTACGTTATATGGTATAACGTTATAACGTATTACGTTATATGGTATAACGTTATAACGTATTACGTTATATGGTATAACGTCATATGGTATAACGTTATAACGTAATACGTTATATGGTATTACGTTATATGGTATAACGTTATAACGTATTACCTTTTATGGTATAACATCATATAGTATAACGTTATAACGTATTACGTTATATGGTATAACGTTATATGGTATAACGTTATAACGTATTACCTTATATGGTATTACGTCATATGGTATAACGTTATAACGTATTACGTTATATGGTATCACGTTATAACGTATTACGTTATATGGTATTACGTCATAACGTATTACGTTATATGGTATAACGTTATAACGTATTACGTTATATGGTATAACGTCATATGGTATAACGTTATAACGTAATACGTTATATGGTATTACGTTATAACGTATTACGTTATATGGTATAACGTTATAACGTATTACGTTATATAGTATAACGTCATATGGTATAACGTTATAACGTATTACGTTATATGGTATTACGTAATAACGTAATACGTTATATGGTATAACGTTATAACGTATTACGTTATATGCTATAACGTCATATGGTATAACGTTATAACGTATTACGTTATATGGTATTACGTTATATGGTATAACGTTATAACGTATTACCTTATATGTTATAACGTCATATGGTATAACGTTATAACGTATTACGTTATATGGTATAACGTTATAACGTATTACGTTATATGGTATAACGTTATAACGTATTACGTTATATGGTATAACCTTATAACGTATTAGGTTATATGGTATAACGTCGTATGGTATAAGGTTATAACATATTACGTTATATGGTATAACGTTATAACGTATTACGTTATATGGTATAACGTCATATGGTATAACGTTATAACGTAATACGTTATATGGTATTACGTTATAACGTATTACGTTATATGCTATAATGTCATATGGTATAACGTTATAACGTATTACGTTATATGGCATTACGTTATAACATATTACGTTATATGGTATAACGTTATAACTTATTACGTTATATGGTATTACGTTATAACGTATTACGTTATATGGTATAACGTTATAACGTATTACCTTATATGGTATAACGTCATATGGTATAACGTTATAACGTATTACGTTATATGGTATAACGTTATAACGTATTACGTTATATGGTATAACGTTATAACGTATTAGGTTATATGGTATTACGTCATAACGTATTACGTTATATGGTATAACGTCATATGGTATAACGTTATAACGTAATACGTTATATGGTATTACGTTATAACGTATTACGTTATATGGTATAACGTTATAACGTATTACGTTATATAGTATAACGTCATATGGTATAACGTTATAACGTATTACGTTATATGGTATTACGTAATAACGTAATACGTTATATGGTATAACGTTATAACGTATTACGTTATATGCTATAACGTCATATGGTATAACGTTATAACGTATTACGTTATATGGTATTACGTTATATGGTATAACGTTATAACGTATTACCTTATATGTTATAACGTCATATGGTATAACGTTATAACGTATTACGTTATATGGTATAACGTTATAACGTATTACGTTATATGGTATAACGTTATAACGTATTACGTTATATGGTATAACCTTATAACGTATTAGGTTATATGGTATAACGTCGTATGGTATAAGGTTATAACATATTACGTTATATGGTATAACGTTATAACGTATTACGTTATATGGTATAACGTCATATGGTATAACGTTATAACGTAATACGTTATATGGTATTACGTTATAACGTATTACGTTATATGCTATAATGTCATATGGTATAACGTTATAACGTATTACGTTATATGGCATTACGTTATAACATATTACGTTATATGGTATAACGTTATAACTTATTACGTTATATGGTATTACGTTATAACGTATTACGTTATATGGTATAACGTTATAACGTATTACCTTATATGGTATAACGTCATATGGTATAACGTTATAACGTATTACGTTATATGGTATAACGTTATAACGTATTACGTTATATGGTATAACGTTATAACGTATTAGGTTATATGGCATAACGTCGTATGGTATAAGGTTATAACATATTACGTTATATGGTATAACGTTATAACGTATTACGTTATATGGTATAACGTTATAACGTATTACGTTATATGGTATAACGTCATATGGTATAACGTTATAACGTAATACGTTATATGGTATTACGTTATATGGTATAACGTTATAACGTATTACCTTTTATGGTATAACATCATATAGTATAACGTTATAACGTATTACGTTATATGGTATAACGTTATATGGTATAACGTTATAACGTATTACCTTATATGGTATTACGTCATATGGTATAACGTTATAACGTATTACGTTATATGGTATCACGTTATAACGTATTACGTTATATGGTATTACGTCATAACGTATTACGTTATATGGTATAACGTTATAACGTATTACGTTATATGGTATAACGTCATATGGTATAACGTTATAACGTAATACGTTATATGGTATTACGTTATAACGTATTACGTTATATGGTATAACGTTATAACGTATTACGTTATATAGTATAACTTCATATGGTATAACGTTATAACGTATTACGTTATATGGTATTACGTAATAACGTAATACGTTATATGGTATAACGTTATAACGTATTACGTTATATGCTATAACGTCATATGGTATAACGTTATAACGTATTACGTTATATGGTATTACGTTATATGGTATAACGTTATAACGTATTACCTTATATGTTATAACGTCATATGGTATAACGTTATAACGTATTACGTTATATGGTATAACGTTATAACGTATTACGTTATATGGTATAACGTTATAACGTATTACGTTATATGGTATAACCTTATAACGTATTAGGTTATATGGTATAACGTCGTATGGTATAAGGTTATAACATATTACGTTATATGGTATAACGTTATAACGTATTACGTTATATGGTATAACGTCATATGGTATAACGTTATAACGTAATACGTTATATGGTATTACGTTATAACGTATTACGTTATATGGTATAACGTTATAACGTATTACGTTATATAGTATAACGTCATATGGTATAACGTTATAACGTATTACGTTATATGGTATTACGTAATAACGTAATACGTTATATGGTATAACGTTATAACGTATTACGTTATATGCTATAACGTCATATGGTATAACGTTATAACGTATTACGTTATATGGTATTACGTCATAACGTATTACGTTATATGGTATAACGTCATATGGTATGACGTTATGACGTATTACGTTATATGGTATTACGTCATAACGTATTACGTTATATGGTATAACGTTATAACGTATTACGTTATATGCTATAACGTCATATGGTATAACGTTATATGGTATTACGTTATAACGTAATACGTTATATGGTATTACGTTATAACGTAGTACGTTATATGGTATAACGTTATAACGTATTACGTTATATGGTATTACGTCATAACGTATTACGTTATATGGTATAACGTCATATGGTATAACGTTATGACGTATTACGTTATATGGTATTACGTCATAACGTATTACGTTATATGGTATAACGTTATAACGTATTGCGTTATATGGTATTACGTTATAACGTATTACGTTATATGGTATAACGTTATAACGTATTACGTTATATACTATAATGTCATATGGTATAACGTTATAACGTATTACGTTATATGGTATAACGTTATAACGTATTACGATATAAGCTATAACGTCATATGGTATAACGTTATAACGTATTTCGTTATATGGTATTACGTTATAACGTATTACGTTATATGGTATTACGTTATAACGTATTACGTTATATGGTATAACGTTATAACGTATTACGTTATATGGTATTACGTCATAACGTATTACGTTATATGGTATAACGTCATATGGTATAACGTTATGACGTATTACGTTATATGGTATTACGTCATAACGTATTACGTTATATGGTATAACGCTATAACGTATTACGTTATATGCTATAACGTCATATGGTATAACGTTATAATGTATTACATCATATTGTATAACGTTATAACGTTATACGTTATATGGTATAACGTCATATGGTATAACGTTATAACGTATTACGTTATAAGCTATAACGTCATATGGTATAACGTTATAACGTATTTCGTTATATGGTATTACGTTATAACGTATTACGTTATATGGTATAACGTTATAACGTATTGCGTTATATGGTATTACGTTATAACGTATCACGTTATATGTTATAACGTTACAACGTATTACGTTATATGCTATAATGTCATATGGTATAACGTTATAACGTATTACGTTATGTGGTATTACGTTATAACGTATTACGTTATATGGTATAACGTTATAACGTATTACCTTATATGGTATAACGTCATATGGTATAACGTTATAACGTATTACGTTATATGGTATAACGTAATAACGTAATACGTTATATGGTATAACGTTATAACGTATTACGTTATATGCTATAACGTCATATGGCATAACGTTATAACGTATTACGTTATATGGTATTACGTCATAACGTATTACGTTATATGGTATAACGTCATATGGTATGACGTTATGACGTATTACGTTATATGGTATTACGTCATAACGTATTACGTTATATGGTATAACGTTATAACGTATTACGTTATATGCTATAACGTCATATGGTATAACGTTATATGGTATTACGTTATAACGTAATACGTTATATGGTATTACGTTATAACGTATTACGTTATATGGTATAACGTTATAACGTATTACGTTATATGGTATTACGTCATAACGTATTACGTTATATGGTATAACGTCATATGGTATAACGTTATGACGTATTACGTTATATGGTATTACGTCATAACGTATTACGTTATATGGTATAACGTTATAACGTATTGCGTTATATGGTATTACGTTATAACGTATTACGTTATATGGTATAACGTTATAACGTATTACGTTATATACTATAATGTCATATGGTATAACGTTATAACGTATTACGTTATATGGTATAACGTTATAACGTATTACGATATAAGCTATAACGTCTTATGGTATAACGTTATAACGTATTTCGTTATATGGTATTACGTTATAACGTATTACGTTATATGGTATTACGTTATAACGTATTACGTTATATGGTATAACGTCATATGGTATAACGTTATGACGTATTACGTTATATGGTATTACGTCATAACGTATTACGTTATATGGTATAACGTTATAACGTATTGCGTTATATGGTATTACGTTATAACGTATTACGTTATATGGTATAACGTTATAACGTATTACGTTATATACTATAATGTCATATGGTATAACGTTATAACGTATTACGTTATATGGTATAACGTTATAACGTATTACGATATAAGCTATAACGTCATATGGTATAACGTTATAACGTATTTCGTTATATGGTATTACGTTATAACGTATTACGTTATATGGTATTACGTTATAACGTATTACGTTATATGGTATAACGTTATAACGTATTACGTTATATGGTATTACGTCATAACGTATTACGTTATATGGTATAACGTCATATGGTATAACGTTATGACGTATTACGTTATATGGTATTACGTCATAACGTATTACGTTATATGGTATAACGCTATAACGTATTACGTTATATGCTATAACGTCATATGGTATAACGTTATAATGTATTACATCATATTGTATAACGTTATAACGTTATACGTTATATGGTATAACGTCATATGGTATAACGTTATAACGTATTACGTTATAAGCTATAACGTCATATGGTATAACGTTATAACGTATTTCGTTATATGGTATTACGTTATAACGTATTACGTTATATGGTATAACGTTATAACGTATTGCGTTATATGGTATTACGTTATAACGTATCACGTTATATGTTATAACGTTACAACGTATTACGTTATATGCTATAATGTCATATGGTATAACGTTATAACGTATTACGTTATGTGGTATTACGTTATAACGTATTACGTTATATGGTATAACGTTATAACGTATTACCTTATATGGTATAACGTCATATGGTATAACGTTATAACGTATTACGTTATATGGTATAACGTAATAACGTAATACGTTATATGGTATAACGTTATAACGTATTACGTTATATGCTATAACGTCATATGGTATAACGTTATAACGTATTACGTTATATGGTATTACGTCATAACGTATTACGTTATATGGTATAACGTCATATGGTATGACGTTATGACGTATTACGTTATATGGTATTACGTCATAACGTATTACGTTATATGGTATAACGTTATAACGTATTACGTTATATGCTATAACGTCATATGGTATAACGTTATATGGTATTACGTTATAACGTAATACGTTATATGGTATTACGTTATAACGTATTACGTTATATGGTATAACGTTATAACGTATTACGTTATATGGTATTACGTCATAACGTATTACGTTATATGGTATAACGTCATATGGTATAACGTTATGACGTATTACGTTATATGGTATTACGTCATAACGTATTACGTTATATGGTATAACGTTATAACGTATTGCGTTATATGGTATTACGTTATAACGTATTACGTTATATGGTATAACGTTATAACGTATTACGTTATATACTATAATGTCATATGGTATAACGTTATAACGTATTACGTTATATGGTATAACGTTATAACGTATTACGATATAAGCTATAACGTCTTATGGTATAACGTTATAACGTATTTCGTTATATGGTATTACGTTATAACGTATTACGTTATATGGTATAACGTTATAACGTATTACGTTATATACTATAATGTCATATGGTATAACGTTATAACGTATTACGTTATATGGTATAACGTTATAACGTATTACGATATAAGCTATAACGTCATATGGTATAACGTTATAACGTATTTCGTTATATGGTATTACGTTATAACGTATTACGTTATATGGTATTACGTTATAACGTATTACGTTATATGGTATAACGTTATAACGTATTACGTTATATGGTATTACGTCATAACGTATTACGTTATATGGTATAACGTCATATGGTATAACGTTATGACGTATTACGTTATATGGTATTACGTCATAACGTATTACGTTATATGGTATAACGCTATAACGTATTACGTTATATGCTATAACGTCATATGGTATAACGTTATAATGTATTACATCATATTGTATAACGTTATAACGTTATACGTTATATGGTATAACGTCATATGGTATAACGTTATAACGTATTACGTTATAAGCTATAACGTCATATGGTATAACGTTATAACGTATTTCGTTATATGGTATTACGTTATAACGTATTACGTTATATGGTATAACGTTATAACGTATTGCGTTATATGGTATTACGTTATAACGTATCACGTTATATGTTATAACGTTACAACGTATTACGTTATATGCTATAATGTCATATGGTATAACGTTATAACGTATTACGTTATGTGGTATTACGTTATAACGTATTACGTTATATGGTATAACGTTATAACGTATTACCTTATATGGTATAACGTCATATGGTATAACGTTATAACGTATTACGTTATATGGTATAACGTAATAACGTAATACGTTATATGGTATAACGTTATAACGTATTACGTTATATGCTATAACGTCATATGGTATAACGTTATAACGTATTACGTTATATGGTATTACGTCATAACGTATTACGTTATATGGTATAACGTCATATGGTATGACGTTATGACGTATTACGTTATATGGTATTACGTCATAACGTATTACGTTATATGGTATAACGTTATAACGTATTACGTTATATGCTATAACGTCATATGGTATAACGTTATATGGTATTACGTTATAACGTAATACGTTATATGGTATTACGTTATAACGTATTACGTTATATGGTATAACGTTATAACGTATTACGTTATATGGTATTACGTCATAACGTATTACGTTATATGGTATTACGTCATATGGTATAACGTTATGACGTATTACGTTATATGGTATTACGTCATAACGTATTACGTTATATGGTATAACGTTATAACGTATTGCGTTATATGGTATTACGTTATAACGTATTACGTTATATGGTATAACGTTATAACGTATTACGTTATATACTATAATGTCATATGGTATAACGTTATAACGTATTACGTTATATGGTATAACGTTATAACGTATTACGATATAAGCTATAACGTCTTATGGTATAACGTTATAACGTATTTCGTTATATGGTATTACGTTATAACGTATTACGTTATATGGTATTACGTTATAACGTATTACGTTATATGGTATAACGTCATATGGTATAACGTTATGACGTATTACGTTATATGGTATTACGTCATAACGTATTACGTTATATGGTATAACGTTATAACGTATTGCGTTATATGGTATTACGTTATAACGTATTACGTTATATGGTATAACGTTATAACGTATTACGTTATATACTATAATGTCATATGGTATAACGTTATAACGTATTACGTTATATGGTATAACGTTATAACGTATTACGATATAAGCTATAACGTCATATGGTATAACGTTATAACGTATTTCGTTATATGGTATTACGTTATAACGTATTACGTTATATGGTATTACGTTATAACGTATTACGTTATATGGTATAACGTTATAACGTATTACGTTATATGGTATTACGTCATAACGTATTACGTTATATGGTATAACGTCATATGGTATAACGTTATGACGTATTACGTTATATGGTATTACGTCATAACGTATTACGTTATATGGTATAACGCTATAACGTATTACGTTATATGCTATAACGTCATATGGTATAACGTTATAATGTATTACATCATATTGTATAACGTTATAACGTTATACGTTATATGGTATAACGTCATATGGTATAACGTTATAACGTATTACGTTATAAGCTATAACGTCATATGGTATAACGTTATAACGTATTTCGTTATATGGTATTACGTTATAACGTATTACGTTATATGGTATAACGTTATAACGTATTGCGTTATATGGTATTACGTTATAACGTATCACGTTATATGTTATAACGTTACAACGTATTACGTTATATGCTATAATGTCATATGGTATAACGTTATAACGTATTACGTTATGTGGTATTACGTTATAACGTATTACGTTATATGGTATAACGTTATAACGTATTACCTTATATGGTATAACGTCATATGGTATAACGTTATAACGTATTACGTTATATGGTATAACGTAATAACGTAATACGTTATATGGTATAACGTTATAACGTATTACGTTATATGCTATAACGTCATATGGTATAACGTTATAACGTATTACGTTATATGGTATTACGTCATAACGTATTACGTTATATGGTATAACGTCATATGGTATGACGTTATGACGTATTACGTTATATGGTATTACGTCATAACGTATTACGTTATATGGTATAACGTTATAACGTATTACGTTATATGCTATAACGTCATATGGTATAACGTTATATGGTATTACGTTATAACGTAATACGTTATATGGTATTACGTTATAACGTATTACGTTATATGGTATAACGTTATAACGTATTACGTTATATGGTATTACGTCATAACGTATTACGTTATATGGTATAACGTCATATGGTATAACGTTATGACGTATTACGTTATATGGTATTACGTCATAACGTATTACGTTATATGGTATAACGTTATAACGTATTGCGTTATATGGTATTACGTTATAACGTATTACGTTATATGGTATAACGTTATAACGTATTACGTTATATACTATAATGTCATATGGTATAACGTTATAACGTATTACGTTATATGGTATAACGTTATAACGTATTACGATATAAGCTATAACGTCTCATGGTATAACGTTATAACGTATTTCGTTATATGGTATTACGTTATAACGTATTACGTTATATGGTATTACGTTATAACGTATTACGTTATATGGTATAACGTTATAACGCATTACGTTATATGGTATTACGTCATAACGTATTACGTTATATGGTATAACGTCATATGGTATAACGTTATGACGTATTACGTTATATGGTATTACGTCATAACGTATTACGTTATATGGTATAACGCTATAACGTATTACGTTATATGCTATAACGTCATATGGTATAACGTTATAATGTATTACATCATATTGTATAACGTTATAACGTTATACGTTATATGGTATAGCGTCATATGGTATAACGTTATAACGTATTACGTTATAAGCTATAACGTCATATGGTATAACGTTATAACGTATTTCGTTATATGGTATTACGTTATAACGTATTACGTTATATGGTATAACGTTATAACGTATTGCGTTATATGGTATTACGTTATAGCGTGTCACGTTATATGTTATAACGTTACAACGTATTACGTTATATGCTATAATGTCATATGGTATAACGTTATAACGTATTACGTTATGTGGTATTACGTTATAACGTATTACGTTATATGGTATAACGTTATAACGTATTACCTTATATGGTATAACGTCATATGGTATAACGTTATAACGTATTACGTTATATGGTATAACGTTATAACGTATTACGTTATATGGTATAACGTTATAACGTATTAGGTTATATGGCATAACGTCGTATGGTATAAGGTTATAACATATTACGTTATATGGTATAACGTTATAACGTATTACGTTATATGGTATAACGTTATAACGTATTACGTTATATGGTATAACGTCATATGGTATAACGTTATAACGTAATACGTTATATGGTATAACGTTATAACGTATTACCTTTTATGGTATAACATCATATAGTATAACGTTATAACGTATTACGTTATATGGTATAACGTTATATGGTATAACGTTATATGGTATAACGTTATATGGTATAACGTTATAACGTATTGCGTTATATGGTATTACGTTATAACGTATTACGTTATATGGTATAACGTTATAACGTATTACGTTATATGCTATAATGTCATATGGTATAACGTTATAACGTATTACGTTATATGGTATAACGTTATAACGTATTACGATATAAGGTATAACGTCATATGGTATAACGTTATAACGTATTTCGTTATATCGTATTACGTTATAACGTATTACGTTATATGGTATAACGTTATAACGTATTGCGTTATATGGTATTACGTTATAACGTATTACGTTATATGGTATAACGTTATAACGTATTACGTTATATGCTATAATGTCATATGGTATAACGTTATAACGTATTACGTTATATGGTATAACGTTCTAACGTATTACGTTATATGGTATAACGTTATAACGTATTACCTTATATGGTATTACGTTATAACGTATTACGTTATATGGTATTACGTTATAACGTATTACGTTATATGGTATAACGTTATAACGTATTGCGTTATATGGTATTACGTTATAACGTATCACGTTATATGGTATAACGTTATAACGTATTACGTTATATGCTATAATGTCATATGGTATAACGTTATAACGTATTACGTTATATGGTATCACGTTATAACGTATTACGTTATATGGCATAACGTTATAACGTATTACGTTATATGGTATAACCTTATAACGTATTAGGTTATATGGTATAACGTCGTATGGTATAAGGTTATAACATATTACGTTATATGGTATAACGTTATAACGTATTACGTTATATGGTATAACGTCATATGGTATAACGTTATAACGTAATACGTTATATGGTATTACGTTATAACGTATTACGTTATATGGTATAACGTTATAACGTATTACGTTATATAGTATAACGTCATATGGTATAACGTTATAACGTATTACGTTATATGGTATTACGTAATAACGTAATACGTTATATGGTATAACGTTATAACGTATTACGTTATATGCTATAACGTCATATGGTATAACGTTATAACGTATTACGTTATATGGTATTACGTCATAACGTATTACGTTATATGGTATAACGTCATATGGTATGACGTTATGACGTATTACGTTATATGCTATTACGTCATAACGTATTACGTTATATGGTATAACGTTATAACGTATTACGTTATATGCTATAACGTCATATGGTATAACGTTATATGGTATTACGTTATAACGTAATACGTTATATGGTATTACGTTATAACGTATTACGTTATATGGTATAACGTTATAACGTATTACGTTATATGGTATTACGTCATAACGTATTACGTTATATGGTATAACGTCATATGGTATAACGTTATGACGTATTACGTTATATGGTATTACGTCATAACGTATTACGTTATATGGTATAACGTTATAACGTATTGCGTTATATGGTATTACGTTATAACGTATTACGTTATATGGTATAACGTTATAACGTATTACGTTATATACTATAATGTCATATGGTATAACGTTATAACGTATTACGTTATATGGTATAACGTTATAACGTATTACGATATAAGCTATAACGTCATATGGTATAACGTTATAACGTATTTCGTTATATGGTATTACGTTATAACGTATTACGTTATATGGTATTACGTTATAACGTATTACGTTATATGGTATAACGTTATAACGTATTACGTTATATGGTATTACGTCATAACGTATTACGTTATATGGTATAACGTCATATGGTATAACGTTATGACGTATTACGTTATATGGTATTACGTCATAACGTATTACGTTATATGGTATAACGCTATAACGTATTACGTTATATGCTATAACGTCATATGGTATAACGTTATAATGTATTACATCATATTGTATAACGTTATAACGTTATACGTTATATGGTATAACGTCATATGGTATAACGTTATAACGTATTACGTTATAAGCTATAACGTCATATGGTATAACGTTATAACGTATTTCGTTATATGGTATTACGTTATAACGTATTACGTTATATGGTATAACGTTATAACGTATTGCGTTATATGGTATTACGTTATAACGTATCACGTTATATGTTATAACGTTACAACGTATTACGTTATATGCTATAATGTCATATGGTATAACGTTATAACGTATTACGTTATGTGGTATTACGTTATAACGTATTACGTTATATGGTATAACGTTATAACGTATTACCTTATATGGTATAACGTCATATGGTATAACGTTATAACGTATTACGTTATATGGTATAACGTAATAACGTAATACGTTATATGGTATAACGCTATAACGTATTACGTTATATGCTATAACGTCATATGGTATAACGTTATAATGTATTACATCATATTGTATAACGTTATAACGTATTACGTTATATGCTATAACGTCATATGGTATAACGTTATAACGTATTACGTTATATGGTATTACGTCATAACGTATTACGTTATATGGTATAACGTCATATGGTATGACGTTATGACGTATTACGTTATATGGTATTACGTCATAACGTATTACGTTATATGGTATAACGTTATAACGTATTACGTTATATGCTATAACGTCATATGGTATAACGTTATATGGTATTACGTTATAACGTAATACGTTATATGGTATTACGTTATAACGTATTACGTTATATGGTATAACGTTATAACGTATTACGTTATATGGTATTACGTCATAACGTATTACGTTATATGGTATAACGTCATATGGTATAACGTTATGACGTATTACGTTATATGGTATTACGTCATAACGTATTACGTTATATGGTATAACGTTATAACGTATTGCGTTATATGGTATTACGTTATAACGTATTACGTTATATGGTATAACGTTATAACGTATTACGTTATATACTATAATGTCATATGGTATAACGTTATAACGTATTACGTTATATGGTATAACGTTATAACGTATTACGATATAAGCTATAACGTCATATGGTATAACGTTATAACGTATTTCGTTATATGGTATTACGTTATAACGTATTACGTTATATGGTATTACGTTATAACGTGTTACGTTATATGGTATAACGTTATAACGTATTACGTTATATGGTATTACGTCATAACGTATTACGTTATAAGGTATAACGTCATATGGTATAACGTTATGACGTATTACGTTATATGGTATTACGTCATAACGTATTACGTTATATGGTATAACGCTATAACGTATTACGTTATATGCTATAACGTCATATGGTATAACGTTATAATGTATTACATCATATTGTATAACGTTATAACGTTATACGTTATATGGTATAGCGTCATATGGTATAACGTTATAACGTATTACGTTATAAGCTATAACGTCATATGGTATAACGTTATAACGTATTTCGTTATATGGTATTACGTTATAACGTATTACGTTATATGGTATAACGTTATAACGTATTGCGTTATATGGTATTACGTTATAACGTATCACGTTATATGTTATAACGTTACAACGTATTACGTTATATGCTATAATGTCATATGGTATAACGTTATAACGTATTACGTTATGTGGTATTACGTTATAACGTATTACGTTATATGGTATAACGTTATAACGTATTACCTTATATGGTATAACGTCATATGGTATAACGTTATAACGTATTACGTTATATGGTATAACGTTATAACGTATTACGTTATATGGTATAACGTTATAACGTATTAGGTTATATGGCATAACGTCGTATGGTATAAGGTTATAACATATTACGTTATATGGTATAACGTTATAACGTATTACGTTATATGGTATAACGTTATAACGTATTACGTTATATGGTATAACGTCATATGGTATAACGTTATAACGTAATACGTTATATGGTATAACGTTATAACGTATTACCTTTTATGGTATAACATCATATAGTATAACGTTATAACGTATTACGTTATATGGTATAACGTTATATGGTATAACGTTATATGGTATAACGTTATAACGTATTGCGTTATATGGTATTACGTTATAACGTATTACGTTATATGGTATAACGTTATAACGTATTACGTTATATGCTATAATGTCATATGGTATAACGTTATAACGTATTACGTTATATGGTATAACGTTATAACGTATTACGATATAAGGTATAACGTCATATGGTATAACGTTATAACGTATTTCGTTATATCGTATTACGTTATAACGTATTACGTTATATGGTATAACGTTATAACGTATTGCGTTATATGGTATTGCGTTATAACGTATTACGTTATATGGTATAACGTTATAACGTATTACGTTATATGCTATAATGTCATATGGTATAACGTTATAACGTATTACGTTATATGGTATAACGTTCTAACGTATTACGTTATATGGTATAACGTTATAACGTATTACCTTATATGGTATTACGTTATAACGTATTACGTTATATGGTATTACGTTATAACGTATTACGTTATATGGTATAACGTTATAACGTATTGCGTTATATGGTATTACGTTATAACGTATCACGTTATATGGTATAACGTTATAACGTATTACGTTATATGCTATAATGTCATATGGTATAACGTTATAACGTATTACGTTATATGGTATCACGTTATAACGTATTACGTTATATGGCATAACGTTATAACGTATTACGTTATAACGTATTACGATATATGGTATAACGTTATAACGTATTACGTTATATGCTATAACGTCATATGGTATAACGTTATAATGTATTACATCATATTGTATATCGTTATAGCGTAATACGTTATATGGTATAACGTCATATGGTATAACGTTATAACGTATTACGTTATAAGCTATAACGTCATATGGTATAACGTTATAACGTATTTCGTTATATGGTATTACGTTATAACGTATTACGTTATATGATATTACGTTATAACGTATTACGTTATGTGGTATGACGTTATAACGTGTTACGTTATATGGTATAACGTCATATGGTATAACGTTATAACGTATTACGTTATATGGCATAACGTTATAACGTATTACATTATGTGGTAATACGTTATAACGTATTACGTTATATGGTATAACGTTATAACGTATTACGTTATATGGTATATCGTCTCATGGTATTACGTCATAACGTATTACGTTATATGGTATAACGTAACAACATGTTACGATGTATGCTATAACGTCATATGGTATAACGGTATTACGTATTACGTTATATGGTATTACGTTATAACGTATTACGTTATATGGTAAAACGTCATAACGTATTACGTAATATGGTATAACGTCATATGGTGTAACGTTATAATGTATTACGCCATATTGTATAACGTTATAACGAAATACGTTATATGGTATAACGTCATATGGTATAGCGTTATAACGTATTACGTTATATGCTATAACGTCATATGGTATAACGTTATGACGTATTACGTTATATGGTATAACGTTATAACGTATTACCTTATATGGTATAACGTCATATGGTATAACGTTATAACGTATTACGTTATATGGTATAACGTTATAACGTATTAGGTTATATGGTATAACGTCGTATGGTATAAGGTTATAACATATTACGTTATATGGTATAACGTCATATGGTATAACGTTATAACGTAATACGTTATATGGTATTACGTTATAACGTATTACGTTATATGGTATTACGTCATAACGTATTACGTTATATGGTATAACGTCATATGGTATAACGTCATAATGTATTACTTCATATTGTATAACGTTATAACGTAATACGTTATATGGTATAACGTCATATGGTATAACGTTATAACGTATTACGTTATAAGCTATAACGTCATATGGTATAACGTTATAACGTATTTCGTTATATGGTATTACGTTATAACGTATTACGTTATATGGTATAACGTTACAACGTATTGCGTTATATGGTATTACGTTATAACGTATTACGTTATATGGTATAACGTTATAACGTATTACGTTATATGCTATAATGTCATATGGTAGAACGTTATAACGTATTACGTTATATGGTATAACGTTATAACGTATTACGATATAAGCTATAACGTCATATGGTATAACGTTATAACGTATTTCGTTATATCGTATTACGTTATAACGTATTACGTTATATGGTATAACGTTATAACGTATTGCGTTATATGGTATTACGTTATAACGTATTACGTTATATGGTATAACGTTATAACGTATTACGTTATATGCTATAATGTCATATGGTATAACGTTATAACGTATTACGTTATATGGTATAACGTTCTAACGTATTACGTTATATGGTATAACGTTATAACGTATTACGTTATATGCTATAATGTCATATGGTATAACGTTATAACGTATTACGTTATATGGTATCACGTTATAACGTATTACGTTATATGGCATAACGTTATAACGTATTACGTTATAACGTATTACGATATATGGTATAACGTTATAACATATTACGTTATATGCTATAACGTCATATGGTATAACGTTATAATGTATTACATCATATTGTATATCGTTATAGCGTAATACGTTATATGGTATAACGTCATATGGTATAACGTTATAACGTATTACGTTATAAGCTATAGCGTCATATGGTATAACGTTATAACGTATTTCGTTATATGGTATTACGTTATAACGTATTACGTTATATGATATTACGTTATAACGTATTACGTTATGTGGTATGACGTTATAACGTGTTACGTTATATGGTATAACGTCATATGGTATAACGTTATAACGTATTACGTTATATGGCATAACGTTATAACGTATTACATTATGTGGTAATACGTTATAACGTATTACGTTATATGGTATAACGTTATAACGTATTACGTTATATGGTATATCGTCTCATGGTATTACGTCATAACGTATTACGTTATATGGTATAACGTAACAACATGTTACGTTGTATGCTATAACGTCATATGGTATAACGGTATTACGTATTACGTTATATGGTATTACGTTATAACGTATTACGTTATATGGTAAAACGTCATAACGTATTACGTAATATGGTATAACGTCATATGGTATAACGTTATAATGTATTACGCCATATTGTATAACGTTATAACGAAATACGTTATATGGTATAACGTCATATGGTATAGCGTTATAACGTATTACTTTATATGCTATAACGTCATATGGTATAACGTTATGACGTATTACGTTATATGGTATAACGTTATAACGTATTACCTTATATGGTATAACGTCATATGGTATAACGTTATAACGTATTACGTTATATGGTATAACGTTATAACGTATTAGGTTATATGGTATAACGTCGTATGGTATAAGGTTATAACATATTACGTTATATGGTATAACGTCATATGGTATAACGTTATAACGTAATACGTTATATGGTATTACGTTATAACGTATTACGTTATATGGTATTACGTCATAACGTATTACGTTATATGGTATAACGTCCTATGGTATAACGTTATGACGTATTACGTTATATGGTATTACGTCATAACGTATTACGTTATATGGTATAACGTTATAACGTATTACGTTATATGCTATAACGTCATATGGTATAACGTCATAATGTATTACTTCATATTGTATAACGTTATAACGTAATACGTTATATGGTATAACGTCATATGGTATAACGTTATAACGTATTACGTTATAAGCTATAACGTCATATGGTATAACGTTATAACGTATTTCGTTATATGGTATTACGTTATAACGTATTACGTTATATGGTATAACGTTATAACGTATTGCGTTATATGGTATTACGTTATAACGTATTACGTTATATGGTATAACGTTATAACGTATTACGTTATATGCTATAATGTCATATGGTATAACGTTATAACGTATTACGTTATATGGTATAACGTTATAACGTATTACGATATAAGCTATAACGTCATATGGTATAACGTTATAACGTATTTCGTTATATCGTATTACGTTATAACGTATTACGTTATATGGTATAACGTTATAACGTATTGCGTTATATGGTATTACGTTATAACGTATTACGTTATATGGTATAACGTCATATGGTATAACGTTATAATGTATTACATCATATTGTATAACGTTATAACGTTATACGTTATATGGTATAACGTCATATGATATAACGTTATAACGTATTACGTTATAAGCTATAACGTCATATGGTATAACGTTATAACGTATTTCGTTATATGGTATTACGTTATAACGTATTACGTTATATGGTATAACGTTATAACGTATTACGTTATATGGTATTACGTTATAACGTATTACGTTATATGGTATTACGTTATAACGTATTACGTTATATGGTATACCGTTATAACGTATTACGTTATATGGTATTACGTCTTAACGTATTACGTTATATGGTATAACGTCATATGGTATAACGTTATGACGTATTACGTTATATGGTATTACGTCATAACGTATTACGTTATATGGTATAACGCTATAACGTATTACGTTATATGCTATAACGTCATATGGTATAACGTTATAATGTATTACATCATATTGTATAACGTTATAACGTTATACGTTATATGGTATAACGTCATATGGTATAACGTTATAACGTATTACGTTATAAGCTATAACGTCATATGGTATAACGTTATAACGTATTTCGTTATATGGTATTACGTTATAACGTATTACGTTATATGGTATAACGTTATAACGTATTGCGTTATATGGTATTACGTTATAACGTATCACGTTATATGTTATAACGTTATAACGTATTACGTTATATGCTATAATGTCATATGGTATAACGTTATAACGTATTACGTTATATGGCATTACGTTATAACATATTACGTTATATGGTATAACGTTATAACTTATTACGTTATATGGTATTACGTTATAACGTATTACGTTATATGGTATAACGTTATAACGTATTACGATATATGGTATAACGTTATAACATATTACGTTATATGCTATAACGTCATATGGTATAACGTTATAATGTATTACATCATATTGTATATCGTTATAGCGTAATACGTTATATGGTATAACGTCATATGGTATAACGTTATAACGTATTACGTTATAAGCTATAGCGTCATATGGTATAACGTTATAACGTATTTCGTTATATGGTATTACGTTATAACGTATTACGTTATATGATATTACGTTATAACGTATTACGTTATGTGGTATGACGTTATAACGTGTTACGTTATATGCTATAATGTCATATGGTATAACGTTATAACGTATTACGTTATATGGTATCACGTTATAACGTATTACGTTATATGGCATAACGTTATAACGTATTACGTTATAACGTATTACGATATATGGTATAACGTTATAACATATTACGTTATATGCTATAACGTCATATGGTATAACGTTATAATGTATTACATCATATTGTATATCGTTATAGCGTAATACGTTATATGGTATAACGTCATATGGTATAACGTTATAACGTATTACGTTATAAGCTATAGCGTCATATGGTATAACGTTATAACGTATTTCGTTATATGGTATTACGTTATAACGTATTACGTTATATGATATTACGTTATAACGTATTACGTTATGTGGTATGACGTTATAACGTGTTACGTTATATGGTATAACGTCATATGGTATAACGTTATAACGTATTACGTTATATGGCATAACGTTATAACGTATTACATTATGTGGTAATACGTTATAACGTATTACGTTATATGGTATAACGTTATAACGTATTACGTTATATGGTATATCGTCTCATGGTATTACGTCATAACGTATTACGTTATATGGTATAACGTAACAACATGTTACGTTGTATGCTATAACGTCATATGGTATAACGGTATTACGTATTACGTTATATGGTATTACGTTATAACGTATTACGTTATATGGTAAAACGTCATAACGTATTACGTAATATGGTATAACGTCATATGGTATAACGTTATAATGTATTACGCCATATTGTATAACGTTATAACGAAATACGTTATATGGTATAACGTCATATGGTATAGCGTTATAACGTATTACTTTATATGCTATAACGTCATATGGTATAACGTTATGACGTATTACGTTATATGGTATAACGTTATAACGTATTACCTTATATGGTATAACGTCATATGGTATAACGTTATAACGTATTACGTTATATGGTATAACGTTATAACGTATTAGGTTATATGGTATAACGTCGTATGGTATAAGGTTATAACATATTACGTTATATGGTATAACGTCATATGGTATAACGTTATAACGTAATACGTTATATGGTATTACGTTATAACGTATTACGTTATATGGTATTACGTCATAACGTATTACGTTATATGGTATAACGTCCTATGGTATAACGTTATGACGTATTACGTTATATGGTATTACGTCATAACGTATTACGTTATATGGTATAACGTTATAACGTATTACGTTATATGCTATAACGTCATATGGTATAACGTCATAATGTATTACTTCATATTGTATAACGTTATAACGTAATACGTTATATGGTATAACGTCATATGGTATAACGTTATAACGTATTACGTTATAAGCTATAACGTCATATGGTATAACGTTATAACGTATTTCGTTATATGGTATTACGTTATAACGTATTACGTTATATGGTATAACGTTATAACGTATTGCGTTATATGGTATTACGTTATAACGTATTACGTTATATGGTATAACGTTATAACGTATTACGTTATATGCTATAATGTCATATGGTATAACGTTATAACGTATTACGTTATATGGTATAACGTTATAACGTATTACGATATAAGCTATAACGTCATATGGTATAACGTTATAACGTATTTCGTTATATCGTATTACGTTATAACGTATTACGTTATATGGTATAACGTCATATGGTATAACGTTATAATGTATTACATCATATTGTATAACGTTATAACGTTATACGTTATATGGTATAACGTCATATGATATAACGTTATAACGTATTACGTTATAAGCTATAACGTCATATGGTATAACGTTATAACGTATTTCGTTATATGGTATTACGTTATAACGTATTACGTTATATGGTATAACGTTATAACGTATTACGTTATATGGTATTACGTTATATCGTATTACGTTATATGGTATTACGTTATAACGTATTACGTTATATGGTATACCGTTATAACGTATTACGTTATATGGTATTACGTCTTAACGTATTACGTTATATGGTATAACGTCATATGGTATAACGTTATGACGTATTACGTTATATGGTATTACGTCATAACGTATTACGTTATATGGTATAACGCTATAACGTATTACGTTATATGCTATAACGTCATATGGTATAACGTTATAATGTATTACATCATATTGTATAACGTTATAACGTTATACGTTATATGGTATAACGTCATATGGTATAACGTTATAACGTATTACGTTATAAGCTATAACGTCATATGGTATAACGTTATAACGTATTTCGTTATATGGTATTACGTTATAACGTATTACGTTATATGGTATAACGTTATAACGTATTGCGTTATATGGTATTACGTTATAACGTATCACGTTATATGTTATAACGTTATAACGTATTACGTTATATGCTATAATGTCATATGGTATAACGTTATAACGTATTACGTTATATGGCATTACGTTATAACATATTACGTTATATGGTATAACGTTATAACTTATTACGTTATATGGTATTACGTTATAACGTATTACGTTATATGGTATAACGTTATAACGTATTGCGTTATATGGTATTACGTTATAACGTATCACGTTATATGTTATAACGTTATAACGTATTACGTTATATGCTATAATGTCATATGGTATAACGTTATAACGTATTACGTTATATGGTATAACGTTATAACGTATTAGGTTATATGGCATAACGTCGTATGGTATAAGGTTATAACATATTACGTTATATGGTATAACGTTATAACTTATTACGTTATATGGTATTACGTTATAACGTATTACGTTATATGGTATAACGTTATAACGTATTGCGTTATATGGTATTACGTTATAACGTATCACGTTATATGTTATAACGTTATAACGTATTACGTTATATGCTATAATGTCATATGGTATAACGTTATAACGTATTACGTTATATGGCATTACGTTATAACATATTACGTTATATGGTATAACGTTATAACTTATTACGTTATATGGTATTACGTTATAACGTATTACGTTATATGGTATAACGTTATAACGTATTGCGTTATATGGTATTACGTTATAACGTATCACGTTATATGTTATAACGTTATAACGTATTACGTTATATGCTATAATGTCATATGGTATTACGTTATAACGTATTACGTTATATGGTATACCGTTATAACGTATTACGTTATATGGTATTACGTCTTAACGTATTACGTTATATGGTATAACGTCATATGGTATGACGTTATGACGTATTACGTTATATGGTATTACGTCATAACTTATTACGTTATATGGTATAACGCTATAACGTATTACGTTATATGCTATAACGTCATATGGTATAACGTTATAATGTATTACATCATATTGTATAACGTTATAACGTTATACGTTATATGGTATAACGTCATATGGTATAACGTTATAACGTATTACGTTATAAGCTATAACGTCATATGGTATAACGTTATAACGTATTTCGTTATATGGTATAACGTTATAACGTATTACGTTATATGGCATAACGTTATAACGTATTACATTATGTGGTAATACGTTATAACGTATTACGTTATATGGTATAACGTTATAACGTATTACGTTATATGGTATATCGTCTCATGGTATTACGTCATAACGTATTACGTTATATGGTATAACGTAACAACATGTTACGTTGTATGCTATAACGTGATATGGTATAACGGTATTACGTATTACGTTATATGGTATTACGTTATAACGTATTACGTTATATGGTAAAACGTCATAACGTATTACGTAATATGGTATAACGTCCTATGGTATAACGTTATGACGTATTACGTTATATGGTATTACGTCATAACGTATTACGTTATATGGTATAACGTTATAACGTATTACGTTATATGCTATAACGTCATATGGTATAACGTCATAATGTATTACTTCATATTGTATAACGTTATAACGTAATACGTTATATGGTATAACGTCATATGGTATAACGTTATAACGTATTACGTTATAAGATATAACGTCATATGGTATAACGTTATAACGTATTTCGTTATATGGTATTACGTTATAACGTATTACGTTATATGGTATAACGTTATAACGTATTGCGTTATATGGTATTACGTTATAACGTATTACGTTATATGGTATAACGTTATAACGTATTACGTTATATGCTATAATGTCATATGGTATAACGTTATAACGTATTACGTTATATGGTATAACGTTCTAACGTATTACGTTATATGGTATAACGTTATAACGTATTACGTTATATGGTATTACGTTATAACGTATTACGTTATATGGTATTACGTTATAACGTATTACGTTATATGGTATACCGTTATAACGTATTACGTTATATGGTATTACGTCTTAACGTATTACGTTATATGGCATAACGTCATATGGTATAACGTTATGACGTATTACGTTATATGGTATTACGTCATAACGTATTACGTTATATGGTATAACGCTATAACGTAATACGTTATATGCTATAACGTCATATGGTATAACGTTATAATGTATTACATCATATTGTATAACGTTATAACGTTATACGTTATATGGTATAACGTCATATGGTATAACGTTATAACGTATTACGTTATATACTATAATGTCATATGGTATAACGTTATAACGTATTACGTTATATGGTATAACGTTATAACGTATTACGATATAAGCTATAACGTCATATGGTATAACGTTATAACGTATTTCGTTATATGGTATTACGTTATAACGTATTACGTTATATGGTATTACGTTATAACGTATTACGTTATATGGTATAACGTTATAACGTATTACGATATAAGCTATAACGTCATATGGTATAACGTTATAACGTATTTCGTTATATGGTATTACGTTATAACGTATTACGTTATATGGTATTACGTTATAACGTATTACGTTATATGGTATAACGTTATAACGTATTACGTTATATGGTATTACGTCATAACGTATTACGTTATATGGTATAACGTCATATGGTATAACGTTATGACGTATTACGTTATATGGTATTACGTCATAACGTATTACGTTATATGGTATAACGCTATAACGTATTACGTTATATGCTATAACGTCATATGGTATAACGTTATAATGTATTACATCATATTGTATAACGTTATAACGTTATACGTTATATGGTATAGCGTCATATGGTATAACGTTATAACGTATTACGTTATAAGCTATAACGTCATATGGTATAACGTTATAACGTATTTCGTTATATGGTATTACGTTATAACGTATTACGTTATATGGTATAACGTTATAACGTATTGCGTTATATGGTATTACGTTATAACGTATCACGTTATATGTTATAACGTTACAACGTATTACGTTATATGCTATAATGTCATATGGTATAACGTTATAACGTATTACGTTATGTGGTATTACGTTATAACGTATTACGTTATACGGTATAACGTTATAACGTATTACCTTATATGGTATAACGTCATATGGTATAACGTTATAACGTATTACGTTATATGGTATAACGTTATAACGTATTACGTTATATGGTATAACGTTATAACGTATTAGGTTATAACATATTACGTTATATGGTATAACGTTATAACGTATTACGTTATATGGTATAACGTTATAACGTATTACGTTATATGGTATAACGTCATATGGTATAACGTTATAACGTAATACGTTATATGGTATAACGTTATAACGTATTACCTTTTATGGTATAACATCATATAGTATAACGTTATAACGTATTACGTTATATGGTATAACGTTATATGGTATAACGTTATATGGTATAACGTTATAACGTATTGCGTTATATGGTATTACGTTATAACGTATTACGTTATATGGTATAACGTTATAACGTATTACGTTATATGCTATAATGTCATATGGTATAACGTTATAACGTATTACGTTATATGGTATAACGTTATAACGTATTACGATATAAGGTATAACGTCATATGGTATAACGTTATAACGTATTTCGTTATATCGTATTACGTTATAACGTATTACGTTATATGGTATAACGTTATAACGTATTGCGTTATATGGTATTGCGTTATAACGTATTACGTTATATGGTATAACGTTATAACGTATTACGTTATATGCTATAATGTCATATGGTATAACGTTATAACGTATTACGTTATATGGTATAACGTTCTAACGTATTACGTTATATGGTATAACGTTATAACGTATTACCTTATATGGTATTACGTTATAACGTATTACGTTATATGGTATTACGTTATAACGTATTACGTTATATGGTATAACGTTATAACGTATTGCGTTATATGGTATTACGTTATAACGTATCACGTTATATGGTATAACGTTATAACGTATTACGTTATATGCTATAATGTCATATGGTATAACGTTATAACGTATTACGTTATATGGTATCACGTTATAACGTATTACGTTATATGGCATAACGTTATAACGTATTACGTTATAACGTATTACGATATATGGTATAACGTTATAACGTATTACGTTATATGCTATAACGTCATATGGTATAACGTTATAATGTATTACATCATATTGTATATCGTTATAGCGTAATACGTTATATGGTATAACGTCATATGGTATAACGTTATAACGTATTACGTTATAAGCTATAACGTCATATGGTATAACGTTATAACGTATTTCGTTATATGGTATTACGTTATAACGTATTACGTTATATGATATTACGTTATAACGTATTACGTTATGTGGTATGACGTTATAACGTGTTACGTTATATGGTATAACGTCATATGGTATAACGTTATAACGTATTACGTTATATGGCATAACGTTATAACGTATTACATTATGTGGTAATACGTTATAACGTATTACGTTATATGGTATAACGTTATAACGTATTACGTTATATGGTATATCGTCTCATGGTATTACGTCATAACGTATTACGTTATATGGTATAACGTAACAACATGTTACGATGTATGCTATAACGTCATATGGTATAACGGTATTACGTATTACGTTATATGGTATTACGTTATAACGTATTACGTTATATGGTAAAACGTCATAACGTATTACGTAATATGGTATAACGTCATATGGTGTAACGTTATAATGTATTACGCCATATTGTATAACGTTATAACGAAATACGTTATATGGTATAACGTCATATGGTATAGCGTTATAACGTATTACGTTATATGCTATAACGTCATATGGTATAACGTTATGACGTATTACGTTATATGGTATAACGTTATAACGTATTACCTTATATGGTATAACGTCATATGGTATAACGTTATAACGTATTACGTTATATGGTATAACGTTATAACGTATTAGGTTATATGGTATAACGTCGTATGGTATAAGGTTATAACATATTACGTTATATGGTATAACGTCATATGGTATAACGTTATAACGTAATACGTTATATGGTATTACGTTATAACGTATTACGTTATATGGTATTACGTCATAACGTATTACGTTATATGGTATAACGTCATATGGTATAACGTCATAATGTATTACTTCATATTGTATAACGTTATAACGTAATACGTTATATGGTATAACGTCATATGGTATAACGTTATAACGCATTACGTTATAAGCTATAACGTCATATGGTATAACGCTATAACGTATTTCGTTATATGGTATTACGTTATAACGTATTACGTTATATGGTATAACGTTACAACGTATTGCGTTATATGGTATTACGTTATAACGTATTACGTTATATGGTATAACGTTATAACGTATTACGTTATATGCTATAATGTCATATGGTAGAACGTTATAACGTATTACGTTATATGGTATAACGTTATAACGTATTACGATATAAGCTATAACGTCATATGGTATAACGTTATAACGTATTTCGTTATATCGTATTACGTTATAACGTATTACGTTATATGGTATAACGTTATAACGTATTGCGTTATATGGTATTACGTTATAACGTATTACGTTATATGGTATAACGTTATAACGTATTACGTTATATGCTATAATGTCATATGGTATAACGTTATAACGTATTACGTTATATGGTATAACGTTCTAACGTATTACGTTATATGGTATAACGTTATAACGTATTACGTTATATGCTATAATGTCATATGGTATAACGTTATAACGTATTACGTTATATGGTATCACGTTATAACGTATTACGTTATATGGCATAACGTTATAACGTATTACGTTATAACGTATTACGATATATGGTATAACGTTATAACGTATTACGTTATATGCTATAACGTCATATGGTATAACGTTATAATGTATTACATCATATTGTATATCGTTATAGCGTAATACGTTATATGGTATAACGTCATATGGTATAACGTTATAACGTATTACGTTATAAGCTATAGCGTCATATGGTATAACGTTATAACGTATTTCGTTATATGGTATTACGTTATAACGTATTACGTTATATGATATTACGTTATAACGTATTACGTTATGTGGTATGACGTTATAACGTGTTACGTTATATGGTATAACGTCATATGGTATAACGTTATAACGTATTACGTTATATGGCATAACGTTATAACGTATTACATTATGTGGTAATACGTTATAACGTATTACGTAATATGGTATAACGTTATAACGTATTACGTTATATGGTATATCGTCTCATGGTATTACGTCATAACGTATTACGTTATATGGTATAACGTAACAACATGTTACGTTGTATGCTATAACGTCATATGGTATAACGGTATTACGTATTACGTTATATGGTATTACGTTATAACGTATTACGTTATATGGTAAAACGTCATAACGTATTACGTAATATGGTATAACGTCATATGGTATAACGTTATAATGTATTACGCCATATTGTATAACGTTATAACGAAATACGTTATATGGTATAACGTCATATGGTATAGCGTTATAACGTATTACTTTATATGCTATAACGTCATATGGTATAACGTTATGACGTATTACGTTATATGGTATAACGTTATAACGTATTACCTTATATGGTATAACGTCATATGGTATAACGTTATAACGTATTACGTTATATGGTATAACGTTATAACGTATTAGGTTATATGGTATAACGTCGTATGGTATAAGGTTATAACATATTACGTTATATGGTATAACGTCATATGGTATAACGTTATAACGTAATACGTTATATGGTATTACGTTATAACGTATTACGTTATATGGTATTACGTCATAACGTATTACGTTATATGGTATAACGTCCTATGGTATAACGTTATGACGTATTACGTTATATGGTATTACGTCATAACGTATTACGTTATATGGTATAACGTTATAACGTATTACGTTATATGCTATAACGTCATATGGTATAACGTCATAATGTATTACTTCATATTGTATAACGTTATAACGTAATACGTTATATGGTATAACGTCATATGGTATAACGTTATAACGTATTACGTTATAAGCTATAACGTCATATGGTATAACGTTATAACGTATTTCGTTATATGGTATTACGTTATAACGTATTACGTTATATGGTATAACGTTATAACGTATTGCGTTATATGGTATTACGTTATAACGTATTACGTTATATGGTATAACGTTATAACGTATTACGTTATATGCTATAATGTCATATGGTATAACGTTATAACGTATTACGTTATATGGTATAACGTTATAACGTATTACGATATAAGCTATAACGTCATATGGTATAACGTTATAACGTATTTCGTTATATCGTATTACGTTATAACGTATAATTTATATGGTATAACGTTATAACGTATTGCGTTATATGGTATTACGTTATAACGTATTACGTTATATGGTATAACGTCATATGGTATAACGTTATAATGTATTACATCATATTGTATAACGTTATAACGTTATACGTTATATGGTATAACGTCATATGATATAACGTTATAACGTATTACGTTATAAGCTATAACGTCATATGGTATAACGTTATAACGTATTTCGTTATATGGTATTACGTTATAACGTATTACGTTATATGGTATAACGTTACAACGTATTACGTTATATGGTATTACGTTATAACGTATTACGTTATATGGTATTACGTTATAACGTATTACGTTATATGGTATACCGTTATAACGTATTACGTTATATGGTATTACGTCTTAACGTATTACGTTATATGGTATAACGTCATATGGTATAACGTTATGACGTATTACGTTATATGGTATTACGTCATAACGTATTACGTTATATGGTATAACGCTATAACGTATTACGTTATATGCTATAACGTCATATGGTATAACGTTATAATGTATTACATCATATTGTATAACGTTATAACGTTATACGTTATATGGTATAACGTCATATGGTATAACGTTATAACGTATTACGTTATAAGCTATAACGTCATATGGTATAACGTTATAACGTATTTCGTTATATGGTATTACGTTATAACGTATTACGTTATATGGTATAACGTTATAACGTATTGCCTTATATGGTATTACGTTATAACGTATCACGTTATATGTTATAACGTTATAACGTATTACGTTATATGCTATAATGTCATATGGTATAACGTTATAACGTATTACGTTATATGGCATTACGTTATAACATATTACGTTATATGGTATAACGTTATAACTTATTACGTTATATGGTATTACGTTATAACGTATTACGTTATATGGTATAACGTTATAACGTATTGCGTTATATGGTATTACGTTATAACGTATCACGTTATATGTTATAACGTTATAACGTATTACGTTATATGCTATAATGTCATATGGTATAACGTTATAACGTATTACGTTATATGGTATAACGTTATAACGTATTAGGTTATATGGCATAACGTCGTATGGTATAAGGTTATAACATATTACGTTATATGGTATAACGTTATAACTTATTACGTTATATGGTATTACGTTATAACGTATTACGTTATATGGTATAACGTTATAACGTATTGCGTTATATGGTATTACGTTATAACGTATCACGTTATATGTTATAACGTTATAACGTATTACGTTATATGCTATAATGTCATATGGTATAACGTTATAACGTATTACGTTATATGGCATTACGTTATAACATATTACGTTATATGGTATAACGTTATAACTTATTACGTTATATGGTATTACGTTATAACGTATTACGTTATATGGTATTACGTTATAACGTATTGCGTTATATGGTATTACGTTATAACGTATCACGTTATATGTTATAACGTTATAACGTATTACGTTATATGCTATAATGTCATATGGTATTACGTTATAACGTATTACGTTATATGGTATACCGTTATAACGTATTACGTTATATGGTATTACGTCTTAACGTATTACGTTATATGGTATAACGTCATATGGTATAACGTTATGACGTATTACGTTATATGGTATTACGTCATAACGTATTACGTTATATGTTATAACGTTATAACGTATTACGTTATATGCTATAATGTCATATGGTATAACGTTATAACGTATTACGTTATATGGCATTACGTTATAACATATTACGTTATATGGTATAACGTTATAACTTATTACGTTATATGGTATTACGTTATAACGTATTACGTTATATGGTATAACGTAACAACATGTTACGTTGTATGCTATAACGTGATATGGTATAACGGTATTACGTATTACGTTATATGGTATTACGTTATAACGTATTACGTTATATGGTAAAACGTCATAACGTATTACGTAATATGGTATAACGTCCTATGGTATAACGTTATGACGTATTACGTTATATGGTATTACGTCATAACGTATTACGTTATATGGTATAACGTTATAACGTATTACGTTATATGCTATAACGTCATATGGTATAACGTCATAATGTATTACTTCATATTGTATAACGTTATAACGTAATACGTTATATGGTATAACGTCATATGGTATAACGTTATAACGTATTACGTTATAAGATATAACGTCATATGGTATAACGTTATAACGTATTTCGTTATATGGTATTACGTTATAACGTATTACGTTATATGGTATAACGTTATAACGTATTGCGTTATATGGTATTACGTTATAACGTATTACGTTATATGGTATAACGTTATAACGTATTACGTTATATGCTATAATGTCATATGGTATAACGTTATAACGTATTACGTTATATGGTATAACGTTCTAACGTATTACGTTATATGGTATAGCGTTATAACGTATTACGTTATATGGTATTACGTTATAACGTATTACGTTATATGGTATTACGTTATAACGTATTACGTTATATGGTATACCGTTATAACGTATTACGTTATATGGTATTACGTCTTAACGTATTACGTTATATGGCATAACGTCATATGGTATAACGTTATGACGTATTACGTTATATGGTATTACGTCATAACGTATTACGTTATATGGTATAACGCTATAACGTAATACGTTATATGCTATAACGTCATATGGTATAACGTTATAATGTATTACATCATATTGTATAACGTTATAACGTTATACGTTATATGGTATAACGTCATATGGTATAACGTTATAACGTATTACGTTATAAGCTATAACGTCATATGGTATAACGTTATAACGTATTTCGTTATATGGTATTACGTTATAACGTATTACGTTATATGGTATAACGTTATAACGTATTGCGTTATATGGTATTACGTTATAACGTATCACGTTATATGTTATAACGTTATAACGTATTACGTTATATGCTATAATGTCATATGGTATAACGTTATAACGTATTACGTTATATGGTATAACGTTATAACGTATTAGGTTATATGTCATAACGTCGTATGGTATAAGGTTATAACATATTACGTTATATGGTATAACGTTATAACGTATTACGTTATATGGTATAACGTTATAACGTATTACGTTATATGGTATAACGTCATATGGTATAACGTTATAACGTAATACGTTATATGGTATTACATTATAACGTATTACGTTATATGGTATAACGTTATAACGTATTACTTTATATGCTAGAACGTCATATGGTATAACGTTATAACGTATTACGTTATATGGTATTACGTTATATGGTATAACGTTATAACGTATTACGTTATATAGTATAACGTCATATGGTATAACGTTATAACGTATTACGTTATATGGTATTACGTTATAACGTATTACGTTATATGGTATAACGTTATAACGTATTACCTTATATGTTATAACGTCATATGGTATAACGTTATAACGTATTACGTTATATGGTATAACGTTATAACGTATTACGTTATATGGTATAACGTTATAACGTATTACGTTATATGGTATAACGTTATAACGTATTAGGTTATATGGTATAACGTCGTATGGTATAAGGTTATAACGTATTTCGTTATATGGTATTACGTTATAACGTATTACGTTATATGGTATAACGTTATAACGTATTGCGTTATATGGTATTACGTTATAACGTATCACGTTATATGTTATAACGTTATAACGTATTACGTTATATGGTATAACGTTATAACGTATTACGTTATATGCTATAACGTCATATGGTATAACGTCATAATGTATTACTTCATATTGTATAACGTTATAACGTAATACGTTATATGGTATAACGTCATATGGTATAACGTTATAACGATTACGTTATAAGCTATAACGTCATATGGTATAACGTTATAACGTATTTCGTTATATGGTATTACGTTATAACGTATTACGTTATATGGTATAACGTTATAACGTATTGCGTTATATGGTATTACGTTATAACGTATTACGTTATATGGTATAACGTTATAACGTATTGCGTTATATGGTATTACGTAATAACGTAATACGTTATATGGTATAACGTTATAACGTATTACGTTATATGCTATAACGTCATATGGTATAACGTTATAACGTATTACGTTATATGGTATTACGTCATAACGTATTACGTTATATGGTATAACGTCATATGGTATGACGTTATGACGTATTACGTTATATGGTATTACGTCATAACGTATTACGTTGTATGGTATAACGTTATAACGTATTACGTTATATGCTATAACGTCATATGGTATAACGTTATATGGTATTACGTTATAACGTAATACGTTATATGGTATTACGTTATAACGTATTACGTTATATGGTATAACGTTATAACGTATTGCGTTATATGGTATTACGTTATAACGTATTACGTTATATGGTATAACGTTATAACGTATTACGTTATATACTATAATGTCATATGGTATAACGTTATAACGTATTACGTTATATGGTATAACGTTATAACGTATTACGATATAAGCTATAACGTCATATGGTATAACGTTATAACGTATTTCGTTATATGGTATTACGTTATAACGTATTACGTTATATGGTATAACGCTATAACGTATTACGTTATATGCTATAACGTCATATGGTATAACGTTATAATGTATTACATCATATTGTATAACGTTATAACGTTATACGTTATATGGTATAACGTCATATGGTATAACGTTATAACGTATTACGTTATAAGCTATAACGTCATATGGTATAACGTTATAACGTATTACGTTATATGGTATTACGTCATAACGTATTACGTTATATGGTATAACGTCATATGGTATAACGTTATGACGTATTACGTTATATGGTATTACGTCATAACGTATTACGTTATATGGTATAACGCTATATCGTATTACGTTATATGCTATAACGTCATATGGTATAACGTTATAATGTATTACATCATATTGTATAACGTTATAACGTTATACGTTATATGGTATAACGTCATATGGTATAACGTTATAACGTATTACGTTATAAGCTATAACGTCATATGGTATAACGTTATAACGTATTTCGTTATATGGTATTACGTTATAACGTATTACGTTATATGGTATAACGTTATAACGTATTGCGTTATATGGTATTACGTTATAACGTATCACGTTATATGTTATAACGTTACAACGTATTACGTTATATGCTATAATGTCATATGGTATAACGTTATAACATATTACGTTATGTGGTATTACGTTATAACGTATTACGTTATATGGTATAACGTTATAACGTATTACCTTATATGGTATAACGTCATATGGTATAACGTTATAACGTATTACGTTATATGGTATAACGTTATAACGTATTACGTTATATGGTATAACGTTATAACGTATTAGGTTATATGGCATAACGTCGTATGGTATAAGGTTATAACATATTACGTTATATGGTATAACGTTATAACGTATTACGTTATATGGTATAACGTTATAACGTATTACGTTATATGGTATAACGTCATATGGTATAGCGTTATAACGTAATACGTTATATGGTATAACGTTATAACGTATTACCTTTTATGGTATAACATCATATAGTATAACGTTATAACGTATTACGTTATATGGTATAACGTTATATGGTATAACGTTATATGGTATAACGTTATAACGTATTGCGTTATATGGTATTACGTTATAACGTATTACGTTATATGGTATAACGTTATAACGTATAACGTTATATGCTATAATGTCATATGGTATAACGTTATAACGTATTACGTTATATGGTATAACGTTATAACGTATTACGATATAAGGTATAGCGTCATATGGTATAACGTTATAACGTATTTCGTTATATCGTATTACGTTATAACGTATTACGTTATATGGTATAACGTTATAACGTATTGCGTTATATGGTATTACGTTATAACGTATTACGTTATATGGTATAACGTTATAACGTATTACGTTATATGCTATAATGTCATATGGTATAACGTTATAACGTATTACGTTATATGGTATAACGTTCTAACGTATTACGTTATATGGTATAACGTTATAACGTATTACCTTATATGGTATTACGTTATAACGTATTACGTTATATGGTATTACGTTATAACGTATTACGTTATATGGTATAACGTTATAACGTATTGCGTTATATGGTATTACGTTATAACGTATCACGTTATATGGTATAACGTTATAACGTATTACGTTATATGCTATAATGTCATATGGTATAACGTTATAACGTATTACGTTATATGGTATCACGTTATAACGTATTACGTTATATGGCATAACGTTATAACGTATTACGTTATAACGTATTACGATATATGGTATAACGTTATAACGTATTACGTTATATGCTATAACGTCATATGGTATAACGTTATAATGTATTACATCATATTGTATATCGTTATAGCGTAATACGTTATATGGTATAACGTCATATGGTATAACGTTATAACGTATTACGTTATAAGCTATAGCGTCATATGGTATAACGTTATAACGTATTTCGTTATATGGTATTACGTTATAACGTATTACGTTATATGATATTACGTTATAACGTATTACGTTATGTGGTATGACGTTATAACGTGTTACGTTATATGGTATAACGTCATATGGTATAACGTTATAACGTATTACGTTATAAGCTATAACGTCATATGGTATAACGTTATAACGTATTTCGTTATATGGTATTACGTTATAACGTATTACGTTATATGGTATAACGTTATAACGTATTGCGTTATATGGTATTACGTTATAACGTATTACGTTATATGGTATTACGTTATAACGTATTACGTTATATGGTATAACGTTATAACGTATTACGTTATATGCTATAATGTCATATGGTATAACGTTATAACGTATTACGTTATATGGTATAACGTTCTAACGTATTACGTTATATGGTATAACGTTATAACGTATTACCTTATATGGTATTACGTTATAACGTTTTACGTTATATGGTATTACGTTATAACGTATTACGTTATATGGTATAACGTTATAACGTATTGCGTTATATGGTATTACGTTATAACGTATCACGTTATATGGTATTACGTCATAACGTATTACGTTATATGGTATAACGTCATATGGTATAACGTCATAATGTATTACTTCATATTGTATAACGTTATAACGTAATACGTTATATGGTATAACGTCATATGGTATAACGTTATAACGTATTACGTTATAAGCTATAACGTCATATGGTATAACGTTATAACGTATTTCGTTACATGGTATTACGTTATAACGTATTACGTTATATGGTATAACGTTATAACGTATTGCGTTATATGGTATTTCGTTATAACGTATTACGTTATATGGTATAACGTTATAACGTATTACGTTATATGCTATAATGTCATATGGTAGAACGTTATAACGTATTACGTTATATGGTATAACGTTATAACGTATTACGATATAAGCTATAACGTCATATGGTATAACGTTATAACGTATTTCGTTATATCGTATTACGTTATAACGTATTACGTTATATGGTATAACGTTATAACGTATTGCGTTATATGGTATTACGTTATAACGTATTACGTTATATGGTATAACGTTATAACGTATTACGTTATATGCTATAATGTCATATGGTATAACGTTATAACGTATTACGTTATATGGTATAACGTTCTAACGTATTACGTTATATGGTATAACGTTATAACGTATTACGTTATATGCTATAATGTCATATGGTATAACGTTATAACGTATTACGTTATATGGTATCACGTTATAACGTATTACGTTATATGGCATAACGTTATAACGTATTACGTTATAACGTATTACGATATATGGTATAACGTTATAACGTATTACGTTATATGCTATAACGTCATATGGTATAACGTTATAATGTATTACATCATATTGTATATCGTTATAGCGTAATACGTTATATGGTATAACGTCATATGGTATAACGTTATAACGTATTACGTTATAAGCTATAGCGTCATATGGTATAACGTTATAACGTATTTCGTTATATGGTATTACGTTATAACGTATTACGTTATATGATATTACGTTATAACGTATTACGTTATGTGGTATGACGTTATAACGTGTTACGTTATATGGTATAACGTCATATGGTATAACGTTATAACGTATTACGTTATATGGCATAACGTTATAACGTATTACATTATGTGGTAATACGTTATAACGTATTACGTTATATGGTATAACGTTATAACGTATTACGTTATATGGTATATCGTCTCATGGTATTAGGTCATAACGTATTACGTTATATGGTATAACGTAACAACATGTTACGTTGTATGCTATAACGTCATATGGTATAACGGTATTACGTATTACGTTATATGGTATTACGTTATAACGTATTACGTTATATGGTAAAACGTCATAACGTATTACGTAATATGGTATAACGTCATATGGTATAACGTTATAATGTATTACGCCATATTGTATAACGTTATAACGAAATACGTTATATGGTATAACGTCATATGGTATAGCGTTATAACGTATTACTTTATATGCTATAACGTCATATGGTATAACGTTATGACGTATTACGTTATATGGTATAACGTTATAACGTATTACCTTATATGGTATAACGTCATATGGTATAACGTTATAACGTATTACGTTATATGGTATAACGTTATAACGTATTAGGTTATATGGTATAACGTCGTATGGTATAAGGTTATAACATATTACGTTATATGGTATAACGTCATATGGTATAACGTTATAACGTAATACGTTATATGGTATTACGTTATAACGTATTACGTTATATGGTATTACGTCATAACGTATTACGTTATATGGTATAACGTCCTATGGTATAACGTTATGACGTATTACGTTATATGGTATTACGTCATAACGTATTACGTTATATGGTATAACGTTATAACGTATTACGTTATATGCTATAACGTCATATGGTATAACGTCATAATGTATTACTTCATATTGTATAACGTTATAACGTAATACGTTATATGGTATAACGTCATATGGTATAACGTTATAACGTATTACGTTATAAGCTATAACGTCATATGGTATAACGTTATAACGTATTTCGTTATATGGTATTACGTTATAACGTATTACGTTATATGGTATAACGTTATAACGTATTGCGTTATATGGTATTACGTTATAACGTATTACGTTATATGGTATAACGTTATAACGTATTACGTTATATGCTATAATGTCATATGGTATAACGTTATAACGTATTACGTTATATGGTATAACGTTATAACGTATTACGATATAAGCTATAACGTCATATGGTATAACGTTATAACGTATTTCGTTATATCGTATTACGTTATAACGTATTACGTTATATGGTATAACGTTATAACGTATTGCGTTATATGGTATTACGTTATAACGTATTACGTTATATGGTATAACGTCATATGGTATAACGTTATAATGTATTACATCATATTGCATAACGTTATAACGTTATACGTTATATGGTATAACGTCATATGGTATAACGTTATGACGTATTACGTTATAAGCTATAACGTCATATGGTATAACGTTATAACGTATTTCGTTATATGGTATTACGTTATAACGTATTACGTTATATGGTATAACGTCATATGGTATAACGTTATAACGTATTAAGTTATATGGTATAACGTTATAACGTAATACGTTATATGGTATAACGTCATATGGTATAACGTTATAACGTATTACGTTATATGGTATAACATTATAACGTATTACGTTATATGGTATTACGTCAAAACGTATTACGTAATATGGTATAACGTTATAACGTATTACGTTATATGGTATTACGTTATAACGTGTTACGTTATATGGTATAACGTTATAACGTATTACGTTATATGGAATCACGTTATAACGTATTACGTTATATGGCATAACGTTATAACGTATTGCGTTATATGGTATTACGTTATAACGTATTACGTTATATGGTATAACGTTATAACGTATTACGTTATATGCTATAATGTCATATGGTATAACGTTATAACGTATTACGTTATATGGTATAACGTTATAACGTATTACGATATAAGCTATAACGTCATATGGTATAACGTTATAACGTATTTCGTTATATCGTATTACGTTATAACGTATTACGTTATATGGTATAACGTTATAACGTATTGCGTTATATGGTATTACGTTATAACGTATTACGTTATATGGTATAACGTCATATGGTATAACGTTATAACGTATTTCGTTATATGGTATTACGTTATAACGTATTACGTTATATGGTATAACGTTATAACGTATTACGTTATATGGTATTACGTTATAACGTATTACGTTATATGGTATAACGTCATATGGTATAACGTTAAACGTATTTCGTTATATGGTATTACGTTATAACGTATTACGTTATATGCTATAATGTCATATGGTATAACGTTATAACGTATTACGTTATATGGTATAACGTTATAACGTATTAGGTTATATGGCATAACGTCGTATGGTATAAGGTTATAACATATTACGTTATATGGTATAACGTTATAACGTATTACGTTATATGGTATAACGTTATAACGTATTACGTTATATGGTATAACGTCATATGGTATAACGTTATAACGTAATACGTTATATGGTATTACGTTATATGGTATAACGTTATAACGTATTACCTTTTATGGTATAACATCATATAGTATAACGTTATAACGTATTACGTTATATGGTATAACGTTATATGGTATAACGTTATAACGTATTACCTTATATGGTATTACGTCATATGGTATAACGTTATAACGTATTACGTTATATGGCATTACGTTATAACGTATTACGTTATATGGTATAACGTTATAACGTATTACGTTATATGCTATAATGTCATATGGTATAACGTTATAACGTATTACGTTATATGGTATAACGTTATAACGTATTACGATATAAGCTATAACGTCATATGGTATAACGTTATAACGTATTTCGTTATATCGTATTACGTTATAACGTATTACGTTATATGGTATAACGTTATAACGTATTGCGTTATATGGTATTACGTTATAACGTATTACGTTATATGGTATAACGTTATAACGTATTACGTTATAAGCTATAACGTCATATGGTATAACGTTATAACGTATTTCGTTATATGGTATTACGTTATAACGTATTACGTTATATGGTATAACGTTATAACGTATTGCGTTATATGGTATTACGTTATAACGTATCACGTTATATGTTATAACGTTATAACGTATTACGTTATATGCTATAATGTCATATGGTATAACGTTATAACGTATTACGTTATATGGCATTACGTTATAACGTATTACGTTATATGGTATAACGTTATAACGTATTACGTTATATGCTATAATGTCATATGGTATAACGTTATAACGTATTACGTTATATGGTATAACGTTATAACGTATTACGATATAAGCTATAACGTCATATGGTATAACGTTATAACGTATTTCGTTATATCGTATTACGTTATAACGTATTACGTTATATGGTATAACGTTATAACGTATTGCGTTATATGGTATTACGTTATAACGTATTACGTTATATGGTATAACGTTATAACGTATTACGTTATATGCTATAACGTCATATGGTATAACGTTATAATGTATTACATCATATTGTATATCGTTATAGCGTAATACGTTATATGGTATAACGTCATATGGTATAACGTTATAACGTATTACGTTATAAGCTATAGCGTCATATGGTATAACGTTATAACGTATTTCGTTATATGGTATTACGTTATAACGTATTACGTTATATGATATTACGTTATAACGTATTACGTTATGTGGTATGACGTTATAACGTGTTACGTTATATGGTATAACGTCATATGGTATAACGTTATAACGTATTACGTTATATGGCATAACGTTATAACGTATTACATTATGTGGTAATACGTTATAACGTATTACGTTATATGGTATAACGTTATAACGTATTACGTTATATGGTATATCGTCTCATGGTATTACGTCATAACGTATTACGTTATATGGTATAACGTAACAACATGTTACGTTGTATGCTATAACGTCATATGGTATAACGGTATTACGTATTACGTTATATGGTATTACGTTATAACGTATTACGTTATATGGTAAAACGTCATAACGTATTACGTAATATGGTATAACGTCATATGGTATAACGTTATAATGTATTACGCCATATTGTATAACGTTATAACGAAATACGTTATATGGTATAACGTCATATGGTATAGCGTTATAACGTATTACGTTATATGGTATAACGTCCTATGGTATAACGTTATGACGTATTACGTTATATGGTATTACGTCATAACGTATTACGTTATATGGTATAACGTTATAACGTATTACGTTATATGCTATAACGTCATATGGTATAACGTCATAATGTATTACTTCATATTGTATAACGTTATAACGTAATACGTTATATGGTATAACGTCATATGGTATAACGTTGTAACGTATTACGTTATAAGCTATAACGTCATATGGTATAACGTTATAACGTATTTCGTTATATGGTATTACGTTATAACGTATTACCTTATATGGTATTACGTCATATGGTATAAAGTTATAACGTATTACGTTATATGGTATCACGTTATAACGTATTACGTTATAAGCTATAACGTCATATGGTATAACGTTATAACGTATTTCGTTATATGGTATTACGTTATAACGTATTACGTTATATGGTATAACGTTATAACGTATTGCGTTATATGGTATTACGTTATAACGTATCACGTTATATGTTATAACGTTATAACGTATTACGTTATATGCTATAATGTCATATGGTATAACGTTATAACGTATTACGTTATATGGCATTACGTTATAACGTATTACGTTATATGGTATAACGTTATAACGTATTACGTTATATGCTATAATGTCATATGGTATAACGTTATAACGTATTACGTTATATGGTATAACGTTATAACGTATTACGATATAAGCTATAACGTCATATGGTATAACGTTATAACGTATTTCGTTATATCGTATTACGTTATAACGTATTACGTTATATGGTATAACGTTATAACGTATTGCGTTATATGGTATTACGTTATAACGTATTACGTTATATGGTATAACGTTATAACGTATTACGTTATATGCTATAACGTCATATGGTATAACGTTATAATGTATTACATCATATTGTATATCGTTATAGCGTAATACGTTATATGGTATAACGTCATATGGTATAACGTTATAACGTATTACGTTATAAGCTATAGCGTCATATGGTATAACGTTATAACGTATTTCGTTATATGGTATTACGTTATAACGTATTACGTTATATGATATTATGTTATAACGTATTACGTTATGTGGTATGACGTTATAACGTGTTACGTTATATGGTATAACGTCATATGGTATAACGTTATAACGTATTACGTTATATGGCATAACGTTATAACGTATTACATTATGTGGTAATACGTTATAACGTATTACGTTATATGGTATAACGTTATAACGTATTACGTTATATGCTATAACGTCATATGGTATAACGTCATAATGTATTACTTCATATTGTATAACGTTATAACGTAATACGTTATATGGTATAACGTCATATGGTATAACGTTATAACGTATTACGTTATAAGCTATAACGTCATATGGTATAACGTTATAACGTATTTCGTTATATGGTATTACGTTATAACGTATTACGTTATATGGTATAACGTTATAACGTATTGCGTTATATGGTATTACGTTATAACGTATTACGTTATATGGTATAACGTTATAACGTATTACGTTATATGCTATAATGTCATATGGTATAACGTTATAACGTATTACGTTATATGGTATAACGTTATAACGTATTACGATATAAGCTATAACGTCATATGGTATAACGTTATAACGTATTTCGTTATATCGTATTACGTTATAACGTATTACGTTATATGGTATAACGTTATAACGTATTGCGTTATATGGTATTACGTTATAACGTATTACGTTATATGGTATAACGTTATAACGTATTACGTTATATGCTATAATGTCATATGGTATAACGTTATAACGTATTACGTTATATGGTATAACGTTCTAACGTATTACGTTATATGGTATAACGTTATAACGTATTACGTTATATGGTATTACGTTATAACGTATTACGTTATATGGTATTACGTTATAACGTATTACGTTATATGGTATACCGTTATAACGTATTACGTTATATGGTATTACGTCTTAACGTATTACGTTATATGGTATAACGTCATATGGTATAACGTTATGACGTATTACGTTATATGGTATTACGTCATAACGTATTACGTTATATGGTATGACGCTATAACGTAATACGTTATATGCTATAACGTCATATGGTATAACGTTATAATGTATTACATCATATTGTATAACGTTATAACGTTATACGTTATATGGTATAACGTCATATGGTATAACGTTATAACGTATTACGTTATAAGCTATAACGTCATATGGTATAACGTTATAACGTATTTCGTTATATGGTATTACGTTATAACGTATTACGTTATATGGTATAACGTTATAACGTATTGCGTTATATGGTATTACGTTATAACGTATCACGTTATATGTTATAACGTTATAACGTATTACGTTATATGCTATAATGTCATATGGTATAACGTTATAACGTATTACGTTATATGGTATAACGTTATAACGTATTAGGTTATATGGCATAACGTCGTATGGTATAAGGTTATAACATATTACGTTATATGGTATAACGTTATAACGTATTACGTTATATGGTATAACGTTATAACGTATTACGTTATATGGTATAACGTCATATGGTATAACGTTATAACGTAATACGTTATATGGTATTACGTTATATGGTATAACGTTATAACGTATTACCTTTTATGGTATAACATCATATAGTATAACGTTATAACGTATTACGTTATATGGTATAACGTTATATGGTATAACGTTATAACGTATTACCTTATATGGTATTACGTCATATGGTATAACGTTATAACGTATTACGTTATATGGTATCACGTTATAACGTATTACGTTATAAGCTATAACGTCATATGGTATAACGTTATAACGTATTTCGTTATATGGTATTACGTTATAACGTATTACGTTATATGGTATAACGTCATATGGTATAACGTTATAACGTATTAAGTTATATGGTATAACGTTATAACGTAATACGTTATATGGTATAACGTCATATGGTATAACGTTATAACGTATTACGTTATATGGTATAACATTATAACGTATTACGTTATATGGTATTACGTCAAAACGTATTACGTTATATGGTATAACGTTATAACGTATTACGTTATATGGTATTACGTTATAACGTGTTACGTTATATGGTATAACGTTATAACGTATTACGTTATATGGAATCACGTTATAACGTATTACGTTATATGGCATAACGTTATAACGTATTGCGTTATATGGTATTACGTTATAACGTATTACGTTATATGGTATAACGTTATAACGTATTACGTTATATGCTATAATGTCATATGGTATAACGTTATAACGTATTACGTTATATGGTATAACGTTATAACGTATTACGATATAAGCTATAACGTCATATGGTATAACGTTATAACGTATTTCGTTATATCGTATTACGTTGTAACGTATTACGTTATATGGTATAACGTTATAACGTATTGCGTTATATGGTATTACGTTATAACGTATTACGTTATATGGTATAACGTCATATGGTATAACGTTATAACGTATTTCGTTATATGGTATTACGTTATAACGTATTACGTTATATGGTATAACGTTATAACGTATTACGTTATATGGTATTACGTTATAACGTATTACGTTATATGGTATTACGTTATAACGTATTACGTTATATGGTATACCGTTATAACGTATTACGTTATATGGTATTACGTCTTAACGTATTACGTTATATGGTATAACGTCATATGGTATAACGTTATGACGTATTACGTTATATGGTATTACGTCATAACGTATTACGTTATATGGTATAACGCTATAACGTATTACGTTATATGCTATAACGTCATATGGTATAACGTTATAATGTATTACATCATATTGTATAACGTTATAACGTTATACGTTATATGGTATAACGTCATATGGTATAACGTTATAACGTATTACGTTATAAGCTATAACGTCATATGGTATAACGTTATAACGTATTTCGTTATATGGTATTACGTTATAACGTATTACGTTATATGGTATAACGTTATAACGTATTGCGTTATATGGTATTACGTTATAACGTATCACGTTATATGTTATAACGTTATAACGTATTACGTTATATGCTATAATGTCATATGGTATAACGTTATAACGTATTACGTTATATGGCATTACGTTATAACATATTACGTTATATGGTATAACGTTATAACTTATTACGTTATATGGTATTACGTTATAACGTATTACGTTATATGGTATAACGTTATAACGTATTGCGTTATATGGTATTACGTTATAACGTATCACGTTATATGTTATAACGTTATAACGTATTGCGTTATATGGTATTACGTTATAACGTATCACGTTATATGTTATAACGTTATAACGTATTACGTTATATGCTATAATGTCATATGGTATAACGTTATAACGTATTACGTTATATGGCATTACGTTATAACGTATTACGTTATATGGTATAACGCTATAACGTAATACGTTATATGCTATAACGTCATATGGTATAACGTTATAATGTATTACATCATATTGTATAACGTTATAACGTTATACGTTATATGGTATAACGTCATATGGTATAACGTTATAACGTATTACGTTATAAGCTATAACGTCATATGGTATAACGTTATAACGTATTTCGTTATATGGTATTACGTTATAACGTATTACGTTATATGCTATAATGTCATATGGTATAACGTTATAACGTATTACGTTATATGGTATAACGTTATAACGTATTAGGTTATATGGCATAACGTCGTATGGTATAAGGTTATAACATATTACGTTATATGGTATAACGTTATAACGTATTACGTTATATGGTATAACGTTATAACGTATTACGTTATATGGTATAACGTCATATGGTATAACGTTATAACGTAATACGTTATATGGTATTACGTTATATGGTATAACGTTATAACGTATTACGTTATATGGCATTACGTTATAACGTATTACGTTATATGGTATAACGTTATAACGTATTACGTTATATGCTATAATGTCATATGGTATAACGTTATAACGTATTACGTTATATGGTATAACGTTATAACGTATTACGATATAAGCTATAACGTCATATGGTATAACGTTATAACGTATTTCGTTATATCGTATTACGTTATAACGTATTACGTTATATGGTATAACGTTATAACGTATTGCGTTATATGGTATTACGTTATAACGTATTACGTTATATGGTATAACGTTATAACGTATTACGTTATAAGCTATAACGTCATATGGTATAACGTTATAACGTATTTCGTTATATGGTATTACGTTATAACGTATTACGATATAAGCTATAACGTCATATGGTATAACGTTATAACGTATTTCGTTATATCGTATTACGTTATAACGTATTACGTTATATGGTATAACGTTATAACGTATTGCGTTATATGGTATTACGTTATAACGTATTACGTTATATGGTATAACGTTATAACGTATTACGTTATAAGCTATAACGTCATATGGTATAACGTTATAACGTATTTCGTTATATGGTATTACGTTATAACGTATTACGTTATATGGTATAACGTTATAACGTATTGCGTTATATGGTATTACGTTATAACGTATCACGTTATATGTTATAACGTTATAACGTATTACGTTATATGCTATAATGTCATATGGTATAACGTTATAACGTATTACGTTATATGGTATAACGTTATATGGTATAACGTTATAACGTATTACCTTATATGGTATTACGTCATATGGTATAACGTTATAACGTATTACGTTATATGCTATAATGTCATATGGTATAACGTTATAACGTATTACGTTATATGGTATAACGTTATAACGTATTACGATATAAGCTATAACGTCATATGGTATAACGTTATAACGTATTTCGTTATATCGTATTACGTTATAACGTATTACGTTATATGGTATAACGTTATAACGTATTGCGTTATATGGTATTACGTTATAACGTATTACGTTATATGGTATAACGTTATAACGTATTACGTTATAAGCTATAACGTCATATGGTATAACGTTATAACGTATTTCGTTATATGGTATTACGTTATAACGTATTACGTTATATGGTATAACGTTATAACGTATTGCGTTATATGGTATTACGTTATAACGTATCACGTTATATGTTATAACGTTATATCGTATTACGTTATATGCTATAATGTCATATGGTATAACGTTATAACGTATTACGTTATATGGCATTACGTTATAACGTATTACGTTATATGGTATAACGTTATAACGTATTACGTTATATGCTATAATGTCATATGGTATAACGTTATAACGTATTACGTTATATGGTATAACGTTATAACGTATTACGATATAAGCTATAACGTCATATGGTATAACGTTATAACGTATTTCGTTATATCGTATTACGTTATAACGTATTACGTTATATGGTATAACGTTATAACGTATTGCGTTATATGGTATTACGTTATAACGTATTACGTTATATGGTATAACGTTATAACGTATTACGTTATATGCTATAACGTCATATGGTATAACGTTATAATGTATTACATCATATTGTATATCGTTATAGCGTAATACGTTATATGGTATAACGTCATATGGTATAACGTTATAACGTATTACGTTATAAGCTATAGCGTCATATGGTATAACGTTATAACGTATTTCGTTATATGGTATTACGTTATAACGTATTACGTTATATGATATTACGTTATAACGTATTACGTTATGTGGTATGACGTTATAACGTGTTACGTTATATGGTATAACGTCATATGGTATAACGTTATAACGTATTACGTTATATGGCATAACGTTATAACGTATTACATTATGTGGTAATACGTTATAACGTATTACGTTATATGGTATAACGTTATAACGTATTACGTTATATGCTATAACGTCATATGGTATAACGTCATAATGTATTACTTCATATTGTATAACGTTATAACGTAATACGTTATATGGTATAACGTCATATGGTATAACGTTATAACGTATTACGTTATAAGCTATAACGTCATATGGTATAACGTTATAACGTATTTCGTTATATGGTATTACGTTATAACGTATTACGTTATATGGTATAACGTTATAACGTATTGCGTTATATGGTATTACGTTATAACGTATTACGTTATATGGTATAACGTTATAACGTATTACGTTATATGCTATAATGTCATATGGTATAACGTTATAACGTATTACGTTATATGGTATAACGTTATAACGTATTACGATATAAGCTATAACGTCATATGGTATAACGTTATAACGTATTTCGTTATATCGTATTACGTTATAACGTATTACGTTATATGGTATAACGTTATAACGTATTGCGTTATATGGTATTACGTTATAACGTATTACGTTATATGGTATAACGTTATAACGTATTACGTTATATGCTATAATGTCATATGGTATAACGTTATAACGTATTACGTTATATGGTATAACGTTCTAACGTATTACGTTATATGGTATAACGTTATAACGTATTACGTTATATGGTATTACGTTATAACGTATTACGTTATATGGTATTACGTTATAACGTATTACGTTATATGGTATACCGTTATAACGTATTACGTTATATGGTATTACGTCTTAACGTATTACGTTATATGGTATAACGTCATATGGTATAACGTTATGACGTATTACGTTATATGGTATTACGTCATAACGTATTACGTTATATGGTATGACGCTATAACGTAATACGTTATATGCTATAACGTCATATGGTATAACGTTATAATGTATTACATCATATTGTATAACGTTATAACGTTATACGTTATATGGTATAACGTCATATGGTATAACGTTATAACGTATTACGTTATAAGCTATAACGTCATATGGTATAACGTTATAACGTATTTCGTTATATGGTATTACGTTATAACGTATTACGTTATATGGTATAACGTTATAACGTATTGCGTTATATGGTATTACGTTATAACGTATCACGTTATATTTTATAACGTTATAACGTATTACGTTATATGCTATAATGTCATATGGTATAACGTTATAACGTATTACGTTATATGGTATAACGTTATAACGTATTAGGTTATATGGCATAACGTCGTATGGTATAAGGTTATAACATATTACGTTATATGGTATAACGTTATAACGTATTACGTTATATGGTATAACGTTATAACGTATTACGTTATATGGTATAACGTCATATGGTATAACGTTATAACGTAATACGTTATATGGTATTACGTTATATGGTATAACGTTATAACGTATTACCTTTTATGGTATAACATCATATAGTATAACGTTATAACGTATTACGTTATATGGTATAACGTTATATGGTATAACGTTATAACGTATTACCTTATATGGTATTACGTCATATGGTATAACGTTATAACGTATTACGTTATATGGTATCACGTTATAACGTATTACGTTATAAGCTATAACGTCATATGGTATAACGTTATAACGTATTTCGTTATATGGTATTACGTTATAACGTATTACGTTATATGGTATAACGTTATAACGTATTGCGTTATATGGTATTACGTTATAACGTATCACGTTATATGTTATAACGTTATAACGTATTACGTTATATGCTATAATGTCATATGGTATAACGTTATAACGTATTACGTTATATGGCATTACGTTATAACGTATTACGTTATATGGTATAACGTTATAACGTATTACGTTATATGCTATAATGTCATATGGTATAACGTTATAACGTATTACGTTATATGGTATAACGTTATAACGTATTACGATATAAGCTATAACGTCATATGGTATAACGCTATAACGTATTTCGTTATATCGTATTACGTTATAACGTATTACGTTATATGGTATAACGTTATAACGTATTGCGTTATATGGTATTACGTTATAACGTATTTCGTTATATGGTATAACGTTATAACGTATTACGTTATATGCTATAACGTCATATGGTATAACGTTATAATGTATTACATCATATTGTATATCGTTATAGCGTAATACGTTATATGGTATAACGTCATATGGTATAACGTTATAACGTATTACGTTATAAGCTATAACGTCATATGGTATAACGTTATGACGTATTTCGTTATATGGTATTACGTTATAACGTATTACGTTATATGGTATAACGTTATAACGTATTGCGTTATATGGTATTACGTTATAACGTATTACGTTATATGGTATAACGTTATAACGTATTACGTTATGTGCTATAATGTCATATGGTATAACGTTATAACGTATTACGTTATATGGTATAACGTTATAACGTAATACGATATAAGCTATAACGTCATATGGTATAACGTTATAACGTATTTCGTTATATCGTATTACGTTATAACGTATTACGTTATATGGTATAACGTTATAACGTATTGCGTTATATGGTATTACGTTATAACTTATTACGTTATATGGTATAACGTCATATGGTATAACGTTATAATGTATTACATCATATTGTATAACGTTATAACGTTATACGTTATATGGTATAACGTCATATGGTATAACGTTATAACGTATTACGTTATAAGCTATAACGTCATATGGTATAACGTTATAACGTATTTCGTTATATGGTATTACGTTATAACGTATTACGTTATATGGTATAACGTTATAACTTATTACGTTATATGGTATTACGTTATAACGTATTACGTTATATGGTATTACGTTATAACGTATTACGTTATATGGTATACCGTTATAACGTATTACGTTATATGGTATTACGTCTTAACGTATTACGTTATATGGTATAACGTCATATGGTATAACGTTATGACGTATTACGTTATATGGTATTACGTCATAACGTATTACGTTATATGGTATAACGCTATAACGTATTACGTTATATGCTATAACGTCATATGGTATAACGTTATAATGTATTACATCATATTGTATAACGTTATAACGTTATACGTTATATGGTATAACGTCATATGGTATAACGTTATAACGTATTACGTTATAAGCTATAACGTCATATGGTATAACGTTATAACGTATTTCGTTATATGGTATTACGTTATAACGTATTACGTTATATGGTATAACGTTATAACGTATTTCGTTATATGGTATTACGTTATAACGTATTACGTTATATGATATTACGTTATAACGTATTACGTTATGTGGTATGACGTTATAACGTGTTACGTTATATGGTATAACGTCATATGGTATAACGTTATAACGTATTACGTTATATGGCATAACGTTATAACGTATTACATTATGTGGTAATACGTTATAACGTATTACGTTATATGGTATTACGTTATAACGTATTACGTTATATGGTATAACGTTATAACGTATTACGTTATATGCTATAACGTCATATGGTATAACGTTATAATGTATTACATCATATTGTATATCGTTATAGCGTAATACGTTATATGGTATAACGTCATATGGTATAACGTTATAACGTATTACGTTATAAGCTATAGCGTCATATGGTATAACGTTATAACGTATTTCGTTATATGGTATTACGTTATAACGTATTACGTTATATGATATTACGTTATAACGTATTACGTTATGTGGTATGACGTTATAACGTGTTACGTTATATGGTATAACGTCATATGGTATAACGTTATAACGTATTACGTTATATGGCATAACGTTATAACGTATTACATTATGTGGTAATACGTTATAACGTATTACGTTATATGGTATAACGTTATAACGTATTACGTTATATGGTATATCGTCTCATGGTATTACGTCATAACGTATTACGTTATATGGTATAACGTAACAACATGTTACGTTGTATGCTATAACGTCATATGGTATAACGGTATTACGTATTACGTTATATGGTATTACGTTATAACGTATTACGTTATATGGTAAAACGTCATAACGTATTACGTAATATGGTATAACGTCATATGGTATAACGTTATAATGTATTACGCCATATTGTATAACGTTATAACGAAATACGTTATATGGTATAACGTCATATGGTATAGCGTTATAACGTATTACTTTATATGCTATAACGTCATATGGTATAACGTTATGACGTATTACGTTATATGGTATAACGTTATAACGTATTACCTTATATGGTATAACGTCATATGGTATAACGTTATAACGTATTACGTTATATGGTATAACGTTATAACGTATTAGGTTATATGGTATAACGTCGTATGGTATAAGGTTATAACATATTACGTTATATGGTATAACGTCATATGGTATAACGTTATAACGTAATACGTTATATGGTATTACGTTATAACGTATTACGTTATATGGTATTACGTCATAACGTATTACGTTATATGGTATAACGTCCTATGGTATAACGTTATGACGTATTACGTTATATGGTATTACGTCATAACGTATTACGTTATATGGTATAACGTTATAACGTATTACGTTATATGCTATAACGTCATATGGTATAACGTCATAATGTATTACTTCATATTGTATAACGTTATAACGTAATACGTTATATGGTATAACGTCATATGGTATAACGTTATAACGTATTACGTTATAAGCTATAACGTCATATGGTATAACGTTATGACGTATTTCGTTATATGGTATTACGTTATAACGTATTACCTTATATGGTATTACGTCATATGGTATAAAGTTATAACGTATTACGTTATATGGTATCACGTTATAACGTATTACGTTATAAGCTATAACGTCATATGGTATAACGTTATAACGTATTTCGTTATATGGTATTACGTTATAACGTATTACGTTATATGGTATAACGTTATAACGTATTGCGTTATATGGTATTACGTTATAACGTATCACGTTATATGTTATAACGTTATAACGTATTACGTTATATGCTATAATGTCATTTGGTATAACGTTATAACGTATTACGTTATATGGCATTACGTTATAACGTATTACGTTATATGGTATAACGTTATAACGTATTACGTTATATGCTATAATGTCATATGGTATAACGTTATAACGTATTACGTTATATGGTATAACGTTATAACGTATTACGATATAAGCTATAACGTCATATGGTATAACGTTATAACGTATTTCGTTATATCGTATTACGTTATAACGTATTACGTTATATGGTATAACGTTATAACGTATTGCGTTATATGGTATTACGTTATAACGTATTACGTTATATGGTATAACGTTATAACGTATTACGTTATATGCTATAACGTCATATGGTATAACGTTATAATGTATTACATCATATTGTATATCGTTATAGCGTAATACGTTATATGGTATAACGTCATATGGTATAACGTTATAACGTATTACGTTATAAGCTATAGCGTCATATGGTATAACGTTATAACGTATTTCGTTATATGGTATTACGTTATAACGTATTACGTTATATGATATTACGTTATAACGTATTACGTTATGTGGTATGACGTTATAACGTGTTACGTTATATGGTATAACGTCATATGGTATAACGTTATAACGTATTACGTTATATGGCATAACGTTATAACGTATTACATTATGTGGTAATACGTTATAACGTATTACGTTATATGGTATAACGTTATAACGTATTACGTTATATGGTATATCGTCTCATGGTATTACGTCATAACGTATTTCGTTATATGGTATAACGTAAGAACATGTTACGTTGTATGCTATAACGTCATATGGTATAACGGTATTACGTATTACGTTATATGGTGTTACGTTATAACGTATTACGTTATATGGTAAAACGTCATAACGTATTACGTAATATGGTATAACGTCCTATGGTATAACGTTATGACGTATTACGTTGTATGGTATTACGTCATAACGTATTACGTTATATGGTATAACGTTATAACGTATTACTTTATATGCTATAACGTCATATGGTATAACGTCATAATGTATTACTTCATATTGTATAACGTTATAACGTAATACGTTATATGGTATAACGTCATATGGTATAACGTTATAACGTATTACGTTATAAGCTATAACGTCATATGGTATAACGTTATAACGTATTTCGTTATATGGTATTACGTTATAACGTATTACGTTATATGGTATAACGTTATAACGTATTGCGTTATATGGTATTACGTTATAACGTATTACGTTATATGGTATAACGTTATAACGTATTACGTTATATGCTATAATGTCATATGGTATAACGTTATAACGTATTACGTTATATGGTATAACGTTATAACGTATTACGATATAAGCTATAACGTCATATGGTATAACGTTATAACGTATTTCGTTATATCGTATTACGTTATAACGTATTACGTTATATGGTATAACGTTATAACGTATTGCGTTATATGGTATTACGTTATAACGTATTACGTTATATGGTATAACGTTATAACGTATTACGTTATATGCTATAATGTCATATGGTATAACGTTATAACGTATTACGTTATATGGTATAACGTTCTAACGTATTACGTTATATGGTATAACGTTATAACGTATTACGTTATATGGTATTACGTTATAACGTATTACGTTATATGGTATTACGTTATAACGTATTACGTTATATGGTATACCGTTATAACGTATTACGTTATATGGTATTACGTCTTAACGTATTACGTTATATGGTATAACGTCATATGGTATAACGTTATGACGTATTACGTTATATGGTATTACGTCATAACGTATTACGTTATATGGTATGACGCTATAACGTAATACGTTATATGCTATAACGTCATATGGTATAACGTTATAATGTATTACATCATATTGTATAACGTTATAACGTTATACGTTATATGGTATAACGTCATATGGTATAACGTTATAACGTATTACGTTATAAGCTATAACGTCATATGGTATAACGTTATAACGTATTTCGTTATATGGTATTACGTTATAACGTATTACGTTATATGGTATAACGTTATAACGTATTGCGTTATATGGTATTACGTTATAACGTATCACGTTATATGTTATAACGTTATAACGTATTACGTTATATGCTATAATGTCATATGGTATAACGTTATAACGTATTACGTTATATGGTATAACGTTATAACGTATTAGGTTATATGGCATAACGTCGTATGGTATAAGGTTATAACATATTACGTTATATGGTATAACGTTATAACGTATTACGTTATATGGTATAACGTTATAACGTATTACGTTATATGGTATAACGTCATATGGTATAACGTTATAACGTAATACGTTATATGGTATTACGTTATATGGTATAACGTTATAACGTATTACCTTTTATGGTATAACATCATATAGTATAACGTTATAACGTATTACGTTATATGGTATAACGTTATATGGTATAACGTTATAACGTATTACCTTATATGGTATTACGTCATATGGTATAACGTTATAACGTATTACGTTATATGGTATCACGTTATAACGTATTACGTTATAAGCTATAACGTCATATGGTATAACGTTATAACGTATTTCGTTATATGGTATTACGTTATAACGTATTACGTTATATGGTATAACGTTATAACGTATTGCGTTATATGGTATTACGTTATAACGTATCACGTTATATGTTATAACGTTATAACGTATTACGTTATATGCTATAATGTCATATGGTATAACGTTATAACGTATTACGTTATATGGCATTACGTTATAACGTATTACGTTATATGGTATAACGTTATAACGTATTACGTTATATGCTATAATGTCATATGGTATAACGTTATAACGTATTACGTTATATGGTATAACGTTATAACGTATTACGATATAAGCTATAACGTCATATGGTATAACGTTATAACGTATTTCGTTATATCGTATTACGTTATAACGTATTACGTTATATGGTATAACGTTATAACGTATTGCGTTATATGGTATTACGTTATAACGTATTTCGTTATATGGTATAACGTTATAACGTATTACGTTATATGCTATAACGTCATATGGTATAACGTTATAATGTATTACATCATATTGTATATCGTTATAGCGTAATACGTTATATGGTATAACGTCATATGGTATAACGTCATAACGTATTACGTTATAAGCTATAGCGTCATATGGTATAACGTTATAACGTATTTCGTTATATGGTATTACGTTATAACGTATTACGTTATATGATATTACGTTATAACGTATTACGTTATGTGGTATGACGTTATAACGTGTTACGTTATATGGTATAACGTCATATGGTATAACGTTATAACGTATTACGTTATATGGCATAACGTTATAACGTATTACATTATGTGGTAATACGTTATAACGTATTACGTTATATGGTATAACGTTATAACGTATTACGTTATATGGTATATCGTCTCATGGTATTACGTCATAACGTATTTCGTTATATGGTATAACGTAAGAACATGTTACGTTGTATGCTATAACGTCATATGGTATAACGGTATTACGTATTACGTTATATGGTGTTACGTTATAACGTATTACGTTATATGGTAAAACGTCATAACGTATTACGTAATATGGTATAACGTCCTATGGTATAACGTTATGACGTATTACGTTGTATGGTATTACGTCATAACGTATTACGTTATATGGTATAACGTTATAACGTATTACGTTATATGCTATAACGTCATATGGTATAACGTCATAATGTATTACTTCATATTGTATAACGTTATAACGTAATACGTTATATGGTATAACGTCATATGGTATAACGTTATAACGTATTACGTTATAAGCTATAACGTCATATGGTATAACGTTATAACGTATTTCGTTATATGGTATTACGTTATAACGTATTACGTTATATGGTATAACGTTATAACGTATTGCGTTATATGGTATTACGTTATAACGTATTACGTTATATGGTATAACGTTATAACGTATTACGTTATATGCTATAATGTCATATGGTATAACGTTATAACGTATTACGTTATATGGTATAACGTTATAACGTATTACGATATAAGCTATAACGTCATATGTTATAACGTTATAACGTATTTCGTTATATCGTATTACGTTATAACGTATTACGTTATATGGTATAACGTTATAACGTATTGCGTTATATGGTATTACGTTATAACGTATTACGTTATATGGTATAACGTTATAACGTATTACGTTATATGCTATAATGTCATATGGTATAACGTTATAACGTATTACGTTATATGGTATAACGTTCTAACGTATTACGTTATATGGTATAACGTTATAACGTATTACGTTATATGGTATTACGTTATAACGTATTACGTTATATGGTATTACGTTATAACGTATTACGTTATATGGTATACCGTTATAACGTATTACGTTATATGGTATTACGTCTTAACGTATTACGTTATATGGTATAACGTCATATGGTATAACGTTATGACGTATTACGTTATATGGTATTACGTCATAACGTATTACGTTATATGGTATGACGCTATAACGTAATACGTTATATGCTATAACGTCATATGGTATAACGTTATAATGTATTACATCATATTGTATAACGTTATAACGTTATACGTTATATGGTATAACGTCATATGGTATAACGTTATAACGTATTACGTTATAAGCTATAACGTCATATGGTATAACGTTATAACGTATTTCGTTATATGGTATTACGTTATAACGTATTACGTTATATGGTATAACGTTATAACGTATTGCGTTATATGGTATTACGTTATAACGTATCACGTTATATGTTATAACGTTATAACGTATTACGTTATATGCTATAATGTCATATGGTATAACGTTATAACGTATTACGTTATATGGTATAACGTTATAACGTATTAGGTTATATGGCATAACGTCGTATGGTATAAGGTTATAACATATTACGTTATATGGTATAACGTTATAACGTATTACGTTATATGGTATAACGTTATAACGTATTACGTTATATGGTATAACGTCATATGGTATAACGTTATAACGTATTACCTTATATGGTATTACGTCATATGGTATAACGTTATAACGTATTACGTTATATGGTATCACGTTATAACGTATTACGTTATAAGCTATAACGTCATATGGTATAACGTTATAACGTATTACGTTATATGGTATCACGTTATAACGTATTACGTTATAAGCTATAACGTCATATGGTATAACGTTATAACGTATTTCGTTATATGGTATTACGTTATAACGTATCACGTTATATGTTATAACGTTATAACGTATTACGTTATATGCTATAATGTCATATGGTATAACGTTATAACGTATTACGTTATATGGTATAACGTTATAACGTATTACCTTTTATGGTATAACATCATATAGTATAACGTTATAACGTATTACGTTATATGGTATAACGTTATATGGTATAACGTTATAACGTATTACCTTATATGGTATTACGTCATATGGTATAACGTTATAACGTATTACGTTATATGGTATCACGTTATAACGTATTACGTTATAAGCTATAACGTCATATGGTATAACGTTATAACGTATTTCGTTATATGGTATTACGTTATAACGTATTACGTTATATGGTATAACGTTATAACGTATTGCGTTATATGGTATTACGTTATAACGTATCACGTTATATGTTATAACGTTATAACGTATTACGTTATATGCTATAATGTCATATGGTATAACGTTATAACGTATTACGTTATATGGCATTACGTTATAACGTATTACGTTATATGGTATAACGTTATAACGTATTACGTTATATGCTATAATGTCATATGGTATAACGTTATAACGTATTACGTTATATGGTATAACGTTATAACGTATTACGATATAAGCTATAACGTCATATGGTATAACGTTATAACGTATTTCGTTATATCGTATTACGTTATAACGTATTACGTTATATGGTATAACGTTATAACGTATTGCGTTATATGGTATTACGTTATAACGTATTTCGTTATATGGTATAACGTTATAACGTATTACGTTATATGCTATAACGTCATATGGTATAACGTTATAATGTATTACATCATATTGTATATCGTTATAGCGTAATACGTTATATGGTATAACGTCATATGGTATAACGTTATAACGTATTACGTTATAAGCTATAGCGTCATATGGTATAACGTTATAACGTATTTCGTTATATGGTATTACGTTATAACGTATTACGTTATATGATATTACGTTATAACGTATTACGTTATGTGGTATGACGTTATAACGTGTTACGTTATATGGTATAACGTCATATGGTATAACGTTATAACGTATTACGTTATATGGCATAACGTTATAACGTATTACATTATGTGGTAATACGTTATAACGTATTACGTTATATGGTATAACGTTATAACGTATTACGTTATATGGTATATCGTCTCATGGTATTACGTCATAACGTATTACGTTATATGGTATAACGTAACAACATGTTACGTTGTATGCTATAACGTCATATGGTATAACGGTATTACGTATTACGTTATATGGTATTACGTTATAACGTATTACGTTATATGGTAAATCGTCATAACGTATTACGTAATATGGTATAACGTCATATGGTATAACGTTATAATGTATTACGCCATATTGTATAACGTTATAACGAAATACGTTATATGGTATAACGTCATATGGTATAGCGTTATAACGTATTACTTTATATGCTATAACGTCATATGGTATAACGTTATGACGTATTACGTTATATGGTATAACGTCATATGGTATAACGTTATAACGTAATACGTTATATGGTATTACGTTATAACGTATTACGTTATATGGTATTACGTCATAACGTATTACGTTATATGGTATAACGTCCTATGGTATAACGTTATGACGTATTACGTTATATGGTATTACGTCATAACGTATTACGTTATATGGTATAACGTCCTATGGTATAACGTTATGACGTATTACGTTATATGGTATTACGTCATAACGTATTACGTTATATGGTATAACGTTATAACGTATTACGTTATATGCTATAACGTCATATGGTATAACGTCATAATGTATTACTTCATATTGTATAACGTTATAACGTATTACGTTATATGGTATAACGTTATAACTTATTACGTTATATGGTATTACGTTATAACGTATTACGTTATATGGTATTACGTTATAACGTATTACGTTATATGGTATACCGTTATAACGTATTACGTTATATGGTATTACGTCTTAACGTATTACGTTATATGGTATAACGTCATATGGTATAACGTTATGACGTATTACGTTATATGGTATTACGTCATAACGTATTACGTTATATGGTATAACGCTATAACGTATTACGTTATATGCTATAACGTCATATGGTATAACGTTATAATGTATTACATCATATTGTATAACGTTATAACGTTATACGTTATATGGTATAACGTCATATGGTATAACGTTATAACGTATTACGTTATAAGCTATAACGTCATATGGTATAACGTTATAACGTATTTCGTTATATGGTATTACGTTATAACGTATTACGTTATATGGTATAACGTTATAACGTATTTCGTTATATGGTATTACGTTATAACGTATTACGTTATATGATATTACGTTATAACGTATTACGTTATGTGGTATGACGTTATAACGTGTTACGTTATATGGTATAACGTCATATGGTATAACGTTATAACGTATTACGTTATATGGCATAACGTTATAACGTATTACATTATGTGGTAATACGTTATAACGTATTACGTTATATGGTATTACGTTATAACGTATTACGTTATATGGTATAACGTTATAACGTATTACGTTATATGCTATAATGTCATATGGTATAACGTTATAACGTATTACGTTATATGGTATAACGTTATAACGTATTACGATATAAGCTATAACGTCATATGGTATAACGTTATAACGTATTTCGTTATATCGTATTACGTTATAACGTATTACGTTATATGGTATAACGTTATAACGTATTGCGTTATATGGTATTACGTTATAACGTATTACGTTATATGGTATAACGTTATAACGTATTACGTTATATGCTATAATGTCATATGGTATAACGTTATAACGTATTACGTTATATGGTATAACGTTCTAACGTATTACGTTATATGGTATAACGTTATAACGTATTACGTTATATGGTATAACGTTATAACGTATTACGTTATATGGTATTACGTTATAACGTATTACGTTATATGGTATTACGTTATAACGTATTACGTTATATGGTATACCGTTATAACGTATTACGTTATATGGTATTACGTCTTAACGTATTACGTTATATGGTATAACGTCATATGGTATAACGTTATGACGTATTACGTTATATGGTATTACGTCATAACGTATTACGTTATATGGTATAACGCTATAACGTAATACGTTATATGCTATAACGTCATATGGTATAACGTTATAATGTATTACATCATATTGTATAACGTTATAACGTTATACGTTATATGGTATAACGTCATATGGTATAACGTTATAACGTATTACGTTATAAGCTATAACGTCATATGGTATAACGTTATAACGTATTTCGTTATATGGTATTACGTTATAACGTATTACGTTATATGGTATAACGTTATAACGTATTGCGTTATATGGTATTACGTTATAACGTATCACGTTATATGTTATAACGTTATAACGTATTACGTTATATGCTATAATGTCATATGGTATAACGTTATATGCTATAATGTCATATGGTATAACGTTATAACGTATTACGTTATATGGTATAACGTTATAACGTATTAGGTTATATGGCATAACGTCGTATGGTATAAGGTTATAACATATTACGTTATATGGTATAACGTTATAACGTATTACGTTATATGGTATAACGTTATAACGTATTACGTTATATGGTATAACGTCATATGGTATAACGTTATAACGTAATACGTTATATGGTATTACGTTATATGGTATAACGTTATAACGTATTACCTTTTATGGTATAACATCATATAGTATAACGTTATAACGTATTACGTTATATGGTATAACGTTATATGGTATAACGTTATAACGTATTACCTTATATGGTATTACGTTATATGGTATAACGTTATAACGTATTACCTTATATGGTATTACGTCATATGGTATAACGTTATAACGTATTACGTTATATGGCATTACGTTATAACATATTACGTTATATGGTATAACGTTATAACTTATTACGTTATATGGTATTACGTTATAACGTATTACGTTATATGGTATAACGTTATAACGTATTGCGTTATATGGTATTACGTTATAACGTATCACGTTATATGTTATAACGTTATAACGTATTACGTTATATGCTATAATGTCATATGGTATAACGTTATAACGTATTACGTTATATGGTATAACGTTATAACGTATTAGGTTATATGGCATAACGTCGTATGGTATAAGGTTATAACATATTACGTTATATGGTATAACGTTATAACGTATTACGTTATATGGTATAACGTTATAACGTATTACGTTATATGGTATAACGTCATATGGTATAACGTTATAACGTAATACGTTATATGGTATTACGTTATATGGTATAACGTTATAACGTATTACCTTTTATGGTATAACATCATATAGTATAACGTTATAACGTATTACGTTATATGGTATAACGTTATATGGTATAACGTTATAACGTATTACCTTATATGGTATTACGTTATATGGTATAACGTTATAACGTATTACCTTATATGGTATTACGTCATATGGTATAACGTTATAACGTATTACGTTATATGGTATCACGTTATAACGTATTACGTTATATGGTATTACGTCATAACGTATTACGTTATATGGTATAACGTTATAACGTATTACGTTATATGGTATAACGTCATATGGTATAACGTTATAACGTAATACGTTATATGGTATTACGTTATAACGTATTACGTTATATGGTATAACGTTATAACGTATTACGTTATATAGTATAACGTCATATGGTATAACGTTATAACGTATTACGTTATATGGTATTACGTAATAACGTAATACGTTATATGGTATAACGTTATAACGTATTACTTTATATGCTAGAACGTCATATGGTATAACGTTATAACGTATTACGTTATATGGTATTACGTTATATGGTATAACGTTATAACGTATTACGTTATATAGTATAACGTCATATGGTATAACGTTATAACGTATTAGGTTATATGGTATTACGTTATAACGTATTACTTTATATGGTATAACGTTATAACGTATTACCTTATATGTTATAACGTCATATGGTATAACGTTATAACGTATTACGTTATATGGTATAACGTTATAACGTATTACGTTATATGGTATAACGTTATAACGTATTACGTTATATGGTATAACGTTATAACGTATTAGGTTATATGGTATAACGTCGTATGGTATAAGGTTATAACATATTACGTTATATGGTATAACGTTATAACGTATTACGTTATATGGTATAACGTCATATGGTATAACGTTATAACGTATTTCGTTATATGGTATTACGTTATAACGTATTACGTTATATGGTATAACGTTATAACGTATTGCGTTATATGGTATTACGTTATAACGTATCACGTTATATGTTATAACGTTATAACGTATTACGTTATATGCTATAATGTCATATGGTATAACGTTATAACGTATTACGTTATATGGCATTACGTTATAACGTATTACGTTATATGGTATTACGTCATAACGTATTACGTTATATGGTATAACGTCATATGGTATAATGTTATGACGTATTACGTTATATGGTATTACGTCATAACGTATTACGTTATATGGTATAACGTCATATGATATAACGTTATAACGTATTACGTTATAAGCTATAACGTCATATGGTATAACGTTATAACGTATTTCGTTATATGGTATTACGTTATAACGTATTATGTTATATGGTATAACGTTATAACTTATTACGTTATATGGTATTACGTTATAACGTATTACGTTATATGGTATAACGTTATAACGTATTACGTTATATGCTATAACGTCATATGGTATAACGTTATAACGTATTACGTTATATGGTATTACGTCATACGGTATAACGTTATAACGTATTATGTTATATGGTATCACGTTATAACGTATTACGTTATATGGTATAGCGTTATAACGTATTACGTTATATAGTATAACGTCATATGGTATAACGTCATAACGTATTACGTTATATGGTATTACGTAATAACGTAATACGTTATATGGTATAACGTTATAACGTATTGCGTTATATCTTATAACGTTCTAACGTATTACGTTATATGGTATAACGTTATAACGTATTACGTTATATGGTATTACGTCATAACGTATTACGTTATATGGTATAACGTTATAATGTATTACGTTATATGGTATAACGTCATAACGTATTACGTTATATGGTATAACGTTATAATGTATTACGTTATATGGTATAACGTCATATGGTATAACGTTATAACGTAATACGTTATATGGTATTACGTTATAACGTATTACGTTATATGGTATAACGTTATAACGTATTACGTTATATAGTATAACGTCATATGGTATAACGTTATAACGTATTACGTTATATGGTATCACGTTATAACGTATTACGTTATATGGTATTACGTCATAACGTATTACGTTATATGGTATAACGTTATAATGTATTACGTTATATGGTATAACGTCATATGGTATAACGTTATAACGTAATACGTTATATGGTATTACGTTATAACGTATTACGTTATATGGTATAACGTTATAACGTATTACGTTATATAGTATAACGTCATATGGTATAACGTCATAACGTATTACGTTATATGGTATTACGTAATAACGTAATACGTTATATGGTATAACGTTATAACGTATTACGTTATATGCTATAACGTCATATGGTATAACGTTATAACGTATTACGTTATATGGTATTACGTTATATGGTATAACGTTATAACGTATTACGTTATATAGTATAACGTCATATGGTATAACGTTATAACGTATTACGTTATATGGTATTACGTAATAACGTAATACGTTATATGGTATAACGTTATAACGTATTACTTTATATGCTAGAACGTCATATGGTATAACGTTATAACGTATTACGTTATATAGTATAACGTCATATGGTATAACATTATAACGTATTACGTTATATGGTATTACGTAATAACGTAATACGTTATATGGTATAACGTTATAACGTATTACGTTATATGCTATAACGTCATATGGTATAACGTTATAACGTATTACGTTATATGGTATTACGTTATAACGTATTACGTTATATGGTATAACGTTATAACGTATTACGTTATATGGTATTACGTCATAACGTATTACGTTATATGGTATAACGTCATATGTTATGACGTTATGACGTATTACGTTATATGGTATTACGTCATAACGTATTACGTTATATGGTATAACGTCATAACGTATTACGTTATATGGTATTACGTTATAACGTATTACGTTATATGGTATAACGTTATAACGTATTACGTTATATGGTATTACGTCATAACGTATTACGTTATATGGTATAACGTCATATGGTATAACGTTATGACGTATTACGTTATATGGTATTACGTCATAACGTATTACGTTATATGGTATAACGTCATATGATATAACGTTATAACGTATTACGTTATAAGCTATAACGTCATATGGTATAACGTTATAACGTATTTCGTTATATGGTATTACGTTATAACGTATTATGTTATATGGTATAACGTTATAACGTATTGCGTTATATGGTATTACGTTATAACGTATCACGTTATATGGTATAACGTTATAACGTATTACGTTATATGCTATAATGTCATATGGTATAACGTTATAACGTATTACGTTATATGGTATCACGTTATAACGTGTTACGTTATATGGTATTACGTTATAACGTATTACGATATATGGTATAACGTTATAACGTATTACGTTATATGCTATAACGTCATATGGTATAACGTTATAATGTATTACATCATATTGTATATCGTTATAGCGTAATACGTTATATGGTAACGTCATATGGTATAACGTTATAACGTATTACGTTATAAGCTATAACGTCATATGGTATAACGTTATAACTTATTTCGTTATATGGTATTATGTTATAACGTATTACGTTATATGGTATAACGTTATAACGTATTGCGTTATATGGTATAACGTTCTAACGTATTACGTTATAT